>NC_086104.1:123608216-124265716 GCF_963921235.1 Mobula hypostoma
TCTTCCTCAAAGGATTTGCTTTCTCCGGAGCAAAGGGGGTGACCCGGTCGTGTACAGGATTATGAGGGCCGTATATAGAATTTTTTTATTATCCCTCCACTCACGCATCAAAAGAAAGAGGGTTTAAGGTGAGCGAGAGAGTTTTAAAGAGGAGCTGAGGGGTAAGTTTTCATTTTTTATTACACAAAAACTGGTTGAGAGTAGGTAATGCAATTGGGCACAGTCGGAAGCACAAGCAAGAGAAGATCTGCAGATGCTGGAAAACAAAGTAAGTGCTAGAGGAGCTCAACAGGCCAGGCAACATCTATGGAAAAGAGTAAAAGATGGACGTTTCGGGCCGAGACCCTTCATCAGGCATTTACGCCAATGCTTGATCAAGCACGGTTTAGGATACGCTCCTGATGCAGAAAAATGGGGTGAGGGCAGAAAGGCAAAAAAAGGTCAGCATGGACGTGATGGGCCGAATGGCCTTTTCCTGTACTGTGACACTCTGTAACACTAGAGTTAAAAATACTCTCAATTTTATATTTTTAAACAAAAGGTGCTATTTCATCCCCCCTAACTCTCCAGATCGAATCAGAGCAGATTTATCTATCTACTCTACACTATATTAATACTCCCGATGTTAACATGCAGTATTAATATACTTATTACTCTGGATTAAAATGTATAGTATGCAGTACACGAAGTGAAATAAGAAACCTCATTTGATAACTATTGGTATAAAACTTTACATAAAGTTGTTCCATTAAGCCGATATAATATTGGGTATATTCCTTCTCCCAAGTAACCTGTTCTCCCCTCCTCCCGTCCTGCCGACTGTACCCAGATTGTAACCCTCACCCACACACACTGCGGGCGAAACACAGCGGACCATTAACCCAAAGATTCCGCATGTCTTTTTTTTGAATGTGCGAGGGAACTGGAGCACCGAGGGGAAGAATGTGCAAACGCTAAGTACACACACACACACACACACACACACACACACACACACACACACACACACAAAACACGTATACAGATACACACGCGCACGCACACACACACACACAGGCACACAGCACATAGACAGATACACACTCGCGCGCGCACACACACAGGTACACGCATACACACATACATATACACACGCGCACGCACACACACACACACAGGCACACAGCACATAGACAGATACACAAACGTGCGCGCACACACGCAGATACACGCTTCACACACGCGCGCGCGTGCGCATACACATGCACACGCATAACACATATACAGATACAAATACGCTTGCGCACACGCAGTTACACACACACACAACACGTAAACAGATACACACTGGCGCGCGCACACACAGGTACACGCATACACACATGTATATACACACACATAACACATATACACACGTGTGCGCACACACAAGCACACAGTACATAGATACACACACGTGCGCGCGCGCAGATGCACGCACCCACACGCGCGCGCTTATGCACGCACACAGGCGTTCACAAGGACGTGTGCCAGCACACACGCGCACAGCACATATACAGATACAAATACGCGCGCGCACACGCAGTCACACACACGCACACACACACAGACTGTGCTGTTATGGAATCTGTTATGGCACAATCTACTGGAGGAATTCAACGGGTCAGGCAGCATCTTTGGAGGAAAATGGGCATTCTATGTTTTGGGTTGAGACCTTTCACCTCTACAGGGATTATCAAAAGGAGTGGAAGCTTTAGAGAGGGCGCAGAAGAGGTTTATCAGCATGCTGCTTGGATTAGAGAGCATACCTGTTTCACACAGAGAGTTTTGGCTGCATGGAAAGTGCAGCCAGAGGTGGTAGTGGAGGCAGATACTTTAGGGACATTTAAGAAACTTTTAGACAGGCACATGACTGAATGGGAAATGGAGGGCTATGTGGGAGGACAGGGTTAAATTGATTGCGGAAAATGTTTGTGTAGGTTGGCACAACATCGTGGGCCAAAAGACCTGTACTGTGCTGTAATAGAGGAAGGTGAAGTAGCACCTCCAGGCACTGAACCACTCTGCCATTCTCTCGACTCTAAGAGATCCCGTTTACCCTATTGTTTCTGCTATTCCCCAATTGTTGTCATCTTCCACTTTGCTCCTAACGTTGTTGGCTTATTATTATCATGTGTACCAAGATACAATGAAAAGCCAATGAGTGTACCACTCGACAGACCATACGTGCATAGTACATTGAGATAGTACAGAATAGAGCATTACGGTTACAGTACAGGCAGACAAAAAGGTGCAAGGACAATGATGAGGTAAATTGGGGGATGAGGAGTTCATTTTTATCGTATGAGAGATCTGTTTGAGAGGTGGACGGAAGATGTCCTTGAGCCTGGTGGTTCGTGCTCTTGATCTACCTGAAGGGAGACGGGTGAAGACAGAATGCGCAAGCTCGGAAGATCCTTTGCTTTTCGGCCCGAAATATCGACTGTCCTCTTTCCGTAGATGCTGCCTGACCTGCGTTTTGTGCGCGTTGCTCGGATTTCCGGCATCTGCAGATTTTTTCTTGTTCGTCCTTGCTTTTGTTGCCTGTTGTCCCGAGGCGGCAAGAAGTGTCCAAGGAGGGGACACTGGTTTCCATGCGCTGTTGAGTCATGTCCCAATTCCTAGGGGGAACCAGCAGGTGCTGGTGTTCCCCTGCCCCTTGCTGTCCCTGTCTTTTTGGACGTGACAATAATCGGGTTTGGAATATATGATCAGATTTATCATGATGGAATTTCGAGGCAATTGAGATGCCTACACATAAGTTTCTGCGAGGCATTGATAGGCAGAGGATCATTACTATTTTGCCTGGATTAGAGGGCTCAAGCTATAAGGAGAGGTCGTCAAATAGATGGTGTTTTGTTTTGGAGTGTCAGAGGCTGAGGGGAGATCTGATAGAGATTTATAAGGTTATGAGAGGCATAGATAGGCTAGACAGATGATATGTTTTTCCCAGGGTGGAAATGTCTAATACGTTTAAGATGACAGGGGGATAGTTCGCAGATATGCAGGGCAAGTTTTACACAGAGAATGGTGAGTGCCTAGAGTGCACTGTCAGGTATGGTGGTGGAGGTAGATATGATAGAGGTGTTTAAGAGGCTCTCAGGTAGGCTTATGGATGTGCATCATGTGTAGGCAGAAGGAATTTAGTTTAATTTGGCATCATGGTCAGCACAGACATCATGGACCGAAGGGCATGTTCCTATGCTGTACTGTTGTATGTTTTTTAAACATTTTATATGCATAGTAATACACATAGTAATACATGCATGCTCTCTCCCCCTGTCTCTTACACACACACACACACATACACACACACACACACACACACACACACACACACAGAAACACACACACACACATGCACACACACACAGAAACACACACACACACACACACACACACACACACACACACAGAAACACATGTATGTTCCACGTTCCACGTTTTGATGTTATGTTAGATCAATTTACAGTGCACATATATGAGACAGAAGAAAGAGAGGTGGGAAAGAGGGGAGGGAGAGAATGAGAGAGAAAGAGAGATAGACAGACAGAGAGAGAGAGAGAGAGAGAGAGAGAGAGAGAGAGAGAGAAAGGAGGTAGTTACATTGCAATTTTACAAAATTATGATTAGGCCACATCTGGAGTATTGCACTCAATTCTGCACCCCTTACAGGAAGGATGTGGCGGCTTTAGAGAGAGTGGGGAAGAGGCTCACTAGATGCCGCCTGGATTAGAGGACATGAGCTATAAGGACAGTTTGGACAAATTTAGTTGCTTCCTCTAGAGCGCCCAAGGCCAAAGGGAGTTCCGATAGTAGAGGTTTATGTGATTGTGAGAGGCACAGACAGAGTAGATAGCTAGTATCTTTTTCTCAGGGTCAGTTATCTAATACCAGAGGACATGCATTTAAAGAGAGAGGGAGTAAGTTCAAAGGAGAGGTGTGAGGCATTTTTTTTACACACAGAGGACGGTGGGTGCCTGGGATGGACTGCCTGGGGTGGTGGAGTCAGATATCACAGAGTTGTTTAAGACACACACATGTGTGCAGTAACGGATGGATATTGTATAGGTCGAAGCGATTAGCAGACTTAATGGGCTGAATGGCCTAATTCTGCTCCTCTGGTCTACGATCTTTAGTTAGGTATTTAATACTAGCTTAGAAACAGAAGAAATTCTGTAGATGCTGGAAATCTTGAGGAACACGCAAAATGTTATAAATGCCTGACTTGACGAGTTCCTCCAGGGTTTAAGTAGTTTGGCACAGATATCGTGGTCTGAAGGGCTTCTTCCTGTGCTCTAATAAGAGGCGAGGAGAGCGAGCAAAGTGGAGAGAAAGGGAGGAGATGGGACAGAGAAAAAGAGAGATAGAGGGAGAAAAGGAGAAAGAGCACGACAGAGTGAGAGAGAGAGAATGAGTGAGGGAAAGGAAGCGAGCGAGACAGAGAGACAGAAAGAGAGAAAGACAGAGAGAGAGTGAGAGTGAGTGAGAGACAGAGAGAGAAGACAGAGGGGGGTGGGACTGCAGATGCTGGAATTTAGAGCAAACATCAAACTACTGGATGAACTCAGCGGGACAGACATCCTCCGCTGTGCCTGAAGAATGGTTTTGGAAACATCCACCCACACCCTGATTAACGTTGCACTGACCACTGATATACAGTCCCACATAACAGGTGACCAATTCATTGCATGAATTTCAGAGGGCCACCTTGGCAGAGGCCGGAGAGTCATAACAGCGCGGACCGGACGCAGGCCTTTCGGCTCGCAGTGTCCATACTGTCAACTAAAGACCCTTCGCTACCAACCCAATTTTACCAGCACGGGTTTAGCACAGTGCTGGCCATTCCAAGCGCCCGCCCGGATAGTTTGTCAGTACTGTAAGGGTCTCTGCCCCTAACACCCCCCACAGGCAGCCTGTTCCAGCTTTCGACCATTCCCCACATCCCCTCTATCACCCTAATCTTCCTGTTTTAATCGCTCAGTACCCATATCATCTCTGAATATTCTACACCTGCCAAAACAATGTCTCTCAGTGCACTTTCGAGCTCACCATCCTCATCCCACCACCTTCCCTCTACACTTTGAAGGAAAACCTTAACATTATTTGTCGGAAAATGAAGGCAGCCTGCTTTTATATAGCACCGCTCAGGGGATCAATAATTTGCTGGCACCTTGTAGGAAGTATAAGAAGCACTCTGCTCCCTCCTCACTGCCCCTCCACTGGCGTTCCCTCCTCACCGCCCCTCACACAGCTCTACCTCTGAACTCACTCACTCGGAGCTCGGCGCTCCCTCAGTGACAATTTGACCGGGGTTAATTCCCGTGTCCCTGCTCTTGCAGCACAGACTGCCGGCGGGGAAAGGGTTAAGGAGAAGCGGCCGCCAGTTTTGGCATGCCGAACGCGTATCCAATACTGGCCGCATTGAACGGCAGAAGCAGTTTAGAGCTGATGGATATACACACTTGTCTCTTAATCTCCGGAGCCTCTGATCAATACACTATTTCCCTTTGTCGCTACTGAGTTCGATCAGTGCAAAGAATTAGGTCCCTGCCTTAATCTTAGCGGAAGCCGGTGCTGCTTTACCCTGAGAGATGTCAATTGCCAGCGACGGACTGTCCGAAGTGGGAGGGGCAGTGCTGAGGGAGCGCCGCTCCGCTGGAGTGACGGTGCTGAAGCGGTGTGGGAAGAGAGGGTGCTGGGGGGGCGGGGGAGCTGTAATGTGGAATGGGTGATGAGGGAGCGCGGCTGCAACTGAGGGAGCCCCGTAGTGTGGTAGGACGCTGAGTGAGAGTGCCGCACAATGGGAGGGGCGGTAATGAGGGGGAACCGTACTGTGGGAGAGGCAGTGCAGGGAGCGCCTCACGGACGGGTAGTGCCGAGAGAGCGCACCCTACGTGTGAGTGGCGGAGGGAGCGCCAAAGTTGGGACGTTGCCGAGGGAGCACTGCACTGCTTGGCGGGCAGTTCCGGGTCAGGACGCACTCTGGAAGGGGCGGTGTTTGGGTGCTCCGGGATCATGAGAGGGAACACCGGAAATATAAAGGGTAGAGGGGACTTTCTCAGAGTCTGCCTCTACCTCCTCTGTCAACCAGTAACTCCCCGGCGATTAAGGTGTTAATGTGTTGCTGTTGTTGTTGTTGTTGTGGGATCTTCCTGTACGCAAATTGGCACCAATTTTGCCGGTATTGTAGTCCCATGTATTTCTGGCATGGGGTGGGTGACAGAGGATGCTGAGAGCAAGAGGGGTGGGGTAGAAGAGTGTTAATGGGTAACCAGACATAAAGAGATAGATAGAAGGATAGACAGATAGACTGATAGGCAGAGGGATAGATAGACAACAGATAGTATAAGGACATACAGATAGATTGACTGATAGATAGACAGACAGATAGATAGAGAGACAGATAGATAAAATGATAAGTGGATACAGAGATGGATAGAAGATAGATAAATAGATAGCTAGATGGATAGAATATAGATAGATAGAGTGAGAGAGATGGATGGGAGGACAGAAGCAAGGAAGAAGAGAGTGAAATAGAAAAGGGCCAGTCAACTAACTAGAAGTGAAAAGAAGAAGGCAGGCAGGAAGTTGTAGTACCATGGCAGTCAAAGAGAATGATAGTAAAGTGGTGACTGAAGGAAAGGAGTGATAGGAAGAACGATAAGAGAAAGAGGGAGTGAAGGATAGAGGAAAGAGGATAGAGAGGCAGTGATTAAAAACAACGAGAGAGGGGGAATTTGAAAGGAAAAGAGAGAAGGGGAAGCAGGGGAGAGGTAAACAATTATCAGGCAGAGACTGAGGTGCCGTTTTCCGAGAGGGAGGAAGGGGAATGAGAATCATCCAGAGACCCACAGGCGGGATGAAAAAGAGAGAGGTGGGAATGAAGATAGAGACACAAAAGGCAAGGACGTACATTGTATGTAGAACGAACGAGTCAGTAGCTACAACATGAACCACAAACCCTCCATTCATTACTGAGTCATCACTTCCAGAATGACTGAGCATTAACGAGGGAAAGGAGAAGGTGTCACCAGACACAAGTTTGGCCGGGAGTTCCTGTGAACATAGCAAGGAATTTGTGTCTTTTCCCCCAGGGAGGACAGTCTGTAGGTCGGGAGGGAGAGAGAGAAGGACTGAAAATAATTATCCATCTCTCTCTGTCTGTGTCCTTATCTAACTTCCTGCTTGGTTTTCTATTTATCTCTTCTCTTCTATTTCTTTCTTTTTCTTTCTAACTTTCTTGCCTTCTATCTTATCTGCTATTATCTATCTATCTAGCAGTCTGTCTGTCCATCTGTCTATTCATTTTTCATTTTATCTATTTGTCTATTTATGTATCTATCTACCTGTCTGATTATTGACTTATCTATTCGTCTGTCTGTCTATCTGTCTATTTGTCTATCTGTCTGTGTATTGATCTATCTATCTGTCTATCTATTTATCTGTCTATCTATCTGTCTATTTTATCTGTCTATCTATCTGCCTATCTATTGATCTATCAATCTGTCTGTCTATCTACCTACCTACCTATCCATTTATCTATCATTCTGTCTATCTAACCGTCTGTTTATCTATCTAGTTTTCTATCTGTATCGCTCTAATCATCCATCTATCTAATTGTCTATCCGTTTATCTATCTATCAATGGAACTATCTATTTATTTATCTTTTTAATCTATTAATATATCTATCCATTCATCTTTCTATCTATCTCTATCTAATTAGCTATTGATTGAACTACCTATTCAATTTTATTTTTTATTTATTAATCTATCTATCTCTTTCTTTCTATCTAACTATCTATCTGTCTACCTATCCAGTTGCCTGTCTGTCTGTCTATCTATCTATCTATCTATCTATCTATCTATCTATCTATCTATCTATCTATCTATCTATCATCTTTCCACTAGTGTTGAACTTTCTGTGTATATATCATCCCGAGATATATTGTTGCTCGGTTGCCAATATACCCGTCTTGTCCATAATGTCTATATGTGTCTCTTAGCGCTGTTCATCCCCATCCCCACTCACGCTCACCCTCTTTTTATCTCTCTCCGTCCCTCCATCTGTCCATCCTTCCATCCGCGCTTTCTCTCCCTCCCCCTCTAACCGTCAGTTCCCCATTCGTGAGCCTGAAGGCTGAGCGGAGCGATGCTGTAGTGCTTACCTTGTACGCTGACGCCCGCCAGTCAGACCGGACCGCTGCTTTATTTGCAAAACTTGTTCCTTCACAATCTTGCGTGCCCGAGGTTACAGACTCGGTGTGGGTGTGGGTGGGAATAACGGGGAGAGAGAGAGAGAGAGGGAGAGAGAGAGAGAAAGAGAGAGAGAGAGAGAGAGAGAGAGAGAGAGAGAGAGGAGAGTGGGAGAGCGAGAGAGACAGAGGATCAGAATTCGATTGAAAAGGAGAGCGAGGGGAGATAAAATTAGAAAGTGAGGGAGGAGAGAGGAGCAAGTTAGTTAGAGAGAGAATGTGAGAGGGGAAGTCAAGACAGAGGGCAGATAGGTGGAGATAGGGGCAGATAAAGGGCTGAGAGAAAAGGGGGTACCGACAGAAGGAGCAGATAGAGGAGACGGATTGGTCAGGTAAAGAGGGAAGCAGATAGAGGGTCAGAAAGAGGGATGGCCAGTGAGGGAAAAAATGGAAATAGAGGCAGATAGCCGAAAGAGAGGGGGTAAAAGGAAGGAGGGAATAGAGAGAGAGGCAGAAAAACGGAAAAGGGGGCAGAGAGGGAGGGAACAAAGATAGAAAGGCTGGTAGAGAGGAGCAGAAAGAGAGGTGGGGCAGGGAGAGAGGAGTTAGAGATATAGAGAGAGGCGGAGTGAGACAGAAATAGAGAGAGAAAGCGAAACAAGCACAGATTGAGAACGTTGGAGAGAGGTTTAACCACCGCCGAGAAATCGGTTCGGCAGAGACTCCCAGAGAGACAGGGAGAGGCAGGTGCTGTGAGAAAGACCTCTGGGGTGGGGGATAGAGAGAAAGAGGGATGGACAGAAGGGGGGTAAGATTAACCCAGAGACGGAGTGAAGCTCCCACCTCTCCCGGGTTTAAGTTGCCTGTGAACGGTACATGTCCGCGCCTACAAAATATATGTACACACACACTGCTACCGATCGATTCAAAATAATTCCCTTCAAACTCGGAAAATAAAGTTCATAGTAGATCAAATTTGAAAACAGATGTCGAAACGCGATTCTAAATAAGATTCGATCCCTCGAAATAGAGTGTAGATAATATTTTGCTGGCCGGTTGATGAAAATGACTGATTTCATTTAGAAACTGTTACGGAGTCGCCAGTTTAAAAGTTGTTTCACGAAACCTTCGGAGCTTGCTAAAGTGTGATAGATGGGTCGGCCGGGACGCGCCTGCGCGCTACCTACGTACAGGCTGTGCAAATCTAAAATAAATTAGAAATTTTTTCGAAGAGGAATCGTTTTCTGCATTCGCTCCTGAAATAACAATTAAATATCGACCGGCTGCATCTCCGGAGGGGGCGAATACAGGAGCTTTATATATATACATACACATAACATGCACCGTACAGGGGATATAATGTAGAAAAAGGGTGTGTGTGTGTTTGTGTGTGAGTGTGTGTGTGTGTGTGTGTGTGTGTTTGTGTGTGTGTGTGTGTGTGTGTGTGTGTGTGTGTGCGCGCACGCGACACAGGGGGTTCATCCCTCTCCACACTAGAAAGAGTATTTAATATTGAGATAAAATACATTTTATTTCCGTGCTCTAAGTAAGGCAAGGGCTAGTTGTTAATTACAGGAGATTTGTCGTACAGAAGTGCTAGGGTTCTATCTCTCCTTTCTCTCTCTCTCTCTCTTTCTCCCTCTCCCTCCCTTTCCCTCTCTCTACCATAGTTCCACCCCTCTGCCCCTCTCTTTCTAGTTCCCTCCCTTCCCCTCTCTGTCTCCCTCTTTTCACCTTTCTCCTTTTCCTCCCATCATTCTCCCTCCACCTTCCTCCCTCCATCTTCCCTTCACTCTGTCTCTCTCCCTCTGTCACTTCATCTTTCTCTACCTCTCTTTCTGCATCTTGCCCTCCCTTCTCTTTCTTCTTCTGCCTCCTCCCTCTTATATTCTTTCTTCCCTCTTACTCTCCCTCTCTTGCCTTCAATTTACCCCCAGTAAATTCTCCCCCTCTCTATCCCCACCTTTCTTTATTTCCAACCTTCCCCTTTCCCCTCACTCTATCCCCACTCCTCTCCGTTAATCTCCCTCTTTGTTATTTTTCCAGCCCTGGTTCCCCCTATTCTTGTGATGATCTATCATTTCCTTAGCGTCGGTAGCATGCTCATCTTTCTCTTTCTTTTATTCTTTTCTCCTCCCTTTTGTTCTTTCCCTCCTTCCCTCTCTTTCCTCCTACACTTCCCTTTTGCTCAATTCTTCTTTTTCTATTCTCCCACTTCTACCCCTTTCTCTTTTCCAGCTCCACCCTTCCACTTCCCTTCTCTCCTCCTACTCTGCCTCTCTATTCCCCCCCCCACTTCCTCTCTCTGTTTCCCTTCCCACTTTCTCTACCTCGTTCTCGTTCCTCTACTCCCACCTGGCCATCACTACCTACTTCACCTCCCTCTTTCCCTTATCTATATTTCTTTCTCCCTCTTCACCCCTCTCTATCCTGTCTCCTCTCTCTTCCATCTCTTTATTTTCCTCCATGCTCTCTGTTTCGCACTTCTCTCCATTTCCCCCATTTTCTCTCCATATCTCACTACCTTTCCTCGCTCTCCCCAGCTCTTAATTCACTATCTCTATCGCCCTCTATACCTCTCTCATTCTCTCTTCTCCCAATCTCTCCTTCTCTCTATTTCCCTCTTCTTATCCCCTTTCTATTCTGCCACCTGTTTCTCTATCCCTATTTCGCCATCCACACCTCTCTACTCCCCTCAATCTACCCCCAAACCTGCCTCTCTACCCTTATCTTTATCACCCCTTACTATTAATCTTACATCCTCCATTCCATCAATTTTCCTCTCTATTGCTCCATTCCATTTCTCCCTATTATCTCCCTCTATTCTCTATATCCTTCCATCCTCCCCTATCTATGCTCCTACCCCCTCTATCCTTCCCTTCTCTATCACCCACCTCTTTCCCGCTCTCTTCTTCCCTTCCTTCATCACTTTCCCATCTTCCTCCATCTCTTCCCCTCTTTATCCATCCCTCCGTCTCTATCCCGCCCTGCATCCCCCTTCCTTCCCTCTATTTTATCCCCTCTCTCTTGCTGCTATCCTCCCCGCAGTCTCCCCTTCACCACATGCACTCCAACTCTCTTAAACCTCCTGCCTCTATTTCCACTCTCTCCCTTCATTTGTCCACCCTCTCCATCTCTCTTGCATCCTTCCCCTTCCTTTCTCCGTCCCTCCATCCCACTGTACCCCATCCACCTCCCCTTCCCCCACCCTCTCCACCTCTCTGCAGTCCCCTCCCCTCCCTCTATTGCCCCTCCCTCCGTCCCTCTTTATGCCTTCCATTTCCAATTCCCCTATTCCCAAACATCATGATCTCCCCTTTTCCCCTACGTCTCCCTCTCCTTACCCTCACTCACCCTCGCTAACCCTGCACTCCTTCCCCTTCCTCTATCTCCCCTCTTCCTCCCCTCCTTCTCCCCGCCTCTTCCTCCCCTATCCCTCCCCTCCACATCCACTGCACTCCTCTCCTCCCTCTCTCCTCATTCCCGCACCCCTCCCAAATCTCTATCTCCCTCCTCCCGCCTTCCGTCCCTTGCTCCTTCATGTCACCTCCATTCCTTCTCCTCTCACCTTCCTTCCTACTGCTCCTGCACCCCTCCCCTTCCAGCCTTCTCTCCCTCTCTCCCTTCTTCTCCTGCCCCTCCTTCTCCCCTCCCCGTACCCCTCTCCTCCCTCTCCATCTCTCTGTACCCGTCCTCTGCCTATATCTCCCTCCCTCCCTCATGTTCTCCCCCGCCACCCTCTCTGCACCCCTCCACTCTCTCTCTCCTCTCACCTTCACTCCTTCCGCCCCTGTACCCTTCTCCTGCCTCCGCCGCCCTTTCCTCCCACGCTCCCCCTCTCCGCCTCCCCGCTCCCCTTCGCTCTAGCTCCCTCCCTTCCCCTGACCCTCTCCCTCCCACCTCCACTGTATCCCTCCCCTCCCTCAATCTCCCCTCACTCCCTCCCTCCCCTGCCCCCTTCCTCGCCACTTCCCCTGCATGCCCCAGTCCACTGTCTACCGCGTTCAGCTGTTTTAAAATTATGAAAAATACCCCAATCGGCAGTGGCTTCACCTTCGATTAAACGTGATGGGATGTGACAGAATTCGATCAATAACCATATCGCCCTATAAAGTGTCAAGTAATGAATCAATTTCGACTAAATTTTCCATTTTTCAGAAGCTGTTCTCAAAGAAGAATATCCCTCTTTGTAAAGATATTATTATCGATTTCGACGGCAATTTGACATCAGGATAGTTAATTCCACTCAGAATAAAGTACAAAGCACTTGAAGGAGGTTGCCAGGGTTGGGCTGAGCAAAGTGAAGTTTCTCTCTGGGTCTCCTCTATCCAATTGCGGGGTGTATGTGCGTGGCATGAAGATAGAGCCCTGGTCAGCCGCCAGTGAAGAGATTTCACTCTTTCCTCTCTGTGTCTCCGAACGTGCTCTCACTTGCTAGTGAAGTTGCCATCTCGGTCAGAAGCCACCAGAAGCCAGCTTCTCTCTCTCTCGCTCTGCAGAAATATATTGTGCAGCTTTTATTTAATCTGCTTCCCGTTTTTTTCTTCTTACTCTCTAATTTCTCAACATCCCTCCCCACCCCCGCCCCCCGCCGTCTTGCCCGTCCTGCGTCCGTCTGTCTGACTCCAGTCTGTATCTCCAGTTGTGTGTGTGTGTGTGTGTGTGTGTCTGAAAGAGAGAGCGCCAGAGAGCAAGCAAGAGAGCGAGAGAGAGAGAGAGATGCAAAGGAACAGTCAGATATGTGTGTGTGTATTATGGGGTGCGGTGATTTTTATTAGTCTATCTGTCTCTGTATGTCTACCTCTATCTTTATCCCTCTGACCCTCTCTTTTCCCTTCTCTCTCTACCCACCGTCTCTCTCTTCCTTCTCTCTTTATCTGTCTGTCTCCTTGCCCCACTCTGTCTACTTGCCCTTTACTCCCCCCACGTTGTGTGTGTGTGTGTGAGTGTGTGTGTGTGTGTGTGTGTGTGAGTGTGTGAGTGTGAGTGTGTGTGTGAGTGTGTGTGTGTGTGTGTGTGTGTGAGTGTGTGAGAGTGAGTGTGTGTGTGTGTGTGTGAGTGTGTGAGAGTGAGTGTGTGTGTGTGTGTGTGAGTGTGTGTGTGTGTGTGTGTGTGAGTGTGTGTGTGTGTGTGTGTGTGTGTGTGTGTGTGTGTGTGTATACATGTGAGCATAATTATAAATGAAATCGGTATATTCAATATCCATGGAGAAGTTAGAGTGTTAGGGGAGAGAGAGGCCAAGGGGAAAGAGTAATAACTGAAGGTGGAAGGGAATAGGAGAAAGAGAGAGGGAAAATAGACAGCAGAGAGGGGGAAGGAGGGAAAGGCGAGAGAGAGAGAGTGTATGTGAGAGAGAGAGACAGACAGACAGAGAGAGCGGGGCAGGGAGAGGGAGTCAGAGAGGTAAAGGGACAGACAGAGACAGACAAATTTATGTGTATTATGTGGCTGGGCGCTTTTCTGTATGTTGCTCTAAATGATTTCTTTTATGTATGTGTGTGTATGTGAGTGTGTATAAGTGTGTGACAATCTATGTGGTTTTATTAGTCTCTCTCTCTCTGTCTCTCTCTTTCTCTCTCTCTCTGTCTCTCTAGACTTGTCTGTCTCTTTCTCTGTTTCTCTGTGTCTGCCTGTCTCTATCTCTCTTTACCTCTCTCTCCTTGCCCCGCCTTCCTCTCCCATTCTCTCTCTCTGCTCCTTGTTTCTCTCTCCATCTCCCCTTCCCTTTTCTCTTTCCCCTCTCCCTCTCTATATTGAACAAAACACACATAGCAATCAGGCCACTCGGCCCATCCATTCTCCCCTATTAAATGCTCCCAAGTTCTAGGTCTCTACAGCACTCCCCAATGCCCAACCATTCACTGTCTAAATTCTCCCACCCTCACCCCAACCTGACCATTCAATAACCTTGTGCAGATCGGACTGTAATCCTGACTCCACATTCCCACCACCCTCCCAGTGACCTTCCACCCTCTTCACTTGCCAGAAACTGAATTTCACCCACGCCTGCCCCACCCCACCCTGCCAACAATAAAAATACCCACAGACTCTACTTTCGCCACCCTTGTAGGGAGCGAGTTCCAGTGACTCACCTCCCTCTACTGATGTACACTAATCCCATTTGTCTCTGTACACTCTCTCCCACCCCTCACGCTTCCTCTCTCTCTCACTCTGCCTCCACCTCTCTATGTCTCCCTCTCTTCCTCCCTCGATTTCTTTCTCTCTCTTCCCACCCCCCTCTATTCTTTCTCGTCCCCTTCTCTCTCACTCCCACTCTTGCTCTTTTTCCTCTTTCCCCTCTCTCTCTTTTGCCCTCTCCCTTTCTCCTCCTCTTTCTCTCTCCCTGTCTCCTTCAACCTCCTCGCTCACTGTCTCTCTCTATTTCTCTCATTCTCCTTCTCTGTCTCAAATGGGTGACATAGTGACCCCTCTTTGAACCATCAAGATAGTGAAGAACATGGGGTCAGGAGGAGTAGATGGGCTGAAGGGCCTGTTTCCATGATTCGGTGAACGATTCCATTTCTCTCTTGCTTCCTATTCCTTTAGTTTCTCTCTCCCTGTTTTGCTCTCTCCCTTACACACTGTATCTATACCTCTCTTGATTTGTGTGTGTGTCTCTCTCCTCACCTGTCCATCACACCTCCTTCCATTAATCCTCACACCTCTCCCCACCTGTACTTCACACACCTCCCAGCCTGTCATCCACTCCTCTCCCTGCCTGCCCCCAGCTGTCTCACCACCTCTGATGGTGGCTCACCTCACCTGTTATTCAGGCCCTTCTCATCCTATGCCCTGTACTACCTCTTTGTACATCACTGGCCCCACTCAGGGCTGTGGTCTCCCCCAGCCTCGTGGATGTCGGTCCCAATTTAATCCTTCTGTCTGTCTCACCACACACATGATGGCCCTCTGCAATCACCAACTCTCCCACTCCTCCAGATAACCTTTCCCCTGCTGCCGGTGATGCTTTGCATCTACAACCAGACAGAAGGTGGGGTGGGGTGGGGTGGGGTGGGGTAATCAGGAAGGAAAATGAACTGGCGTACTCTGTTTGCCCAGACAGTTATCCTAGCGAGGAGGTGATGTTTGTAGGTGTTGTCTGTATCTGCACGTGCTTGTCCATTTGTCTCTGTTTATCTGGCACCCATCGTCGACAGTAATTAGCAGAGTGATTCCTGTAATTAATGGCATATTTAAGGGTGTCTGCATCAGATCGCCTGCTCTGCTGCTCACTCCTCTGTGCACCAGCACCGAGCCTGTCCTCACACTGCCTCTGTGTGTAAGTGCGCGCGCGCGCGTGTGTCTGTGTGTGTTTGTGGCTCTTTGCCTATCTGTCTGTGTCTGTTTGTGTTTGTGTGTATGGGTGAGTGTGTGTCTGAGTGTGTGTGTGTGTGTGTGTTTGTCTGTGGCTCTTTCCCTATCTGTCTGTGTCTGTTTGTGTTTGTGTGTATGGGTGAGTGTGTGTCTGAGTGTGTGTGTGTGTGTGTGTTTGTCTGTGGCTCTTTCCCTATCTGTCTGTGTCTGTTTGTGTTTGTGTGTATGGGTGAGTGTGTGTCTGAGTGTGTGTGTGTGTGTGTGTTTGTCTGTGGCTCTTTCCCTATCTGTCTGTGTCTGTTTGTGTTTGTGTGCATGGGTGAGTGTGTGTGTGTCTGTGGCTCTTTGCCTATCTGTCTATGTCTGCTTGTCTGTGTGTGTGTGTGTGTGTGTGTGTGTGTGTGTGTGTGTGTGTGTGTGTGTCTGAGTGTGTGTGTGTCTGTGGCTCTTTGCCTACCTGTCTATGTCTGTTTGTGTTTGTGTGTGTGGGTGAGTGTGAGTGCGAGTGTATGTGTATATGATAGAATCATAGGGTTAAAGAGCACTACAGTAGAGAAACAAGCCCTTTAGCCCATCTAGTCCATGCTGAACTGTTATTCTGGCTCATCCCATTGACCTGCACCTGGCCTTTTCCCTCCATACCCTTCTATTCCATGTACTTATCCAAATCTCTCTTAAATGTTGAAGTTGAACCCACATCCAGCACTTCCGCTTACAGCTCTTTCCACTCTCTCACCAAGCCCCTGAGTGAAGTTCCCCCTCACGTTCCCCTTAAACGTTTCACATTTGCATCTGTGTATGTGTGTGTGTGTGTGTGTGTGTGTGTGTGTCTGGGTGCATCTGTGTGCGTGTGAGTGTCTGTCTGTCTGTGTCTCTATGAGTATCTGTTTTTTAGTTTCTGTTTTGTATCACTCTATCTGTCTTTTTGTTTCTGTATGCATGTGTTCATATACAAGTATTTTATTCATGTATATGAGTTGTGTCTTTGTTTCTTGTGTGTATATGTGGTTGTATGTATATACAGTATGTATGTGTATATATGTGTGTGTATGTGTGTGTGTGTGTATGTGTGTGTGTGTGTGTGTGTGTATGTGTGTGTGTGTGTGTGTGTGTGTGTGTGTGTGCATCTGCACATACAAAATCAGTATCCCCTCACTAACCACCCTTTCTTTTAAGCACCTTTCTGTTAGTGAGTCCATCAATTCTTCTCTGCTGTAACTGGACTGCCCCTGAATCACATTGGGTACGGATCCCCTCGACCCTGACAGACCACCATTGATCAAAATGCTAAACAAACTTGTGTCTATGATACACTTCCCTGTGACAGAAGCTCTGGTGCACATTTATGTCAGTACCTGTGGCTCTTGCTATACATACATGTGTACAGGAGGAGGAGTCTGCAGAAGGAATTGGATAGGTTGGGAGAGTAGTTACAGAAGCGGCAGATGGGAAGTGTGGAGAAGAATAAAGGGTAGACTATTTTGTAATTTGCCCAGTGGCTCTAACATCCACGATTATGAAGAGCTTGGAGAGGCTTGTCATGCAAAACATCAACTCCAGCTTTCCAAACAACCTCAAACCCACTGAAAAACAGGTCGACAGCGGATGCCATCGCCTGTCCCTGCACTCATTCCTGGAGCAATTAGACAGTAAAGATACTTACATCAGACTACTGTTTATTGCTAAATTTCTGCCTTCAATACTATTATTCCAAGCACATTCATCCCCAACTCCAGACCCTGGGAGTCAACAGGTCCCTTGCAACTGGATCCTTGACTTCCTGCCCAACAGGCAGCTATCAGTAAGGACAGGCAGGAACACCTCTACCACAATTATTCTCAACGCTGGTGCTCCACAGATTGTATTGGCTTCATGTACCCTCATGACTGCGTGGCCAGGTTCCACTCCAAGTCCATCTACAAGTTTGCTGATTTGAAACACGATGAACTGGAGTACAGGAAGGAGATAGAGAGTTTAGTGACATAGTGACAAACTTACCTTCGATGTCATCAAAACAAAAGAGCTGGTTATTGAGTTCCGAGAGAGGGGGTTGTGCACATGCTCCTGCCTACATCTAAAGTGCTGACGTTGAGAAGGTTGAGAAGCATTAAGTTTCTAGGAGTGAACATCACCAGCATCCTCTCCAGGATTTGGTGTCATGGCCAAGGAAGCTCACCAATGCAACTTCCAGAGGCTAAAGAAATTTGATATGTTCCTGTCAATTCTTACCAATTTTTATCAATGCTCCATAGAAAGCATCCTGCTTGGATGTATAATGCCTTAGTACAGCAGCTGCTCTACACATGACTGCAGGTAGGCTGTGGAGTTGCAGATACAACTCAGCATATCACAGGAACCAAACTTCCTTCCATGGAATCTGTCTACACTTCAGCAGAGCAGCCAGAATAATCAATGGTCCCAACCAACCTGGAATTCTCTCTTCTCCCTTCTTCCATCGGGCAGGAGATACAGAGGCACATACCACCAGGCTCAAGTTACCAGTCTCTTGATTAGACTCCTTATACGATAAGATAGTCTCTTGGCCTCACAATCTACCTCATTTTGACCTTGCACTTCTTTGTTTATGTGCAGTGACGTGGTGTTGAATTTGTGCAAGACGTCGGTGACGGAGCGTTTGGAACCCTGCTGTAGGAAAGGTTTCACTAAGCTGGAAAGACTGCAAGGAAGATTTATGAGGATGTTTGTTGGACCTTCTTTATTGGAGTATAAGAGAAAGAGGGATGACCTTTGTATAAAATCACAAGGGCATAAACAGGCTGTATGTACACTCTCTTTTTTCTACAGGATTGAGGAAGCAAGACCGAGAGGAACAGGTGAGAGATGAAATAGGAACTTGAGTGGCAACTTTTTCACCTAGAGGGCGGTCCGTGTCTGGAATGAGCTGTATCGGAATCAGGTTTAATGTCACTGGCATATGTCATGAAATGGTTGTTTTGCAGCAGCAGTACAATGCAATACATAAATAATAAAAAAATATAAATTGCAATAAGATATATAAGAAATAAATGAAATAGGTGCAAAGAGAGCAAAAAAGAAATCGTGAATTAGTGCTCAGTAGTTCATTGTCTGTTCAGAAACTCGATGGCGGAGGGGAAGAAGCTATTCCTGAAACACTGAGTGTGTGTCTTCAGGCTCCTGTACCTCCTTCCTGATGGCAGCAATGGGTCAAGGCCTTGTTCTTAATGATGGATGCCACCTTTTACAAACATCACTCCCAGAGGAAGTGGCTGAGGCACATACATTAACAACATTTAAAAGACTCTTTGACGGGTAGATGGATAGATAGGAAAGGTTTAGAGCAGGCGTTCCCACCCTTGGGTCCATGGACCACTCGGTTACTGGTAAGGGTCCATGGCATAAAAAAGGATACAGGTCAAACGCAGGATAATGGTACAAGCTTTGATGGGGATCTTGATGAGCATGGGCCACAAGGCCTGTTTCCATGTTCTGTGTTTCGATGACTCACTAGAACTCCTTTTTGGGGAAGAGACAGAAATTGGGCAGTGCAGAACTGTCAGGTTGCAGACTGTGGAGGGGACATTATTCTTGTTGTCCCATCACAGGAAGGGTGAGGAGGCTTTGGAGAGGGTGCAGAAGAGGTTCACCAAGACGCTGCCTTAATTAAAGAACATGAGCTACAAGGAGAGGTTGGACAAACTTGAGTTGCTCCCTCTGGACTGTTGGAGGCTGAAGGAAGATCTGATAGAGGTTTATAAGATTATAGGAGGCATAGAAAGAGAAGACAGCCCTTATCTTTTTCCTGGGGTAGGAAATATCTAATACCAGAGGGCAGGCATTTAAGGTGAGAGAGGAAGTTCAAAGTAGATGTGTAGGTCAAGTATTTTACACAAGGAGTGGTGGGTTCCTGGAATGAGCTGAAGGGGTGGTACTGGAGCCAGATACAATAAAGGTGCTTAAGAGGCTGTTGGACAGGTACATGAAACTGCAGGGAAGGGAGGGATATGGACATTGTACAGGCAGAGGGAATAAGTTCAGCTAGGTACACACATGCATAAACTAACTCACACTGATACTGTCTAACAGCTGATAAGCAAGTTAAGAATCAAGCACACATACAAGTGTGCATGGGAGTTTACATGCATGTGTGTAATCATGTGTGCTTTAATTGATACATGCATTTGTGTGTCCGTGTGCATGTGTGCACATGTATGTGTTTGCATACATGCACGTGTATTTGTTCATATACACATTATTGCAGGAATACATATTCACCAAACACATATTCAACCCCAGTCACACAAACATATTCACCTTCAAACTCTCTCACACATATATTCACAGACAAAAAAACACACGTATGCATGCACACACACATATTCACAAAGATCCACTCTCACAAGTGCATACACCCACACAGTGTAACGCACAAATGAATTCAGACATAGACATCTCCCTCACTAACTCTCCCTCACGTACACACACACACAATCACATTCACACATTCACCCAGACAGACATACACGCACGCATTTCCCCAGACACACACACACACACAGACATGCGCACACAGATACACACACAGATACACACACAGCCACAAACAGAGAGACACACACACACTCACACACAGACACATACAGACACACACATACACACACACACTCACACACAGACACATACACACACACACACACTCTCTCACACACACACACACACACACGCGCACACACACACACTCACACACAGACACATACACACACACACTCTCACACACACACAGACACACACATACACACACGCACACACACACACACACATACACACACACACACACACACACTCACACACAGACACATACACACACACACTCTCACACACACACATACACACACACACACACACACACACACACACACACACACACACACATGCAGAATGTGCCTCTGAATCAATGGGAAGGCTCTCACTAAGTGTCCCCTCCTTGGGTCTAATTCGTGTTTGTACAGACTAGCCTCCAGCAGACAGCTTGAGTGATGACATCCATTAAATAGTTAATCCGACTGATTGAATGTTTGCTTCCTGTAAATTGAAACATTAAACAACAGCGGATAGAAAAGAGGTGTCGAAAAATCAGTCATGAAAGATTCATTTTCTATGAGTAATATCGCATGGCTTCTGAATGTTTAAACACAGTCTTCCAGCCAAGAAACACTGCGGGAGATTCAGAATCTGAAGCACAGGGTGAAACTGAAGTTTTAATAAGGCTGCGAGATTGGACTTGATTGACTGACTGCTAGTTTGGGTTGTTAGAGAGAATTTAATGCTTTCCCCGTGTCTACGAATGGCAACATCTAGGGCATGGTGGATTGAGAGCAAGAGTCTCAGGTGTGAAACACATTGATTAAGCTGCTCAGGGATCTGTACCTGGTTTTTTGAGGCTGCGTTAAGTGGGCAGATCCACAGAGAGAGGTGATGTGGAGGGAGGTGGTAGGATAGGAAAGTCCATTACCTCGATGCTACATGAATGGAGGCAGCTGAAGTGGGGGGTTGAATGGTGGGAGGAAGGTCACATACTACCCACAACCTTTTGGATTTTCAAAAGGCTTTTGACAAGATCCCACACAGGAGATTAGTGTGCAAATTTAAAGCACACAGTATTGGGGGTAAGGCATTGATGTGGATAGAGCATTGGTTGGCAGAAAGGAAGCAAAGAGTGGGAATAAACGGGACCTTTTCAGAATGGCAGGCAGTGACTAGTGGGGTACCGCAAGGCTCAGTGCTGGGACCCCAGTTGTTTACAATATATATTAATGACTTAGATGAGGGAATTAAATGCAGCATCTCCAAGTTTGCGGATGACACGAAGCTGGGCAGCAGTGTTAGCTATGAAGAGGATGCTAAGAGGATGCAGGGTGACTTGGATAGGTTAGGTGAGTGGGCAAATTCATGGCAGATGCAATTTAATGTGGATAAATGTGAGGTTATCCACTTTGGTGGCAAGAACAGGAAAACAGATTATTATCTGAATGGTGGCCAATTAGGAAAAGGGGAGGTGCAACGAGACCTGGGTGTCATTATACACCAGTCATTGAAAGTGGGCATGCAGGTACAGCAGGCGGTGAAAAAGGCAAATGGTATGCTGGCATTCATAGCAAAAGGATTCGAGTACAGGAGCAGGGAGGTACTACTGCAGTTGTACAAGGCCTTGGTGAGACCACACCTGGAGTATTGTGTGCAGTTTTGGTCCCCTAATCTGAAGAAAGACATTCTTGCCATAGAGGGGGTACAAAGAAGGTTCACCAGATTGATTCCTGGGATGGCAGGACTCTCATATGATGAAAGACTGGATCAACTAGGCTTATACTCATTGGAATTTAGAAGATTGAGGGGGGATCTTATTGAAACGTATAAAATCCTAAAGGGATTGGACCGGCTAGATGCAGGAAGATTGTTCCCGATGTTGGGGAAGTCCAGAACGAGGGGTCACAGTTTGAGGATAAAGGGGAAGCCTTTTAGGACCAAGATTAGGAAAAACTTCTTCACACAGAGAGTGGTGAATCTGTGGAATTCTCTGCCACAGGAAACTGTTGAGGCCAGTTCATTGGCTATATTTAAGAGGGAGTTAGATAAGGCCCTTGTGGCTAAAGGGATCAGGGGGTATGGAGAGAAGGCAGGTACAGGGTTCTGAGTTGGATGATCAGCCATGATCGTACTGAATGGCGGTGCAGGCTCGAAGGGCCAAATGGCCTACTCCTGCACCTATTTTCTATGTTTCTATGTAACCACACATCAAGAAGCTGTGTGTGTGAAGCAGGACAGAGTGAAGGAATAAGAGATGGGAGGACAGAAAGAGGGAGACAAAATAAGAGAGGAGAGGACAGAGAGAAAGGGAGACAGAGCAAGCACTATCGCCATCAGTGCAGGGGCACCCCAAGGTTATGTTCTTAGGCCTCTGCTCTACTCACAGTATACTTAAAACTGTGAGGCTAAGCACAGCTCCAATGTTATATTTAAGTTTGATGACAGCACCGCAGTTGTTGACCAAATCAAAGGTGGTGATGAACGGTGAGGCTTTATTAGGCACTGGGGAGGCCTCACCTTGAGTTTTGTGAACAGTTTTGGGCCCCTCAGCTTAGAACGGATGTGCTGGCATTGGAGAGGGTCCAGAGGAGGTTCACAAGGATGATTCCAGGATTGAAAGGATCGTCATAAGAGGAAAGTTTGATAGGTCTGGGTCTGTACCCACTGGAATTCAGAAGGATAAGGGAGGATCTCATTGAAGCCTTTTTGAATGTTGAAAGGCCTAGACAGAGTAGATGTGGAAAGGATGTTTCCCATGGTGGGAGAGTCTAGGACAAGAGAGCACAGCCTCAGGATAGAGATGCGGAGAAATTTCTTCAGCCAAAGGGTGGTGAATTTGTGGAATTTGTTGCCACACGCAGCTGTGGAGGCCAGGTCATTGGGTGCACTTAAGGCAGAGACTGATAGGTTCTTGACTGGACATGGCATCAAAGGTTATGGGGAGAAGGCAGGGAACTGGGGTTGAGGAGGAGGAAAAAAAAGGATCAGCCATGATTGAATGGTGGAGCAGATGACCTAATTCTGCTCCTATGTCTTATGGTCGTATGGAATCAGTATTTAGGAGGGAGATTGAAAATCTGCTTGAACAGTGCCAAAACAGCAAACCGTCACTCAACATCAGCAAAACCCTAGATTTGAATATTGACTATGGGGGGAAGAGACCGAAGACCCACGAGCCAGTCCGTATAGCGGAGCTGAGGTGGAGAGTGTCAGTAACTTCAAATCCCTTCGCATTATTACTTCAGAGGCGCTGTCCTGGGACCAGCACCTACGGTCACTGCCAATTCAAAGCAGGCACGGCAGCACCTCTGTTTTCTTGGACATTTGCACAGATTCAGCATGTCATCTGAAACTTTGACAAACTTCTATAAACACACAGTGAAGAGTGTACTGATCAGCCTATGCTCTCTCCTGGCTGTTACCATCAGTAAGGTGACACAGGAGCCTTAGGTTTTACACACCCCAGTTCAGGAACAATTATCACCCCTCAACGATCAGGCTCCTGGACCTGCATGGATAACATCTCTCACCTCAACATTGAGCTGATTCCACAAACTATGGACTCAACTTCAAGGATTCTACAATCTATGTTTGTCTCTTGCACATTGATTGTTTGTCAATCTTTGTGTATAGTTTTTCAATGATTCTATTGTGTTTCTTTTTATCTTTTGTGAATGCCCACAAGAAAATGAATCTCAGGGTGGTATATGGTGACAGACACACTTCAACAATAAATTTACCTTGGACTTTGAGAACAAGAGCTGAGGAAGGAGTGGAAGAAAGAGAAGGAGTACAAAAGGAAGTAAAGGAGAAATACAGAGAGAGAAAGAGAGACAGAACAAGGCGGGGGGGGGGAACAGAAGGAGCGGTGGGGGGGGGGGTGTGGAGAGAGGTCCTAAGGGAAGGAGGAAAACAGAAGCACTGGGAGAAAATTGGAGGGACACATAGAGTATGGATGAGCCAGAGTCAGGCAGATAGAGATAACAGGAGACTGCAGGGGAAGACAGAGGGAGACAAAGAGATGGTCAGCAAGGGAGACGGAAAGGGATTGAGGAAGGGAGACAGACAGAGCAAGGCAGAGAGACAGAGGCACGGTGGGAGGAGCAGAGAGAGTGACAGAGATCAGAAATAAAGAGAGAGGGAAAGAAAATGTCGAACAACTGGGAAAATAGGACAGATACTGCCGGGTGAGAGAGAGGGAGGAGGAGGAGGAGGGAAGAGGAGAGGAGTTGGGGAGAGAGAAAGGGAGAGGGAGAATGAGAGGGAAAGGGCAGAGGGAAAGAGAAGGGAGAAGGAGTGGTAAAGAGAGAAGGGGAGAGTGGAGGAAGAGAATTAGAAAGGGAGAATAGAGAAGGACAGAGAGAAAGAAAGGGAGTCAGAAGGAAGGAAAGGAAGAGAGAGGCAGAAAGAGAAAAAGAGAGAGGGGGAAGAGGATAGGGGAAGTGAGAAGGACAGAAAGAGAGGAAAGGAGCGAAGGAGAGTGAAGGGAGAGTGAGAGAGAGAGGGAGAGGAAGAGGGAGAGAGGATAGGGAAGGGGAGGAAGAAGGGCTGGTGGGGTGACAAGTACCAATCTAATACACCTAGCAAGCCCAAAGAGTTTGAAGATTAATGGTAGGACACCATTCAGCTCTTGAGGAGACAGTGACAGTCAGCACACAGATGAAAATGCTGCCATTGAGGACTTCTGTCTCTGTGCTGACATTCTGCTCCTGAGGCTGGCCTTCAGAAGGAGTCTTGTTCGCTCTTTAATGGGAAGCCCTGGGATCCAACACAGCCTGGATGGTCTCTGTGTCTCTAGTTAACTGTAGACACCTGCTTTCCTATCCTGTTAGATCTCCCTCCGCCACATTGTGATGGCCAATCAGTATGTGCTGGTCATCGATGTTTCCCTGCTCCCAATACTTTCTCCCATCTACACTGAGTTCCCCTTTTCCACACAGTCTCCCTCTCCAGCTCACATACCCCTCCCTCCCTTCATCTCCTTCTCTCCATCGACTCGCTCCCCTCGGAGCTATTCCTCTCTTGGTCTCCACCACCTCTCCCCTACGTCTTTGCTTGCTCTTTCTCAAGTTAGCTGTCACTCTTTCCACCTTCTGCTTCCTGTTTGACACTGTTGGTCCCTCACTCTGCATCTCACTCCCCTCCCCACCCTCACCCCCTCCTCTCTCCCTCTCTCTCCTTCTTCACTCTCTCTTCCCCTTTCCCTCTCTTCCTCTCCCTTTCTCTCACCCACTCTCGACCCCACTCCTTCTACCTCTCTCCTTCGTCTTGTTTCGTCTCTCCCTATCCCTCCTTTCCTCTCCCTCTCCTTGCCTTTCTCTCTCACCAACTCTCCCTTTCCCTTACTCTGCCACTCTCCCCCTGCCTTTTGCAGCCCTCTGTCCCTTTCTCTCCCTCTCCCCTCTCTCCCCCCTCCCTCTACTTTCTTTCTAACCTTCTTTGACCTTACTCACTCACTTTGCCTCTCTCCCACTCTCTTTCCCCTTTCTCTCTCTCAATCTCTTCTCTTTCTCTATCCCCTTTCCCTCTAACCCCTTCCCTGTTTCTCCGTCTCTCCTTCCAGAGTCATAGTCATAGTCATAGTCATACTTTATTGATCCCGGGGGAAATTGGTTTTCATTACAGTTGCACCATAAATAATAAATAGTAATAAAACCATAAATAGTTAAATAGTAATATGTAAATTATGCCAGGAAATAAGTCCAGGACCAGCATATTGGCTCAGGGTTTCTGACCCTCCAAGGGAGGAGTTGTAAAGTTTACAACAGGAATTCTGCAGATGCTGGAAATTCAAGCAACACACATCAAAGTTGCTGGTGAACGCAGCAGGCCAAGCAGCATCTCCAGGAAGAGGTACAGTCGATGTTTCAGGCCGAGACCCTTCGTCAGGACTAACTGAAGGAAGAGTTAGTAAGAGATTTGAAAGTGGGAGGGGGAGGGGGAGATCCAAAATGATAGGAGAAGACAGGAGGGGGAGGGATGGAGCCAAGAGCTGGACAGTTGATTGGCAAAAAGGATATGAGAGGATCATGGGACAGGAGGACGGGGAGAAAGACAAGTGGGGGGAGGAACCAGAAGATGGGCAAAGGGTATAGTCAGAGGGACAGAGGGAGAAAAAGGAGAGTGAAAGAATGTGTGTATAAAAATAAATAACGGATGGGGTACAAGGGGGAGGTGGGGCATTAGCGGAAGTTAGAGAAGTCGATGTTCATGCCATCAGGTTGGAGGCTACCCAGACGGAATATAAGGTGTTGTTCCTCCAACCTGAGTGTGGCTTCATCTTTACAGTAGAGGAGGCCGTGGATGGACATGTCAGAATGGGAATGGGATATGGAATTAATCTGGACTATTCCTCTTCTCACCCTGTTTCTTGCAAAAATGCCATCCCCTACTCGCAATTCCTCCGTCTCCGCCGCATCTGCTCTCAGGATGAGGCTTTTCATTCTAGGACGAGGGAGAAAGGGGCTTTAAAGAAAGGGGCTTTCCTTCCTCCACTATCAACTCTGCTCTCAAATGCATCTCCCCCATTTCACACACATCTGCTCTCACTCCATCCTCCCACCACCCCACTAGGAATAGGGTTCCCCTGGTCCTCACCTACCACCCCACCAGCCTCCGGGTCCAACATATTATTCTCCGTAACTTCCGCCACCTCCAACGGGATCCCACCACTAAGCACATTTTTCCCTCCCCCCTCTTTCTGCTTTCCGCAGGGATCGCTCCCTACACGACTCCCTTGTCCATTCGTCCCCCCCATCCCTCCCCACTGATCTCCCTCCAGGCGCTTATCCTTGTAAGTGGAGCAAGTGCTACACATGCCCTTACACTTCCTCCCTTACCACCATTCAGGGCCCCAAACAGTCCTTCCAGGTGAGGCAACACTTCACCTGTGAGTCGGCTGGGGTGATATACTGCTCCCGGTGCTCTCAATGTGGCCTTCTATATATTGGCGAGACCCGACGCAGACTGGGAGACCGCTTTGCTGAACATCTACGCTCTGTCCGTCACAGAAAGTAGGATCTCCCAGTGGTCACACATTTTAATTCCACATCCCATTCCCATTCTGACATGTCTACCCACCGCCTCCTCTACTGTAAAGATGAAGCCACACTCAGGTTGGAGGAACAACACCTTATATTCTGTCTGGGTAGCCTCCAACCTGATGGCATGAACATCGACTTCTCTAACTTCCGCTAATGCCCCACCTCCCCCTCGTACCCCATCCGTTATTTATTTTTATACACACATTCTTTCTCTCACTCTCCTTTTTCTCCCTCTGTCCCTCTGACTATACCCCTTGCCCATCCTCTGGTTTCCCCCCCCCCACTTGTCTTTCTCCCTGGGCCTCCTGTCCCATGATCCTCTCGTATCCCTTTTGCCAATCACCTGTCCAGCTCTTGGCTCCATCCCTCCCCGTCCTGTCTTCTCCTATCATTTTGGATCTCCCCCTCCCCCTCCCACTTTCAAATCTCTTACTAACTCTTCCTTCAGTTAGTCCTGACGAAGGGTCTCGGCCTGAAACGTCGACTGTACCTCTTCCTAGAGATGTTGCCTGGCCTGCTGCGTTCACCAGCAACTTTGATGTGTGTTACTTGTAAAGTTTGATGGCCACAGGCAGGAATGACTTCCTATGATGCTCTGTGTTGCATCTCGGTGGAATGAGTCTCTGGCTGAATGTACTCCTGTACCCAACCCAGTACATTATGTAGTGGATGGGAGACATTGTCCAAGATGGCATGCAACTTGGACAGCATCCTCTTTTCAGACACCACCATCAGAGAGTCCAGTTCCATCCCCACAACATCACTGGCCTTATGAATGAGTTTGTTGATTCTGTTGGTGTCTGCTACCCTTAGCCTGCTGCCCCAGCACACAACAGCAAACATGATAGCACTGGCCACCACAGACTCGTAGAACATCCTCAGCATCGTCCCACCCAACTCTTCCTTCTACTCCTCTCTCACCTCCTCTGCAGCATCCACCCCCAGGTGTGTGTATGTGGGCATGTGTACATGCATGTGTGCATAAATGTCTCTGCATGGTGTGTGTACAGTATGTATCTGTGTTTTTATATACGTATATATAAACACCTCTGCTTATATGTATGTGTGCCTGTCTGCCTTTCCTCTGCTTCTTTATTTTCGGTCATGCTCTCTCTGTACTTCTCTCCCCTCCCTTCCAGCATCTGCATATCTCTCCCCCTGAACCGCACTCTGGTTTTTGGACCACAAGACCATAAAATATAGGAGCGGAATTCAGCCATTCAGCCCATCAAGCCTGCTGCATGATGGCTGATTTACTATCCCTCTCAACCCCATTCTCCTACCTCCCCCTGTAACTTTGGATGCTCAGATTAATCAGTTTCCTCCTTAAATATACTCAATGACTTGGCCCGCTCAGTTGAATTCCTCAGATTCACCACATTCTGGCGAAAGAAAATTTTCTGCATCTTTGTTCTAAATGGACATCTTTCTATTCTGAGGCTGTGTCCTCTGGTCCTAAATTCCTCCATTATTGGAAATATCCTCTCCACATTCAGTCTATCTAGGCTTTTTAATATTCAATAGGTTTCACTGAGATCCTCCTCATTCTTCTAAACCCAGTGAGTACAGATCAGAGCCTTCAAATTCACCTCATGTTATAACCCTTTCATTGTTGGGATAATTCTCATGCACCTTCTCTGGAGCATCTCCAAGCACAGCACATGTGTCCTTTGATAAGGGGCCCGAAACTTCTCACAATACTCCAAGTGCGGTCTGACCAATGCCTTATAAAGCGTCAGCATTACATCCTTGCTCTTATATTCCAGTTCCTCTTGAAATTAATGCTAATATTGCATTTGCCTTCCTCACCACTGACTCAACTTGCAAGTTAACCTTAGAGGAATCCCAAGTCCCTTTGCAGCTTGGATTTTTGAATTTTCGCCCCATTTAGAAAATAGTCCACTCCTTCATTCCTTCTACCAAAGTGCATGGCCATACACTTCCCTTCACTATATTCCATCTGCCCCTTCTTTGCCCATTCTCCCAATCTGTCAAAGTCCTTCTGTAGACACTCTGCTTCCTCAGCAGTACTTTCCTCTTCACATATCTCCGTATCATCTGCAAACTTGGCCATAAAGCCGTCAATTCCTTCATCCAAATTGGTGACATATAACACAAAAAGAAACGGTTCCAACACTGACTGATGTGGTTCAGCACTAATCACTAGCAGCCAACAAGAAAAGGCACCCTTATCTCCACTTTTTACCTCCTGCCAGTCAGCCAATCTTCTGAATACTGTTGACATCTTTTCTGTAATGCCATCGACTCTTATCTTGCTAAGCAGCTTTGTGTGTTGTACCTTGTTAAAGACCTTCTGAAAATCCAAACAAACAGCATCCACTGACTCTCCTTTATCTATCCTGCCTGTTATTTCCTCAAAGAATTACAACAGATTTGCCAGATAAGATATCCCCTTAACGAAACCGTGCTGACTTTGGCCTATTGTGTCATGTGTCTCCAAGTACCCTGAAACGTCATCCTTAACAATAGACTCCAACATCTTCCCAATCACTGAAGTCAGGCTAACTGGCCTATAAATTCCTTTCTTCTGCCTCCTTCCCTCCTAAGAGAGTGGAGTGATTTTCGCAATTTTCCATTCCTCAGGAACCATCCTGGAATCTATTGACTCTTGAAAGATCATTGGTAATCCCCTACAATTTCTTCTGCTACCTCTTTCAGAACCCTGGGGTGTAGTCCATCTGCTTCAGTGACTTATCTATCTTCAGATTTTTCAGCTTCCCAAGCACTTTCTCCTTAGCAATGGCAACTACTCTCACTTCTGCTCCCTGACGCTCTTACATTTCTTGCATTCGCTAGTGTCTTCCACAGTGAAGACCGACACAAAATACTTATTTACTCATTAAGTTCATCTGCCAGGTCTTTGTTCCTCCATCACTACTGCTACAGCATCATTATCCAATGGTCTGATATCCACTTTCATTTCTCGTTTACTCTTGACTGTATATATACAAAAAAAGCCTTTTTGTATCGTTTGTGATATTATTGGCTAGCTTACGTTCATATTTCATCTTTTTTATTACTTTATTTAGTTGCCTTCTTTTGGTTTTTAAAAGCTTCCGAATCTCTACCTTCCTACTAATACTTGCTCTGTTATATGCCCTCTCTTTTGCTTTGAATCCCCTTGTCAGCGCGATTGCTTCATCTTGCCTTTAGAATACTTCTGCGCCTTTCCTGCACCTTCCAGTTTGCTCCCAGAAACATCAACCATTACTGTTTTGCCATCATCCCTGCTAGTGTCTCCTTCCAGTCAACTCTGGCCAGCTACTCTCTCATGACTCTGTAATTCCCTTTATTCCACGGGTAATACTGATACATTCAACTTTAGCTTCTCCTTCTCAAACTGCAGTGCACTGCTCCTGCTGTCTGATTCTACCCATACATATGTTTGTGGATCTCCGTCCCTCTTTCCACCTCCTTGTCACTCCAATGCAGCATGTCTATCTGCCACTATCCAATTTCCCTGGTGTTGAGGCTCATCTTTTCCACTCCCTCCCTTTTTCTGTTCATCCTCTTTCAATGGTAGAGAGAGGGAGGGGGAGAGAGGTGGCGAGAGAGCATGAAGGAGTGGAAGAGGGTGACAGAAAAAGGGAAAGAAGAAGGCAGAGAGAGTGAGAGAGAGAGTAGAGTGATGGCAAGGAGGGGAGAGGGGAGAGGAGAGACAGAGCAGGACAGCATGGTGCAGAGGGAGGGAAAGAGAATGGAGAGAAGAGAAAATTGAGAATAGAGAGACACAGTGAGAGTGAAGGCAGAGAGAGAGGACAACAGAGAATCAGAGGGTGATGAAGGGTGATAGGGGGTACATATGAGAGAGATGTAGAATGGGAAGAGAATGAGTGGGATAGGGAGAGGGAATGGCAAACATGGGGAAAGAGAGGGAGTGACAGTGGAGGGGGAAGAGGGGAGAGAGAGGGGAGGGAAAGAGAGTGAGAGTGAGAGCGGGAGCGAGACAGAGAGACAGAGAGACTGATAGAGACACAGAGAGACACAGAAAGAGAGAGAGAGAGAGAGAGAGAGAAAGAAACTAACCATAAGACCATAAGAATCAGACCATTTGGCCCATTGAGTCTAATCAAGAACCTATCAATCTGCCTTAAATACACCCAATGACCTGGCCTCCACATCTGCCTGTGGTAACAAATTCCACAAATTCACCACTCTCTGGCTGAAGAAATTTCTCTACATCCCTGTTTTAAATAGACACCCCTCTATCCTGAGGCTGTGCCCTCTTGTCCTAGACCCCCACACTATGGGAAACATCCCTTCCACATCTACTCTGTCTAGGCCTTTCGATATTCGAAAGGTTTCAATGAGAACCTCCCTCATCCTTCTGAAATGCAGTGAGTACAGACCCAGAGCAATCAAATGTTCCTCATATGAAAACCCTTTCATTCCTGGGATCACCCTTGTGAATCATCTCTGGACCCTCTCCAATGCCAGCACATCTTTTCTTAGATGAGGGGCCCAATACCATTCTTAATACTCAATGTGAGGCCTCACCAATGCCTTATAAAGCCTCAGCATCAGATTCCTACCTTTGCAATCAAGACCTCTTGAAACGAATACTAACATTGCATTTGCCTTCCTCACCATCGACTCAGCCCGCAAGTTAACCTTTAGGGTGTTCTGCACAAGGATTCCAAAGTCCCTTTGCATCTCAGATTTTTGGATTTTCTCCCCATTTAGAAAATAGTCTACACATTTATTTCTACTACCAAAGTGCATGATCATGCATTTTTCCAATATTGTATTTGATTTACCACTTTCTTGCCCACTCTCCTAATCAGTCTAGGTTCACAGCATAAGGAATAAGGTGGATGATCTTGTCGTACAGCTACAGATTGGTAGATATGATATTGTGGCCATCACTGAGACCTGGCTAAAGGATGCATGTCTCTGGGAGCTGAACGTCCAAGGATACATGGTGTATTGGAAGGATAGGAAGATAGACAGAGGGGAGGCGTGGCTTTATTGGTAAGAAATGATATTAAATCATTAGAAAGAGGTGATATAGGATCGGAAGGTGCAGAAACTTTATGGGTTGAGCTAAGAAATAGCAGGGGTAAAAGGACCCTGATGGCAGTTATTTATAGGCCTCCAAATAGCTGCAGGGATGTGGACTACAAATTACAACTGGAAATAGAAAAGGCTTGTCAGAAGCGCAGTGTTATGATAATTGTGGGGGATTTTAACATGCGAGTGGATTGGGAAAATCAGGTCGGCACTGGATCTCAAGAGAGAGAATTTGTAGAATGTCTGCGAGATGGCTTTTTTTAGAACAGCTTGTTATTGAGCCCACTAGGGGATCGGCTGTACTGGACTGGGTATTGTGTAATGAACTGGAGGTGATTAGAGAGATTGAGGTGAAGGAATCCTTAGGAGGCAGTGATCATAACATGATTGAGTTCACTGTGAAATTTGAAAAAGAGAAGCCGAAATGTGATGTGTCGGTATTTCAGTGGAGTAAAGGAAATTACAGTGGCATGAGAGAGGAACTGGCCAAAGTTGACTGGAAAGAGACACTGGTGGGAAAGACAGCAGAGCAGCAGTGGCTGGAGTTTATGTGAGAAGTGAGGAAGGTGCAAGACAGGTATATTCCAAAAAAGAAGAAATTTTTGAGTGGAAAAAGGATGCAACTGTGGTTGACAAGACAAGTCAAAGCCAAAGTTAAAGCAAAGGAGAGGGCATACAAGGAAGCAAAAATTAGTGGGAAGACGGAGGATTGGGAAGTTTTTAAAACCTTACAATAGGAAACCAGGAAGATCATTAAGAGGGAAAAGATTAACTATGAAAGGAAGCTACCAAATAATATCAAAGAGGATACTAAAAGCTTTTTCAAGTATATAAAGAGTAAAAGACAGGTGAGAGTAGATTTAGGACCAATAGAAGATGATCCTGGAGAAATTGTAATGGGAGATAAGGAGATGGCGGAGGAACTGAACGAGTATTTTGCATCAGTCTTCACTGAGGAAGACATCAGCAGTATACTGGACACTCAAGGGTGGCAGGGAAGAGAAGTGTGCGCAGTCACAATTACGACAGAGAAAGTACTCAGGAAGCTGAATAGTCCAAAGGTAGATAAATCTCCTGGACCAGATGGAATGCACTCTCGTGTTCTGAAGGAAGTAGCTGTGGAGATTGCAGAGGCATTAGCGATGATCTTTCTAAAGTCGATAGATTCTGGCATGGTTCCGGAGGACTGGAAGATTGCAAATGTCACTCCGCTATTTAAGAAGGGGGCAATGAAGCAAAAAGGAAATTATAGACCTGTTAGCTTGACATTGGTGGTTAGGAAGTTGTTGGAGTCGATTGTCAAGGATGAGGTTACAGAGTACCTGGAGGCATATGACAAGATAAACAGAACTCAGCATGGATTCCTTAAAGGAAAATCCTGCCTGACAAACCTATTACAATTTTTTGAGGAAATTACCAGTAGGCTGGACAAGGGAGATGCAGTGTATGTTGTATATTTGGATTTTCAGAAGGCCTTTGACAAGGTGCCACACATGAGGCTACTTAATAAGATAAGTGCCCATTGAATTATGGGAACGTTACATATGTGGTTAGAGCGTTGGCTGATTGGCAGGAGACAGAGAGTGGGAATAAAGGGATCCTACTCTGGTTGGCTGCAGGTTACCAGTGGTGTTCCGCATGGGTCCGTGTTGGGGCCGCTTCTTTTTACATTGTACATCAACGATTTGGATTATGGAATAGATGGCTTTGTCGCTAAGTTTGCTGATGATACGAAGATAGGTGGAGGGGCCAGTAGTGCCGAGGAAATGGGGAGTCTGCAGAGAGACTTGGATAGATTGGAAGAATGGGCAGAGAAGTGGCAAATGAAGTACAATGTTGGAAAGTGTATGGTTATCCACTTTGGCAGAAAAAATAAATGGGCAGACTATTATTTAAATGGGGAAGGAATTCAAAGTTCGGAGATGCAACGGGACTTGGGAGTCCTCATACAGGATACCCTTAAAGTTAACCTCCAGGTTGAGTCAGTACTGAAGAAGGCGAATGCAATGTTGGCATTCATTTCTAGAGGAATAGAGTATAGGAGCAGGGATGTGATGTTGAGGCTCTATAAGGCGCTGGTGAGACCTCACTTGGAGTACTGTGGGCAGTTTTGGTCTGGTCTCCTTATTTAGGAAAGGATGTGCTGACGTTGGAGAGGGTACAGAGAATATTTACTAGAATGATTCCGGGAATGAGAGGGTTAACATATGAGGAACGTTTGTCTGCTCTTGGACTGTATTCCTTGGAGCTTAGAAGAATGAGGGGAGACCTCATAGAAACATTCCAATTATTGAAAGACATGGACAGAGTGGATGTGGCAAAGTTGTTTCCCATGATGGGGGAGTCTAGTACGAGAGGGCATGACTTAAGGATTGAAGGGCGCCCATTCAGAACAGAAATGCGAAGAAATTTTTTTAGTCAGGGGATGGTGAATCTATGGAATTTGTTGCCACGGGCAGCAGTGGAGGCCAAGTCATTGGGTGTATTTAAGGCAGAGATTGATAGGTATCTGAGTAGCCAGGGCATCAGAGGTTATGGTGAGAAGGTGGGGGAGTGGGACTAAGTGGGAGAATGGATCAGCTCATGATAAAATGGCAGAGCAGACTCGATGGGCCAAATGGCCGACTTCTGCTCCTTTGTCTTATGGTCTTATGGTCTTATGGTGTGCAGCTTATCTGTTTCCTCAACATTACCTGCCCCTCCACTAATCTTCGTATCATCTGCAAACTTGGCAACAAAGCCATCTATTTCATCACCTAAACTATTGATATAGAGCAGAAAAAGAAATGGTCCCAACACCGACCCCTGCGGAACACCCCTAGTCAAAGGCAGCCAACCAGACAAGGATCCTTTTATTCTTACTTGCTGCCTCCTACCAATCAGCCAATGCTCTAACAATGTTAGACAATAGTTGTGATAAGCAGAGAAATCGCCATACCCTTACTTGTTCGATGGGGTTCGAACAGGTAAAGTTGCCGGAAGACAAACACGCAATGTTTACCATGGCAACAAAAGAAGTCTGACAACAAACATTCCCACCTAAGCACATTCATTTTGTCTGAGATTGCCCATATCTGTTCAAATCTATCCATATCTCAGCAGCCTCTTCTGTCCACTTTCAGGGTGAAAATGTTATATCGCAAGCTCCAATTTAATCACTCCACTCTCAAATTAAATTTATTCCATTTATGTGTTGGTTCCACAACTGCAGAAATAAAACAATAACAGAAAAAAAACAACAGGGGAAATATCAGGGACACATTAACAGAGAAACTAAAACAGACACAATAACTGTGACACAAAAAGATGGACACAATGAGAGACACAATAACAAGGACACAAAATCAGACACAATAACAGAGAAAATAACAGAGACATAATAAAATAGATACAATAACAGGGCACATTAACGGGCACAATAACAGGGGCATGAAATAAAGAAACAATAACGGAGACAGAAAAAGAGGGACAAAATAACAGAAACAGGGACACAATAAGAAAGACACAATGTCAGAGACACAAAACGGATTTCCTTAGAGCCAGGGATTTAGATGGGGTGGAGTTTGTTAGGTATGTTCAGGAAGGTTTCCTGACGCAATATGTAGAAAAGCCAACTAGAGGAGAAACTGCAAACACGAGGAAATCCGCAGACGCTGGAATTTCAAGCAACACACATAAAAGTTGCTGGTGAACGCAGCAGGCCAGGCAGCATCTATAGGAAGAGGTACAGTCAACGTTTCAGGCCGAGACCTTTTGTCAGGACTAACTGAAAGAAGAGCTAGTAAGAGATTTGAAAGTGGGAGGGGGAGGGGGAGATCCGAAATGATAGGAGAAGACAGGAGGGGGAGGGATGGAGCTAAGAGCTGGACAGGTGATTGGCAGAAGGGATATGAGAGGATCATGGGACAGGAGGCCTAGGGAGAAAGAAAGGGGGAGGGGGGAAGCCCAGAGGATGAGCAAGGAGTATAATGAGAGGGACAGAGGGGGAAAAAGGAGAGAGAGAGAAAATGTGTGTATATAAATAAATAAATACCGGATGGGGTATGAGGGGGAGGTGGGGCATAGGTGGAGGTTTGAGAAGTCAATGTTCATGCTATTAGGTTGGAGGCTACCCAGACAGAATATAAGGTGTTGATCCTCCAACCTGATTGTGGCTTCATCCTGACAGTAGAGGAGGCCGTGGATAGACATGTCAGAATGGGAATGGGATATAGAATTAAAATGTGTGGCCACTGGGAGATCCTGCTTTCTCTGGTGGACAGAGCGTAGGTGTTCAGTGAAAAGGTCTCCCAGTCTGCGTCAGGTCTCGCCAATATATAGAAGGCCACATCAGAAGCACCCAACGCAGTATATCACCCCAGCCGACTCACAGGTGAAGTGTCGCCTCACCTGGAAGGACTGTCTGGGGCCCTGAATGGTGGTGAGGGAGGAAGTGTAAGGGCACGTGTAGCACTTGTTTCGCTTACAAGGATAAGTGCCAGGAGGGAGATCGGTGGGGAGGGATGGGAGGGGTACAAATGGTCAAGGGAGTCGCATAGGGAGCGATCCCTGCGGAAAGCGGGGGGGGGGGCAGGGGGAGGGAAAGACATGCCTAGTGGTGGGATCCCACTGGAGGTGGCGGAAGTTATGGAGAATAATATGTTGGACCCGGAGGCTGGTGGGGTGGTAGGTGAGGTCCAGGGGAACCCCATTCCTAGTGGGGTGGTGGGAGGATGGAGTGAGAGCAGATGTGCGTGAAATGGGAGAGATGCGTTTGAGAGCAGAGTTGATGGTGGAGGAAGGGAAGCCCCTTTCTTTAAAAAATGAAGACATCTCCCTCGTCCGAGAATGAAAAGCCTCATCCTGAGAGCAGATGCAGTTGAGACGGAGGAATTGCGAGAAGAGGATGGCGTTTTTGCAAGAGACAGGGTGAGAAGAGGAATAGTCCAGATAGCTGTGAGAGTCAGTAGGCTTATAGTAGACATTGGTAGATAAGCTGCCTCCAGAGATAGAGACAGAAAGATCTAGAAAGGGGAGGGAGGTGTCGGAAATAGACCAGGTAAACTTGAGGGCAGGGCGAAAGTTGGAGGCAAAGTTAATAAGGTCAACGAGTTCTGCATGCGTGCAGGAAGCAGCGCCAATGCAGTCGTCAATGTAGCAAAAGAAAAGTGGGGGACAGATACCAGAATAGGTTTGGAACATAGATTGTTCCACAAAGCTAACAAAAAGGCAGGCATAGTTGGGACCCATACAGGTGCCCATGGCTACACCTTTAGTTTGGAGGAAGTGGGAGGAGCCAAAAGAGAAATTATTAAGAGTAAGGAATAATTCCGCTAGATGGAGCAGAGTGGTGGTAGAGGGGAACTGGTTAGGTTGGAATCCAAAAAGAAGCAGAGAGCTTTGAGACCTTCCTGATGGGGGATGGAAGTATATAGGGACTGAACATCCATCGTGAAAATAAAGCAGTGGGGGCCAGGGAACTTAAAATCAATGAAAAGTTTCAGAGTGTGAGAAGTGTCACGAACATAGGTAGGAAGGGATTGAACAAGGGGGGGATAAAACAGTGTCGAGGTATGTAGAAACGAGTTCGGTGGGACAGGAGCAAGCTGAGACAATGGGTCTATCTGGACAAGCAGGTTTATGGATCTTGGGTAGGAGGTAGAAATGGGAAGCGCGGGGTGTGGGATCTATAAGGTTGGTAGCAGTGGATGGGAGAACCCCTGAGCGAATAAATGGTGTGGGAGACAATCGTACCCCACCCGGTATTTATTTATTTATATACACACATTCTTTTTCTCTCTGTCCTTTTTCTCCCTCTGTCCCTCTCACTATACCCCTTGCCCATCCTCTGGTCCCCCCCTCCTCCCCTTTTCCCTTCTCCCTAGGCCTCCTGTCCCATGATCCTCTGATACCCCTTTTGCCAATCACTTGTCCAGCTCTTGGCTCCATCCCTCCCCCTCCTGTCTTCTCCTATCATTTTGGATCTCCCCCTCCCCCTCCCACTTTCAAATTTCTTACTAGCTCTTCTTTCAGTTAGTCCTGATGAAGGGTCTTGGCCCGAAATGTCGACTGTACCTCTTCCTAGAGATGCTGCCTGGGCTGCTGCATTCACCAGCAACTTTTATGTGTTGTTAGAGGAGAGACTATACTTGATCTGGTATTGGGAAATGAACCTGGTCAGATGTCAGATCTCTTGGTGGGAGAGGATTTTGAAGGGAGTGACCACAACTCTATCTCCCTTACCATAGCGCTGGAGAGAGATAGGAGCAGACAACTTGGGAAAGCATTTAGTTTAGGGCGGGAGGAGAAGATGGCGGTGCGACACAGCGCGCGCAGCTCTCCGGTAAAATGATATTGTTTTTGTAAGTAGGAAGCCGTGCACAATTTTGATTTGATGGAGACAGATGTGAGAAGCAGAGGAACATCTGGAGAAATGTCTGAAATGCCCGGTTCGCTGCCGCTGCTACTGTGCGATCCAGAGTCTCTGGAGGGAAGGCCCCAAAATCCCCAGCTTTGCTTGCTGCTGGCAACCAAAGCTGAGGTCAAAGCATTCCGCAGAGATGGTGCTTGGTACTCGGTGTCGGAGAGCTGATCGGAGCTCGAAGTTTTCGGATGACTCAGGGTCGGACTGTGGTCGGGCATGGCAGTGAGAGTTTTCTTCCTTCTCCCGTCTGCGTGAGATGTGGGACTTTCAAGAGACTTTGAACTTTTTTACTGTGCCATGGCCTGTTCTTCGTCAAGTTATGGTATTGTTGCACTGTTGTAACTATATGTTATAATTATGTGGTTTTTGTTAGTTTTTCAGTCTTGGTCTGTCCTGTGTTTCTGTGCTATCATACCGGAGGAATATTGTATCGTTTCTTAATGCATGTATTACTAAATGACAATAAAAGAGGACTGCGTGTCCTCATAATCTAATTGGGGTAGGGGGAAATATGATGCTATCAGGCAGGAACTTGGGAGCAGATGTTCTCAGGCAGAAATGTGGCAAGTGTCCAGGGTACATTTGCATAGGTATGTTCCATTGAGGCAGGGAAAGTTCGGTAGGGTAAGTTTGGTAGGGTTAAAGAACCACTGTGTATGAAATATGTAGAAAACCTAGTTAAGAAGAAAAGAAAAGCTTATGAAAGGTTCAAGAAACTAGGTACCGTTAGAACTCTAGAAAATTGCAAGGTTTCTAGGAAACACAATAGAAGGAACACAATTACAGACATATTAACAGGGCAACCAAAGCAGTAACACAAAAAACAGACACAATAACAGAGATGATAGCAGAGACAGAATAACTGAGAAAATAACAGAGATGCAATAGCAAGCAAAAACTAACAAACAATATAGCAGTGCACAGTAACAGGGGAAATAACAGAGACACAATATCGGAAACACAACAGAGACACAACCACAGGGACACAATAACAAACACAGTAACAGAAACACACTAACAGAGACACAATGACAGAGAGACAATAACAGAGAGACAATAGCAGAGACACAATAACAAACACAATAACAGACACACACTAACCATGACACACTAACAGAGACACAATAACAGAGAGACAACAACAGACACACACTAACAGAGACAATAACAGAAACTCAACAACAGACACACACTAACAGAGAAACAGTAACATAGAACACTACAGCACAGAAATCAGGCCATTTGGCCCTTCTAGTCTGTGCCGAAACATTATTCTGCTAGTTTCATTTACCTGCATCCAGTCCATAGCCCTCCAGACCTCTCCCATCCATGTACATATCCAATTTATTCTTAAAACTTAAGAGTGAGCCTGCATTTAGCTCGTCCACACTCCCACCACTCTGAGTGAAGAAGTTCCCCCTAATGTTCCCCCTAAACCTTTCCCCTTTCACCCTAAAGCCATGTCCTCTTGTATTTATCTCTCCTAATGTAAGTGGAAAGAGCCTATTCACATTTACTTTGTCTATACTGCTCATAATTTTGTAAACCTCTATCAAATCTCCCCTCATTCTTCTACACTCCAAGGAATAAAGTCCTAACCTGTTCAATCTTTCCCTGTAACTCACTCCTGAAGACCCGGCAACATCCTAGTAAATCTTCTCTGCACTCTTTCAATCTTACTGATATCCTTCCTATAGTTAGGTGACCAGAACTGTACATAATACTCCAAATTTGGCCTCACCAATGTCTTATACAAGCTCATCATAACTTCCCAACTCCTATACTCAATACTTTGATTTATGAATGCCAGGATGCCAAAAGCCTTCTTTACAACCCTGTCTACCTGTGACGCCACTTTCAGGGAATTATGTATCTGAACTCCCAAATCTCTTTGTTCCTCCGCACTCCTCAGTGCCCTACCATTTACTGTGTATGTCCTACCTTGATTTGTCCTTCCAAAATGCAACACCTCACACTTGTCTGCATTAAATTCCATCTGCCACTTTCTGGCCCACCCCTCCAGTTGGTCCAGATGCCTCTGCAAGCTTTGAAAGCCTTCCTCACTGTCCACAACACCTCCAATCTTAGTGTCATCAGCAAACTTGCTGATCCAATATACCACATCATTATCTAGATCATTGATATAGACAACAAACAACAATGGTCACAGTACAGATCCTTGAGGCACACCACTAGTCATAGGCCTCCAGTCTGATAAGCAATCATCCACTACCACTCTCTGTCTTCTCCCACACAGCCAACTTTGAATCCCGTTTACAACCTCTCCATGGATACCTAGTGTCTGAATCTTCCGAACTAACCTCCCATGTGGGACCTTGTCAAAGGCCTTACTGAAGTCCATGTAGACAACATCCACAGCCTTTCCTTTGTCTACCTTCTTGGTAACCTCTTCAAAAAACTACAAGATTCATTAGACAAGATCTACCACACACAAAGCCATGCTGACCATCCTTAATCAGCCCTTGGCTGTCCAAATACTTGTATATCCGATCTCTCAGAACACTTTCCAATAATTTACCTACTACTGAAGTCAGGATCACCGGCCTGTAATTACCTGGTTTACTTTTGGAGCCTTTTTTAAACAACGGAACAACATGAGCTATCCTCCAATCCTCCGGCACTGCACCCGTGGCTAAGGACATTTTAAATATTTCTGCCAGGGCCCCTGCAATTTCTACACTAGTCTCTCTCAAGGTCCGAGGAAATATCATGTCAGGCCCGGGGGATTTATCCACCTTTATTCACTGTAAGGCAGCAAGCACCTCGTCCTCTTTCATCTCTATATGTTCCATGACACGGCTGCTTGTTTCCTTTCCTTCCATATATGCTATGCCAGTTTCCTGAGTAAATACCGATGCAAAAAAATGTTTAATATCTCCCCCATCTCATGAAGCTGCACACATAGACAACCACTTTGATCTTCTAGGGGACCAACTTTGTCCCTTTCTATCCTTTCACTCTTAATATACTTGTAGAAATTCTTTGAGTTTACCTTCACATTATCTGCCAAAGCAATCTGATGTCTTCTTTTTGCCTTCCTGATTTCCTTCTTTAGTATTTTCTTACATTTTCTATTCTCTTCGAGTAGCTCATTTGTTCTTTGTTGCCTATACCTGCTATACACCTCTCTCTTTTTCTTAATCAGATCGACAATATCTCTTGAAAACTAAGGTTCCCTATGTCTGTTAACTTTACCTTTAATCCTGGCAGGAAAATGCAAACTCTGCACTCTCAAAATTTCGCCTTTGAATGCCTTCCACATACTGAATACATCCTTGCCAGAAAACAACTTATCCCAATCCACTCTTCCTGGATCCTTTTTCATTTCCTCAAAATTGGCCCTTCTCCAATTTAGAACCTTAACTCGGGGGCCAGACCTATCCTTATCCATAATTAACTTGAAACTAATGACATTATGGTCACTGGACCCAAAATGTTCACATACACATACTTCTGTCAACTGACCTGTCTGGTTCCCTAATAGGAGATTAAGTATTGCATCCTCTCTCGTTGGTACATCTATATATTGATTTAGAAAACTTTCCTGAACACATTTGACAAATTCCACACCATCTAACCCTTTTGCAGTGACACAATAACAGAGAGACAATAACAGAAACACAATAACAGACAGACAATTAACAGAGATGCATTACAGACACAAACTAACAGTGGCTCAATACCATAGACACATGAACAAATACAATAACAGAGAATATATTAGAGACATAATGACGTAGAATGTAACAGAGATATAATAACAGTGACAATAACAGAGTCACAAAAACATGGAGTTAATTTCATGCGCACAATAACATGGAGAAGTAATAACATAGGCACAGTAACAGAAACAATAATAGGGACAATAATATAGACACAATAACAAGGACAGAATGTAGATACAGAATAACATACACAATGTCAGGGACAGAATAGCATAGGCACAATTCTGATTTGATGGAGAATGGGGTGAAAGCACAGAGGAACACCTGGAGAAATTTCTGAAACGCTCATTCGCTGCTGTCGTTACTGCGTGGTCGGGAATCTTTCAGAGGGTAGGCCTCAAAATCCCCGGCCTTGCCTGCTTTTGGCGACTGAGAAGGAGGTCGAATCGTTCGGACAGAGATGGCGCCCAGTACTCGGTGTCGGAGAGCTGATCAGAGCTCGAAGTTTTTGGATGACTCAGAGTCGGATTGTGGTCAGCATGGCAGGGAGAGTTTTTCTTCCTTCTCCCGTCTGCATGAGATGTGGGACATTTGAGAAACCTTGAACTTTACTGTGCTCATGAACTTCTTCATCAAGTTATGGTATTGTTGCTCTCTTGTAACTATATGTTATAATTATGTGATTTTGTCAGTTTTTTCAGTCTTGGTCTGTCCTGTGTTTTGTGATATCACACCGGAGGAAGTATTGTATCATTTCTTAATGCATGCATTACTAAATGACAATAAAAGAGGACTACGTGTCTTCATAATCTAATAACAGGGGTATAATAACAGGGACATATTGCCCGGTGCATAACAGCATAAAGAGAAAAAGAGGCACACAAAAATAGACACAATAACAGAGATGATAACAGAGAAAACACAGAGACAACAGAGATAAAATAACTGAGAAAATGACACAATAACAGAGACGCAATAACAGAGACACAATATCAGTGTTACAATAACATAGAAACACTAACAGCGGCACAACAGAGATACATTAACAGGGAAACAATAGAAGAGACACAGAAAAGGGACATTAACACTGACACAGTAATAGACACATACAAACAAAGACACAATATTAGGGGTAGAAGAACAAAGATAGAATTACAGTGGCGCAATGGCAGAGACATAATAACATGTCCATAATTACACGGGAAGAAATAATATTGGCACGGCAACAGATAATAACAGAGGCACAATAACAGAGAGACAAGAACAGGGCCACAATAGCAGACACAGAATAACTGAGACAATAACAGAGACATACAATAATAGAGGCACAATTATAGGGACACGATGATAGAAACGGAACATGGAGGCACAATAACATATGCAAATCAGGGACAGAATATCAGAGACTCAATAACAAGGACATAATAACAGAGACACAACAACAGTGACACAATATCAGAGACACATTAATAGGGACATAATAACAGAGACTGAATAACCAAGACAAGAATAGATATATCATAACAGAGACACAACATCAGGGAAACTATACATAGACACATTAATAGACACAATAATAACAACAGGTTGACAGAGACAGAACTTGGAGACACAATAACGTATGCAGTATCTGAGACAGGACATCAGAGACACATTTACAGTGGTCCAATAACAGAGACACAATTACTGAGTCACAATAACAGAGACGCAGCAACCGAGGCACAATAACAGGACAACAGCAGAGACACAATATCAGGGGCACAATAACAAGCACAAACTAACTGACACTATTGCAGAGACTCATAACAGGGCAGATAACAGAGTCACAATACCAGAGACATGACAACTAGGACACAATAACACAGACACAATAACAGATACACAATGCCAGAGAGATGAGAACTAGGACACAATAACAGAGCCACGATAACACAGACACCATAGCAGAGAAAATAACGGGAATGCAATAGGAATAACATAATAACCATGACACAATAACATGCACACAATAACAAGGGCACCATAACAGGGGGACAATAACAGGCACAAGAACAGTCACACACTAACAAGGTAACAGGGAAACAATAAAAGAGCCAACATATCAGAGAAATAACAGAGACACAATAATAGCGATACACAAACAGAGAGGCAATAACAAAGGCACAGTAATGGGGCACAATAACTGGGGCATAATAACAGAGACATCATAACAGAGAGACAAGAACAGACACACAATAACAAGGACAGAAAAACAATAATAAACAGAACACAGACACACTATAACAGAGACACAATAACAGAGCCAAAATAGCAAAGGCACAATAAGGGGGATGTAATTACATGGCGGAATAACTTGGAAGCAAGATCATACACCCAGTAACAGTCACAATAGCATGAAGATAATAACAGACAGAATACAAATGCCCAATAACAGAGACACTGTAAGGGGGCAAAAAAAAACAGAGACATAATGAGAAGGAGAAGAAGAGAAGAAAGCCCTTAACTCCGAGTGGAGTCATCGGGACGCCGACATGACAGTGTTTTTTTTTTCTTTTTTAGCAAGCTTTCTTGTTTTTATGAGGCCGAGTTTCTAGCTCGACACTCAACCCAGCATGGATGGAAAGCGTGCAAGGGAGTCGGCTGGATTCGAACTCGGGAACCTTCGCTCTGAAGTCTGGCACTGATGTCACTACACAACCAGCCGGCCAAAATACAATGACAGAGACACAATAAGGGGGCAAAATAACAGAGACACAATGACAGAGACACAATGGCAGAGTCACAATGACAGAGTCATAATAACAGAGACACAATGACAGAGACACAATGGCAGAGTCACAATAACAGAGACAGAACACAGACACACAATAACAGAGAAACAATGACAGAGACTCAATAACAGAAACACAATGACAGATGAAACAAAAGACAAAATATCAGGAATATAATTACTGACAAAGTAGCAGAGAGAATAAGCAGAGTCACTAAAGGAGATAATTACATGTGAATAATAATTGGGAAGCAATAATGTGACACATTAACAGACACAATAATAGAAACACTATAACAGAGCCTCAACAACTGACTAAATAACAGAAGCACAATATCTGAGACACAATTACAGAGACATCATATCAGAGACAGGCTGACAGAGACACAATGACAGGGTTGCAATAACATACACACAATACTAGAGGCTCAATGACAGATGTACAGTAGGAGAAGCATAATAACAGAGCCACAATAATACAGGCCCAATAACAGACACACAACAACAACACACACTAACAGACACACAATAATAGAGCCACTATAATAGAGGCCCAATAATAGATACACAGTAGGAGATACATAATAACAGAGACACAACTCAGAGGCACAATAACATGCAGTATCTGGAGCAGAATATCAGAGACACAATAACAGGGGTACAATAACAGAAATACCATTACAGGAGCAAAATAACAGTGACACAATAATAGAGAGACAATAAAATGGACACAATAACATAGAGAAAATAACTAAAACTCAATAACTGTCACAGAATAATGGGCACAATATCAGAGATCCAGTAACTGAGACACAATAACAGGAGCACAATCAGAGAGAAATAGTAACAGGGGCACGATAGCAGATACACAACAGAGACACAATAAATGAGACACAGCAACAGGGACACAGTAGGAGAAGCATAATAACAGAGACAGATAATGAAGGCACAATAACATGCAATATCAGGGATGCAATTCAGAGACACAATGTCAGGTGTACAGTAACAGGGAAATCATTACAGGAGCATAATAACAGAGACACAGCAACATAGGCAGAATAACGTGGACACAATAACTGGGAAGCAATAACATTAACACAGCACCAGACAGAGTAAAAAAGGTAAAATGACAGAGAAACCACAGCAGGGGCACAATAACAAGGACACAATAATAGAGAGACAATATTGTGCCTCTGATATAGTGTGTCTGTTATTGTATCTCTTTTATTGTGCCACTGTTATTGTGTCACTGGTATGCATCTCTGTCATACTCTCTTTAATTGGGCTTCTGTTATTGTACCTCAATAATTGTGGCCCCTATTATTATGTTCTCTGTAATTGTGTCACTGTAACTTTACCTCGGTTACTGTGTCTCTCTATTTGTGCCTCTGTTCATGTGTCCCTCTTATGGTGACTCTATTATTGTGTCTGTTATTTTCTCTGTTACAATGTCTGTGTTATTCAGTCACTGTTTTAGTCTCTATTATAATGTCTCTGTCTTTATTATTGTGCCTTTGTTATTCTGTGTCTGTTATTGTGTCTCAGCTATTTTCTCTATGTTATTGTGTCCATTGTATTGTCTCTCTATTGTTGTGTCCCTGTTATTGTGCCCCTGCTGTTGTGTATTTGTAATTTTACCCCAGGTATTGTGTCTGTTGCTGTGTTAATGTTATTACTTCCCAGTTGTTATGCCTATGTAATTATGCCCATATTATGTGTCACTGTCATTTTGCTCCTGTAATGATGTCCATAATATTGTACCCCTGTGATTGTGTCTCTGATATTCTGCCCCAGATACTGCATGTTATTGTGCCTCTGAATTGTGTCTCTGTTATTATGCACCTCCTACTGTGTATCTATTATTGGGCCTCTATTATAGTGGCTCTATTATTATGTGTGTATCACTGTGTCTCTGTTAGATGTGTGTCCGCTGTTGTAGTTCTGTTAGTGTATGTCTGTTATTGTGTGTCTGCTTTTGGGTTGTCCTTGATATTGAATTTGTTATTGTGTCTCTGTTATTGCATCTGTTGACGTGTCTATGTATAGTGTCTCTGACATTGTGTCTTTGTAATAATGTTTTTGTTTTTGTCTCAGTTATTCAGTCTCTGTTATTATGCCCCTGTTAACATGCATCTGTTATGGTGTCACTGTTTTTGTGTCACTATTATTGTGTCCTTGCTATTGAGTCTCTGTTAATGTGTCTCTATTATTTTCTCTGTTATTGTGTCTGTGTTTTAGTCTTTGTAATTGTGTCTCTGTTATTATGTTCCTGTTGTTGTTTCCCTGCTGTTGTGTCTCTGCCAGTTTGTCTCTGTTATTGTGCCTCTGTCACTGTTTCTCTGTCATTGTGTCTGTTACTGACTGTCTGTAAGTGTGCTCAGTTATTGTGCCCCTGTTGTTGTGACTCTGTTCATTGTAACTCTATTATTGTGTGTCTGTTAGTGTATCTATGTGCTTGTGTATTGGTATTGTGCTGCCATTATTCTGTCTCTGCTATTTTGCCTCTGTAAAATTCTCTGCTATTGTGCAATTGTTAATGTCCTCTGTTATTTTGTCTCTATTATTGTGTGCTGGTCATTGTGTCTTGGTTAAATTCTCTGTTGTTGTGCAACTGTAATGGTGACTCTTCTGTCTCTATTATTGTGTCTGTTGTTGTTTCTCTGTTACTGTGCTTATGTATTTGTGTACCTTTTATTGTGCTCCTGTTACTTGTTCTCTGCTATTGTGTGTATGTTGTTTCTCTCTGTTGTTGTTTCACTGTTATTGTGTCTCTGCTGTTGTGTCGCTGTTATTGTGCCTAAGTTGCTTGTCTCTGCTATTGTGCAGTGGTATTGTGCCCCTGTTGTTCTCTCTCTGTTATTGTGCTCTGGTGTTGTGCTGCTGTTAGATTATGAAGACACGTAGACACATAGTCCTCTTTTATTGTCATTTAGTAATGCATTAAGAAATGATACATTATTTCCTCCAATGTAATATCACAAAACACAGGACAGACCAAGACTGAAAAAACTGACAAAACCACATAATTATAACATATAGTTCAAACAGTGCACAATACCGTAACTTGAAGTCCATGAGCACAATAAAGTTCAAAGTTTCTCAAATGTCCCACATCTCACACAGACGGGAGAAGGAAGAAAAACTCTCTCTGCCATGCTGACCACAATCCGACTCTGAGTCATCCGAAAACTTTGAGGTCTGATCAGCTCTCCGACACCGAGTACTGAGCACCATCTCTGTCCGAACGATTTGACCTCCTTCTTGATCACCAAAAGCAGGCAAGGCCGGGGTTTTGAGGCCACAGTAACGACAGCAGCGAATGGGCATTTCTGAAATTTCTCCAGATGTTCCTCTGTGCTTTCACATCCATTCTCCATCAAATCAGAATTGTCCACGGCCGCTATTTAACAGATACGGTATCATTTTTCACCGGAGGGCTGCGCACACGCAGGCGCGCCGCCATCTTCTCCTTCCAACACACATCAAAGTTGCTGGTGAATGCAGCAGGCCAGGCAGCATCTCGAGGAAGAGGCTTCATCTTTACAGTAGAGGAGGCCTTGGATAGACATATCAGAATGGGAATGGGATGTGAAATTAAAATGTGTGGCCACTGGGAGATCCTGCTTTCTCTGGCAGAGTGTAGGTGTTCAGCAAAATGATCTCCCAGTCTGCGTTGGGTCTCGCCAATATATAGAAGGCCACATCGGGAGCACCGGACGCAGTATATCACCCCAGCCGACTCACAGGTGAAGTGTCGCCTCACCTGGAAGGACTGTCTGGGGCCCTGAATGGTGGTAAGGGAGGAAGTGTAAGGGTATGTGTAGCACTTGTTCCGCTTACAAGGATAAGTGCCAGGAGGGAGATCAGTGGGGAGAGATGGGGGGGACGAATGGACAAGGGGGTTGCGTAGGGAGCGATCCCTACAGAAGACAGAGGGGGGGAAGGGAAAGATGTGCTTAGTGGTGGGATCCCCTTGGAGGTGGCGGAAGTTACGGAGAATAATATGTTGGACCCGGAGGCTGGTGGGGTGGTAGGTGAGGACCAGGGGAACCCTATTTCTAGTGGGGTGGCGGGAGGATAGAGTGAGAGCAGATGTGCGTGAAATGGGGGAGATGTGTTTGAGAGCAGAGTTGAGGAAGGGAAGCCCCTTTCTTTAAAAAAAGTGGACATCTCCTTTGTCCTGGAGTGAAAAGCCTCATCCTGAGAGCAGATGCGGCGGAGACAGAGGAATTGCGAGAAGGGGATGGCATTTTTGAAAGAGACAGGGTGAGAAGAGGAACAGTCCAGATAGCTGTGAGAGTCAGTAGGCTTATAGTAGACATCAGTAGATAAGCTGTCTCCAGAGATAGAGACAGAAAGATCTAGAAAGGGGAGGGAGGTGTCGGAAATGGACCAGGTAAACTTGAGGGCAGGGTGAAAGTTGGAGGCAAAGTTAATGAAGTCAATGAGCTCAGAATGCGATTTTGGATCTCCCCTCCCCCTCCCACTTTCAAATCTCTTACTAGCTCTTCCTTCAGTTAGTCCTGACGAAGGGTCTCGGCTCAAAACATCGACTGTACCTCTTCCTAGAGATGCTGCCTGGCCTGTTGCGTTCACCAGCAACTTTGATGTGTGTTGCTTGAATTTCCAGCATTTGCAGAATTCCTTGTGTTTGCATCTTCTCCTCCCACTTATTCTGTCTCTGCTATGGTGTCTCTGTTAAATTTTCTGTTGCCATGTAACTGTTATGGTGACTCTGTTATTGTGTCTATGTTGTCGTGTTTTTGTTGTTGATTCTCTGTTATTGTGCTCTTATATTCTGCTGTTGTTATTCTGTCTGTGCTATTGTATCTCTGTTGAATTCTCTGGTGTTGTGCAACTGTTATTGTTTCCCTATCATTATGCCTCTGTTATTGTGTCTCTGTTTGGTTTCCTGTTAATCTGTCCAGAATTGTGTACTTTCCATGTTGTATCTGTTATTGTGTTACTGTTATATTGTCTGTTACTTTTAATTTATTATTGTGCCAATATTATTGTATCTATTATTGTGTCTGTTATTGAGTCGCAGTTATTATCTCTTTTATTGTGTCTATGTTAATGAGCTTGTGATATTGTGTCTCTGTTACTTTCTCAGTTAATTTTTCTTTTGGAATGTGTCTCTGTTATTGTCACTGTATTGTGTATCTGTCATTGTTTCTCTGTCATTCTGTCTCTCCTATCGTGTTTCTGTTATTTTGTCTCTATGAGTGTCTTTCTCTCATTGTGTCTGTTATTGTTACTCTCTTTCTGTAATTTTCTTTGTTATTGTGTCACCGTTGTTGTGTCTCTGTGTTATTGTGTCTGTTGTTTTGTACCTGTTATTATTTCTGTTATTGTGCCTCTGCTAGTGTGTCTCTGTTACTTTGTCCATTGCTGTGTCAATGTTATTGCTTCTCGGTTATCGTGTCCATGCAATTATGCCCTTGTAATTGTACGCCTGATATTATTTCCCTGATATTGCATATTTTATTGTGTCTTCATGTTACGTCTCTGTCATTTTGTCTGTTAATGTGTCTAAGTTTTAGGATGTCTGCGTTGTGTCTCTGTTATTTTGTCTCTGTTATTGTGTCTCTTTTACTGTGTCTCTGTCATAGTGGGGGGGGGGGCATTGGGAATGGACCCAAATGCAAGACACAGACACCGAAGTACTAGGAACAGGACTAGGTTGCAGGACCTGGGCTAGGACATGGACAAGAAACAGGGAAACCGGACAAGGAACTATGAACTAGGAGCCTGGGCTTGGGCTCTGAGCCAGAGACTGGACAAGGACCCAGAACCTGGGTCTTGCCTTGGGGTTGGGCCCCAGATCCAGACAAGGACATGACAGGACTACAGGACTGGAGGCTGGTGTCTTGGGGTCTTGAGGCTTGAGGCTGGGGTCTTGGTCTTGAGGCTTGAGGCTGGGGTCTTGGTCTTAAGGCTGGGGTCTTGGGTCTTGGATCTTGGGGCTAGAAGCTGGGGTCTTGGAATGTGGAGGCTGATAAGTTGGAAGCTGAAGCTCAGAGACAGACTGGGAACTGTACATCAACATAGAGCCCGGATTTATCCAACAAAAAGCCAAGACTTATCTTTAACATGACACCAACATGAGACTGGACAGAACATAGACATAGAGCCGGGACTTATACTTAGACAAGCCGGGACTCACCTTCATCTCCACACCAAGGTGGGAATGGTCCCTCCATCGGGTAACGGCAGAATGGCCTGACTTACCCAACAGAGGCAAAGACAAGACAAGACGGATCCCCCCGCAGAGCAACGGCAGAATAGCCTGACTTACCCAACAGAGGCAAGGACAAGACAAGACAGATTCCCCCCCGCCCCACACAGGGCAATGGCAGAAGCGAGGACAAGAAGAGACGAACATTGAAGAATGACAGACAGTTCCATCTCTGCTTTGGGGTTGCTCCGAGTCGCAGTTACGGCCAGTGACCTCGGTTGGCTATGAAAACAACCGGATCCCTACCTAGCTTGGAGTGGCTGACAGCCACTCAGCTGGCCCGGAAAATGGCCGAATCCATACCACAAAGACAGCTCCGATTACTGACAGCAAGACTCCATGAGGGGATGGTTCCCCAACACGGCCTAAAGATGGCAAGTGGCCGCTCTAGCCTTCCACCGGCAGGTTGTTGCCAGGGGATCTTGACAAGACGAACCAGCAGCCCACACTCGACTCCAAGGCCACTTATATTTCAAGCCCCAAGATGGGAATCAGGTGCTTATGATTAACACAACCAAAACAAAGGACAGTGGGAAGACCCGGAGTCCTGAGTCCATGGACTGGACCGTGAACCGGAATGCTGAATTCACGGACCGGCCCATGACAGTCTCTGCTGTTGTGTCTCTGTTCGTGTGTCAGTTATTGTGTTTCTGTTATCATTTGATTACTGTGCTCCTCATATTCTGTCTCTGTTATTGTGTTACAATCATTGTGTCTGTTCATGTGTCTCTGTTATTGTGTTAGATGAGCACTGCGGCAACAGAAGGCAATGGCAAACTACTGTTGAAAATTTTGCCTGGTCAATCACGGAAAGAAACAAAAGAAGGAAACCAGACAACAGCGTGAATGGGGTTGATTCTAATCAACAGAACAACACCTCGCCCAGTAGGGGTAGTCACGTGCTGCAGGTGACACCAGACCATCATCCAGAGACTGTAAGCAGTAGGGAAAGGCTAAGGGTAGCAACGTGGAACATCCATACACTTTACCAGAAAGGAAAGTTGGACAACACATTAAATTAAATGAAAAGGTTGGAAGTTGATATCTGAGACCTGTCAGAAATTAGATGGACCGACAGTGGCAAATTCACTAAAAATAGTTCTCTGATAACGTATTCTGGAGGTCAACAGTGTATGTATGGAGTTGGAATGATTTTAAACAATCAAGTATCAAAATGTCTTATGGGATTTTGGGTGATATCTGATCGGCTGCATTTCGTTAAATTAAGGGGTAACCCTTTTAACATTAGCATAATCCAGGCTTATGCACCAACAAGTGATGTGGATGAAGAGGATATCGATAAGTTTTATGACTATCTCAACAGTGCTTATGAGCAATGTAAATCTCAGGATATAAAACTAGTTATGGGAGAGTTTAACTCCAAAGTTGGACAGGAAAGGGTTGATAACATCATAGGACCTTTTGGATTAGAGGAGAAAAATGAAAATGGAGAAAGGTTTACTGATTGGTGTGTCAGAAACAACCAAGTGATCGCCAATACTTGGAATAAAAACCATCCACGTAGATTGTGTACTTGGATTAGCCCTGGAGATAGAACAAGGAATCAGATAGATATCATTACTATCAATGAACACTTTAGAAATAATATCGCAAATTCTAAAGCCTACCCAGGACAGACTGTGGTTCAGATCACCATCCAGTAATAGTTACCATTAAAACAAAAATAAAGAAACTGAAACATGGAAAAAAGAGAAAGAAGTATATGTTGGGAGAACTTAAAAATGATAGCATACTTAAGCAACAATTCAAAACAGCTCAGAACACCTCAGCGAAAATGAAACAACACCTATTTGGGACATTTTTAAACACGCTATACAGCAATCAGCAGAGCAGATCATCCCGATGCAAGAAACCCAACACACCAACAAGGGGTGGATAACCAAAGAAATTCTAGATCTGATGGAACAAAGAAGGTCAGTGAAGAATAATGAAGTGCAATACAGACAGACCAGACAATTGTGCAATATTGCAAAGGAAGAATGGCTGACCCAAAAATGCAATGAAGTAGAAGGCTATATTAACAACAGCAAAGAAATGCACAAGAAAATCAGCAGACAGATCCATACTAACAGATCCAGATAAAGTATGTGAGAGGTTGATTCAGTATATAGAGAATCTTTTTGAAGATAATAGAGGGAAATCCCCAGATATTAAACACCCTAATTCTGGCCCACCTATTACCAAAGAAGAAATAAATGAAGCAATGAAAAGCATGAAAATGGTAAAGCCACTGGACCTGATGAAGTTTCAGTGGAAATGTTACAAGCTTTAGAACATCTGGGCATAGATATTCTTTTTGAACTGTTTAATGGCATATATGAGTCTAGTGTATTGCCTGATGATTTCTTGAAATCAGTATTTATAACTCTGCCAAAGATTCCTGGAACTATTGACTGCAAAAATTATAGAACAATCAGTCTTATGAGTCACATAATAAAGATTTTGTTGAGAATTGTTCTGAGTCAAATTAAAAACAAGTTAAGACCAGAAACTTCTAAACTGCAATATGGGTTTATTGAGGATAGAGGAACTAGGAACACAATTTTCATACTACGAATGCTTTCAGAAAGGGCAATTGAATATCAAGATGATGTCTTTTTATGCTTTATTGATTTCACTAAAGCATTCGACAAAGTACAACATGAAAAATTATTTCAAATTCTCACTAAACTGAACATTGACGGAAGGGACCAACAACTGCTTCAAAATTTATATTGGAATCAAACGACGCTGGTAAAAATTGATGATAATATAAGCAGCTGGACTAAAATTCAAAGAGGAGGTAGACAGGGATGCCTTGCCTCATTGGAATTATTTAATATCTATAGTAAAATAATTCTCAGAGAAATAGAAGACCTAGATGGGATAAAAATTGGAGGCGTTAACATCAACAATAAAAGATATGCAGATGATACCACTCTAATAGCAAGTGCTGCAGAAGACCTACAAATCCTTCTAGACAAAGTAGTACAAACAAGTACAGATTTTTATCTAACCATCAACTGTAAAAAAAAACAAATGTATGGTAATATCAAAACAGCAGGATACTCCCAACTGCCAATTGTACATCGGTAACCAAAAGATTAAACAAAAGACCAGCTTTAATTACTTTGGTAGCTTTGTATCACAAGATGCTAGAAGTAAAATAGAAATAAAAAGAATTGCCATTGTCAAAACCAACTTCCAAAAAATGAAACCCATTTTTACCAACAGACACATTTGTATGACAACGAGGCTTAGGCTACTAAAATGTTACATCTGGTCAATCGTGCTATATGCTTCCGAAACATGGACTATAACACCAGAACTCCAAAGAAACTTAGAAGCCACAGAAATGTGATTTCTTAGAAGAATGCTGAAAATATCATATAGAGATAGGGTAACTAATGAGACAGTACTCCAATGTGCCCATACAAAAAGATCTTTAATGAGAACACTAAATGAGAGGAAACTTAAATTCCTGGGCCATGTCATCAGAAAGGGAGAAATAGAATGCCTTACATTACAAGGCCGTATGCCTGGGAAACGCGGAAGAGGAAGACAAAAAAGAAAATATATGGACACTGTGAAAGAACTAACAGATCTAAGTGTACGAGATATCATTGACGTTACGAGGGATCGTTCGATGTGGAGGGCCATGATCGCCCAAGCGCATAACTTGCAAGGCACCTGAAGAAGAAGGTTTGTGTCTCTGTTACTGTGTTGCTGTTATTGTGTCGCTATTACTGAGTCTGTTATTCTGTCTTTGTTATTGTGCCCCTGTTATTGTGTCATAGAGTCAGAGAGAATTGTAGCACAGAAACATGCCCTTTGGCCCATCTAGTCCATGCCATTAATACTGCCTTACTTCTTTCAACCTGCATCGGGACCATACCCCTCCATATTCCTACTGTCCATGTACCTATCCAAACTTACTGTACTTTAAAACTTGAAATCGAGTTCACATGCACAACTTGTGCTGGCAGCTCTTTCCACACTCTCACAACCCTCTGTGTGAAGAGGATTCCCTCATGGTCCCTTAAACTTCTCACCTTTCACCCTTAACCCATGATCTCTGATTGTAGTCCCACCCAACTTCGGTGGAAAAAGCTTGCTTGCATTTACCCTATATTGTGTGCTTTCTTAAATCATCTGTTCCTTTTCCATTTTGTTAGAAACATAGAAGCATAGAAGACCCGACAGAAAACAATACAGGCCCTTCGGCCCACAAAGCTGTGCCGAACATGTCCTTACCTTAGAACTACTAGGCTTACCCATAGCCCTCAATTTTTCTAAACTCCATGTACCTAACCAGGAGTCCCTTAAAAGGCCCTATCATTTCTGCCTCCACCACCATCGCTGGCAGCCCATTCCATGCACTCACCACTCTCTGCATAAAAAACGTACCCCTGACATCTCCTCTGTACCAACTTCCAAGCACCTTAAAACTATGCCCTCTTGTGCTAGCCATTTCAACCCTGGGGAAAAAGCCTCTGACTATCCACATGATCAATGCCTCTCATTATCTTGTACACTTCTATCAGGTCGCCTCTCACCCTCCGTTGCTCCAAGGAGAAAAGACCGAGTTCACTCAACCTATTCTCAAAAGGCATGCTCCCCAATCCAGGCAACATCCTTGTAAATCTCTTCTGCACGTTTTCTATGTTTCCACGTCCTTACTGTAGTGAGGCAACCAGAACTGAGCACAGTACTCCAAGTGGGGTCTGACCAGAGTCCTATAAAGCTGCAACATTGCCTCTCAGCTCTAAAACTCAATCCCACGATTGATGAAGGCCAATGCACCGTATGCCTTCTTAACCACTGAATCAACCTGCATAGCAGCTTTGAGTGTCCTATGGACTCAGACCCCAAGATCCTTCTGATCCTCCACACTGCCAGGAGTCTTATCATTAATGCTAAATTCTGCCATCATGTTTGACCTACCAAAATGAACCACCTCACACTTATCTGGGTTGAACTCCACCTGCCACTTCTCAGCCTAGTTTTGCATCCTATCAATGTCTCACTGTAACCTCTGACAGCCCTCCACACTATCCACAACACTCCCAACCTTTGTCATCAGCAAATTTACAAACCTATCCCTCCACTTCCTCATCCAGGTCATTTATAAAAATCACGAAGAGTAGGGGTCACAGAACAGATCACCGAGGCACACCACTGGTCACTGACCTCCAGGCAGAATATGACCCACCTACAACCACTCTTTGCCTTTTGTGGGCAAGCCAGTTTTGGATCCACAAAACAATGTCTGCTTGGATCCCATACATCCTTACTTTCTCAATAAGCCTTCATGGGGAACCTTATCAAATGCCTTGCTGAAATCTATATACACTACATCTACACCTCTACTTTCATCAATGTGTTTAGTCACATCCTCAAAAAATTCAATCAGACTCATAAGGCACGACCTGCCTTTGACAAAGCCATGCTGACTATTCCTAATGCCTCTCCAAATGTTCATAAATCCTGCCTCTCAGGATCTTCTCCATCAGCTTACCAACCACTGAAGTAAGACTCACTGGTCTATAATTTCCTGGGTTATCTTTACTCCCTTTCTTGAATAAGGGAACAACGTCTGCAACCCTCCAATCCTCCAGAACCTCTCCCATCCCCATTGATGATGTAAAGATCATCACCAGAGGATCAGCAATCTCCGCCCTGGCTTCCGACAGTAGCCTGAGGTACATCCCATCCGGTCCCAGTGACTTATCCAATTTGATGCTTTCTAAAAGCCTCAGAACATCCTCTTCCTTAATATCTACATGCTTAAGCTTTTTAGTCCACTGCAAGTCATCTCTACAATCACCAAGATCCTTTTCCATAGTGAATACTGAAGCAAAGTATTCATTAAGTACCTCTGCTATCTCCTCCGGTTTCATACGCACTTCTCCACTGTCACATTTGATTGGTCCTATTCTCTCACATCTTATACTTTTGCTCTTGACATACTTGTAGAATACCTTGGAGTTTTCCTTAATCCTGCTCACCAAGGCCTTCTCATGGCCCCTTCTGGCTGTCACAATATCATTCTTAAGCTCCTTCCTGCAGAGCTTCATAATCTTCTAGTTCTCTATCATTACCTGGTTTTTTGAACCTTTCGTAAGCTTTTCTTTTCTTCTTGACTAGATTTACAACAGCATGGTTCCTATACCCTACCATCCTTTCCCTGTCTCATTGGAACATACCTATGCAGAACCCCATGCAAATATCCCCTGAACATTTGCCACATTTCTTCTGCATGTTTCCCTGAGAACATCTGTTTCCAATTAATGCTTCCAAGTTCCAGCTTGATAGCCTAATATTTCCCCTTACTCCAATTAAATATTTCCCTAACTTGTTTGTTCCTATCCCTCTCCAATGCTATGGAAAAGAAGATAGAATTGTGATCACTACCACCAAAATGCTCTCCCACTGAGAGACCTGACACCTAACTAGGTTCATTTCCTAATACCAGATCAAGCACAGCCTCTCCTCTTGTAGGCTTATCTACATATTATGTCAAGAAACCTTCCTGAACACACCTAACAAACTCCACCCCGTCTAAACCCTTTGCTCTAGGGACATGCCAATCGATATTTGGGAAATTAAAATCTCCCACCACAACAACCCTGCTATTATTACACCTTTGCAGAATCTGTCTCCCTCTCTGCTCCTCAATTTCCCTGTTACTATTGGGTGGTCTTGTTGTGTGAGGGGAGAGTGTTTGAGGCTTGATGATCAGGATGCCATATTGTTTTGTATGAGGGGGGTAGTGTTTGATGTTTCTCTCTGAATGACTTTCATATTCTCTCTTTGTTTTGTGGTGATCTGGAGAAATATAAGATACGTGTATAAGATCTGTGTTGTTAATACTAAAAACAGCTATGAACTTACGGTGGGGGTGCAGGTCAGTAGTGGGAGTGGGCAGTTTAAATAGTTCAGCATGGACTAGATGGGCCAAAGGGTCTGTTTCTGTGCTGTACTTTTCTATGGCTTTACTCACCAATACTTTGTGAGATGATAGAAACATAATTTCCAATATCATTTCTCTTCACTAATTACAGATATGTGAAATTGATTACGTAAATAATTTGCTTGTTTATGTCCTTTGCAGTTTTGTGGGAACATGCCACATTCCTGAGACTGAAGCAGGACCTACTTCACAACTACTATTTCACTGACGACTTTGGATATCCAGGATTATGAAAGACACGAAATAGTATAATTCAACTCCTGCTCTCCTGAAACCTTTATTCACTGACTCATTTACAGTACCTGGTGAGCTTTCTTGTTGTATTCTTACTGCCTAAACTCTGCTTAGGCTGCATCTGGAGTATCAGTTTCATTTCTAGTCACCCTGGAAGGTTGTGGAGGTTTCGGGGAGCGCGCTGAAGAGGTTTACAGGGTATGTGCTATAAGCTGTGATTGGAAAATAAACTTGTTTCTATGAAGCCAGAGAGGCTGAAAGGAGACCTGGAAGTTTATGAGATTGTGAGAGACATAGATTGAGTAGACAGTGAGTACCTTTCTCCTGAGGCTAACACTAGAGGGCATACATGGGAGAGAGAAAAGACATGTGAAAAGAGCAATGTTATGATAGGAATAAGGGATTTCAATATGCAGATAGTTTGTGAAAATCAGGCTCGGGCTGGATCCCAAGAGAGGGAATTTACAAAATGCCTATGAGATGTCTTTCTAGAGCAGCCTGTGTTTGAGCCCAGTAGGGGAAAGGCAAATCAGGATTAGTGTTATGTAATAATCCAGATTTGATTCGGGAGTTTAAGGTAAAGGAACATTTTGCAGTAAGTGATCATCATAATATGATAGAATTCACCCTACAGTGTGAGAGGGAGAAGATAAAGTCAGATGTATCAGTATTACAGTTGGATGTAATGTTGAAGTTGTATAAGACATTGGTGAGGCTTAATTTGCTGTATTGTGTGCACTTTCGATCACCTACCTACGGGAAAGATGTAAACAAGGTTGAAAGAGTGCAGAGGAAATTTAAAAGGATCCTGCCATATCTGGAGGACCTGAGTTATAAAGAAAAATTGAATAGGTTAGGAATGTATTCTTTAGAAGACAAGAGCAGCTTTGATAGAGATATACAAAACTAATGAGGGTTATAGATAGGGTAAATGCAAGCAAGCTTTTTCCACTGAAGTTGGGTGGAACTACAATCGGAGATCATGGGTTAAGGGTGGAAGGTGAGAAGTTTAAGTGGACCAGGAGGGGACACTTCTTCACACAGTGAGACACAATAACAGAGACAGAACACCATCCACAACATCAGGGACAGAATGTCAGAGACACAATAACGTGAGTGCATTAACAGATACTCCACTACTGAGCTGCAATAACAGACACACAATTACAGGGGCATAATTACATGGGCATAATAACTGTCACGATATCAGACAGAGTACCTGAGTACCAGAAACACAAAAGGATAGGCACAATAACCGGGGCATAATTATAGACACAATATCAGTGACAATAACACTGGCACAATATCAGAGATACAACACAGAAACACAGAAACATAGAAACATAGAAAACCTACAGCACAATACAGGCCCTTTGACCCACAATGCTGTGCTGAACATGTACTTACTTTAGAAATTACTTGGGGTTACCCAAAGCCCTCTATTTTTCCAAACTCCATGTACCTATCGAGGAGTCTCTTAAAAGACCCTATAGTATCTGTCTCCACCCAGTTGCTGGCAGCCCATTCCATGCACTCAGCATGCTCTGCGTAAAAAACTTACCCCTGATATTCCCTCTGTACCTACTCTCCAGCACCTTAAACCTGTGCCCTCTCATGTTAGGCATTTCAACCCTGGGAAAAAGCCTCTGACTATCCACACGATCAATGCCTCTCATCATCCTATACACCTCTATCATGTCACCTCTCATCCTTCATCACTCCAAGGAGAAAAGGCCAAGTTCACTCAACTGATTCTCATAAGGTATACGCCCCAATCCAGGCAACATCCTTGTAAATCTCCTTTGCACGCTTTCTATAGTTTCCACATCCTTCCTGTCGTGAGGCGACCAGAACTGAGAACAGTACTCCAAGTGGGGTCTGACCAGGGTCCTATATAGCTGTAATATTACCTCTTGGCTCTTGAACTCAATCCCATTGATGAAGGCCAATGCACCGTATGCCTTCTTAACCACACAGTCAACCTGCACAGCAGCTTTGAATGCCCTATGGACATGGACCCCAAGATCCCTCTGATCCGCCACACTGCCAAGAGTCTTACCATTATTATTACATTTGGCCATCATATTTGACCTACCAAAATGAACTATCTCATACTTATCTGGGTTGAACTCCATCTGCCACTTATCAGCTTAGTTTTGCATCCTATCAATCTCCCACTGTAACCTCAGACAGCCCTCCACACTATCCACAACACCCCCAACCTTTGTGTCATCAGCAAACTTACCAACCCATCCCTCCACTTACTCATCCAGGTGACTTATAAAAATCATGAAGAGTAGGGGTCCTAGAACAGATTCCTGAGGCACACCACACGTCACGAACCTCCATGCAGAATATGACCCGTCTACAGCTACACTTTGCCTTCTGTGTGCAAGTCAATCCTGGATCCACAAAGCAAGGTCCCCTTGGATCCCATGCCTCCTTACTTTCTCAATAAGCCTTTCATGGGGTACCATATCAAACGCCTTGCTGAAATCCATATACAGTACATCTACTGCTCTCCCTTCAACAATGTGTTTAGTCACACCCTCAAAAATTCAATCAGGCTCATAAGGCATGACCTGCACTTGACAAAGCCACGCTGACTATTCCTAGTCATATTATGCCTCTCCAAATGTTCATAAATCCTGCTGCTCGGGATCTTCTCCATCAACTTACCAACCACTAAAGTAAGAGTCACTGGTCTATAATTTCCTGGGCTATCTTTACTCCCTTATTTGAATAAGGGAACAACATCAGCAACTCTCCCGATCTTCCGGAACCTCTCCCGTCCCCGTTGATGATGCAAAGATCATCGCCAGAGGCTCAGCAAGCTCCTCCCACAGTAGCCTGGGGTATAGCTCATCCAGTCCAGGTGACTTGATGCTTTCCAAAGGCTCCAGTACATCCTCTTTCTTAATGTCTATATGCTCAAGCTTTTCAGTCTGCTGTAAGTCATCCGTAATCACCAAGGTCCTTTTCTGTAGTGAATACAGAAGCGAAGTATTTATTAAGTACCTCCGCTACCTCCTTTGGTTCCATATACACTTTTCCACTGTCACACTTGATTGGTCCTATCCTCTCACATCTTGTCCTCTTGCTCTTCCAATACTTGTAGAATACCTTGGGGTTTCCTATATCCTGCTCACCAAGGCCTTCTCATGGGCCCTTCTGGCTGTCACAATATCATCCTTAACCTCCTTCCTACTAGCCTTATAATTGTCCAGATCTCTATCATTATCTAGTTTTTTGAACCTTTCGGAAGCTTTTCTTTTCTTCTTGACTAGATTTGCAACAGCATTTGTACGCCATGGTTCATGTACCCTACCATCCTTTCCCTTTCTCATTGGAATGTATCAATGCAGAACACCACACAAATATCCCATGAACATTTGCCACATTTCTGCCGTACATTTCCCTGAGAACATCTGTTTCCAATTTATGCTTCCAAGTTCCTACCTGATACCTTCATATTTCCCCTTACTCCAATTAAACGCTTTCCTAACTTGTCTGTTCCTGTCCCTCTGTAGTACTATGTTAAAGGTGATAGAAATGCTCTCCCACTGAGAGACCTGACACCTGACCAGGTTCATTTTCCAATACCAGATCAAGTACAGCCTTTCCTCTTGTAGGCTTATCTACATATTGTGTCAGGAAACCTTCCTGAACACACCTAACACACTCCATGCCATCTAAACCCCTTGCTCTAGGGAGACCCCAATCAATATTTGGAAAATTAAAATATCCCACCATGACAACCCTGTTATTATTGCATCTTTCCAGAATCTGTCTTCCTATATGCTCCTCGATGTCCCTGTTACTATTTGGTGGACTACAAAAAATACTCAATATAGTTATTGATCCTTTCCTGTTCCTAATTTCCACCCACAGAGACTCAGTAGACAATCCCTCCATGACTTCCTCCTTTTCTACAGCCGTGACACTATCTCTGATCAGCAGTGCCATAGCCCCACTTCTTTTTCCTCCCCTCCTTTCCTCTCTGAAACATCTAAAACTTTGCACTCTTAGTAACTATTCCTACCCTTGAGCCATCCAAGTCTCTGTAATGGCCACAGCATCGTAGCTCCAAGTACTGATCCTTGCCCTAAGCACATCCGCTTTGTTCATGATACTCCTTGCATTAAAATGGACACATCTCAAGCCATCAGTCTGAGCGTATCCCTTCTCTATCACCTGCCTATCCTCCCTCTCACACTGTCTATAAGCTTTCTTGATTTGTGAGCCAACTGCCCCTTCCTCCATCTCTTCAGTTTGGTTCCCATGCCCCAGTGATTCTAGTTTAAACTCTCTCCAATAGCCTTAGCAAATCTTCCTGCCAGGATATTGGTCCCCCTCGGATTCAAGTACAACCCGTCCTTTTTGTACAGATCACTTCTGCCCCAGAAGAGGTCCCAATGATCCAGACATCTGAATCCCTGCCCCATGCTCCAATCCCTCAGCACACATTTATCCTCCACCTCACTCTATTCCTATACTCACTGTTGCGTGGCAGAGGCAATAATCCCAAGATTACTACCTTTGATTTTCTGCATCTAACTTCCTTCCTAACTCCCTGTAGTCTGCTTTCAGGAGCTCTTCCCTTTTCTTACTTATGTCATTGGTACCAATATGTACCACGACCTCCAGCTGTTCACCTTCCCACTTCAGGATATTATGGATGTGATCAGAAACAACTGGAGTTTGGCATCTGGGAGGCAAACTACCATCCGTGTCTGTTTCCTGTGTCCACAGAATCACCTGTCTGACCCCCTAACTATAGAGTCCCCTATCACTACTGCCTTCCTCTTCCTTTCCCTACACTTCTGAGCCACAGGGCCAGTCTCTGACACAATAACAGGGGCACAGAAACAGAGACACAATATCAGAGGCAAAATAGCAGAGCGACAATAGCAGAAATAGATTAACAGATTTATAATGACGGAGAGACAATGACAGACACATTAAAACTTAGGCACATTAACAGACATATTGACAGAGACAGAATAACAGAGGCAGAACACAATAACATGCAACATAACATGAGAGATAATAACAGGGACAAAATAACAGTAGTGAATTAAGAGAGACAATAACGCAAAGTAACAGAGATGCAACAACAGTGACACAATAACAGAGAAAGTTATGGAGACAGAGTAACAGAGACACAATAACAGACACAATGAGATGCACATATTAACAGAGACAAAATAACAGAAACACAATAGGAGAAACACAATGACAGATACACAATAACAAAGTGACAATAACAGAGACAAGAACAGAGACAAATTCCAAAAGAAAAAATAACTAAGAAAGTAACCGAGACACAATATCACAATCTCATTAACATAGACAATAAAAGAGACACAATGACAGAGATAATAACTGAGACTCAATTACAAACACAATAATTGATACAATAACATTGACACAATGACAAATTAAAAGTAACAGAGAATATAACAGTAAACATGAGGAAATCTACAGATGCTGGAAATCCAAGCAACACACACAAAAAATGCTGATGAACGGAGCAGGCCAGGCAGCATCTATTGGAAGAGGTGCAGTCAATGTTTCGGGCTGAGACCCTTCGTCAGGACTAACTGAAAGAAGAAGTTGTAAGAGATTTGAAAGCAGGAGAGGGAGGGGGAGATCCGAAATGATAGGAGTAGACAGGAGCGGGAGGGATGGAGCCAAGAGCTGGACAGTTGATTGGCAAAAGGGATACAAGGCTGGAGAAGGGAGAGGATCATGGGACGGGAAGCCTAGGGAGAAAGAAAGGTGGGGGGATACCCAAAGGATGGGCAAGGAGTTATAGTGAGCGGGACAGAGGGAGAAAAGGAGAGAAAATAAAAAGGGGGGGAAGATAAATAAATAAATAGATAGATAGATAGATAGACAGATAGATAAGGGATGGGGTACGATGGGGAGGTGGGGTATTAACGGACGTTAGAGAAGTCAATGTTCATGCCATCAGGTTGGAGGCTACCCAGACGGAATATAACGTGTTGTTCCTCCAACCTGAGTGTCGCTTCATCTTGAAAGTAGCGGAGGCCGTGGATAGACATATCAGAATGGGAATTGGATGTGGAATTAAAATGTGTGGTCACTGGGAGATCCTGCTTTCTCTGGCGGACAGAGCGTAGGTGTTCAGCGAAATGGTCTCCCAGCCTGTGTTGGAACTCGCCAATATACAGAAGGCCACATTGGGAGCATTGGATGCAGTATATCACCCCAGTCGACTCACAGGTGAAGTGTCACCTCACCTGGAAGGACTGTCTGTGGCCCTGAATGGTGGTGAGGGAGGAAGTGTAAGGGCATGTGGAGTACTTGTTCTGCTTACACGGATAAGTGCGGGGAGGGAGATCGGTGGGAAGGGATGGGGGGTACAAATGGACAAGGGAGTCGCGTAGGGAGTGATCCCTGTGGAAAGTGGGGGGGGGGAGGAGGGAAAGATGTGCTTATTGGTGGGATCCCGTTGGAGGTGGTGGAAGTTACGGAGAATTATATGTTGGACCCGGAGGCTGGTGGGGTGGTAGGTGAGGACAAGGGGAATCCTATTCTTACTGGGGTGGCAGGAGGATCGGGTGAGAGTAGATGTGTGTGAAATGGGAGAGATGCGTTTGAGAGCAGAGTTGATGGAGGAGGAAGGGAAGCCACTTTCTTTAAAAAAGGAGGACATCTCTCTCATCCTGGAATGAAAAGCCTCATCCTGAGAGCAGATGCGGCAGAGACAGAGGAATTGCGAGAGGGGGATGGCATTTTTGCAAGAGACAGGATGGGAAGAGGAATAGTCCAGGTAGCTGTGAGAGTCAGTAGGCTTATAGTAGACATCAGTAGATAAGATGTCTCCAGAGATAGAGACAGAAAGATCAAGAAGTGGGGGGGGGGGGGAGGTGTCAGAAATGGACCAGGAAAACGAGGGCAGGGTGAAAGTTGGAGGCAAAGTTACACAGTAACAGGTACAAAATGGAAGGTACACAATTCTGGACATATTAACAGGAAACCATAACAGACAGAGACACAGTAACAGAGGCACACTAACAGGGAAACAATAACAGTTGCACATCACCAGAGGATTTAACAGAGATACAATAGCAGAGACAGAATAACAACAGCAGAATATCAGAGCACAGTAACAGAGAAACAACAACAAAAACACAACAAAATAAACACAACAACAGAGACACATTAACAAAGCACCAGTAATAAGGAAATGGTAACAAAAGCCCCAGAACAGTTACATGCAAGAGAGGATTTAACAGAGACACCATAGCAGAGACAGAATGAGAGCAGCTCAACACCAGAGCACAATAACAGAGGGAGAGCAACAGGGGCACAATGCCCCTGCAGAATAACAGAAACACGATGACAGATAGACAATGACAGAGACACAATAACATAGGCACAATAGCAGAAAAACAATAATAAACACAATAAAAGGTATACAAATACATAGACACAATAGCATTTGCACAACAACAGAGAATTTAACAGAAACACAATAATAAGCACACAATAATAGAGTCAAAGTAACAGTGAAACAATAAAAGTTACACGATAACAGAGAATTTACAAGAGACAGAACGGATGGGACAGAATAATAGCAGCACAATACCAAAGCACAAACACAGATACAATAACAGAAAGAAAATTATAGAGTCAGAATAACAGAGAGACAAAAAAGAGGCAGAATAACAGGGGCACAAAATCACAGCACAATTACAAAGGCAAAATAACAGAAACACAATAACACAGAAACTACAACAGAGGCACAACACAGACACAGTAACAGAGAAACAATAACGGAGACGATAATAGAGACACAATAACTGAGACACAATAACTGACACTCAATAACTAAGACACGATTACTGAGACTAGATAACTGAGACCCAATAACTGAGACTCAATAACAGACTCAATAACAGAGTCTCAATAACAGATGCATTAACAGAGATGCAATAATAGCCCCAATAACAGAGACTGAATAACTGAGACTCAATAACAGAGGCTCAATAACAGAGACTCAATAACAGACACATTTACAGACTCAATATCAGACACTCAATACCAGAGACTCAATAACAGGCTCAGTAATAGAGTCTCAATAACAGATGCATTAACAGATATGCAATAATAGCCCCAATAAAAGAGACTGAATAACTGAGACTCAATAACAGAGGGTCAATAACAGACACTCAATAAGAGAGAATCAATAACAGATTCAATAAGAGAGACTCAATAACAAAGACTCAATAACAGACTCAATAACAGACAAATTTACAGACTCAATAACAGACACTCAATAACAGAGACTGAATAACTGAGACTCAATAACAGAGTCTCAATAACAGACGCATTAACAGAGACGCAATAATAGACCCAATAACAGAGACTGAATACCTGAGACTCAATAACAGACTGAATAAGAGAGACTCAATAACTGAGACTGAATAACAGACTCAATAACAGAGGCACAATAACAGAGACAAAATAACAGACACTCAATAACAGAGACTCAATAACAGACACATTTAGAGACTAAATATCAGACACTCAATGACAGAGACTCAATAACAGACAGAATAACAGAGTCTCAATAACAGAGACTCAATAACAGACTCAGTAACAGAGACTCAATAACAGAGACTCAATAACAGACACTCAATAGCAGAGACTCAAAAACAGACACATTTACAGACTAAACATTAGACACTCAATGACAGAGACTCAATAACAGACACTCAATAACAGAGACTCAATAACAGACACATTTACAGACTCAATAACAGACACTCAATAACAGAGACTCAATAACAGGCTCAATAACAGAGTCTCAAAAACAGACGCATTAACAGAGATGCAATAATAGCCCCAATAACAGAGACTGAATAACAGAGACTCAATAACAGACTCAATAACAGACACATTTAAAGACTCAATATCAGACACTCAATGACAAAGACACTAACAGGCTCAATAACATAGTCTCAATAACAGACGCATTAACTGAGACTCAATAACAGACTCAATAACAGACTCAATAACAGAGACTCAATAACAGAGACCCTATAACAGTCTCAATAATAGAGATGCAATAACAGAGACTCAATAACACACACTCAATGACAGAGACTCAATAACAGACACATTTACAGACTCAATATCAGACACTCAACGATAGAGACTCAATAACGGACTCAATAACAGAGACTCAATAACAGATACTCAATAACAGACACATTTACAGACTCAATATCAGACACTCAATACCAGAGACTCAATAACAGGCTCAATAACAGAGTCTCAATAACAGATGCATTAACAGAGATGCAATAATAGACCCAATAATAGACACTGAATAACTGAGACCCAATAACATAGACTCAATAGCAGACTCAATAACAGAGGCTCAATAACAGAGACTCAACAACAGAGACAATAACAGAGACTCAATAACAGACTCAATAAGAGAGACTGAATAAGAGAGACTCAATAACAGAATCAATAACAGACACTCTATAACAGAGACTCAAAAACAGACACATTTACAGACTAAATATCAGACACTCAATGACAGAGGCTCAATAACAGAGACTCAATAACAGACACTCAATAACAGAGACTGAATAACTGAGACTCAATAACAGAGTCTCAATAACAGACGCATTAACAGAGACGCAATAATAGACCCAATAACAGAGACTGAATACCTGAGACTCAATAACAGACTGAATAAGAGAGACTCAATAACTGAGACTGAATAACAGACTCAATAACAGAGGCTCAATAACAGAGACAAAATAACAGACACTCAATAACAGAGACTCAATAACAGACACATTTAGAGACTAAATATCAGACACTCAATGACAGAGACTCAATAACAGACAGAATAACAGAGTCTCAATAACAGAGACTCAATAACAGACTCAGTAACAGAGACTCAATAACAGATACTCAATAACAGACACATTTACAGACTCAATATCAGACACTCAATACCAGAGACTCAATAAAAGGCTCAATAACAGAGTCTCAATAACAGATGCATTAACAGAGATGCAATAATAGACCCAATAATAGACACTGAATAACTGAGACTCAATAACAGAGACTCAATAGCAGACTCAATAACAGAGGCTCAATAACAGAGACTCAACAACAGACACAATAACAGAGACTCAATAACAGACTCAATAAGAGAGACTGAATAAGAGAGGCTCAATAACAGAATCAATAACAGACACTCTATAACAGAGACTCAAAAACAGACACATTTGCAGACTAAATATCAGACACTCAATGACAGAGGCTCAATAACAGAGACTCAATAACAGAGTCAATAACAGAGACTGAATAACAGACTCAATAACAGAGCCTCAATTACAGACTCAATAAGAGAGACTCAATAACAGACACAATAACAGAGACTCAATAACAGACATAATAACAGAGACTCAATAACAGAGACTCAATAACAGACACTCAATAACAGAGACGCAATAACAGGCTTAATAACAGAGTCTCAATAGCAGATGCATTAACAGAGACCCAATAATAGCCCCAATAACAGAGACTGAATAATTGAGACTCAAAAACAGAGACTCAATAGCAGACTCAATAACAGAGGCTCAATAACAGAGAATCAATAAAAGACACAATGACAGACACATTTAAAGACTCAATATCAGACACTCAATGACAGAGACTCAATAACAGACTCAATAACAGAGACTCAATAACAGACTCAATAACAGACTCAATTAGAGAGACTGAATAACAGAGACCCAATATCAGACACATTTACAGACTCAATATCAGACACTCAATAACAGGCTCAATAACAGAGTCTCAATAACAGATGCATTAACAGAGAAGCATTAATAGACCCAATAACAGAGACTGAATACCTGAGACTCAATAACAGAAGCTCAAAAACAAAGACTCAATAACAGACACTCAATAACAGACTCAATAATAGAGACTCAATAACAGACTCAATAACTGAGACTCAATAACTGACACTCATTGACAGATACTAGATAACAGACTCAATAACAGACACTCAATGACAGAGACTCAATAACAAAGATTCAATAACAGACTCAATAACAGACTCAATAACAGACTCAATAACAGAGGCACAAAAACAGAGACTCAAAAACAGAGTCAATAAGAGAGACTCAATAACAGACTCAATAAGAGAAACTCAATAACAGAGTCTCAATAACAGACTCAATAACAGAGATTCAATAACAGACTGAAAAACAGACTCAATAACAAAGAATCAATAACAGACACATTTACAGACTCAATATCAGACACTCAATGATAGAGACTCAATAACAGGCTCAATAACAGAGTCTCAATAACAGATGCATTAACAGAGAAGCATTAATAGACCCAATAACAGAGACTGAATAACTGAGACCCAATAACAGAGACTGAATAAGAGAGACTCAATAACAGAGACTCAATAACAGACTCAATAACAGAGACACAATTGCAGACTCAATAACAGAGACTCAATAACAGAGTCAATAACAGAGACTGAATAACAGACTCAATAACAGGGCCTCAATAACAGAGGTTCAATAATAGAGACTCAATAACAGAGTCAATAACAGAGACTCAATAACAGATGCATTAACAGAGAAGCATTAATAGACCCAATAACAGAGACTGAATAACTGAGACTCAATAACAGACTCAATAACGGAGACTCAATAACAGACTCAATAACGGAGACTCAATAACAGACTCAATAACAGAGACTCAGAAACAAACAAATTTACGGACTCAATATCAGACACTCAATGACAGAGACTCAATAAAAGGCTCAATAACAGAGACTCAGAAACAAACACATTTACAGACTCAATATCAAACACTCAATGACAGAGACTCAATAAAAGGCTCAATAACAGAGTCTCAAAAACAGACGCATTAACAGAGACGCAATAATAGACCCAATAACAGAGACTGAATACCTGAGACGCAGTAACAGAGGCTCAAAAACAGAGACTCAATAACAGAGACTCAATAACAGACTCAATAACTGAGACTGAATAACAGACACTCATTGACAGATACTAGATAACAGACTCAATAACAGACACACAATAATAAAGACTCAATAACAGAGACCCAATAACAGAGACTCAATAACAAAGATTCAATAACAGACTCAATAACAGACTCAATAACAGAGGTTCAAAAACAGAGACTCAACAACAGAGTCAATAACAGAGACTCAATAACAGAGACTCAATAACAGAGATTCAATAACAGACTGAATAACAGACTCACAATAACAGAGACTCAAAAACAGACTCAATAACAGACACACAATAACAAAGACTCAATAACAGAGACTCAATAACAGAGACTCAATAACAAAGATTCAATAACAGACTCAATAACAGACTCAATAACAGAGGATCAAAAACAGAGACTCAACAACAGAGTCAATAAGAGAGACTCAATAACAGACTCAATAAGAGAAACTCAATAACAGAGACTCAATAACTGACTCAAAAACAGACACTCAATAACAGAGATTCAATAACAGACTAAATAACAGACACTCAATAACAGACACATTTACAGATTCAATATCAGACACTTAATGACAGAGTCTCAATAACAGATGCATTAACAGAGATGCATTAATAGACCCAATAACAGAGACTGAATAACTGAAACCCAATAACAGAGACTCAATAGCAGATTCAATAACAGAGACTCAATAACAGACTAAATAACAGACTCAATAACTGAGACTCAATAACAGACACAAAAACAGACACTCAATAACAGAGACTCAATAACAGAGATTCAATAACAGACTGAAAAACAGACTCAATAACAGACACTCAATAACAGAGACTCGATAACAGACACATTTACAGACTCAATATCAGACACTCAATGATAGAGACTCAATAACAGGCTCAATAACAGAGTCTCAATAACAGAGTCTCAATAACAGATGCATTAACAGAGAAGCATTAATAGACCCAATAACAGAGACTGAATAACTGAGACTCAATAACAGACTCAATAACAGAGACTCAAAAACAAACAAATTTACGGACTCAATATCAAACACTCAATGACAGAGACTCAATAAAAGGCTCAATAACAGAGTCTCAATAACAGACGCATTAACAGAGATGCAATAATAGACCCAATAACAGAGACTGAATACCTGAGACGCAGTAACAGAGGCTCAAAAACAGAGACTCAATAACAGAGACTCAATAACAGACTCAATAATAGAGACTCAATAAAAGACTCAATAACTGAGACTCAATAACAGACACTCATTGACAGATACTAGATAAAAGACTCAATAACAGACACTCAATAACAGACACTCAATAACAGACACATTTACAGATTCAATATCAGACACTCATTGAGAGATACTAAACAGACTCAATAAGAGAAACTCAATAACAGAGACTCAATAACAGACTCAAAAACAGACACTCAATAACAGAGACTCAATAACAGAGATTCAATAACAGACTGAATAACAGACTAAATAACAGACACTCAATAACAGACACATTTACAGATTCAATATCAGACACTCATTGACAGATACTAGATAACAGACTCAATAACAGACACTCAATGACAGAGACTCAATAACAGAGATTCAATAACAGAGACTCAGTAACAAAGATTCAATAACAGACTCAATAACAGAGGCTCAAAAACAGAGACTCAACAACAGACTCAATAAGAGAGACTCAATAATAGACTCAATAACAGAGACTCAATAACAGACTCAATAACAGACACACAATAACAAAGACTCAATAACAGAGACTCAATAACAGAGACTCAATAACAAAGATTCAATAACAGAATCAATAGCAGACTCACAATAACAGAGACTCAATAACAGACTCAATAACAGACACATAATAACAAAGACACAATAACAGAGACTCAATAACAGAGACTCAATAACAAAGATTCAATAACAGACTCAATAACAGAGGATCAAAAACAGAGACTCAACAACAGAGTCAATAAGAAAGACTCAATAACAGAGGCTCAATAACAGAGACTCAACAACAGACACAATAACAGAGACTCAATAGCAGAGACTCAAAAACAGACACTCAATAACAGACACTCAATAACAGACACATTTACAGATTCAATATCAGACACTCAATGACAGTCTCAATAACAGATGCATTAACAGAGAAGCATTAATAGACCCAATAACAGAGACTGAATAACTGAAACCCAATAACAGAGACTCAATAGCAGATTCAATAACAGAGACTCAATAACAGACTAAATAACAAACTCAATACCTGAGACTCAATTACAAAGGCTCAATAACAGAGACTCAACAACAGACTCAATAAACGGGACTCAATAACAGACTCAATAACAGAGACTGAATAACAGACTCAATTAGAGAGACTGAATAACAGAGACTCAATAACAGACTCAATAACAGAGATTCAACAACAGACTTAATAACAGAGACTCAATAACAGACTCAATAACAGAGACTCAATAACAGCCATAATAACAGAGACTCAATAACAGAAGCCCTATAACAGACTCAATAATAGAGATGCAATAACAGAGACTCAATAACAGACAGATTTACAGACTCAATATCAGACACTCAATGACAGAGACTCCATAACAGGCTCAATAACAGAGTCTCAATAACAGATACATTAACAGAGATGCAATACTAGACCCAATAACAGAGAGTGAATACCTGAGACTCAATAACAGAGAATCAATAACGGACTCAATAACAGACACTCAATAACAGAGACTCAATAACAGAGGCTCCATAACAGACACATTTACAGACTCAATATCAGACACTCAATGATAGAGACTCAATAACAGGCTGAATAACAGAGTCTCAATAACAGATACATTAACAGAGACGCAATAATAGCCCCATTGACAGAGACTGAATAGACCCAATAACAGAGACTGAATAACTGAGACTCAATATCAGAAACTCAATAGCAGACTCAATAACAGAGGCTCAAAAACAGAGACTTAATAACAGAGTCAATAACAGAGACTGAATAACAAACTCAATAACAGATACTCAAAAACAGAGACTCAACAATAGACTCAATAAGAGAGACTCAATAACAGACTCAATAACAGAGACTCAATAAAAGAGGCTCAAAAACAGAGACTCAACAACAAACGCAATGACAGACACTCAATAACAGAGACTCAATAACAGAGACTCAATAACAGACTCAATAGCGGACTCACAATAACAGAGACTCAATAACAGACTCAAGAACAGACACACAATAACAGAGACTCAATAACAGAGACTCAATAACAAAGATTCAATAACAGACTCAATAACAGACTCAATAACAGAGGCTCAAAAACAGAGACTCAACAACAGAGTCAATAAGTGAAACTCAATAACAGAGACTCAATAACAGACTCAAAAACAGACACTCAATAACAGAGACTCAATAACAGAGATTCAATAACAGACTGAATAACAGACTAAATAACAGACACTCAATAACAGACACATTTACAGATTCAATATCAGACACTCAATGACAGTCTCAATAACAGATGCATTAACAGAGAAGCATTAATAGACCCAATAACAGAGACTGAATAACTGAGACCTAATAACAGAGACCCAATAGCATACTCAATAACAGAGGCTCAATAACAGAGACTCAATAACAGACTTAATAAGAGAGACACAATAACAGAGACTCAATAACAGACACAAAAACAGACACACAATAACAGAGACTCAATAACAGAGATTCAATAACAGACTGAAAAACAGACTCAATAACAGAGAATCAATAACAGACACATTTACAGACTCAATATCAGGCACTCAATGAAAAACACTCAATAACAGGCTTAATAACAGAGTCTCAATAACAGAGACTCAAAAACAAACAAATTTACGGACTCAATATCAAACACTCAATGACAGAGACTCAATAAAAGGCTCAATAACAGAGTCTCAATAGCAGATGCATTAACAGAGATGCAATAATAGACCCAATAACAGAGACTGAATACCTGAGACTCAGTAACAGAGTCTCAATAATAGAGACTCAATAACAGACTCAATAGCAGACTCACAATAACAGAGACTCAATAACAGACACACGATAACAAAGACTCAATAAAAGAGTCTCAATAACAGAGACTCAATAACAATGACTCAATAACAGACTCAATAACAGAGGCTCAAAAGCAGAGACTCAACAACAGAGTCAATAAGAGAAACTCAATAACAGAGACTCAATAACAGACTCAAAAACAGACACTCAATAACAGAGACTCAATAACAGAGATTCAATAACAGACTGACTAACGGAATAAATAACAGACACTCAATAACAGACACTCAATAACAGACACATTTACAGATTCAATATCAGACACTCAATGACAGTCTCAATAACAGATGCATTAACAGAGAAGCATTAATAGACCCAGTAACAGAGACTGAATAACTGAAACCCAATAACAGAGACTCAATAGCAGATTCAATAACAGAGACTCAATATCAGACTCAATAAACAGGACTCAATAACAGACTCAATAACAGAGACTCAATAACAGAGATTCAACAACAGACTCAATAACAGACTCAATAAAAAAGACTCAATAACAGACACATTTACAGACTCAATATCAGACACCCAATGACAGAGACTCAATAAAAGGCTCAATAACAGAGTCTCAATAACAGATGCATTAACAGAGAAGCATTAATAGACCCAATAACAGAGACTGAATAACGGAGACCTAATAACAGAGACCCAATAGCAGACTCAATAACAGAGGCTCAATAACAGAGACTCAATAACAGACTTAATAAGAGAGACACAATAACAGAGACTCAATAACAGACACAAAAACAGACACTCAATAACAGAGACTCAATAACAGAGACTCAATAACAGACTCAAAAACAGAGACACAATAAAAGAGGTTCAAAAAAAGAGACTCAACAACAAACGCAATGACAGACAGTCAATAACAGAGACTCAATAACAAAATTTCAATAACAGACTCAGGAACAGACTCAATAACAGACTCAATAAGAGAAACGCAATAACAGAGACTCAATAACAGACTCAAAAACAGACACTCAATAACAGAGACTCAATAACAGAGATTCAATAACAGACTGAATAACAGACTAAATAACAGACACTCAATAACAGACACATTTACAGATTCAATATCAGACACTCAATGACAGAGTCTCAATAACAGATGCATTAACAGAGAAGCATTCATAATCCCAATAACAGAGACTGAATAACTGAGACCCAATAACAGAGACTGAATAGGCAGATTCAATAACAGAGACTCAACTACAGACTCAATAAACGAGACTCAATAACAGACTCAATAACAGAGACTCAACAACAGACTCAATAAACGAGACTCAATAACAGACTCAATAACAGACACTCAATAACAGAGACCCAATAACAGACACATTTACAGACTCAATATCAGACACTCAATAACAGAGACTCAATAACAGACTCAATAACAGAGACTCAATAACAGACTCAATAACAGACACTCAATAACAGAGATCGAATAACTGAGACCCAATAACAGAGACTGAATAGAGAGACTCAATAACAGAGACTCAATAACAGACTCAATAACAGAGACTCAATAACAGAGACTCAATAACAGACTCAATAACAGAGACTCAATAACAGAGACTCAATAACAGACACATTTACAGAGTCAATATCAGACACTCAATGATAGAGACTCAATAACAGGCTCAATAACTGAGTCTCAATAACAGAGATTCAATAACAGACTGAATAACAGACTAAATAACAGACACTCAATAACAGACACTCAATAATAGACACATTTACAGATTCAATAACAGACACTCAATGACAGTCTCAATAACAGATGCATTAACATAGAAGCATTAATAGACCCAATAACAGAGACTGAATAACTGAAACCCAATAACAGAGACTCAATAGCAGATTCAATAACAGAGACTCAATAACAGACACATTTACAGACTCAATATCAGACACTCAATGACAGAGCCTCAATAAAAGGCTCAATAACAGAGTCTCAATAACAGATGCATTAACAGAGACGCAATAATAGACCCAATAACAGAGACTGAATACCTGAGACTCAATAACAGAATCAATAACAGAGACTGAATAACAGACTCAATAACAAACACATTTACGGACTCAATATCAGACACTCAATGACAGAGACTCAATAACAGGCTCAATAGCAGACTCAATAACAGAGACTCAATAACAGAGCCTCAATAACAGAGACTCAATAACAGACACATTTACAGACTCAATATCAGACACTCAATGACAGAGACTCAATAACAGGCTCAATAACAGAGTCTCAATAACAGATGCATTAACAGAGACGCAATACTAGATCCAATAACAGAGACTGAATACCTGAGACTCAATAACAGAGACTCAATAGCAGACTCAATAACAGAGGCTCAATAACAGAGACTCAATAACAGACTCAATAACAGAGACTCAATAACAGACTCAATAACAGACACTCAATAACAGAGATCGAATAACTGAGACCCAATAACAGAGACTGAATAGAGAGACTCAATAACAGAGACTCAATAACAGACTCAATAACAGAGACTCAATAACAGAGACTCAATAACAGACTCAATAACAGAGACTCAATAACAGAGACTCAATAACAGACACATTTACAGAGTCAATATCAGACACTCAATGATAGAGACTCAATAACAGGCTCAATAACTGAGTCTCAATAACAGAGATTCAATAACAGACTGAATAACAGACTAAATAACAGACACTCAATAACAGACACTCAATAATAGACACATTTACAGATTCAATAACAGACACTCAATGACAGTCTCAATAACAGATGCATTAACATAGAAGCATTAATAGACCCAATAACAGAGACTGAATAACTGAAACCCAATAACAGAGACTCAATAGCAGATTCAATAACAGAGACTCAATAACAGACACATTTACAGACTCAATATCAGACACTCAATGACAGAGCCTCAATAAAAGGCTCAATAACAGAGTCTCAATAACAGATGCATTAACAGAGATGCAATAATAGACCCAATAACAGAGACTGAATACCTGAGACTCAATAACAGAATCAATAACAGAGACTGAATAACAGACTAAATAACAAACACATTTACGGACTCAATATCAGACACTCAATGACAGAGACTCAATAACAGGCTCAACAGCAGACTCAATAACAGAGACTCAATAACAGAGCCTCAATAACAGAGACTCAATAACAGACACATTTACACACTCAATATCAGACACTCAATGACAGAGACTCAATAACAGGCTCAATAACAGAGTCTCAATAACAGATGCATTAACAGAGACGCAATACTAGATCCAATAACAGAGACTGAATACCTGAGACTCAATAACAGAGACTCAATAGCAGACTCAATAACAGAGGCTCAATAACAGAGACTCAATAACAGACTCAATAACAGAGCCTCAATAACAGCGGCTCAATAACAGAGACTCAATAACAGACACTCAATAACAGACTCAATAAGAAAGACTCAATAACAGAGACTCAGCAACAGAGACTCAATAACAGAGAATCAACAACAGACTCAATAACAGACACTCAATAACAGAGACTCAACCACAGACTCAATAACAGAGACTCAATAACAGACTCAACAACAGAGACTCAATAACAAACACTCAATGACAGAGACTCAATAACAGAGACTCAATAACAGAGACTCAATAACAGAGACTCAATAACAGACTCAGTAACAGATTCTCAATAACAGAGACTCAATAACAGTCTCAATAACAGAGACTCAATAACAGACACTCATTGACAGAGACTAGATAACAGACTCAATTACAAACACTCAATGACAGAGACTCAATAACGGAGTCAATAACAGACTCAATAATAGAGTCTGAATAACAGGCACAATAATAGTGACTCAATAATAGAGACTCAATAACACAAACTCAATAACAAACTCAATAACAGAGACTCAATAACAGACACATTTACAGACTCAATATCAGACACTCAATAACAGAGACTCAATAACAGGCTCAAATACAGAGTCTCAATAACAGAGACTCAATAACAGACTCAGTAGCATAGTCTCAATAACAGAGACTCAATAGCAGACTCAATAACTGAGACTCAATAACAGACTCAATGACAGAGACTGAATAACAGAGACACAGTAACAGACTCAATAACAGAGACTCAATAACAGACACACAATAACAAAGACTCAATAACAAAGACTCAATAACAGAGACTCAATAACAGACACATTTACAGACTCAATATCAGGCACTCAATGAAAAACACTCAATAACAGGCTTAATAACAGAGTCTCAATAACAGATGTATTAACAGAGAAGCATTAATAGACCCAATAACAGAGACTGAATAACTGAAACCCAATAACAGAGACTCAATAGCAGATTCAATAACAGAGACTCAATAACAGATTAAATAACAGACTCAATAACAGACACTCAATAACAGACACAATAACGGAGACTCAATAACAGAGACTCAATAACAGACTCCATAACAGACACTCAATAACAGAGACTCAATAACAGACTCAATAACAGACACTCAATAACAGAGACTCAATAACAGACTCAATAAGAGAGACTCAACAACATAGACTCAATAACAGAGACTCAATAACAGACTCAGTAACAGATTCTCAATAACAGAGACTCAATAACAGTCTCAATAACAGAGACTCAATAACAGACTCAGTAGCATAGTCTCAATAACAGAGACTCAATAGCAGACTCAATAACTGAGACTGAATAACAGACTCAATAACAGACACTCAATAACAGAGACTCAATAACAGACTCAATAACAGAGACTCAATAACAGACACACAATAACAAAGACTCAATAACAAGGACTCAATAACAGAGACTCAATAACAGACACATTTACAGACTCAATATCAGGCACTCAATGAAAAACACTCAATAACAGGCTTAATAACAGAGTCTCAATAACAGATGTATTAACAGAGAAGCATTAATAGACCCAATAACAGAGACTGAATAACTGAAACCCAATAACAGAGACTCAATAGCAGATTCAATAACAGAAACTCAATAACAGACTAAATAACAGACTCAATAACAGAGACTCAATAACAGACACAATAACGGAGACTCAATAACAGAGACTCAATAACAGACTCAATAACAGAGACTCAATAACAGAGACTCAATAACAGACTCAATAACAGACACTCAATAACAGAGACTCAATAACAGACTCAATAAGAGAGACTCAATAACAGAGACTCAATAACAGAGACTCAATAACAGATTCAGTAACAGATTCTCAATAACAGAGACTCAATAACAGTCTCAATAACAGAGACTCAATAACAGACACTCATTGACAGAGACTAGATAACAGACTCAATTACAGACACTCAATGACAGAGACTCAATAACGGAGTCAATAACAGACTCAATAATAGAGTCTGAATAACAGGCACAATAATAGTGACTCAATAATAGAGACTCAATAACACAAACGCAATAACAAACTCAATAACAGAGACTCAATAACAGACACATTTACAGACTCAATATCACTCAATAACAGAGACTCAATAACAGGCTCAAATACAGAGTCTCAATAACAGAGACTCAATAACAGACTCAGTAGCATAGTCTCAATAACAGAGACTCAATAGCAGACTCAATAACTGAGACTCAATAACAGACTCAATGACAGAGACTGAATAACAGAGACACAATAACAGACTCATTAACAGAGACTCAATAACAGACACACAATAACAAAGACTCAATAACAAAGACTCAATAACAGAGACTCAATAACAGACACATTTACAGACTCAATATCAGGCACTCAATGAAAAACACTCAATAACAGGCTTAATAACAGAGTCTCAATAACAGATGTATTAACAGAGAAGCATTAATAGACCCAATAACAGAGACTGAATAACTGAAACCCAATAACAGAGACTCAATAGCAGATTCAATAACAGAGACTCAATAACAGACACAATAACGGAGACTCAATAACAGAGACTCAATAACAGACTCCATAACAGACACTCAATAACAGAGACCCAATAACAGACACATTTACAAACTCAATATCAGACACTCAATAACAGAGACTCAATAACAGACTCAATAACAGAGACTCAATAACAGACTCAATAACAGACACTCAATAACAGATATCGAATAACTGAGACCCAATAACAGAGACTGAATAAGAGACACTCAATAACAGAGACTCAATAACAGACTCAATAACAGAGACTCAATAACAGAGACTCAATAACAGACTCAATAACAGAGACTCAATAACAGAGACTCAATAACAGACACATTTACAGACTCAATATCAGACACTCAATGATAGAGACTCAATAACAGGCTCAATAACTGAGTCTCAATAACAGATGCATTAACAGAGAAGCATTAATAGACCCAATAACAGAGATCGAATAACTGAGACCCAATATCAGAGACTGAATAAGAGAGACTCAATAACGGAGACTCAATAACAGACTCAATAACAGAGACTCAATAACAGAGATTCAATAACAGACTGAATAACAGACTAAATAACAGACACTCAATAACAGACACTCAATAATAGACACATTTACAGATTCAATAACAGACACTCAATGACAGTCTCAATAACAGATGCATTAACATAGAAGCATTAATAGACCCAATAACAGAGACTGAATAACTGAAACCCAATAACAGAGACTAAATAGCAGATTCAATAACAGAGACTCAATAACAGACACATTTACAGACTCAATATCAGACACTCAATGACAGAGCCTCAATAAAAGGCTCAATAACAGAGTCTCAATAACAGATGCATTAACAGAGACGCAATAATAGACCCAATAACAGAGACTGAATACCTGAGACTCAATAACAGAATCAATAACAGAGACTGAATAACAGACTAAATAACAAACACATTTACGGACTCAATATCAGACACTCAATGACAGAGACTCAATAACAGGCTCAACAGCAGACTCAATAACAGAGACTCAATAACAGAGCCTCAATAACAGAGACTCAATAACAGACACATTTACACACTCAATATCAGACACTCAATGACAGAGACTCAATAACAGGCTCAATAACAGAGTCTCAATAACAGATGCATTAACAGAGACGCAATACTAGATCCAATAACAGAGACTGAATACCTGAGACTCAATAACAGAGACTCAATAGCAGACTCAATAACAGAGGCTCAATAACAGCGGCTCAATAACAGAGACTCAATAACAGACACTCAATAACAGAGACTCCATAACAGAGACTCAATAACAGACTCAATAAGAAAGACTCAATAACAGAGACTCAGCAACAGAGACTCAATAACAGAGAATCAACAACAGACTCAATAACAGACACTCAATAACAGAGACTCAACCACAGACTCAATAACAGAGACTCAATAACAGAGACTCAATAACAGAGACTCAATAACAGACACTCAATAACAGAGACTCAATAACAGACTCAATAACAGAGTCTCAATAACAGAGACTCAATAACAGACTCAGTAACAGATTCTCAATAACAGAGACTCAATAACAGTCTCAATAACAGAGACTCAATAACAGACACTCATTGACAGAGACTAGATAACAGACTCAATTACAAACACTCAATGACAGAGACTCAATAACGGAGTCAATAACAGACTCAATAATAGAGTCTGAATAACAGGCACAATAATAGTGACTCAATAATAGAGACTCAATAACACAAACTCAATAACAGAGACTCAATAACAGACACATTTACAGACTCAATATCAGACACTCAATAACAGAGACTCAATAACAGGCTCAAATACAGAGTCTCAATAACAGAGACTCAATAACAGACTCAGTAGCATAGTATCAATAACAGAGACTCAATAGCAGACTCAATAACTGACACTCAATAACAGACTCAATGACAGAGACTGAATAACAGAGACACAGTAACAGACTCAATAACAGAGACTCAATCACAGACACACAATAACAAAGACTCAATAACAAAGACTCAATAACAGAGACTCAATAACAGACACATTTACAGACTCAATATCAGGCACTCAATGAAAAACACTCAATAACAGGCTTAATAACAGAGTCTCAATAACAGATGTATTAACAGAGAAGCATTAATAGACCCAATAACAGAGACTGAATAACTGAAAACCAATAACAGAGACTCAATAGCAGATTCAATAACAGAGACTCAATAACAGACACAATAACGGAGACTCAATAACAGAGACTCAATAACAGACTCCATAACAGACACTCAATAACAGAGACTCAATAACAGACTCAATAACAGACACTCAATAACAGAGACTCAATAACAGACTCAATAAGGGAGACTCAACAACATAGACTCAATAACAGAGACTCAATAACAGACTCAGTAACAGATTCTCAATAACAGAGACTCAATAACAGTCTCAATAACAGAGACTCAATAACAGACACTCATTGACAGAGACTAGATAACAGACTCAATTACAGACACTCAATGACAGAGACTCAATAACGGAGTCAATAACAGACTCAATAATAGAGTCTGAATAACAGGCACAATAATAGTGACTCAATAATAGAGACTCAATAACACAAACACAATAACAAACTCAATAACAGAGACTCAATAACAGACACATTCACAGACTCAATATCAGACACTCAATAACAGAGACTCAATAACAGGCTCAAATACAGAGTCTCAATAACAGAGACTCAATAACAGACTCAGTAGCATAGTCTCAATAACAGAGACTCAATAGCAGACTCAATAACTGAGACTCAATAACAGACTCAATGACAGAGACTGAATAACAGAGACACAATAGCAGACTCATTAACAGAGACTCAATAACAGACACACAATAACAAAGACTCAATAACAAAGACTCAATAACAGAGACTCAATAACAGACACATTTACAGACTCAATATCAGGCACTCAATGAAAAACACTCAATAACAGGCTTAATAACAGAGTCTCAATAACAGATGTATTAACAGAGAAGCATTAATAGACCCAATAACAGAGACTGAATAACTGAAACCCAATAACAGAGACTCAATAGCAGATTCAATAACAGAGACTCAATAACAGACTAAATAACAGACTCAATAACAGAGACTCAATAACAGACACAATAACGGAGACTCAATAACAGAGACTCAATAACAGACTCCATAACAGACACTCAATAACAGAGACTCAATAACAGACTCAATAAGAGAGACTCAACAACATAGACTCAATAACAGAGACTCAATAACAGACTCAAAAACAGACACTAAATAGCAGACTCAATAAGAGAGGCTCAATAACAGAGACTCAATAACAGACAGTCAATAACAGAGACTTCATAACAGACACTCAATAACAGAGACTCAATAACAGACACATTTACAGACTCAATATCAGACACTCATTGACAGAGACTCAATAACAGGCTCAATAACAGAGTCTCAATAACAGATACATTAACAGAGATGCAATACTAGACCCAATAACAGAGACTGAATAACTGAGACTCAATAACAGAGACTCAATAACAGACTCAATAACAGAACTCAATAACAGAGACTCAATAACCGACTCAATAAGAGAGACTCAATAACAGACTCAATAAGAGAGACTCAATAACAGACTCAATAACATAGACTCAATAACAGAGACTCAATAACAGACTCAATAACAGACACTCAATAACAGAGACACAATAACAGACTCAATAACAGACACTAAATAGCAGACTCAATAAGAGAGGCTCAATAACAGAGACTCAATAACAGACAGTCAATAACAGAGACTTCATAACAGACACTCAATAACAGAGACTCAATAACAGACACATTTACAGACTCAATATCAGACACTCATTGACAGAGACTCAATAACAGGCTCAATAACAGAGTCTCAATAACAGATACATTAACAGAGATGCAATACTAGACCCAATAACAGAGACTGAATAACTGAGACTCAATAACAGAGACTCAATAGCAGACTCAATAACAGAGGCTCAATAACAGATACTTAATAACAGAGTCAATAACAGAGACTGAATAACAGACTCAATAACAGGGCCTCAATAACAGAGGTTCAATAACATAGACTCAATAACACAGTCAATAATAGAGACTGAATAACAGACTCAATAACAGAGGCTCAAAAACAGAGACTCAACAACAGACTCAAGAACAGAGACTCAATAACAGACACTCAATGACAGAGAATCAATAACAGAGACTCAATAACAGAGACTCAATAACAGACTCAGTAACAGATTCTCAATAACAGAGACTCAATAACAGTCTCAATAACAGAGACTCAAAAACAGACACTAAATAGCAGACTCAATAAGAGAGGCTCAATAACAGAGACTCAATAACAGACAGTCAATAACAGAGACTTCATAACAGACACTCAACAACAGAGACTCAATAACAGACACATTTACAGACTCAATATCAGACACTCATTGACAGAGACTCAATAACAGGCTCAATAACAGAGTCTCAATAACAGATACTTTAACAGAGATGCAATACTAGACCCAATAACAGAGACTGAATAACTCAGACTCAATAACAGAGACTCAATAACAGACTGCATAACAGACACTCAATAACAGAGACTCAATAACAGACTCAATAACAGAGACTCAATAACAGACTCAATAACAGAGACTCAATAACAGACTCAATAACAGACACTCAATAACAGAGACTCAATAACAGACTCAATAACAGACACTCAATAACAGAGACTCAATAACAGACTCAATAACAGAGACTCAATAACAGACTCAATAACATAGACTCAATAACAGAGACTCAATAACAGACTCAAAAACAGACACTAAATAGCAGACTCAATAAGAGAGGCTCAATAACAGAGACTCAATAACAGACAGTCAATAACAGAGACTTCATAACAGACACTCAATAACAGAGACTCAATAACAGACACATTTACAGACTCAATATCAGACACTCATTGACAGAGACTCAATAACAGGCTCAATAACAGAGTCTCAATAACAGATACATTAACAGAGATGCAATACTAGACCCAATAACAGAGACTGAATAACTGAGACTCAATAACAGAGACTCAATAGCAGACTCAATAACAGAGGCTCAATAACAGATACTTAATAACAGAGTCAATAACAGAGACTGAATAACAGACTCAATAACAGGGCCTCAATAACAGAGGTTCAATAACATAGACTCAATAACACAGTCAATAATAGAGAGTGAATAACAGACTCAATAACAGAGGCTCAAAAACAGAGACTCAACAACAGACTCAATAACAGACACTCAATAACAGAGACTCCATAACAGAGACTCAATAACAGACTCAATAAGAGAGACTCTATAACAGAGACTGAATAACAGACTCAAAAACAGACACTCAATAGTAGACTCAATAAGAGAGACTCAATAACAGAGACTCAATAACAGACAGTCAATAACAGAGACTCCATAGCAGAAAACAATAACACAGACTCAATAACAGACACATTTACAGACTCAATATCAGACACTCAATGACAGAGACTCCATAACAGGCTCAATAACAGAGTCTCAATAACAGATACATTAACAGAGATGCAATACTAGACCCAATAACAGAGACTGAATACCTGAGACTCAATAACAGAGACTAAATAGCAGACTCAATAACAGAGGCTCAATAACAAATACTTAATAACAGAGTCAATAACAGAGACTGAATAACAGACTCAATAACAGAGGCTCAATAACAGAGGACTCAATAACAGACTCAATAACAGAGGCTCAAAAACAGAGACTCAATAACAGACTTAATAGCAGACACACAATAACAGAGACTCAATAACAGAGACTCAATAACAGAGACTCAATAACAGAGATTCAATAACAGACTCAATAACAGAGGCTCAAAAACAGAAACTCAACAACAGACTCAATATGAGAGACTCAATAACAGACTCAAGAACAGACTGAATAACAGACTCCATAACAGACACTCAATAACAGACACATTTACAGACTCAATATCAGACACTCAATGACAGAGACTCAATAACAGGCTCAGTAACAGATTCCCAATAACAGATGCATTAACAGAGAAGCATTAATAGACCCAATAACAGACACTGAATAACTGAGATCCAATAACAGAGACTGAATAAGAGAAACTCAATAACAGAGACTCAATAACAGACTCAATAACAGAGACTCAACAACAGACTCAATAACAGACACTCAATGACAGATACTCAATAAGAGAGACACAATAACAGAGACTCAATAACAGAGATTCAATAACAGACTGAAAAACAGACTCAATAACCGAGACTCAATAACAGACACATTTACAGACTCAACATCAGACACTCAATGATAGAGACTCAATAACAGGCTCAATAACTGAGTCTCAATAACAGATGCATTAACAGAGAAGCATTAATAGACCCAATAACAGAGATCGAATAACTGAGACCCAATAACAGAGACTGAATAAGAGAGACTCAATAACAGAGACTCAATAACAGAGGCTCAAAAACAGAGACTCAATAACAGAGGCTCAAAAACAGAGACTCAACAACAGACTCAATAACAGACAGTCAATAACAGAGACTCAATAACAGACACATTTACAGACTCAATATCAGACACTCAATGACAGAGACTCAATAACAGGCTCAATAACAGAGTCTCAATAACAGATGCATTAACAGAGATGCAATAATAGACCCAATAACAGAGACTGAATAACTGAGACTCAATAACAGAGACTCAATAGCAGACTCAATAACAGAGGCTAAATAACAGACTCAATAACAGACACACAATAACAGAGACTCAATAACAGACTCAATAACAGAGACTCAATACCTGAGACTCAATAACAGAGACTCAATAACAGACACTCAATAACAGAGACTCAATAACAGAGACTCCATAACAGAGACTCAATAACAGACACATTTACAGACTCAATATCAGACACTCAATGACAGAGACTCAATAACAGGCTCAATAACAGAGTCTAAATAACAGATACATTAACAGAGATGCAATACTAGACCCAATAACAGAGACTGAATAACTGAGACTCAATTACAGAGACTGAATAACAGAGACTCAATGACAGAGACTCCATAACGGAGACTCAATAACAGAGACTGAATAACAGTCTCAATAACAGAGACTCAATAACAGACACTCATTGACAGAGATTAGATAACAGACTCAATAACAGACACTCAATAACAGAGACTGAATAACAGACTCAATAACAGACACAATAACAGAGACTCAATAACAGAGACTCAATAACGGACTCAATAACAGACACTACATAACAGACTCCATAACAGACACTCAATAACAGAGACTCAATAACAGACACTCATTGACAGAGACTAAATAACAGACTCAATAACAGACACTCAATAACAGAGACTGAATAACAGACTCAATAACAGACACAATAACAGAGACTCAATAACAGAGACTCAATAACGGACTCAATAACAGACACTCCATAACAGACTCCATAACAGACACTCAATAACAGAGACTCAATAACAGAGACTCAATAACAGACACAATAACAGAGACTCAATAACAGAGACTCAATAACGGACTCAATAACAGCCACTCAATAACAGAGACTCAAAAACAGACACTCAATAACAGACTCAATAATAGACACTCAATAACAGAGACCCAATAACAGACACATTTACAGACTCAATATCAGACACTCAATAACAGAGACTCAATAACAGGCTCAATAACAGAGTCTGAATAGCAGATGCATTAACAGAGACGCAATAATAGACGCAATAACAGAGACTGAATACCTGAGATTCAATAGCAGGCTCAATAACAGAGACTCAGTAACAGAGACTCAGTAACAGAATCAATAACAGAGACTAAATAACAGACTCAATTAGAGAGACTGAATAACAGACACTCCATAACAGACTCCATAACAGACACTCAATAACAGAGACTCAATAACAGACACTCATGGACAGAGACTAAATAACAGACTCAATAACAGACACTCAATAACAGAGACTGAATAACAGACTCAATAACAGAGACTGAATAACAGACTCAATAACAGACACAATAACAGAGACTCAATAACAGAGACTCAATAACGGACTCAATAACAGACACTCCATAACAGACTCCATAACAGACACTCAATAACAGAGACTCAATAACAGAGACTCAATAACAGACACAATAACAGAGACTCAATAACAGAGACTCAATAACGGACTCAATAACAGACACTCAATAACAGAGACTCAAAAACAGACACTCAATAGCAGACTCAATAAGAGAGACTCAATAACAGAGACTCAATAACAGACACATTTACAGACTCAATATCAGACACTCAATAACAGAGACTCAATAACAGGCTCAATAACAGAGTCTGAATAACAGATGCATTAACAGAGACGCAATAATAGACGCAATAACAGAGACTGAATACCTGAGATTCAATAGCAGGCTCAATAACAGAGACTCAGTAACAGAGACTCAGTAACAGAATCAATAAATGAGACTAAATAACAGACTCAATTAGAGAGACTGAATAACAGAGACTCAATAACAGACTCCATAACAGACACTCAATATCAGAGACCCAATAGCGGACACATTTACAGACTCAATATCAGACACTCAATGACAGAGACACAATAACAGACTCAATAACAGAGACTCAATAACAGACTCAATAACAGACACTCAATAACAGACACACAATAACAAACACATTTACGGACTCAATATCAGACACTCAATGACAGAGACTCAATAACAGATGCATTAACAGAGACGCAATAATAGACGAAATAACAGAGGCTGAATACCTGAGACTCAATAACAGAGACTCAATAGCAGACTCAATAACAGAGGCTCAATAACAGAGGCTCAAAAACAGAGACTCAATAACAGACTCAGTAAGAGAGACTCAATAACAGAGACTCAATAACAGACACAAAAACAGACATCAATGACAGAGATTCAATAACAGACTCAATAACAGACACATTTACAGACTCAATAACAGACTCAATAACAGACACTCAATAACAGAGACTCCATAACGGAGATTGAATAACAGAGACAGAATAACTGAGACTCAATAACAGAGGCTCAAAAACAGAGACTCAACAACAGACTCAATAACAGAGACTCAATAACAGAGACTTAATAACAGACTCAATAACAGAGACTCAATAAAAGACACTCATTGACAGAGACTAGATAACAGACTCAATAACAGACACTCAATGACAGAGACTCAATAACAGAGACTCAATAACGGACTCAATAACAGACTCAATAATAGAGACTGAATAACAGGTTCAATAATAGCGACTCAATAACAGAGACTCAATAACAGACACAATAACAGACTCAATAACAGAGACTCAATAACAGACACATTTACAGACTCAATATCAGACACTCAACAACAGAGACTCAGTAACAGGCTCAATAACAGAGTCTCAATAAGAGAGACTCAATAACAGACTCAAGAACAGACTCAATAACAGACTGAATAAGAGAAACTCAATAACAGAGACTCAATAACAGACACATTTACAGACTCAATATCAGACACTCAATGACAGACACTCAATAACAGGCTCAATAACAGAGTCTCAATAACAGATGTATTAACAGAGAAGCATTAATTGACCCAATAACAGAGACTGAATAACTGAAACCCAATAACAGAGACTCATAAGCAGATTCAATAACAAAGACTCAATAACAGACTAAATAACAGACTCAATAACAGAGACTCAATAACAGAGACTCAATAACAGACTCAATAACAGAGACTCAATAACAGAGACTCAATAACAGACTCAATAACAGAGACTCAATAACAGAGACTCAATAACAGACACAATAACAGAGACTCAATAACAGAGACTCAATAACAGACTCAATAACAGAGACTCAATAACAGACTCAATAACAGACTCTCAATAACAGAGACTCAAAAACAGACACTCAATAACAGAATCAATAATAGTCACTCAATAACAGAGACCCAATAACAGACACATTTACAGACTCAATATCAGACACTCAATGACAGACACTCAATAACAGGCTCAATAACAGAGACTCAATAACAGATGCATTAACAGAGACGCAATAATAGACCCAATAACAGAGACTGAATAACTGAGACTCAATAACAGAGACTCAATAGCAGACTCAATAACAGAGGCTCAATAACAGAGGCTCAAAAACAGACACTCAATAACAGAGACTCAATAACAGACACAAAAACAGACACTCAATAACAGACATCAATGACAGAGATTCAATAACAGACTGAATAACAGATTCAATAACAGACACATTTACAGACTCAATAGCAGAAACTCAATGACAGAGACTCAATAACAGGCTCAATAAAAGAGTCTCAATAACAGAAGAATTAACAGAGAAGCATTAATAGACCCTATAACAGAGACTGAATAACTGAGACCCAATAACAGAGACTGAATAAGAGAGACTCAATAACAGTGACTCAATAACAGACGCAATAACAGACACTCAATAACAGAGACTCAATAACAGACTCAATAACAGAGACTCAATAACAGAGACTCAATAACAGAGACTCAATAACAGAGACTCAATAACAGAGATTCAATAACAAACTCAATAACAGACAATAACAGAGGCTCAAAAACAGAGACTCAATAACAGACACATTTACAGACTCAATATCAGACACTCAATGACAGACACTCAATAACAGGCTCAATAACAGAGACTCAATAACAGATGTATTAACAGAGAAGCATTAATTGACCCAATAACAGAGACTGAATAACTGAAACCCAATAAAAGGGACTCAAAAGCAGATTCAATAACAAAGACTCAATAACAGACTAAATAACAGACTCAATAACAGAGACACAATAACAGAGACTCAAGAACAGAGACTCAATAACGGACACATTTACAGACTCAATATCAGACACTCAATAACAGAGACTCAATAACAGACTCAATAACAGAGACTCAATAACAGACACATTTACACACTCAATATCAGACACTCAATGACAGAGACTCAATAACAGGCTCAATAACAGAGTCTCAATAAGAGATGCATTAACAGAGACGCAATACTAGATCCAATAACAGAGACTCAATAACAGGCTCAATAACAGAGTCTCAATAACAGATGCATTAACAGAGATGCAATACTAGATCCAATAACAGAGACTGAATACCTGAGACTCAATAACAGAGACTCAATAGCAGACTCAATAACAGAGGCTCAATAACAGAGACTCAATAACAGAGTCAATAACAGAGACTGAATAACAGACTCAATAACAGAGCCTCAATAACAGACACTCAATGACAGAGACTCAATAACGGAGACTCAATAACGGACTCAATAACGGACTCAATAATATAGACTGAATAGCAGGCTCAATAATAACGACTCAATAACAGAGACTCAATAACAGACTCAATAACAGAGACTCAATTTCAGACACATTTACAGACTCAATATCAGACACTGAATAACAGAGACTCAATAACAGAGAGTCAATAACAGACTCAATAACAGACACTCATTGACAGAGACTATATAACAGACTCAATAACAGACACTCAATGACAGAGACTCAATAACAGACACATTTACAGACTCAATATCAGACACTCAATGACAGACACTCAATAACAGGCTCAATAACAGAGACTCAATAACAGATGTATTAACAGAGAAGCATTAATAGACCCAATAACAGACACTGAATAATTGAGACTCAATAACAGACACTGAATAACTGAAACCCAATAACAGAGACTCAATAGCAGATCCAATAACAGAGACTCAATAACAGAACAAATAACTGACTCACAAACAGAGACTCAATAACAGAGACTCAATAAATGACACAATAACATAGACTCAATAACAGAGACTCAATAACAGACTCAATAACAGAGACTCAATAACAGACTCAATAACAGACACTCAATAACAGAGACTCAATAACAGACTCAATAACAGAGTCTCAAAAACAGACACTCAATAACAGACTCAATAATAGACACTCAATAACAGAAACCAAATAACAGACACATTTAGAGACTCAATATCAGACACTCAATATCAGACACTCAATAACAGAGACTCAATAACAGGCTCAATAACAGAGTCTCAATAACAGATGCATTAACAGAGACGCAATAATAGACCCAATAACAGAGACTGAATACCTGAGACTCAATAGCAGACTCAATAACAGAGGCTCAATAACAGAGCCTCAATAACAGAGTCAATAACAGACTGAATAACAGACTCAATACCAGAACCTCAATAAGAGAAGCTCAATAACAGAGACTCAACAACAGACTCAATAACAGAGACTAAATAAAACTCAGTTAGAGAGACTGAATAACAGAGACTCAATAACAGACTCCATAACAAACACTCAATGACAGACACTCAATAACAGGCTCAATAACAGAGACTGAATAACAGATGTATTAACAGAGAAGCATTAATTGACCCAATAACAGAGACTGAATACCTGAGACTCAATAACAGAATCAATAACAGAGACTGAATAACAGACTAAATAACAAACACATTTACGGACTCAATATCAGACACTCAATGACAGAGACTCAATAACAGGCTCAACAGCAGACTCAATAACAGAGACTCAATTTCAGACACATTTACAGACTCAATATCAGACACTCAATAACAGAGACTCAATAACAGGCTCAATAACAGAGTCTCAATAACAGAGACTCAATAACAGTCTCAATAACAGACTCAATAACAGACACTCATTGACAGAGACTATATAACAGACTCAATAACAGACACTCAATGACAGAGACTCAATAACGGACTCAATAACAGACTCAATAATAGAGACTGAATAACAGGCACAATAATAGCGACTCAATAACAGAGACACAATAACAGACTCAATAACAGAGACTCAATGACAGACACATTTACAGGCTCAATATCAGACACTCAATAACAGAGACTCAATAACAGGCTCAATAACTGACTCAATAAGAGAGACTCAACAACAGAGACTCAGTAACAGAGACTCAATAACAGAGACTCAGTAACAGACACTCATTGACAGAGACTAGATAAGAAACTCAATAACAGACACTCAATGACAGAGACTCAATATCGGACTCAATAACAGACACAATAACAGAGACTCAATAACAGAGACTCAATAACGTACTCAATAACAGAGACTCAATAACAGACTCAATAACAGACTCTCAATAACAGAGACTCAAAAACAGACACTCAATAACAGATTCAATAATAGTCACTCAATAACAGAGACCCAATAACAAACACATTTACAGACTCAATATCAGACACTCAATGACAGACACTCAATAACAGGCTCAATAGCAGAGACTCAATAACAGATGCATTAACAGAGACGCAATAATAGACGAAATAACAGAGGCTGAATACCTGAGACTCAATAACAGAGACTCAATAGCAGACTCAATAACAGAGCCTCAATAACAGAGGCTCAAAAACAGACACTCAATAACAGAGACTCAATAACAGACTCAATAAGAGAGACTCAATAACAGAGACTCAATAACAGACACAAAAACAGACACTCAATAACAGACATCAATGACAGAGATTCAATAACAGACTGAATAACAGACTCAATAACAGACACATTTACAGACTCAATAGCAGACACTCAATGACAGAGACTCAATAACAGGCTCAATAACAGACTCTCAATAACAGAAGAATTAACAGAGAAGCATTAATAGACCCTATAACAGAGACTGAATAACTGAGACCCAATAACAGAGACTGAATAAGAGAGACTCAATAACAGTGACTCAATAACAGACTCAATAAGAGAGACTCAATAACAGAGACTCAGTAACGGAGACTCAATAACAGAGACTCAATAACAGACTCAATAACAGAGACTCAATAACAGACACTCATTGACAGAGACTCAATAACAGGCTCAATAACAGAGTCTCAATAAGAGAGACTCAATAACAGACTCAAGAACAGAATCAATAACAGACTGAATAAGAGAAACTCAATAACAGAGACTCAATAACAAGCACATTTACAGACTCAATATCAGACACTCAATGACAGACACTCAATAACAGGCTCAATAACAGAGACTCAATAACAGATGTATTAACAGAGAAGCATTAATAGACCCAATAACAGAGACTGAATACCTGAGACTCAATAACAGAGGCTCAATAACAGACACTCAATAACAGAGTCAATAACAGAGACTGAATAACAGACTCAATAACAGAGCCTCAATAACAGACACTCAATGACAGAGACTCAATAACAGAGACTCAATAACGGACTCAATAATATAGACTGAATAGCAGGCTCAATAATAACGACTCAATAACAGAGAATCAATAACAGACTCAATAACAGAGACTCAATTTCAGACACATTTACAGACTCAATATCAGACACTCAATAACAGAGACTCAATAACAGGCTCAATAACAGAGTCTCAATAACAGAGACTCAATAACAGTCTCAATAACAGACTCAATAACAGACACTCATTGACAGAGACTATATAACAGACTCAATAACAGACACTCAATGACAGAGACTCAATAACGGACTCAATAACAGACTCAATAATAGAGACTGAATAACAGGCACAATAATAGCGACTCAATAACAGAGACACAATAACAGACTCAATAACAGAGACTCAATAACAGACACATTTACAGGCTCAATATCAGACACTCAATAACAGAGACTCAATAACAGGCTCAATAACTGACTCAATAAGAGAGACTCAATAACAGAGACTCAGTAACAGAGACTCAATAACAGAGACTCAGTAACAGACACTCATTGACAGAGACTAGATAAGAAACTCAATAACAGACACTCAATGACAGAGACTCAATATCGGACTCAATAACAGACTCAATAACAGAGACTGAATAACAGAGACTCAATAACAGACTCAATAACAGACTCAATAACAGAGACTCAATAACAGAGACTCAATAACAGAGACTCAATAACAGACTCAATAACAGACACACAATAACAGAGACTCAATAACAGAGACTCAACAACAGACTCAATAAGAGAGACTCAATAACAGACTCAATAACAGACTGAATAACAGACTCAATAACAGACACTCAATAACAGAGACTCAATAACAGACACATTTACAGACTCAATATCAGACACTCAATGACAGACACTCAATGACAGACACTCAATAACAGGCTCAATAACAGAGTCTCAATAACAGATGTATTAACAGAGAAGCATTAATAGACCCAATAACAGACACTGAATAATTGAGACTCAATAACAGACACTGAATAACTGAAACCCAATAACAGAGACTCAATAGCAGATCCAATAACAGAGACTCAATAGCAGATCCAATAACAGAGACTCAATAACAGACCAAATAACTGACTCACAAACAGAGACTCAATAACAGAGACTCAATAAATGACACAATAACAGAGACTCAATAACAGAGACTCAATAACAGACTCAATAACAGAGTCTCAAAAACAGACACTCAATAACAGACACTCAATAACAGGCTCAATAACAGAGACTCAATAACAGACTCAATAATAGACACTCAATAACAGAGACTCAATAACAGACACATTTACAGACTCAATATCAGACACTCAATAACAGAGACTCAATAACAGGCTCAATAACTGACTCAATAAGAGAGACTCAATAACAGAGACTCAGTAACAGAGACTCAATAACAGAGACTCAGTAACAGACACTCATTGACAGAGACTAGATAAGAAACTCAATAACAGACACTCAATGACAGAGACTCAATATCAGACTCAATAACAGACTCAATAACAGAGACTGAATAACAGAGACTCAATAACAGACTCAATAACAGACTCAATAACAGAGACTCAATAACAGAGACTCAATAACAGACTCAATAACAGACTCAATAACAGACTCAATAACAGAGACTCAATAGCAGACTCAATAACAGAGACTCAATAACAGACTCAATAACAGACTGAATAACAGACTCAATAACAGACACTCAATTACAGAGACTCAATAACAGACACATTTAGAGACTCAATATCAGACACTCAATGACAGACACTCAATGACAGACACTCAATGACAGACACTCAATAACAGGCTCAATAACAGAGTCTCAATAACAGATGTATTAACAGAGAAGCATTAATAGACCCAATAACAGACACTGAATAATTGAGACTCAATAACAGACACTGAATAACTGAAACCCAATAACAGAGACTCAATAGCAGATCCAATAACAGAGACTCAATAACAGACCAAATAACTGACTCACAAACAGAGACTCAATAACAGAGACTCAATAAATGACACAATAACAGAGACTCAATAACAGAAACTCAATAACAGACTCAATAACAGAGACTCAATAACAGACTCAATAACAGAGTCTCAAAAACAGACACTCAATAACAGACTCAATAATAGACACTCAATAACAGAAACCCAATAACAGACACATTTAGAGACTCAATATCAGACACTCAATAACAGAGACTCAATAACAGGCTCAATAACTGACTCAATAAGAGAGACTCAATAACAGAGACTCAGTAACAGAGACTCAATAACAGAGACTCAGTAACAGACACTCATTGACAGAGACTAGATAAGAAACTCAATAACAGACACTCAATGACAGAGACTCAATATCGGACTCAATAACAGACTCAATAACAGAGACTGAATAACAGAGACTCAATAACAGACTCAATAACAGAGACTCAATAACAGACTCAATAACAGACACACAATAACAGAGACTCAATAACAGAGACTCAATAACAGAGACTCAACAACAGACTCAATAAGAGAGACTCAATAACAGACTCAATAACAGACTGAATAACAGACTCAATAACAGACACTCAATAACAGAGACTCAATAACAGACACATTTACAGACTCAATATCAGACACTCAATGACAGACACTCAATAACAGGCTCAATAACAGAGTCTCAATAACAGATGTATTAACAGAGAAGCATTAATAGACCCAATAACAGACACTGAATAATTGAGACTCAATAACAGACACTGAATAACTGAAACCCAATAACAGAGACTCAATAGCAGATCCAATAACAGAGACTCAATAACAGAACAAATAACTGACTCACAAACAGAGACTCAATAACAGAGACTCAATAAATGACACAATAACATAGACTCAATAACAGAGACTCAATAACAGACTCAATAACAGAGACTCAATAACAGACGCCATAACAGACACTCAATAACAGAGACTCAATAACAGACTCAATAACAGAGTCTCAAAAACAGACACTCAATAACAGACTCAATAATAGACACTCAATAACAGAAACCAAATAACAGACACATTTAGAGACTCAATATCAGACACTCAATATCAGACACTCAATAACAGAGACTCAATAACAGGCTCAATAACAGAGTCTCAATAACAGATGCATTAACAGAGACGCAATAATAGACCCAATAACAGAGACTGAATACCTGAGACTCAATAGCAGACTCAATAACAGAGGCTCAATAACAGAGCCTCAATAACAGAGTCAATAACAGACTGAATAACAGACTCAATACCAGAACCTCAATAAGAGAAGCTCAATAACAGAGACTCAACAACAGACTCAATAACAGAGACTCCATAACAAACACTCAATGACAGAGACCCAATAACGGACACATTTACAGACTCAATATCAGACACTCAATGACAGACACTCAATAACAGGCTCAATAACAGAGACTCAATAACAGATGTATTAACAGAGAAGCATTAATTGACCCAATAACAGAGACTGAATAACTGAAACCCAATAAAAGGGACTCAAAAGCAGATTCAATAACAAAGACTCAATAACAGACTAAATAACAGACTCAGTAACAGAGACACAATAACAGAGACTCAAGAACAGAGACTCAATAACGGACTCAATAACAGAGACTCAATAACAGAGACTCAATAACAGACACATTTACAGACTCAATATCAGACACTCAATGACAGAGCCTCAATAAAAGGCTCAATAACAGAGTCTCAATAACAGATGCATTAACAGAGACGCAATAATAGACCCAATAACAGAGACTGAATACCTGAGACTCAATAACAGAGAGTCAATAGCAGACTCAATAACAGAGCCTCAATAACAGACAGTCAATAACAGAGACTCCATAACAGACACTCAATAACAGACACTCAATAACAGAGACTCAATAACAGACACATTTACAGAGTCAATATCAGACACTCATTGACAGAGACTCAATGACAGACTCAATAAGAGAGACTCAATAACAGATACATTAACAGAGATGCAATACTAGACCCAATAACAGAGACTGAATAACTGAGACTCAATAACAGAGACTCAATAGCAGACTCAATAACAGAGGCTCAATAACAGATACTTAATAACAGAGTCAATAACAGAGACTGAATAACAGACTCAATAACAGGGCCTCAATAACAGAAAATCAATAACAGGCTCAACAACAGAGTCTCAATAACAGATGAATTAACAGCAGAAGCATTAATAGACCCAATAACAGAGACTGAATAAGAGAGCCTCAATAACAGTGACACAATAACAGACTCAATAAGAGAGACTAAATAACAGAGACTCAATAACAGACACATTTACACACTCAATATCAGACACTCAATGACAGACACTCAATAACAGGCTCAATAACAGAGTCTCAATAACAGATGCATTAACAGAGATGCAATACTAGATCCAATAACAGAGACTGAATACCTGAGACTCAATAACAGAGACTCAATAGCAGACTCAATAACAAAGGCTCAATAAAAGATGCTCAAAAACAGACACTCAATAACAGACTCAATAACAGACACTCAATAACAGAGACTCAATAACAGACTCAATAAGAGAGACTCAATAACAGACTAAATAACGGAGACTCAATAACAGAGACTCAATAACAGACTTAAAAACAGACACTCAATAGCAGACTCAATAAGAGAGACTCAATAACAGAGACTCAGTAACAGAGACTCAATAACAGAGAGTCATAAACAGACTCAATAACAGAGACTCAATAACAGGTTCAATAACAGACACTCAATGACAGAGACTCAATAACGGAGTCAATAACAGATTCAATAATAGATACTGAATAATAGGCACAATAATTGCGACTCAATAATAGAGATTCAATAACAGAGACTCAATAATAGACACAATAATAGAGACTCAATAACAGTCTGAATAACAGAGACTCAATAACAGACTCAATAACAGAGACTCAATAATAGACACAATAACAGAGACTCAATAACAGACTCAATAACAGACTCAATAACATAGACTTAATAACAGAGACTCAATAACAGACTCAAAAACAGACACTCAGTAGCAGACTCAATAAGAGAGACTCAATAACAGACAGTCAATAACAGAAACTCCATAACAGACACTCAATAACAGACACATTTACAAACTCAATATCAGGCACTCATTGACAGAGACTCAATAACAGGCTCAATAACAGAGTCTCAATAACAGATACATTAACAGAGATGCAATACTAGACCCAATAACAGAGACTGAATAACTGAGACTCAATAACAGAGACTCAATAACAGACTCAATAACAGACACTCAATAACAGAGACTCAATAACAGACTCAATAAGAGAGACTCAATAACAGACTCAATAACAGAGACTCAATAACAGACTCAAAAACAGACACTAAATAGCAGACTCAATAAGAGAGGCTCAATAACAGAGACTCAATAACAGACAGTCAATAACAGAGACTTCATAACAGACACTCAATAACAGAGACTCAATAACAGACACATTTACAGACTCAATATCAGACACTCATTGACAGAGACTCAATAACAGGCTCAATAACAGAGTCTCAATAACAGATACATTAACAGAGATGCAATACTAGACCCAATAACAGAGACTGAATAACTGAGACTCAATAACAGAGACTCAATAACAGACTCAATAACAGAGACTCAATAACAGACTGCATAACAGACACTCAATAACAGAGACTCAATAACAGACTCAATAACAGAGACTCAATAACAGACTCAATAACAGAGAATCAATAACAGACTCAATAACAGAGACTCAATAACAGAGACTCAATAACAGACTCAATAACAGACACTCAATAACAGAGACTCAATAACAGACTCAATAAGAGAGACTCAATAACAGACTCAATAACAGAGACTCAATAACAGACTCAAAAACAGACACTCAATAGCAGACTCAATAAGAGAGACTCAATAACAGAGACTCAATAACAGACAGTCAATAACAGAGACTCCATAACAGACACTCATAACAGAGACTCAATAACAGACACATTTACAGACTCAATATCAGACACTCAATGACAGAAACTCAATAACAGGCTCAATAACAGAGTCTCAATAACTGATACATTAACAGAGATGCAATACTAGACCCAATAACAGAGACTGAATAACTGAGACTCAATAACAGAGACTCAATAGCAGACTCAATAACAGAGACTCAATAACAGAGAATCAACAACAGACTCAATAACAGAGACTCGACAACAGACTCAATAACAGACTCAATAACAGAGACTCAATAACAGAGACTCAATAACAGACTCAATAACAGAGACTCAATAACAGACACTCAATGACAGAGACTCAATAACAGACACTCAATAACGGACTCAATAACAGACTCAATAATAGAGACTGAATAACAGGTTCAATAATACCGACTCAATAACAGAGACTCAATAACAGACACATTTACAGACTCAATATCAGACACTCAATAACAGAGACTCAATAACAGGCTCAATAACAGAGTCTCAATAACAGAGACTCAATAACAGACTCAATAACAGAGACTCAATAGCAGACTCAATAACAGAGACTCAATAACAGAGGCTCAATAACAGACTGAATAACAGACTCAATAACAGACACTCAATTACAGAGACTCAATAACAGACTCAATAACAGAGACTCAATAGCAGACTCAATAACAGAGGCTCAATAACAGATACTCAATAACAGAGTCAATAACAGAGACTGAATAACAGACTCAATAACAGAGGCTCAATAACAGAGACTCAATAACAGACTCAATAACAGACACTCAATAACAGAGACTCAATAACAGAGACTCAATAACAGACATAACAGTCTCAATAACAGAAGACTCAATAACAGACACTGATTGACAGAGACTAGATAACAGACTCAATAACAGACACTCAATGACAGAGACTCAATAACAGAGACTCAATAACAGACTCAATAACAGATACTCAATAACAGAGACTCAATAACAGAGACTCAATAACAGAGACTCAATAACAGAGACTCAATAACAGAGACTCAATAACAGACTCAGTAACAGAGTCTCAATAACAGAGACTCAATAACAGTCTCAATAACAGACTCAATAACAGACACTCATTGACAGAGACTAGATAACAGACTCAATAACAGACACTCAATGACAGAGACTCAATAACGGACTCAATAACAGACTCAATAATAGAGACTGAATAACAGGCACAATAATGGCGACTCAATAACAGAGACTCAATAACAGAGACACAATAACAGACTCAATAACAGAGACTCAATAACAGACTCATTTACAGGCTCAATATCAGACACTCAATAACAGAGACTCAATAACAGGCTCAATAACAGACTCAATAACAGAGACTCAATAACAGAGACTCAATAACAGAGACTCAATAACAGAGACTCAATAACAGACTCAATAACAGACTCAATAACAGAGACTCAATAACAGAGACTCAATAACAGAGACTCAATAACAGAGACTCAAATAACAAGAGACTCAATAACAGACTCAAAAACAGACACTAAATGGCAGACTCAATAAGAGAGGCTCAATAACAGAGACTCAATAACAGACAGTCAATAACAGAGACTCCATAACAGACACTCAATAACAGAGACTCAATAACAGACACATTTACAGACTCAATATCAGACACTCATTGACAGAGACTCAATAACAGGCTCAATAACAGAGTCTCAATAACAGATACATTAACAGAGATGCAATACTAGACCCAATAACAGAGACTGAATAACTGAGACTCAATAACAGAGACTCAATAGCAGACTCAATAACAGAGACTCAATAACAGACTCAATAACAGACACTCAATAACAGAGACTCAATAACAGACTCAATAACAGAGACTCAATAACAGACTCAATAACAGAGACTCAATAACAGACTCAATAACAGAGACTCAATAACAGACACTCAATAACAGACTCAATAACAGACACTCAATAACAGAGACTCAATAACAGACTCAATAAGAGAGACTCAATAACAGACTCAATAACATAGACTCAATAACAGAGACTCAATAACAGACTCAAAAACAGACACTAAATAGCAGACTCAATAAGAGAGGCTCAATAACAGAGACTCAATAACAGACAGTCAATAACAGAGACTTCATAACAGACACTCAATAACAGAGACTCAATAACAGACACATTTACAGACTCAATATCAGACACTCATTGACAGAGACTCAATAACAGGCTCAATAACAGAGTCTCAATAACAGATACATTAACAGAGATGCAATACTAGACCCAATAACAGAGACTGAATAACTGAGACTCAATAACAGAGACTCAATAGCAGACTCAATAACAGAGACTCAATAACAGACACTCAATAACAGACTCAATAACAGAGACTCAATAACAGAGACTCAACCACAGACTCAATAACAGGAGACTCAATAACAGACTCAATAACAGAGACTCAATAACAGACACTCAATGACAGAGACTCAATAACAGAGACTCAATAACGACTCAATAACAGACTCAATAATAGAGACTGAATAACAGGCTCAATAATACCGACTCAATAACAGACACATTTACAGACGCAATATCAGACACTCAATAACAGAGACTCAATAACAGGCTCAATAACAGAGTCTCAATAACAGAGACTCAATAACAGACTCAATAACAGAGACTCAATAGCAGGTTCAATAACAGAGACTCAATAACAGAGATTCAATAACAGACTGAAAAACAGACTCAATAACAGAGAATCAATAACAGACTCAATAACAGAGACTCAATAGCAGACTCAATAACAGAGGCTCAATAACAGATACTTAATAACAGAGTCAATAACAGAGACTGAATAACAGACTCAATAACAGAGGCTCAAAAACAGAGACTCAACAACAGACTCAATAACAGACACTCAATAACAGAGACTCCATAACAGAGAGTCAATAACAGACTCAATAAGAGAGACTCTATAACATAGACTGAATAACAGACACTCATTGACAGAGACTAGATAACAGACTCAATAACAGACACTCAATGACAGAGACTCAATAACAGAGACTCAATAACGGACTCAATAACAGACTCCATAATATAGACTGAATAACAGGCTAAATAATAGCGACTCAATAACGGAGTCTCAATAACAGACACTCAATAACAGACTCAATAACAGAGACTCAATAACAGTCTCAATAACAGTCTCAATAACAGACTCAATAACAGACACTCATTGACAGAGACTAGATAACAGACTCAATAATAGACACTCAATGACAGAGACTCAATAACGGACTCAATAACAGACAATAATAGAGACTGAATAACAGGCACAATAATGGCGACTCAATAACAGAGACTCAATAAAAGAGACACAATAACAGACTCAATAACAGAGACTCAATAACAGACTCATTTACAGGCTCAATATCAGACACTCAATAACAGAGACTCAATAACAGGCTCAATAACTGACTCAATAAGAGAGACTCAATAACAGAGACTCAGTAACAGAGACTCAATAACAGAGACTCAGTAACAGACACTCATTGACAGAGACTCAATAACAGGCTCAATAACAGAGTCTCAATAACAGATACATTAACAGAGATGCAATACTAGACCCAATAACAGAGACTGAATAACTGAGACTCAATAACAGACTCAATAACAGAGACTCAATAACAGAGACTCAATAACAGACACTCAATAACAGAGACTCAATAACAGACTCAATAACAGAGACTCAATAACAGACTCAATAACAGAGACTCAATAACAGAGACTCAATAACAGACTCAAAAACAGACACTAAATAGCAGACTCAATAAGAGAGGCTCAATAACAGAGACTCAATAACAGACAGTCAATAACAGAGACTTCATAACAGACACTCAATAACAGAGACTCAATAACAGACACATTTACAGACTCAATATCAGACACTCAATGACAGAGACTCAATAACAGGCTCAATAACAGAGTCTCAATAACAGATACATTAACAGAGATGCAATAATAGACCCAATAACAGAGACTGAATAACTGAGACTCAATAACAGAGACTCAATAGCAGACTCAATAACAGAGACTCAATAGCAGACTCAATAACAGAGGCTCAATAACAGATACTTAATAACAGAGTCAATAACAGAGACTGAATAACAGACTCAATAACAGGGCCTCAATAACAGAGGTTCAATAACATAGACTCAATAACACAGTCAATAATAGAGACTGAATAACAGACTCAATAACAGACACTCAATAACAGAGACTCCATAACAGAGACTCAATAACAGACTCATTTACAGGCTCAATATCAGACACTCAATAACAGAGACTCAATAACAGGCTCAATAACAGAGTCTCAATAACAGAGACTCAATAACAGAGTCAATAACAGATTCTCAATAACAGAGACTCAATAACAGACTCAATAACAGACACTCAATAACAGAGACTCAATAACAGACTCAATAAGAGAGACTCAACAACATAGACTCAATAACAGAGACTCAATAACAGACTCAAAACCAGACACTAAATAGCAGACTCAATAAGAGAGGCTCAATAACAGAGACTCAATAACAGACAGTCAATAACAGAGACTGAATAACAGACTCAATAACAGGGCCTCAATAACAGAAAATCAATAACAGGCTCAACAACAGAGTCTCAATAACAGATGAATTAACAGCAGAAGCATTAATAGACCCAATAACAGAGACTGAATAAGAGAGCCTCAATAACAGTGACACAATAACAGACTCAATAAGAGAGACTAAATAACAGAGACTCAATAACAGACACATTTACACACTCAATATCAGACACTCAATGACAGACACTCAATAACAGGCTCAATAACAGAGTCTCAATAACAGATGCATTAACAGAGATGCAATACTAGATCCAATAACAGAGACTGAATACCTGAGACTCAATAACAGAGACTCAATAGCAGACTCAATAACAAAGGCTCAATAAAAGATGCTCAAAAACAGACACTCAATAACAGACTCAATAACAGACACTCAATAACAGAGACTCAATAACAGACTCAATAAGAGAGACTCAATAACAGACTAAATAACGGAGACTCAATAACAGAGACTCAATAACAGACTTAAAAACAGACACTCAATAGCAGACTCAATAAGAGAGACTCAATAACAGAGACTCATTAACAGAGACTCAATAACAGAGAGTCATAAACAGACTCAATAACAGAGACTCAATAACAGGTTCAATAACAGACACTCAATGACAGAGACTCAATAACGGAGTCAATAACAGATTCAATAATAGATACTGAATAATAGGCACAATAATTGCGACTCAATAATAGAGATTCAATAACAGAGACTCAATAATAGACACAATAATAGAGACTCAATAACAGTCTGAATAACAGACTCAATAACAGAGACTCAATAATAGACACAATAACAGAGACTCAATAACAGACTCAATAACATAGACTTAATAACAGAGACTCAATAACAGACTCAAAAACAGACACTCAGTAGCAGACTCAATAAGAGAGACTCAATAACAGACAGTCAATAACAGAGACTCCATAACAGACACTCAATAACAGACACATTTACAAACTCAATATCAGGCACTCATTGACAGAGACTCAATAACAGGCTCAAAAACAGAGTCTCAATAATAGATACATTAACAGAGATGCAATACTAGACCCAATAACAGAGACTGAATAACTGAGACACAATAACAGAGACTCAATAACAGACTCAATAACAGACACTCAATAACAGAGACTCAATAACAGACTCAATAAGAGAGACTCAACAACATAGACTCAATAACAGAGACTCAATAACAGACTCAAAAACAGACACTAAATAGCAGACTCAATAAGAGAGGCTCAATAACAGAGACTCAATAACAGACAGTCAATAACAGAGACTTCATAACAGACACTCAATAACAGAGACTCAATAACAGACACATTTACAGACTCAATATCAGACACTCATTGACAGAGACTCAATAACAGGCTCAATAACAGAGTCTCAATAACAGATACATTAACAGAGATGCAATACTAGACCCAATAACAGAGACTGAATAACTGAGACTCAATAACAGAGACTCAATAACAGACTCAATAACAGAGACTCAATAACAGACTCAATAACAGACACTCAATAACAGAGACTCAATAACAGACTCAATAACAGAGACTCAATAACAGACTCAATAACAGAGACTCAATAACAGACTCAATAACAGAGACTCAATAACAGAGACTCAATAACAGACTCAATAACAGACACTCAATAACAGAGACTCAATAACAGACTCAATAACAGAGACTCAATAACAGACTCAATAAGAGAGACTCAATAACAGAGACTCAATAACAGACTCAAAAACAGACACTAAATAGCAGACTCAATAAGAGAGGCTCAATAACAGAGACTCAATAACAGACAGTCAATAACAGAGACTTCATAACAGACACTCAATAACAGAGACTCAATAACAGACACATTTACAGACTCAATATCAGACACTCATTGACAGAGACTCAATAACAGGCTCAATAACAGAGTCTCAATAACAGATACATTAACAGAGATGCAATACTAGACCCAATAACAGAGACTGAATAACTGAGACTCAATAACAGAGACTCAATAGCAGACTCAATAACAGAGACTCAATAACAGAGAATCAACAACAGACTCAATAACAGACACTCAATAACAGAGACTCAACCACAGACTCAATAACAGAGACTCAATAACAGACTCAACAACAGAGACTCAATAACAGACACTCAATGACAGAGACTCAATAACAGAGACTCAATAACGGACTCAATAACAGACTCAATAATAGAGTCTGAATAACAGGCACAATAATAGTGACTCAATAATAGAGACTCAATAACAGACACATTTACAGACTCAATATCAGACACTCAATAACAGAGACTCAATAACAGGCTCAAATACAGAGTCTCAATAACAGAGACTCAATAACAGACTCAATAACAGAGACTCAATAGCAGGTTCAATAACAGAGACTCAATAACAGAGATTCAATAACAGACTGAAAAACAGACTCAATAACAGAGATTCAATAACAGACTGAAAAACAGACTCAATAACAGAGACTCAATAGCAGACTCAATAACAGAGGCTCAATAACAGATACTTAATAACAGAGTCAATAACAGAGACTGAATAACAGACTCAATAACAGAGGCTCAAAAACAGAGACTCAACAACAGACTCAATAACAGACACTCAATAACAGAGACTCCATAACAGAGAGTCAATAACAGACTCAATAAGAGAGACTCTATAACAGAGACTGAATAACAGACACTCATTGACAGAGACTAGATAACAGACTCAATAACAGACACTCAATGACAGAGACTCAATAACAGAGACTCAATAACGGACTCAATAACGGACTCCATAATATAGACTGAATAACAGGCTCAATAATAGCGACTCAATAACAGAGTCTCAATAACAGAGACTCAATAACAGACTCAGTAACAGAGTCTCAATAACAGAGACTCAATAACAGTCTCAATAACAGACTCAATAACAGACACTCATTGACAGAGACTAGATAACAGACTCAATAACAGACACTCAATGACAGAGACTCAATAACGGACTCAATAACAGACAATAATAGAGACTGAATAACAGGCACAATAATGGCGACTCAATAACAGAGACTCAATAACAGAGACACAATAACAGACTCAATAACAGAGACTCAATAACAGACTCATTTACAGGCTCAATATCAGACACTCAATAACAGAGACTCAATAACAGGCTCAATAACTGACTCAATAAGAGAGACTCAATAACAGAGACTCAGTAACAGAGACTCAATAACAGAGACTCAATAACAGATTCAATAACAGACACTCAATAACAGAGACTCAATAACAGACTCAATAAGAGAGACTCAACAACATAGACTCAATAACAGAGACTCAATAACAGACTCAAAAACAGACACTAAATAGCAGACTCAATAAGAGAGGCTCAATAACAGAGACTCAATAACAGACAGTCAATAACAGAGACTTCATAACAGACACTCAATAACAGAGACTCAATAACAGACACATTTACAGACTCAATATCAGACACTCATTGACAGAGACTCAATAACAGGCTCAATAACAGAGTCTCAATAACAGATACATTAACAGAGATGCAATACTAGACCCAATAACAGAGACTGAATAACTGAGACTCAATAACAGAGACTCAATAACAGACTCAATAACAGAGACTCAATAACAGACTGCATAACAGACACTCAATAACAGAGACTCAATAACAGACTCAATAACAGAGACTCAATAACAGACTCAATAACAGAGACTCAATAACAGACTCAATAACATAGACTCAATAACAGACACTCAATAACAGACTCAATAACAGACACTCAATAACAGAGACTCAATAACAGACTCAATAAGAGAGACTCAATAACAGACTCAATAACATAGACTCAATAACAGAGACTCAATAACAGACTCAAAAACAGACACTAAATAGCAGACTCAATAAGAGAGGCTCAATAACAGAGACTCAATAACAGACAGTCAATAACAGAGACTTCATAACAGACACTCAATAACAGAGACTCAATAACAGACACATTTACAGACTCAATATCAGACACTCATTGACAGAGACTCAATAACAGGCTCAATAACAGAGTCTCAATAACAGATACATTAACAGAGATGCAATACTAGACCCAATAACAGAGACTGAATAACTGAGACTCAATAACAGAGACTCAATAGCAGACTCAATAACAGAGACTCAATAACAGAGAATCAACAACAGACTCAATAACAGGCACTTAATAACAGAGACTCAACCACAGACTCAATAACAGAGACTCAATAACAGACTCAATAACAGATTCTCAATAACAGAGACTCAATAACAGACTCAATAACAGAGACTCAATAACAGAGACTCAGTAACAGACTCAATAATAGAGTCTGAATAACAGGCACAATAATAGTGACTCAATAACAGAGACTCAATAACAGACACATTTACAGACTCAATATCAGACACTCAATAACAGAGACTCAATAACAGGCTCAATAACAGAGTCTCAATAACAGAGACTCAATAACAGACTCAATAACAGAGACTCAATAGCAGGTTCAATAACAGAGACTCAATAACAGAGATTCAATAACAGACTGAAAAACAGACTCAATAACAGAGAATCAATAACAGACTGAAAAACAGACTCAATAACAGAGACTCAATAGCAGACTCAATAACAGAGGCTCAATAACAGATACTTAATAACAGAGTCAATAACAGAGACTGAATAACAGACTCAATAACAGAGGCTCAAAAACAGAGACTCAACAACAGACTCAATAACAGACACTCAATAACAGACTCAATAACAGAGACTCAATAACAGACTCAATAACAGTCTCAATAACAGAGACTCAATAACAGACACTCATTGACAGAGACTAGATAACAGACTCAATAACAGACACTCAATGACAGAGACTCAATAACAGAGACTCAATAACGGACTCAATAACGGACTCCATAATATAGACTGAATAACAGGCTCAATAATAGCGACTCAATAACAGAGTCTCAATAACAGAGACTCAATAACAGACTCAGTAACAGAGTCTCAATAACAGAGACTCAATAACAGTCTCAATAACAGACTCAATAACAGACACTCATTGACAGAGACTAGATAACAGACTCAATAACAGACACTCAATGACAGAGACTCAATAACGGACTCAATAACAGACAATAATAGAGACTGAATAACAGGCACAATAATGGCGACTCAATAACAGAGACTCAATAACAGAGACACAATAACAGACTCAATAACAGAGACTCAATAACAGACTTATTTACAGGTTCAATATCAGACACTCAATAACAGAGACTCAATAACAGGCTCAATAACTGACTCAATAAGAGAGACTCAATAACAGAGACTCAGTAACAGAGACTCAATAACAGAGACTCAGTAACAGACACTCATTGACAGAGACTCAATAACAGGCTCAATAACAGAGTCTCAATAACAGATAAATTAACAGAGATGCAATACTAGACCCAATAACAGAGACTGAATAACTGAGACTCAATAACAGACTCAATAAGAGAGACTCAATAACAGACTCAATAACAGACACTCAATAACAGAGACTCAATAACAGACTCAATAAGAGAGACTCAATAACAGACTCAATAACATAGACTCAATAACAGAGACTCAATAACAGACTAAATAACAGACTCAATAACAGAGACTCAATAGCAGAGACTCAATAACAGACAGTCAATAACAGAGACTTCATAACAGACACTCAATGACAGAGACTCAATAACAGACACATTTACAGACTCAATATCAGACACTCATTGACAGAGACTCAATAACAGGCTCAATAACAGAGTCTCAATAACAGATACATTAACAGAGATGCAATACTAGACCCAATAACAGAGACTGAATAACTGAGACTCAATAACAGAGACTCAATAGCAGACTCAATAACAGAGACTCAATAGCAGACTCAATAACAGAGGCTCAATAACAGATACTTAATAACAGAGTCAATAACAGAGACTGAATAACAGACTCAATAACAGGGCCTCAATAACAGAGGTTCAATAACATAGACTCAATAACACAGTCAATAATAGAGACTGAATAACAGACTCACTAACAGAGGCTCAAAAACAGAGACTCCATAACAGAGACTCAATAACAGACTCAATAAGAGAGACTCTATAACAGAGACTGAATAACAGACTCAAAAACAGACACTCAATAGTAGACTCAATAAGAGAGACTCAATAACAGAGACTCAATAACAGACAGTCAATAACAGAGACTCCATAGCAGAAAACAATAACACAGACTCAATAACAGACACATTTACAGACTCAATATCAGACACTCAATGACAGAGACTCCATAACAGGCTCAATAACAGAGTCTCAATAACAGATACATTAACAGAGATGCAATACTAGACCCAATAACAGAGACTGAATACCTGAGACTCAATAACAGAGACTAAATAGCAGACTCAATAACAGAGGCTCAATAACAAATACTTAATAACAGAGTCAATAACAGAGACTGAATAACAGACTCAATAACAGGGCCTCAATAACAGAGGTTCAATAACAGAGACTCAATAACACAGTCAATAACAGAGACTGAATAACAGACTCAATAACAGAGGCTCAAAAACAGAGACTCAATAACAGACTCAGTAACAGAGTCTCAATAACAGAGACTCAATAACAGTCTCAATAACAGACTCAATAACAGACACTCATTGACAGAGACTAGATAACAGACTCAATAACAGACACTCAATGACAGAGACTCAATAACGGACTCAATAACAGACAATAATAGAGACTGAATAACAGGCACAATAATGGCGACTCAATAACAGAGACTCAATAACAGAGACTCAGTAACAGAGACTCAATAACAGAGACTCAGTAACAGACACTCATTGACAGAGACTAGATAACAAACTCAATAACAGACACTCAATGACAGAGATTCAATATCAGACTCAATAACAGACTCAATAATAGAGACTGAATAACTGGCTCAATAATAGCGACGCAATAACAGAGACTCAATAACAGACTCAATAACAGACACATTTACAGACTCAATATCAGACACTCATTGACAGAGACTCAATAACAGACTCAATAACAGAGACTCAATAACAGACTGCATAACAGACACTCAATAACAGAGACTCAATAACAGACTCAATAACAGACACTCAATAACAGGGACTCAATAACAGACTCAATAACAGAGGCTCAATAACAGACTCAATAACATAGACTCAATAACAGAGACTCAATAACAGACTCAAAAACAGACACTAAATAGCAGACTCAATAAGAGAGGCTCAATAACAGAGACTCAATAACTGACAGTAAATAACAGAGACCTCATAACAGACACTCAATAACAGACACATTTACAGACTCAATATCAGACACTCATTGACAGAGACTCAATAACAGGCTCAATAACAGAGTCTCAATAACAGATACATTAACAGAGATGCAATACTAGACCCAATAACAGAGACTGAATAACTGAGACTCAATAACAGAGACTCAATAGCAGACTCAATAACAGAGGCTCAATAACAGATACTTAATAACAGAGTCAATAACAGAGACTGAATAACAGACTCAATAACAGGGCCTCAATAACAGATGTTCAATAACATAGACTCAATAACACAGTCAATAACAGAGACTGAATAACAGACTCAATAACAGAGGCTCAAAAACAGAGACTCAACAACAGACTCAATAACAGACACTCAATAACAGAGACTCCATAACAGAGACTCAATAACAGACTCAATAAGAGAGACTCTATAACAGAGACTGAATAACAGACTCAAAAACAGACACTCAATAGTAGACTCAATAAGAGAGACTCAATAACAGACAGTCAATAACAGAGACTCCATAGCAGAAAACAATAACACAGACTCAATAACAGACACATTTACAGACTCAATATCAGACACTCAATGACAGAGACTGCATAACAGGCTCAATAACAGAGTCTCAATAACAGATACATTAACAGAGATGCAATACTAGACCCAATAACAGAGACTGAATAACTGAGACTCAATAACAGAGACTAAATAGCAGACTCAATAACAGAGGCTCAATAACAGACACTCATTGACAGAGACTCAATAACAGAGACTCAATAACAGTCTCAATAACAGACTCAATAACAGACAATAATAGAGACTGAATAACAGGCACAATAATGGCGACTCAATAACAGAGACTCAATAACAGAGACACAATAACAGACTCAATAACAGAGACTCAATAACAGGCTCAATAACAGACTCAATAACAGAGACTCAATAACAGAGACTCAATAACAGACACACAATAACAGAGACTCAATAACAGACACATTTACAGACTCAATATCAAACACTCAATGACAGACACTCAATAACAGGTTCAATAACAGAGTCTCAATAACAGATGTATTAACAGAGACGCAATAATGGACCCAATAACAGAGACTCAATAACAGAGACTCAATAACAGACTCAATAACATAGACTCAATAACAGAGACTCAATAACAGACTCAATAACATAGACTCAATAACAGAGACTCAATAGCGAGACTCAATAACAGAGGCTCAAAAAACACTCAACAAGAGACTCAATAAGAGAGACTCAATAACAGACTCAATAAGAGAGACTCAATAACAGACTCATTAACATAGACTCAATAACAGAGACTCAATAACAGACTCAAAAACAGACACTCAATCGCAGACTCAATAAGACAGACTCAATAACAGAGACTCAATAACAGACAGTCAATAACAGAGACTCCATAACAGACACTCAATAACAGACACTCAATAACAGAGACTCAATAACATACACATTTACAGACCCAATATCAGACACTCAATGACAAACACTCAATAACAGGCTTAATAACAGAGTCTCAATAACAGATGTATTAACAGAGAAGCATTAATAGACCCAATAATAGAGACTGAATAACTGAAACCCAATAACAGAGACTCAATAGCAGATTCAATAACAGAAACTCAATAACAGACTAAATAACAGACTCAATAACAGAGACTCAATAACAGAGACTCAATAACAGACACAATAACGGAGACTCAATAACAGAGACTCAATAACAGACTCAATAACAGAGACTCAATAACAGACTCAATAACAGACACTCAATAACAGAGACTCAATAACAGACTCAATAACAGAGACTCAATAACAGAGACTCAATAACAGAGACTCAATAACAGAGACTCAATAACAGAGACTCAATAACAGAGACTCAATAACAGAGACTCAATAACAGAGACTCAATAACAGACTCAATAACAGAGACTCAATAACAGACTCAATAACAGAGACTTAATAACAGAGACTCAATAACAGAGACTCAATAGCAGTCTCAATAACAGGGGTGCTATACCAGAGCTCATTATCAGAGATATAATGACAAAGACTCAATAACAGACTCACTCTGACAGAGACACAACAATGTCAACACAATAACAGAGAAACAATAGCAGACTCCTGATAACAGAGACCCAATAACAGGGGCACAATACCAGTGCACAATTACACGGATTCAATGACAAAGAAACAGTGAAAGAGAAACAATAACAGAGACACAACTACAGGGACACTATAACAGTTACACGACAATAGAGAATTTATCAGAGACACAACAGCAAGGACAGAAGAACAGAAGCACAATAACAGGGACAGAAAGACAGGTGCAGTGCACAATACCAGAGACACAACAACATAGAATCAACAACATAGACACAATAACAGAGACATGATGACAAAGTTACAATAACAGAGTCACGATAACTGAGGCACAATAGCAGAGTCACAAAAACAGAGGCATGATGACAAAGTCACAATAACAGAGTCAAAATAACTGAGACACAATAACAGAGTCACAATAACAAAGTCCCAATAACTGAGACACAATAACAGAGTCACAATAACAAAGTCCCAATAACTGAGACACAATAACTGAGACAGAATACCATAGAGCTGGAATAACAGAAGCACAATACTAGAGCGAAATTAGAGGGACACAATAACAGAGAGAGAATAACAGAGACACAATACCAGATACACAAAAACATCAACAAAACAGTGGAGACACTATAACAGAAACCCGATAGCAGAGACACAATAACAGTTACATTACCACAGAGAACTTAAGAGAGACACAATAGCAGAGACAGAATAACATGTGCACAATACCAGAGTACAATAACAGAGGGACAAAAAAGAGAGATAATGACTGAGACACAATAACAGAGACAAAATTACTGGGACATAATAACTGAGGCTCAGTAACAGAGATGCAATAACAGAGATAGGATAACAGAGGCACAATAATAGAGACACAACAGAAGCACAATATCAGTGCACAATAACAGAGACACGATGACGGAAAAACAGTGACAGAGTCACAAACAGAAATGACAACAGAGACATAAGATCATAGACACAATAACAGAGTCAGAATAACAGAAACATAGTAACAGAGACAAAATAACAGAAACACAATAACAAAGAAACAATAACAGAGCAACAAAAATAGAGACACTATAACAGAGACAACTTAGCACAGACTCAATAACAGGAGCAGTGTACCAGAGACACAATAACAGAGTTACATCAACAGCGACACAAAATCTTTGACAAAATAGCAGAGCTAATTCTAGAGACACAATAACAGAGACACAATAGCAGACATATTTACAGTGACACAATGACAGAGACACAATAATACAGACACAATAACAGAGATGTATTTACAATAACACAATAACAGAGACACAATAGCATGGGCATAATACCAATGCGCAATGACAGAGGCACAATGACAGAGACACAATAGAAGAGAGCTTATCAGAGATACAATAGCAGAGAGAGAGTAACAGGAGCACAGTACCAGGGCACAATAACAGAGAAAACATAAAGAGACTGAACAACAGGGATACAATACCAGAGCATAATAACTGAGGCACAATAACAAAGTCACAGTAACAGAGAAAAAAAACAACAAAAACACAATAACAGGCACACAATAACAGAGAATTTATTGGGGATACAATAGCAAAGAATAACAGAGACACAATAACAGCGGCACAATACCAGACACAATAACAGAAACACAATAATTGAGACTCTATATCAGGCACGCAGTAACAGAGACACCCTGACAGAGACATAATAACAGCGATACAACAGCAGAGAGAGAATAACACACAATACCAGATCACAATAACAGAGACACAATGACTGAGAACCTATATCAGGCACACACTAATAGAGACAGAAAAACAGAGACACAATCACAGACACACAGTTAGACACAATAACAGAGAGACAATAACAGTAACAATACCAGTGCACAATTACAGAGACACTATCAGGCACACAGTAGCCGATACAGAAAAACAGAGACACCCTGACAGAGACACAATAACTGAGACAGAATAACTGAAACTCTATATCAGGCACACAGTAACAAAGACAAACTAACAGAGAAACGCAATAACGGTTATTTTTCAGAGATACAATAGCAGAGAGAGAATAACAGCAACACACTACCAGGGAACAATTACAAGGAAATGATAACTGAGAACCTGTGTCAGGCACACAGTAACAGAGAAACAGAGAGACAATAACAGAGACACAATAACAGGGACACGATAACAGAGGAATGATAACAGAGACACAACAACAGACTCACAACAACAGAGTCACAACATCAGAGTCACAACAACAGAGACACAACAACAAAGACACAACAACAGAGACACAACAAGAGTCACAACAACAGAGACACACAACAATAGAGGAATGATAACAGAGACATAATAACAAAGACACAACAACAGAGACACAACAACAGACTCACAACAACAGAGTCACAACATCAGAGTCACAACAACAGAGACACAACAATAGAGGAACGATAACAGAGACATAATAACAAAGACACAACAACAGAGACACAACAACAGAGACACAATAACAGTTGCATAATAACAGAGAATTTATACAACAGCAGCACAATACCAGAGCACAATAACAGAGACACAGTAACAGGGACACAATTACTGAGACTCTATATCAGGCACACAGTAACGGAGACAGATAAACAGAGAGAAAATAACAGACCCAATAACAAGGGCACAATAGATGAACACAAGAACAGACACTCAATAATAGGGACAAAATAACCGAGACGCACTCACAGAAACACAGGAACAGAGATACAATAAGTGAGTCTGTTGTGACTCTATGACCGAGACTCAGTGACAGAGGCACAATACGACGAAGTCACAATAACAGAAACACAACGACAGAGGCAGAATAACAGGAGCACAATAACAGGTAGACAATCACATGGGCACAATAACAGAGACACAACATCAGAGACCCAGTAATGGAGACACAATAACAGAGACGCCATAACAGTTACACAACAACATAGACACAAAAACAGAGTCCCAAGGACATAGAAACAGTGACAATCACACAAAAACAGAGAAACAACAGCAGAAATATAATAACAGACACACAATGACAGAGAAGCAGTGACAGAGACACAATAACAGAGAAATATTGAGAGACACAATAACAGGTACGCGATAACAGAAACAGAAATACAGACACGATAACAGAGACATAACAACAGAGACACAACTACTGAGGCACAATAATAGAGGCAGATTGCCAGACATACAATGATAGAGACACAATAACAGAGAGACGATAACAGGGGCACAACAACTTTGACACAATAACAGAGACACAATACCAGAGACCCGATAATAGAAACAATATTAGAGACGCATAGTAGAGACGCATTTACGATGACACAATAACAGAGAAACAATAATGGGGGCATAATACTAGTTCACAATAATGGAAACACAATGACAGAGACACAGTGACAGTGAAAGAATCACAATAACAGCAACACAGGAACAGAGACACAATAACAGATGTACAATAACAGGGGTTCGATAACTGAGCACAATGACAGACACTCAATACCAGAGACACAATGATAGAGAAACAGTGACAAAGACCCAATAGCAGAGACATAATGGCAGAGACACAAGAACAAAAGCACGACAACAGAGACACAATAGCTGAGAAGCTTTACAGAGTCACAATAACAGATGCCCAAAAACAGACAAAATAATAGTGGTACTGTACCAGAGCACAAGAACAGCAAGACAATGACAGAGACACAGTAACACAGACACAATAATAGAGACAGAATAACAAAGACACAAAAATATAAACACAACAGATGCAATAAAAAAATGCAATATCAGAGACATAATTTCAGCGACACAGTGCCATAGATACAATGAGAGAGACACAATAACAGGGACACAATAACAGGGGCACAATAACAGGGGCATAATAAAAGGGATACAATAACAGGGGCACAATAACAGGAGCACAATAACAGGGGCACAATAAAAGGGATACAATAACAGGGGCACGATAACAGGGACACAATAAAAGGGATACAATAACAGGGACACGATAACAGGGACACAATAAAAGGGACACAATAACAGGGGCACAATAACAGGAACACAATGACAGAGCCACACCAGCAGATGCACACTAACAGAGACCCAATTACAGAGATACAATAATACCGACACAATAACAGAGAAACAGTTACTGAGACACAAAACTGGGTCACAAAGCCATAGACACAATAACAGAAACACAATACTACCGACACAATATCGGAGAAACAATTACAGAGACACAATAACAGAGACACAGTCACTGAGACCCTGTAACAAGACACAATAACAAAGACTCAGAAACTGCGACACATTATCAGAGACACAATAACCGGGACACAACAACAGAGACACAATATCAGAGACACAATAGCATCGACACCATAACAGACACAATAACCTGAATACAATGACACATTTACAGAGACACAAAAACAGAGGTAATAACATGGGAATAATACCAGAGCACAATAACAGAGAGACAGAAACAGGGACACCATAACAGAGAAGCGATAACAGGGCAGAATACCAACAGACACAATAACAGAGACAGAATAACTGAGACACAAGAATAAAGACATGATAACAGAGACATAATAACAGAGATACAAGTAGAGACTCAATGCCAGAGGCACAATGATATAGACACCATAGCAGAGATGCGATAACAGGGACAGAAAACTACCAGACACAATAACAGTCACAATAACTGCGACACGTTAACAGCGCCAGAGAAATAGAGATACAATAATACTGACACAATAACAGAGGCACAATAAAAGAAGCATTAGAGCAAAGACACAATAACTTAGACACAACAACAGAGACACAATGACAGAGACACAGTAACTGAGACACAACAACAGAGACACGAAAACTGAGACACAGCGATAGGGGCATTACCAGTGCCCAATAACCGAGACACAATGACAGTGACACAGTGGCAGAAAAAAAGTGACAGAGAAACAGTGACAGAGACAGAATAACTGTGACTGACTATCAGACACACACTACCAGAGACACAGCAACAGAGACATACTGACAGAGACACAGAGTTAAAAATACACTTGGACTAAGATGTTAACTGCCCTGTGCTATCCCCAGTGGGATCATCAGTTGATCTGCCACCTATCTTCAGGAGTTTCAGCCCGCTTATGATCAAGACTCCCTCGAGGTGGTGGGCCAGCAGTGCTAAAGCACCACCTCCCACTGGTGAGCTTAAAAACTTGGCATCTGCCTCTATCAGTCACTTCCATCCAACAGATAGTCTGCTCTTCAGGTGTCTATGCAACTACTGAAGGGTTTGCAAGATATGTATACACTGTCTGACTATCTGCCCCTCTGGACATACTTGGTCCACACCCATGCTGATCCTTTCTCTGCTGCCTCAGCTACAGCTCTGCTGGTTGACTCGATCTCTCTTCTAGTGAAGCCAAGGTCACGCAGCCACTTCTGGAGAGTGAACGCAATAAACCCACGGCAGCCTACTTCGAATTGATAGCATGAGACCTTTCACCCTCTGTCTCTGCACTCTGATCTCAACTCTGCATACTTGGTTAACTTGCGCTCTTGGGCTTCGTCGATGTTGTCTTCCCAGGGGACTGTGAGTTCACCAATAACCACTTCTCTACTGGTGTCAGACCATATGATTATATCTGGACGCAATGTGGTGAAAGCTATTTGCTCCGGGAAACTGCCTTTCCCATCCAGGTCGGCCTTGACACACCAATCATTGGCTGAAGAAAGTATGCTTGATCGTGAGCCTGCGCTGTACACCCTTGACTTGGAGCTTTCTTTCACGAATGATATGCGATGTTCTGTGCAGCATGGGGCATAAGATAAGTTGTGCTGCAGTACTCTCTGCTCAACCGCTTCTGTCACAACTTTGAGAACGTTGTTATGTCTCTAAGTGTACATGCCGCTTGAAAGATTGACTCTGCATGCACTCAAAATATGTTGAAGTGTTTCTTTCTCGCCACAAGCAGCACACCTGTCTGTCTTATCTTCATACCAGGTGGTGAGGTTGGCAGGTGTTGGGAGCAGATCGTACGCTGCTCTGCATAGAAAAGAAATGCGGAGCGGTTCCATCTGTCACAGAACATTCCAAGATAGATGTCGTTGTTCAACACTTTTCCACCAGGTCCAAGCCCCTTGTTTGGCCAGGCCAGCTGTTTTAGCTAACCTCTTCTCCTCTCCTACCTCTCATATTTCTTGTGTTACAAGCTCACGGAGCTCCTTACCTGTAGAAGATGACCTGACCACCACTTGCGGGTTGTCCATCCAAGTCCCTGGCAGCCTAGCTGGATAGCCCCAACCGTCTCCTTGTGCTTCAATCTAGACTCTGCCTCATCAACTGTTACATGGGCTGACCACTTCCTGCCTGATCTCAAATCTGGCTGGGTGTTCTTGATGACAGGGTCTTTTGAATCTCAAAGCATCAAGAATGATTTTACCTTGGCTACCTTGACCTCCTGAACAAGAGATTGCACTGGGATTGTAAGCTTTGTCTGGCTACTGTGGATTGCAACATTGGTGAGGCTGCTCAGTATTCCAAGCCACTTCTTCACATACTCGTTGATCTTCCATTCCATTGCCTCAACATGGGACATTGTCACTTCATAGACAGTTAGTGGCCACATTATCCATGGCATCAGCCCGTACTGCAAACACCACAACTTCAACTTGCCAGGCAAGCCACACTTGTCAACAGATATCAGACCTCTGCTGATCTGTTCTCTTGAACCCTACTGGTGTCCCTCAGCTCCCCTGTGTACCATCGCCGAGGCTTTTAACTGGTGGGTCCTGAATGGATGGAATCTCCTCTCCACAAAGGAAGAAATGAAAGTCAACCAGCTTTCCTCTCCTCAGAACAAGGCTCCTTGACTTCTTGGTCTTGAACTTCATTCTTCCCCAATCCATTAGCTCCTCAAGTCTAGATAGTACATTTTCCACTGCCTCCGTGCTGGGACCCAAAAGGGTGAGATCGTCCATGAACGCTCGTATTGGTGGTAACTTCCCTCTGCCATGAAGTGCGACACCTGGTCCCACTGACTCTGCAGCCCTCACAATGACCTCCACGGCTAACACAAAAAGGATGGGTAAAATCACACATCCCATTGGGATTCCAACATCCAAGCTCTGCCACCTAGTTGTAAACTGCTGAGTGGAAAACCTCATCAGGAAATCATTGTAGTACTGCATAACAGAGTTACTCACCTTAGCAGGAATCCATAGGAATTCCATCGCAAACTCAATCAGGACATGGGGAACAGAACCATACGCATTTGCCAGATCAAGCCAAATCACAGCCAGATTTCTTCTCAACCTTTTTGACTCCTGGATGGTATGTCATATCATACTAGCATGTTCAATGCATCCTGGGAAGCCTGGTATTCCTGTCTTCTGCACAGATGTATTTACTAATCCATTCTGTATCACAAATGAAGATATTCTTTCTGCCAAAATGCCAAACATAATCTTCCCCTCTACATTCAGGAGTGAAATTCGTCAGAACTGATTCAATGGAGAAGAATTCTCTTCCTTCGGGATGTATACTCCTTCAGCCTCACTCCATGACAAAGGAACAACAACTTGTCTCCACACCACCTTTAACAATCTCCACAAGTATTTCCTCAGCTCTTCACACTTCTTGAACACCTTATATGGCACTCCATTAGGTCCTGGCACTGAGCCTGACCTTGCCTTTCTGATGAACCGTTCGACTTCTGCCAATTTGGGTTCTGGCAGATCGAACTTCACTCCTGGCTTGGTAGGCTTCACAAGCCCTGAAATGTCAGCAAAGGAGCCTCCCGCTGTTCGTTAGAGTAAGTGCCTGCCAGGTGATCCTCAAGTTCTTGTTGAGAGATGTTAAGCTGCCCGCTCTTACTTTGTTCAAACAGTTTCTTTGTGAACTCGTGAGGGTTCTCAAAGAACGACTTTCTTGCCTTCTCTCTCTTCTTTCTCTTTTTACATTATGACTCTGCACGACGGAGTGATGCTAACTTTATTCGAAAATGCTCTTGGAGATCTGCAAACCCTGGCTTGTCACCCTCACTTGCTACTTTCCACCTCTGTCTCAACGATCTAAGCTCTCTCCTCAACCTACTAATCTCCTTCTGGCACCTGCTTGGTTGCTGTGTAGGCTTTGCTTTCTTCAACTCAACCAAACCAAACCTGTACTTTCCAACATCGTAAATCATATCGCCCATCACTTCCAACTTTCTCTTTGATGTTCCCCTGAGAGTGTTCTCCAACATCATACTGATATCCTCATCAAATACACGCCAAGCCTTCTCATCTGCCATTGCTGGCCACTTGACCTTCCTCCTCTTCTCTACCTCCTCACCACCGCCATCATGCGAAGGATCTACCTGGGTACTGTGGTCTGAAACCTGACCTGGGTTATCTCTTGTCTGACCTGGAGAATGATGACTCTCTCCAGAGCGAATTGCTGTGGCTTGTGAATCAGTAGTTGAAAAGACCACATCATCTGTGCTTGGTGAAGTAATCTCATCTTCATCCACTGGGATGGAATAGCACCTCAACTTTGCTTGGTGGGTTCGTAAACCTTTAATGCTGGAAAACACTCTCCCACACCAACACACTGGACACTCAGAGCCTCTTATCCTAGCTCTTGGTCATAGTCGTTCCCTGTAATTAATGGCATCCGTCCGATTGGGTCCATCATTCTCCCTCCCTCTCAGAGGACCCCGAGGGTATGTTTCTCCGTATAAACTAGACGCTTCAAGAGGTGGGTGTTCTTCTGAGCTGGTGCCCGGACTGCCAATCCTGACACCCACGGTGCCAGTCTTTCCTGGCTGTCCGCTGTCTCTCCACGCTGTCACCGGACTATTCCCGGTTGCCAACCAGACTATTCCTGGTAGTCACTGGTATCCAAAACAAAAGAGTTAAAAATACACTTGGACTATAGACACAATTACAGAGACACGGTAATTGAAACACAATAACAGCAACACAACATTAGAGACAAAGTAACGGAGACACAATAATAGAGTCACAATAAAAGAGATACGACAGCAGAGACAAAATAACAGAGACACGGTAACTGAGGCACAACAACAGGGACAAAATAACAGAGACACAGCAACAGAGACACAATAACTTAGATGCAACAACAGAGATACAATAATGGAGACACAGTAACTGAGATCCAACAACAGAGAAACAATAACTGAGACACAAAAATAGGGACAATAGAAACGTAGAAATCCTACAGCACATTATAGACCCTTTAGCCCACAATGCAGTGCTAAACATGTACTTACTTTAGAGATTACCTTGGGTTACCCATAGCCCTCTATTTTCCTAAGCTCCATGTACCTATCCAGGAGCCTCTTAAAAGACCTTATTGTAACCACCTCCACCACAGTTGCCAGCAGCCCATTCCATGCACTCACCACTCTCTGCAAAAAATACTTACCCTTGACATCTCCTCTGTACCTACGTCCAAGCACCTTAAAACTGTGCCCTCTCGTGCTAGCCAACAGAGGGAAAAAGCCTCTGAATATCCACACGATCAATGCCTCTCATTATCTTATACACCTCTGTCAGGTTACCTCTCATCCTCCGTTGCTCCAAGGAGAGAAAACCAAGTTCACTTAAGCTATTCTTGGAAGCCATGCTCTGCAATCAAGGCAACATCTTTGTAAATATCCTATGCACCCTTTCTGCAGTGTCTACATCCTTCCTGTAGTAAGGTGAGCAGAACTGAGCAGAGTACTCCAGGGGTTTGACCAGGGTCCTATATAGCTGTAACGTTACCTCTTGGCTCTTGAACTCTATCCCACATTTGATGAAGGCCAGTGCACCGCATACCTTCATAACCACACAGTCAACCTGCGTAGCAGCTTTGAGTGTCCTATGGACATGGACCCCAAGATTCCTCTGATCCACCACACAGCCAAGAGTCTTACCATGTCATATTTGACTTACCAAAATGAACCATCTCACACCTATCTGGGTTGAACTCCATCTGCCACTTCTCAGCCCAGTTTTGCATCCTATCGATGTCCCACTGTAACCTCTGACAGCCCTGCACATTATCCACAACACGCGCAACTTTTGTGTCATCAGAAAATTTACTAACCCATCCCTCCACTTCCTCATCCAGTTCATTTATAAAAATCACGAAGAGAAGGAGTCACATAACATGCCACAGGTCACCAACCTCCATGAAGAATATGAGCTGACTATAACCACTCTTTGCTTTCTGTGTGCAAGCCAATTCTGGACCACAAAGCCAGGTCTCCTTGGATTCCATTCCTCCTTACTTTCGCAATAAACCTTGCATGGGGTACCTTATCAAATGCCTTGCTGAAATCCATACACACTACATCTACGGCTGTACTTTCATCAATGTGTTTAATTACATCCTCAAAAAATTCAATCAGCCTCGTAAGGCACGACCTGCCTTTGACAAAGCCATGTTGACTATTCCGAATCATATTGTGCCTCTCCAAATGTTCATAAATCCTGCCTATCAGGATAGTCTCCATCATCTTACCAACCACTGATCATAGACTCATTGGTCTATAATTTCCTGGAATACCTCTACTCCCTTTCTTGAACAAGGGAACATCTGCAATCCTCCAGCCCTCCAGAGCCTCTCCTGTCTCCATTTATGATTCAAGGATCATTGCCAGAGGCTCACCGATCTGCTTCCTCGCCTCCCACAGTAACCGAGAGTATATCTCGTCCGGTCCCGGTGACGTTTCCAACTTGATGCTTTCCAAAGGCTCCAGTACATCCTCTTTCTTAATGTCTATATGCTCAAGCTTTTCAGTCCACTGTGAGTCATCACTACAATCACCAAAATCCTATTCCATAGTGAATACCGAAGCAAAGTATTCATTAATTACCTCCGCTATCTCCTCCGGTTCCATACACATCTTTCCACTGTCACACTTGATTGGTCCTATTCTCTCACATCTTATCCTCTTGCTCTTCACATACTTGTAGAATGCCTTTGGGTTTTCCTTAATCCTGCTTGCCAAGGCCCTCTCATGGTCACTTTTTGCTCTCCTAATTTAATTCTTAAGCCCCTTCCTGCTAGCGTTATAATTTCCCAGATCTCGAACATTATCTAGTTTTTTTTTAATCTTTCGTAAGTTTTTCTTTTCTTCTTGACTAGGTTTTCAACAGCCTTTGTACACCATGGTTCCTGTACCCTACCATCCTTTCCCTGTTTCATTGGAATGCGCCTATGCACAATGCCACGCAAGTATGCCCTGAACATTTGCCACATTTCTGCCATTCAGTTCCCTGAGAACATCTGTTCCCAATTTATACTTCCAAGTTCCTGCCTGATACCTTCATATTTCCCCAACTCCAATTAAATGCTTTCCTAACTTGTCTGTTCCTATTCCTCTCCAATGCAATGGTAAAGCAGATAGAATTGTGATCATTATCTCCAAAATGTTCTCCCAATGGGAGACCTGACATTTCCCAGTAGCAGATCAAGTACAGCCTCTTCTCTTGTAGGCTTATCTACATATTGTGTCTAGAAACCTTCCTGAACACACCTAACAAACTCCACCCCATCTAAAACCCTTGCTCTAGGGAGGTGCAAAGCAATATTGGGGAAATTAAAACCTCCCACCACAACAACCCTGTTATTATTGCATCTTTCCAGAATCTGTCTCCCTATCTGCTCCTCAAAGTCCCTGTTACAATTGGGTGGTCTATAAAAAATACCCAGTCGAGTTATTGACCCTTTCCTGCTCCTAACTTCCACCCACAGAGAATCAGTAGACAATCCCTCCATGACTTCCTCCTTTTCTGCAGCTGTGACACTATCTCTGATCAGCAGTGCCATGCCCCCATCCCTTTTGCCTCCCTCCCTGTCCTTTTTGAAACATCTCTGCACCCATTCCTTCCCCTGAGCCATCCCACTCTCTGTAATGTCCACAACATCATAGCTCCAAGTATTGATCCACACCCCAAGCTCATATGCCTTTTTCATGATACTCCTTGCATTAAAAGCGGGACTGTCATATTCTGAAAGTTTGGAGCGACTGGGCATGTATACACTGGAATTTAGAAGGATGAGAGGGGATCTGATTGAAACATATAAGATTATTAAGGGATTGGACACGCTAGAGGCAGGAAACATGTTCCCGATGTTGGGGGAGTCCAGAACCAGAGGCCACAGTTTAAGAATAAGGTGTAGGCCATTTAGAACAGAGTTGAGGAGAAACTTTTTCACCCAGAGAGTTGTGGATCTGTGGAATGCTCTGCCTCAGAAGGCAGTGGAGGCCAATTCTCTGGATGCTTTCAAGAAAGAGTTAGATCTCTTAAGGATAGTGGAGTCAAGGGATATGGGGAGAAGGCAGGAACGGGGTACTGATTGTGGATGATCAGCCATGATCACAGTGAGTGGCAATGCTGGCTCGATGGGCCGAATGGCCTACTCCTGCATCTATTGTCTATTGTCTAAAATGGAAACATCTCAAACCATCAGTCTGAGCATATCCCTTCTCTATCACCTACCTATCCTCCCTCTCACAAGCTTTCTCTATTTGTCAGCCGACCTCCCCTTCCTCTGTCTCTTCAGTTCAGTTCACACTCCCAGTGATTCTAGTCTAAACTCTCTCCAATAGCCTTAGCAAACCTCCCTGCCAGGATATTGGTCCCCCTCAGATTCAAGTGCAACCCATTCTTTTTGTACAGGTCATACCTCCCCCAAGAGAGGTCCCAATGATCCAGAAACCTGAATCCCTGCCCCTTGCTCCAGTCCCTTAGCCATGCATTTATTCTCCACCTCACTCTATTGCTATACTCACTGTCACATGGCTTAGGCAATAATCTGGAGATTACTACCTTCGAGGTCCTGCTTCTCAGCTTCCTTCCTAACTCCCTGCAGTCTGTTTTCAGGACCTCCTCCCTTTTCCTACCTACGTCGCTGGTATCAATATGTACCACGACTCGCTGGCTGTTCACCTTCTCACTTAAGGATATCTTGGACACAATCAGACACATCCCAGACCCTGGCACCTAGGAGGCATACTACCACCGTGTTTCTTTTCTGTATCCACAGAATCGCCTGTCTGAACCCCTAAATATAGAGTTCCCTATCACTGCTGCCATCGTCTTCCTTTCCCTACCCTTCTGAGCCACAGGGCCAGACTCTGTGCTGGAGATGCGGCTTCTCTTGCTTCCCTCAGGTAGGGCGTCCCCCCAAAGGTACTCAAACAGAAGTACTTATCGTTAAGGGGGGCAGCCACAGGGGTGCTCTCTAGTATCAGACTCTTGCTCTTCCCCCTCCTGACTCTTACCCACTTATCTGTCTCCCAAGTACCCAGTGTGACTACTTGCCTATAGCTCCTCTCTATCACCTCTTCACTTTCCCTGGCTACATGAAGGTCAATGAGCTGCATTTCCAGTTCCCTAATCCAGTCCCTAAGGAGCTGCAGCTCAACACATCAGGTGTAGATGTGGCCGTCCAGGAGGCTGGGAGTCTCCCTGACTTCCCACATCTGACGCCCAGTCCAGAACACTGGCTTCACAAACATTCTTTCTGTGTCCTATATACTTCCTTCACAAGTAACTTACCCGGCCTTGAGACATTATCGGCGAGGCCCCGTTGAGCCAAAGCCCTCCTACTCTGACTCCCTCTACTCTATCCCCCACTCAAGCTGTCTCCCTTTTAAATTCTTCCCGCCGGTCTAACTCGCTGACGTCCACGCGTCTGCGCAGTCGTTCCTCGATCAATACCCGAGCCCAATAACAGAGACACAATGAAAAAGAAACAACAAGAGGCACAACGACATAGACACAATAGCAGTGATACAGTATCAGAGGCACAGTAACAGCCAGTTCTGCAGGACTGAAGGCAGGCAACAGCTTCGTGTCCATAGCAGTGAAGTTGCAGTATGCTTGTGGAATGGCACAACAGAAGCTCCCCAATGATCCACAGCTCTATCCTGCCATGGCCTTGCTGCTGATTTCTCCACTGTGGAAAACTGGCACATGGCTTTAACTCCAGAAATAAGAAAGCCCTCTCACTCTCCGTCGATTTCCGGCACCTCATGTGTGTCACGTGACCGGCAACAATGAATATAAAATTGAGTCAGGTTTTATAAAAACAAACAACCATTTATTAAACTCTGCTCAAAAATAGCAAAATGTATTTAAACGACTAACTTAACCGGTAGTTAACTGCTATACGGCAATTCTGGAACAGTTCTTAAAAGGGTAAATGCAAAAACAGTTCTTAAAGTGGTAAATTCTTGGAATGGTAAATTTGAAAGTCCAAGAGAATTGTACAGTGAATTAGGAGAGACTTTCCTGAAGTAAAGAATTCCTCGAAGACGTGATGTTACTGCTGATCCCAGCCGGAATCTGCCTTGTCCACAAGATTCACGATGATGGAAATAAAATAGTTAAGGGAACTAACCTTTTCCTCTGGAGAATAGACACTGCGCAATCATTCCTGCTTCAGCACAGGATATCTCAAAATACAGGTCACTGTTTCTTGAACGAAGATTCAATGAAGGTTGATCCTCTCCAAAACCGCCAAACGATATCAGCTTTACTGAACTCGGTGAATTCCTGTATTTTGGTAAGGTCTTCACTCTCCAATACTACTTACAATAGAAAGTAGAACTCCACTTTAAAACAAAACTGCATCATAAGACGAATATGCAGCATAACGGAGTATCTGATGAATTAAATAACGAACTAAGCTTAAAACTCAACTGGAAAAACGAACTGCCTCACACCAGGGGTCTCCCCTTATATACCTGGTGAGAACATGTCATCACATGACCTCACATCGGCGGGAAAATTAGATCATGTGACATCCACAAGATCATTACATAATGCTTATCGACACCCAACTACATCATAGCCACAAGATAGTCACAAGATAACAATGAGGTATGTGACACCTCCCTCCAAAAAAAAAATGTTGGTCTTTTTCGGAGCAAGTGTTTAACAATTAATTATTTACAAAAAAAAACAAATGTATAAAATTTACAACTTACACAATATACACAGTATTATCATACAGCATCTTGCAAACTAATATACAGTAGGAGTGTTACAAATGTTAAAGTACTGCTCCAAAAAAATTTTAGATTGTACATTTAACATCTAGATAGACAATCAGCGAACACATTATCCGTACCTTTAATATGAGTTATCAAAATATTGTACTCCTGTAACATTAAACTCCAATTTAGTAATCTTCTATTTTTGTTTTTCATCTTACTCAAAAACACTAACGGATTATGATCGGTGTAAACTATGAGTGGTTTCTGAGTAATACCAACATACACTTCAAAATGTTGTAAAGCCAAAACAAGAGATAGTAATTCCTTTCCTATAGTAGAATAATTTCTTTGATGGGCATTAAATTTCTTAGAAAAGTAAGCTATCGGATGATCAACTTCATCACCCTCATCCCTTTGAAGTAGCACTGCTCCGGCAGCTTCATCACAAGCATCTACAGTTAATGAGAATGGTTTTTCAAAGTCAGGGGATTTGAGCACAGGTTGACTACATAGTATAGTTTTCAATTTATCAAAGGCCTCTTGACAAGGCTCTGTCCAAACAAACTTTTCATTTTTCTTCAAGAGGTTAGTTAATGGAAGAGCGATGTTTACAAACTTCTTACAAAATTTTCAGTAATATCCTACCATACCCAAGAACCTTCTGAGAGTTTTCTTACCAGTTAGAATGGGTACTTCTAAAATTGCCTGAACTTTTGCCTGAACAGGAGCTAATTTTCCTTGACCAACAACATAACCAAGGTAGGTCACCATGGCATGACCAAATTCACTTTTAGCTTAGTTAATAGTTAAATTAGCTTTTGAAAGTCTTTCAAATAGTTTCTCCACCGCAGTAATATGTGCTTTCCATGTATTATTTCCTGTAACTAAATCATCAATACAGGCATTTGATTCTTTTAACCCATGAATCACAGAATTAATCATCCACTGGAAAGTACCTGGTGCATTCTTCATCCCAAATGGAAGAACATTATGTTTATATAACCCGGATGGGGTTACAAATGCAGAAATCTCTCTACCTCTATCCGTCAATGGAACACACCAATAATTTTTTAACAAGTCAATCTTTGTAATGAACTTTGTTTGTCTAACTTTATCCACACAATCATCTACCCTAGGGATTGGATACAGATCAGTTTTTGTCACAGCATTCACCTTCCTGTAATCTGTACAAAACCGAATACTATTGTCTGGCTTAGGCACCAAAACACACGGTGAACTCCAATTCAAATTAGAAGGTCTAATAATATTATTCTCTAACATACACTTAATTTCTTGTTCAGCAAGTTCACATTCTTCCCTGTTCATCCGATATGGATGTTGCTTTATAGGCTTTGTATCTCTAACATCTACATCATGCAAAGTTACGGTGGTTCTTCTAGGAACGTCCGGAAATAAATCCCTATATTTAAAATTAACTGCTTCATCTGCTCTCTCTGCTCTGGCTGAAAATGAGTTAATTTCTCATCAATATTTTTCAGAATTGTTGAGTTTGGTAATCTGGCAGAAATAATGTTGAGTTTAAAATGAGTTTCAGACGAATCATCCATTAAGTTCCCAATGGGATCAAACTCATTATTATTGACCACAACAGTCATAGTAGCAGCCTCTTTCTCATAATACAGTTTTATCATATTTATATGACACAGCTGTGTTGGCTTTCTTCGATCTGGGTTTTTTATCACGTACTCCACATCATTAACTTTAGATTTAATATCACAAGGAACATGAAATTTAGCTTGTAATGGGTTCATTTGCACCCGGAAAAGAACCAACACCTTATCTCCAGGCTTAAATGACCACATTCTAGTTTCCTTATCATACTAAGTCTTCATTTTCTCCTGAGCCGAGTTTAAATTTTCCTTGGCTAAGCTATAAGCTTTATGCAATCTTTCCTTGAATTTTAAAACATAATCCAACAAATTAGTATGTAACTCTTTATTAATTCACTGTTCCTTCAACAAGGCCAAAGGTCCTCGAACTCTATGCCGGAACACAATTTCAAAAGGACTAAAACCTAATGATTCCTGCACTGCCTCCCATACTGCAAAAAGTAGTAAATGTACGCCTTCATCCCAGTCCTTTTCATTTTCTACCCATAATCATAGTTTTAAGGGTAGAATGGAATCTCTCCAAGGCTCCTTGCAATTCTGGATGATATGCAGATGAGGTGATCTGTTTTGATCCCAGATTATAGACTATCTGCTGAAACAATCCAGACAGAAAATTACTACCTTTATCCGATTGTATTTCCTTAGGGAGCCCAAAATAAGTGAAGAATTTTATATGAGCCTTTGTCACGGTTTTGGCTGATATATTCCTGAGTGGTATTGCCTCTGGAAACCTACACGCTGTGTACATGATGGTCAGCAAATATTGATGTCCAGTTTTAGTTTTTGGCAATGGGCCTCACAATCTATAATAATTTTGGAAAACGGCTCACCAAATGCTGGAATCGGTTGCAGTGGGGCCACTGGAATAACTTGATTAGGTTTACCCACAACTTGACAAGTATGACACGTCCTGCAAAATGTCGCCCATCTTTCCTTAAACTAGGCCGGTAAAAATGTTTAAAAACCTTGTTTATAGTTTTCTTTACACCTTGATGGCCACCCAAAGGCATACTATGAGCCATAGTTAAAATCTCATTTCAATAAACTTTAGGAACTACTACCAGGTGATTCCTCACTTGCAGGAAGTGTAGGTGATCTCCACTTCCTCAATAATACTCCCTTTTCAAAATAATATCCTACTGGCACCTTCTCAATTCACTATCTGGAAGAGCTTGTTCCTATAATTTGATCATCTCAGGGTCTCTACTCTGCTCTGTTATCATCTCCTTCCGAGATAAAGAGAAATATTCATGGTCAGATTTACTACAATACTCTTGATCACATAATGAAGGTAAGAAAGTTTCTGACACACCCTCAAAATTCGCATCCCGAATTGTACAGTCATGGGTAACAACCTCATCTTGTACATCAGCCTTTTTAGCCACAGCTCGGGTTACAGCACAGGAAGAATCTGTGTTAAAATCCCTCTGTGGTTCCTCAGAAATAGACTTTATTGTCAAATGCACTTCAGGAAAAACTTGTCCATCTGCTAAGTCATTCTCTAACAATAAATAAACATCATTCATGGGTAAACTCGGTTGTAGTCCTACTTTAACAGGCCCTGTAACTAACCCTGACCTTAAATTTACTCTATGCAAATGTACCGGCATAAGGGCACTCCCAACTCTTCTTAGTTTACCTCATCAATGTCAGATTCATCACTAAACATTAGAACACTGTCTAATATAAGTGACTGAGAAACTCCAATATCTTTAAGGATTCTTATTGGCACTGGAGTGCATCCCCCTTTCAAGGATATAAATCCCTCGGTTATAAAACGTTCATATCCCTTCTTAACTTAGTCGGACTCTGACAAAACTTCATTGGTATTTATCGAACTCTGTGGATTTACAGGTGTTTCAATATGATGCATACAAACATCTGGGACTGCTTCCTTCTCTTTCTTTTTCAATCGAAAACAGTTAGCTATTACATGTCCAGGTTTCTTACAATAATTACAAGTAGAAAATGTCTTTCCTTCACATGTCTCCCTTCATCCTTACCTTTCTCCCTAACTTCAGATTTAATTTCTGGTTCAGCTTGACTCTCTGCGCTATTTTTCCTTTTAAAAGTTCTACCTGGAGAAAATTTACTCTTATGAATTAAAGCATACTCATCAGCTAATTTAGCAGACTCCTGCAATGTAGCAGTGTCCCTTTCATTTAAGTATGTCCTCACTTCAACAGGAATGCTCCTTTTAAATTCCTCCAGTAAAATTAACTCTTTTAATTTATTATACTCCCCATTCATATTTTTATAGGAAACCCATCTCTCAAAACACACAGATTTCTTGTAGGCAAATTCCACGTAAGGTTTTTCCACAGATTTCTTCAAATTTCTGAATCTTTCTCTGTAAGCTTCTGGAGCCAATTCATACACTTTCAATATATGTTGCTTCACAATATCATAATCAAGTGCTTGCTCAGCAGTTAAAGCTGTATAAACTTGTTGTTTCCTTGCCTCTAATTACACTTTTGTAACATCACTGGCCATTTATCTTTTGGCCACCCTAAACTCAGAGCAAGAATTTCAAAATGTTGAAAATATTTGTCCACTTCTGTTTCATTAAATGGAGGAGCTAAAATAACCTTTCGACTAGCAACAAATTGTTTCCTAGAACCAGAGGACTGATTTCCCATCGTTAATTTCTCCATTGCTAGCTCAAACTCCCTCTTTTTATTTGTCTCTCTTTCGGCCATTTCCACTTTAAATTTCTCAAACTTTATCTGTTCAAGATGTAACTGCATTTCCAGTGTACTCATTGGAAACCTCCCGAACACCTCATCATCCAACTTTCTTGAACTTATATAATGTTCCACAATTTTTCTCTGAACTATGGGCTTTGTTGTAACCTTCGTAATTCCTTTAAGATCCAGCCTTCTAGCAATCTCGGATACATCACCCTTTCTCGCCTTCGCCAAAAACTCCGGGTCTGGCGATTACATAAAGTCGTCAATATTCATTGCTGTCAAATACCACCCACAGACCAATCAAACAAAAGAATTGGGTATTTTCCTTTTCCAAATCAGATTGATAATTAAACAAGCACTTAAGCTCAAAATTGGAACAATCCTTACGAGCCCCCAAATTATGTCACGTGACTGGCAACAATGAATATAGAATTGAGTCAGGTTTTATAAAAACAAACAGATATTTATTAAACTCTGCTCAAAAATAGCGAAATGTATTTAAACGACTAACTTAACTGGAAGCTCACTGTTATACGGCAACTCCAGAACAGTTCTTAAAAGGGTAAATGTCAAAACGGTTCTTAAAGTGGTAGATTCGAACACAGTTCTTAGAATGGTAAATTCAAAAGTCCAAGAGATTTATGCAGTCAATTAGGAGAGACTTTCCTGAAGTAAAGAATTCCTCAAGACGTGATGTTACTGCTAAACCCAGCTGGAATCTGCTTTGACCACAGGATTCACGACAATGGAAATAAAATGGTTTAAAGGAACTGACCTTTTCCTCTGGAGAATAGACACTGCGCAATCTTTCCTATCAAAATGCAGGTCACTGTTTCTTGAATAGTGCTGATAAATGTGAGGTGCTACATTTTGGTAGGACTAATCAAAATAAGACATACATGGTAAATGGTAGGGCATTGAAGAATGCAGCAGAACAGAGGAATCGAGGAATAATGGCGCATAGTTCCCTGAAGGTGGAATCTCATGTGGATAGGGTGGTGAAGAGAGCTTTTGGTTTGCTGGAATTTATCAATCAGAGCTTTGAGTATAGGAGTTGGGAAGTAATGTTGAAATTGTATAAGGCACTGGTGAGGCCAAATTTGGAGTATTGTGTACAGTTCTTGTCACCGAATTACAGGAAAGATGTCAATAAAATTGAGAGAGTACAGAGCAGATTTCCTAAAATGTTGCCTGGGTTTCATCTCCTAAGTTGCAGAGAAAGGTTGAACAAGTTAGGTCTTTATTCTTTGGAGCATAGAAGGTTGAGAGGGGACTTGATAGAGATATTTAAAATTATGAGAGGGAGAGATAGAGTTGACGTGGATATGCTTTTTCCATTGAGAGTGGGGAGATTCAAACAAGAGGACGTGAGTTGAGAGTTAAAGGGCAAAAGTTTAGGGGTAACATGAGGGGGAACTTCTTTGCTCAGAGAGTGGTAGCTGTGTGGAACGAGCTTCCAGCAGAAGTGGTTGAGGCAGGTTCGATGTTGTCATTTAAAGTTAAATTTAATAGATATATGGACAGGAAAGGAATGGAGGGTTACGGGCTGAGTGCAGGTCGGTGAGACTAGGTGAGAGTAAGAGTTCAGCACGGACTAGAAGGGCCGAGATGGCCTGTTTCTGTGCTGTAATTGTTATGTAGTTATATGGCTATATGGAACGAAGATTCAATAAAGGTCGATCCTCTCCAAAACCGCCAAACGATATCAGCTTTACTCAACTCAGCGAATTCCTATACTTTGGTAAGATCTTCACTCTCCAATACTACTTACAATAGAAAGTACAACTCCACTTTAAAACGAAACTGAGTCATAAGATGAATACACAGCATAACGGAGTATCTGACGAATTAAATAACGGACTAAACTTAAAACTGAACTGCAAAAACTAACTGCGTCACACTAGGGGTCTCCCCTTATATACCCGGTGAGAACATGTCATCTCGTGACCTCACGTCGGCGGGAACATTACATCATGTGACATCCACAAGACCATTACATCATGTTCATCAGATACTCAACAATATCATGGCTACAAGACAGTCACAAGACACCCATGAGGTATGTAACATGTGCAAGTCGAGACAACATACCCATAACAATATTTCGGCCCCCCCCCGCAGCCGATATATCAGGCTGAAGTCATAAGCAGACAATACCACCAACCAGCCATGACCAGAGTCATCCAACTTCGCCTAAGACAGGGTATAAGTCCGTGGATTGTTGTTAGTCCTCTCCTCGACCTTGGCACCATATAGATAGTTACTTACCTTATCCACGATGGACCAAATCAATTCCAGAGACACCAATTTGTGAATAGGGTAGTTTCCTTTGGAGGGTGACAGACTCTGGCTGATGTAAGCAACGGGTTTCAACGCCTTTTCCTGGTCCTGAAATGGAACATCGCCGAAAACCTCACAGCTGGCGTCGGTATACAATACACACAGCAACTGGGAGTTGGCAATGGTCAATCTCTACTGAGCAACTCCTTAATCAACTGAAGGGCTTCTTCACATTTTGCATCTCGTCTTTCCTGAAAGGCTCCGAAGGGCTAAGATAAATTTTGCCATCTTCACCTTTCGTCTCCTCCCTTTCTTCCTGAAGGGAGGGTAACCACACAGCAGGGTGGCTAACTCTGGAGTAGTCAATGTTAATAACACCATACAATATAGGAGCAGAATTAGGCCATTTGGCCCATGGAGTCTGCTTTGGCATTTCATCATGGCTGATCCAATTTTTCTCTCAGCACCAATCTCCTGCCTTCTCCTTGTATCGCTTCATGTCCTGGTCAGTCAAGAATCTATCAAACTCCACCTTAAATGTACATGTAACTTCTTTCACGTTACTTGCCGAAGCTAATAAAATGGTTTCTCTGTAATTTTAACTGATGAGACAATGTTCTCTGTAGCAGCATGTTTGAGCAATGAGGAAGGGTTAATTAGCGATCTTGTCGTGAGAGGCCCCTTGGGTAAGAGTGACCATAATATGGTGGAATTCGTCATTAACATGGAGAGTGACGTAGTTAATTCAGAAACAAAGGTTCTGAACTTAAAGAGGGGTAACTTTGAAGGTATGAGTCGTGAATTAGCTAAGATAGACTGGCAAATGACACTTAAAGGATTGACGGTGGATATGCAATGGCAGGCATTTAAAGGTTGCATGGATGAACTACAACAATTGTTCATCCCAGTTTGGCAAAAGAATAAATCAAGGAAGGTTGGTGACAAGAGAAATTAGGGATAGTATCAATTCCAAAGAAGTAGCATACAAATCAGCCAGAGAAAGTGGCTCACCTGAGGACTGGGAGAAATTCAGAGTTCAGCAGAGGAGGACAAAGGGCTTAATTAGGAAGGGGAAAAAAGATTATGAGAGAAAACTGGCAGAGAACATAAAAACGGACTGTAAAAGCTTTTATAGATATGTAAAAAGGAAAAGACTGATAAAGACAAATGTAGGTCCACTGCAAACAGAAACAGGTGAATTGATTATGGGGAGCAAGGACATGGCAGACCAATTGAATAATTACTTTGGTTCTGTCTTCACTAAGGAGGACATAAATAATCTTCCAGAAATAGTAAGGGACAGAGGGTCCAGTGAGATGGAGGAACTGAGCGAAATACATGTTAGTAGGGAAGTGGTGTTAGGTAAATTGAAGGGATTGAAGGCAGATAAATCCCCAGGGCCAGATGGTCTGCATCCCAGAGTGCTTAAGGAAGTAGCCCAAGAAATAGTGGATGCATTAGTGATAATTTTTCAAAACTCGTTAGATTCTGGACTAGTTCCTGAGGATTGGAGGGTGGCTAATGTAACCCCACTTTTTAAAAAAGGAGGGAGAGAGAAACCGGGGAATTATAGACCGGTTAGCCTAACGTCGGTGGTGGGGAAACTGCTGGAGTCAGTTATCAAGGATGTGATAACAGCACATTTGGAAAGCGGTGAAATGATCGGACAAAGTCAGCATGGATTTGTGAAAGGAAAATCATGTCTGACGAATCTCATAGAATTTTTTGAGGATGTAACTAGTAGAGTGGATAGGGGAGAACCAGTGGATGTGGTATATTTGGATTTTCAAAAGGCTTTTGACAAGGTCCCACACAGGAGATTAGTGTGCAAACTTAAAGCGCACGGTATTGGGGGTAAGGTATTGGTGTGGGTGGAGAATTGGTTAGCAGACAGGAAGCAAAGAGTGGGAATAAACGGGACCTTTTCAGAATGGCAGGCGGTGACTAGTGGGGTACCGCAAGGCTCAGTGCTGGGACCCCAGTTGTTTACAATATATATTAATGACTTGGATGAGGGAATTAAATGCAACATCTCCAAGTTTGCGGATGACACGAAGCTGGGTGGCAGTGTTAGCAATGAGGAGGATGCTAAGAGGATGCAGGGTGACTTGGATAGGTTGGGTGAGTGGGCAAACTCATGGCAGATGCAATTTAATGTGGATAAATGTGAAGTTATCCACTTTGGTGGCAAAAATAGGAAAACAGATTATTATCTGAATGGTGGCCGATTAGGAAAAGGGGAGGTGCAACGAGACCTGGGTGTCATTATACACCAGTCATTGAAAGTGGGCATGCAGGTACAGCAGGCGGTGAAAAAGGGCGAACGGTATGCTGGCATTTATAGCGAGAGGATTCGAGTACAGGAGCAGGGAGGTACTACTGCAGTTGTACAAGGCCTTGGTGAGACCACACCTGGAGTATTGTGTGCAGTTTTGGTCCCCTAATCTGAGGAAAGACATCTTTGCCATAGAGGGAGTACAAAGAAGGTTCACCAGATTGATTCCTGGGATGGCAGGTCTTTCATATGAAGAAAGACTGGATGAACTGGGCTTGTACTCGTTGGAATTTAGAAGATTGAGGGGGTATCTGATTGAAACGTATAAGATCCTAAAGGGATTGGACAGGCTAGATGCGGGAAGATTGTTCCCGATGTTGGGGAGGTCCAGAACGAGGGGTCACAGTTTGAGGATAGAGGGGAAGCCTTTTAGGACCGAGATTAGGAAAAACTTCTTCACACAGAGAGTGGTGAATCTGTGGAATTCTCTGCCACAGCAAACTGTTGAGGCCAGTTCATTAGCTATGTTTAAAAGGAAGTTAGATATGGCCCTTGTGGCTACAGGGGTCAGGGGGTATGGAGGGAAGGCTGGGTTCTGAGTTGGATGATCAGCCATGATCATAATAAATGGCGGTGCAGGCTCGAAGGGCCGAATGGCCTACTCCTGCACCTATTTTCTATGTTTCTATGTTTCTATGTTTGGGTTATAATTCGTGATAACGGGATTTGTATTCTTTTGCTAACCAATTGGGATAGATGTTATTTTTTCTTGTGTATCTGAAAGCTGTTGTTTGTGCGGGATTTCGGGGAGAAGACGCGAGGCGGATGACGAGAGAAGATGTGGCTTGAGGAGATGGTTGCCGGACCCGCTGGTCCTGGGCTCAGGGCGGGAGCCCAGGGGTCGAGCGAAGGAGGATCAGCGAAAGGAAATCCGTGAGCTCCAACGTTCGTGCACTGGACCTGTTTATGAGATTATTGGTGCCTTTTATTTGTTTTCTTTTTCTTTTGTTTCTCTTCTAACCCCATACTTAAATATAAAATCTTAATCGTTTAACCGCACATTGCGGACTGAATGTTATTTTGGAGTACTACTGTTACACAGAGGACACAACACGCAGCATCCACCCAAACAAGAGTGCTAAAGTTTGCTCAGGGTGGGGGCACCACCCCCGAGATCATGCCACCCGAGGCAACGAGTCTTACAATGTGGGGTTACTCGTCCGGGATATGGATTTTTGAAGGGTTCTGCGTGTTTGTTCTGTTTATATCAGAGCCGGTGTGTTTCTGTGGGATTGCGGTTAGAAATGTGTGCCTCTGTGGGACTGGGGTTAGTAACGGGCTGAATGAGGTGGATATTCGTACTTTGGATAAATTGTCAATTCGATTTTTGAGTATGGTTAGAACTGATAGCGAGTTTGAAATCGTAGAGCGCAAAGTTGATAAAATGGCGGGCACAGATCTTGCTTTAGCGCGGGGTAGCACTGACATCACGGAGGTGGGATTGCTAGTGTCAATTGGTGCCCCGGGTGAAGTGGGGCCATAGGCTGTCCCTACTGTCAGGAGGGAAGGGGCGGGACGGAGCTCTTAGTTGTTAGATGAGTGGCAGTGCTCGGTTGAGGGAGAGTGGCAAGGATTGGTTGAAAGTTTGAGTAGGCGGGTTGGTGACGGTGTTAGAATAGTCAGGGTCAATTACCTCGTAGTGACAGCTGCCAGTTATCTAAAAACGGGGTAAAATACCTTTGATTCGACTGGAAGTAAAATGCAGCACTTGGGGGGCTTTCCATACCTGTATCAGGAGATTGGGGGAAAGTTTTCAGGATATCTTCTCTGGTTAGGGTGGCAGATAAATTGCTTGCGGTGCCACGGGGATCTGTTAAGGGGATCATCCCCTCCCTCAGTTGTTCAGCTGATCAGAGAGGTGTTGGGAAACTTAATTGAGGCCCAGTGGGGGAACAGCTTGGGGTCTCTGGGGTACACGTTCCCAGCATTGTACCAAGGAACTCCAGGAAGAAAAAGACCCTATTTCTGAGAGCTTAGTGGGACCACGCTTCAGTGTGTCGTTACGGATGGAGGGAAGCCTAGCTATGCTAAGGCCACCCTCGACACTGGGGCGCAGGTCAGGTTGTTGTACAATTCGTTACAATTCTGGGGATTATCCAGAAGACGATTATTGGTCAGTGAAACTGGACTGCTGGGAGGCCAAGGTGGGTTGTCTGAGGTTCGTGAATCGTTAGTGCTGATGTGTCCGGACACTGTTGAGACGGGCACCGTTTCGATTCTGGAGGCGACCAACACCCCGCTGGTGAGGAGGCTCATGGGGGCCTGCCAGGAGGAGGCGGATGAGAGCTGCTTGGGGGCTTTGTCTGTGCACCCTATGTTTCGAGCTGCTTGTGAGGACGTGTGTGGCGGCATTGGGCCGGTGCCGAATTTAAGCGAGAGCCGATGGTGGTACGGCTCGGAGGAAGTATCTGAGGGTGAGACCCTCCTAGTGGGTGCTCCGACGTACCACGGGGGCGGGAGGGGGGGTAGTTGACCGCTGAAGACACCTCGGTGAGCGAGAGGTTCCGGCGACTGGCCCCTGTAGACGTGGAGGCGCAGGCAGCGTGTGTGTGGGTTATAGGACCCTGAACAGGTGCACTGTACCTGATCAGTATGCGGTCCCGAGGGTCGAAGACGCGCTGGTCTGTCTGCGTGGTGCGAAGTGGTTCAATGTGAGGGATCTGGGGAGTGGATGTTGCCAGATCCCGATGACTGAGGCCGACAAGGAGAAGACGGCCGTTATAGGTCCTCTGGGATTCTTCCAGTCCGAAAAGATGCCCCAGGGCATATCCGGAGCCCTTGCAACCTTCCCGCGGGGCAGGGCGAAGATCATGAGGGATGTGGACTTGTTTGGAGTTTTGGTGTCGTTGGATGATCTCCGAGCATTGGGATTCGCTTTGGACGACTATGAAGCGAGGCGAGTGAGATATACCGGGTGACTAGGGGTTAACGAAGTAAAACTTCCTTTAGACGAGTGCCAGGTGTGGAGAAGGACGCAGCTCCTGAGTGTTCTGCTGAGAGTGGAGATTTGCATCGCTGAACTGAACGCTCAGAAATACAGGCTAGAGACTGAGTGTCGCAATTTTGGGGCAAAGATTGAAGAATTGGAGTCCACGTTCGTCAAAGTGGAGACGGGGGAAAGGAATTCCGAGCCGAAACTGCGGACTTTTACCGATGAAGTAATCCACAGAGATGAAACAATGGCCAGTCTTCGAAAGGATCGGCAGAAATTGGAGAAATTGATCCAGAACAGCTTGGAAGAAGCTGGTGGTGTAATTGCGTTCGAGATGGAGATGAACACAAAGCGTGAGTCGGAACTGCTGCGACTGCGGCTGGAGGCAGAGGAGTCAGAGAAGAAGCTGACGTCTCGATTGCAGGAGGCTGCAGAGGCTGCCGAGGCAGCCCAGGCCAATTGCTCCAGTTTGGAGAAAACCAAACAGCAGCTACAAATCGAGGAAAGGAGAAGAATGCGGATTCGAAGGATGATGAGATGAAGGTGTGGTACATGCTGCCTTTTGCTAACTTCCCTTTGTTGATGAAGAGACTCCTGGCCCTTCTCCCACTGAGGCAGGTGAGGAGGAGGGGGCTAGCCGTGGGCAGCGTTGGTCACTGCAAGACCCTGAAGGAGAGACGGGGGGGCGCATGAGTGAGAGATTGAGAGAGGATTTCGCAACCAGACCCGAGGTATCCCCAGTAGTGTCTGAGCCTGAAAGGTTTAGGTGAGGGGGTACGGAGGTCTCCATGGATTAGGAAACTCCCAGACAGGTTGGCCTATGTAGCGCCTGGGGAATAGGGCGTAAGGTCTACTGTTTGGGGAGCAATGTCACTGTTTGTGCCTGGATTGGGTTTTTGTGTCTGCAGGAAGGGTTGGCGAGTTATTTAGAAATCATGAGGACATGATTAAATTTGGTGGGGGGGGAGAGTGTAAGAGGTTTCTTCTTTCATGTTACTTGCTAAGGCTAACAAAATGGCTTCTCTGTAATTTTTAACTGCTGAGGTAATGTTCTCTGTAGCAGCGTGCTTGGGTTATAATTAGCGATAACGGGACTTCTATTCGTTTGCTAACCAATTGGGATAGATGTTATTCTTTCTTGTGTATCTGAAAGCTGTTGTTTGCGCGTGATTTGGGGGAGAAGGCGCGATGTGGATGAAGACAGGAGATGTGGCTTGAGGAAATATTTGCTGGACCCGCGGGGCCTGGGCTCTGGGTAGGAGCCCAGGGGTCGACGACGAATGAAGGAGGATCAGCGAAAGGGAATCTGTGAGCTCTAACGTTTGTGCACTGGACATGTTTTTGAGATTATTGGTGCCCTTTATTTGTTTTCCTTTTCTTTTCTTTCTTCCCTAACCCCATATTTAAATATAAAATCTTAATCGTTTAACCGCACATTGTGGACTGAATGTTATTTCAGGGTACTGGTGTTACACAGGGGACACAACACGCAGCATCCACCCAAACCAGAGTGCTAACGTTTGACCGGGGAGGGGGCGCCACCCCCGAGATCATGCCACTAGAGGCAACGAGCCATACATACATAATAACTTGGCTTCCACAGCTGCCTGTGGCAAGGAATTCCACGGATTCACGACTCTCGGGCTAAATAAATTTCCTCTCATCTCTGTTCTAAACTGATGCTCCTCTATTCTGAGGTAGTGTGCTGTGCTCTTTTACTCTCGCGCAATAAGGAACTTCCTCTCCACATCCACTTTATCAAAGCCTTTCACCATTCAGTAGGTTTCGATGAGGTTACCCTCACCTCCTCAATGAGTCATTCAATCCTGGAATCATTTTCGTGAACCTCCTTTGAACCCTCTCCAGTTTTCAACACATCCTGCTTAAGATAAGGAGCCCAAAACTTATCCCTGTGAAGCTTCGCCCTGCTTTATACAGTCTCAACATTACATCCTTACTTTTATTTTCTAGTCCTCCTGAAATAAATGCTAACATTGCATTTGCCTTCCTCACTACCCACTCAACCTGCGAGTTAACTTTTGGGGAATCCTGCACAGGATTCCCAAGTCCCCTTCCACCTCAGTTTTGTTTTGTATTTTCTCCATTTATAAAATAGTCAACTCTTTCTTTCCTTATATCAAAGTGCATGACCATACACTTCCCAACACGATATTCCATCTGCTATTTCTTTGCGCATTCTTCCTATCTGTCTAAGTCTTCTGTAGCCTTGCTACTTCCTCAGAACTACCTATCCCTCCACCTATCTTCATATTGTCTGCAAATTTTGCAAACTCCATCATCCAAATCATTGACATAAAACGTGAAAAGAATCGGTCCCAACACAGAGTCCTAGGGAACACTACTAGACACCGGCAGTCAGACTGAAAAGTTTCCCTTTATTCCCACTCTTTGCTTCCTGCCAATCAGCCACTGCTTTATCCACGCTAGAATCTTTCTTGTAATACCTATTAAGCAGCCTGACATGTGACAACTGGGCTTCTGAAAATCCAGGAACACAACATAAGAGAATTCCAACAGATTTGTCAGGCAAGATTTTCCCTTTTTTTTTACCGTGCCGACTGCGGCCTGTTTTAACCTGTGCGCTGCTTTCACTCAAATCGAGGTTCTGTTAATCAGAAGATCCCAGATTTCCTGCTGGTATGATGCCGATCCTAGACATATATTGTTATAAAGGAGGTCTTTTCACCGCGGACTCATGTAGCTGTTAGCAGAGCTAGCTATCAAGACAAGCTGCATGAGAGCCCAGTGAGAGGGTTACATTTGTGGGGTACTCGTCCGGTTTGCAGCGAATGCTATGTGAATATTTATTAAAAATTGATTAAGCGGTTTGTGTGTTTAAGCCTGTGTTTAAGCTAGTGTCGGGTAAAGTGATTAAGGTACTTTATTATGGACCCTGCAGGGATTGAGGTTTGGTGCAATTTGAAGAGATTATCCATAAACGATGCTTGTATTGCACAAATGTCCACACTAGACCGGAAGATTTTGAAAACGCCGGTTTAGCGTAAAAACGATAGGCGTCCACCCCAGGCGTTTTCGAAAATACCTCCGTCCACATTAGAACAGATATTTGGGCGAATCTCCTCCTACTGGGCACGCGCAGGACACACTGAAAACAAACGAAGAGGAAACAGTATACCTGGTGCGTGTTTGTCCAGTTACAGACTAGAAAAACTTAAAAAGAAATTGCCAAACGAAAGACTTGGTGCGTGTTTGTCCAGAAACATTTCCTACAGCCATAGTCTCTTCACGGATGAAAGGGACGACAGCTACAACTAAATGCAATAAGGCTTGTTACTGGACAAAAGTGAAATTTGCTGTTACCTCATTTGTTTGTCTTTACTTTTGCCATGTCTTTGTGCATTATTTTTGCTGTATTTAACATGTGCAATAAAACGAGTTGCTGGGCAAAAGTGACAATTGCATCTAGATTAGATTAGATTAGATTATGAGGAAACTCAGTCCTCGTTTATTGTCATATAGAAATGTATGCATTAAAAAATGATACAACGTTCCTCCAGAATGATATCACAAGAAAAACACAGGTCAAACCAAGACTAAAACTGACAAAAACACATAATTATAACATATAGTTACAAAAGTGCAAAGCAATACCATAATTTGATAAATAGCAGACCATGGGCACGGTAAAAAAAAAGTCTCAAAGTCTCGATAACCTCATCATCTTACGCAGGCGGCAGAAGGGAGAAGGTCTCCCTGCCATGACACTTCATGCGCCGCCAACTTGCCGACGTAGCGCTATTGGAAGCACCCGACCGCAGCGGACTCTGAGTCCGTCCGACACAGCCTCTCCGAGCACCATCCTATGCTGAGTGCTTTGACTCCGCCCCGGCCGCAGAGCAACAAGCATAAGCGAGGACTCGGGGCCTTCCCCTCCGGAGATTCTGGACCACACAATAGCAGCAGCAACGAAGCAGGCATTTCAGAAGTTTCACCAGATGTCCCTCCGTGTTCTCACGTCCGTCTCCATTAAATCAGGATTGTGCACGGCACCCTACTTGACAAATAACAGACGTCACCACCGGAGTGGCCGCTGCGAGCTGCGTCGCGCCGCCATCTTCTCCCTCGCTCTGTTGAATGTTTGCACAAGCAATACGTTAATAAAGTACCTTGTTAAATGTATAAAACATGTCTGCATCGGTGTTATCTTGTATTTCCATATAATGTTACATTAGGCCGTTACACATCTATTGTCAGATATTGTTGTTGTGGTATTGGATGTTACTTTCAAGAAAACAATGAAATGCCGCGCTGCCGCCACCATTTGTTCTGGCACGTCATGATAGCATTTTTAAAATTAGCCGGTTACCTCGTACACACTACAACGCCCAACCGGCGTTTTCAGATTTAAACACTCTGCAGAGTGTTTTAGAAAAGCTCCGTTTTCGGGGGGGGGGGGGGGGGAACGTCGATTCAATGTGGACGGGCGGTCAAAACGAAGAGAAAAAGCTTCGGTTACGGATTTATCCGTCTAGTGTGGACGTCGCCTGAGTGGGTGAATATCAGAAGCCCTGATGAACTGTTAATGGGAGTGCTGAGCTCTGTACAGGTATGGGAAAAGGCTAAATTAGTTGAAAAGCGTTTTGATCAATCGGCTGGTAAAGATGTAGTGTTAGTCCAGACTAGCAGTGACGTAACTGAAGTTGCGCTGCCTGATAGGATAAGGGGCAGTTGGAGAGGTGAGGCCACGGGCAGACCATAGTTTTAGAGAAGGGAGGCATGTAGCTGTGGGTGAGGACTTTAAAAGACAATTTAGTTTTGTTTCTGAAGTGAGGGAAAGGAGTTGTCTGATGTGAAATGTCTAATTAGTCCAATGGGTCATTCAGCAGAAAGCTGCGTAAATACTGTCCATACAGGATCACTGGCTGCCAATAAATGACAAATAATACACCAGTATATAATTATAAATGAAGTATATTTACCATCCTAGCTTTATCAAGTTATTAAGAGAAAGAAAAGAAAGAACAAAAAGTAACTAAAAACGTCCATTGCAGTTCGACCTGTTTAAATGAGTGCATGACCTTTGGACCTCAAGTCTTCCAAAAGCTGGGTATAACTGTTACTCACGCTGCTGGATTCTCATAATCAATCACCGGTTGAAATTCCCGTCTGAGATTCCTTCATATCACAAAGCATTCCTTGCAATAGGATCCTCTCATCAGATCGAATCTTGTGAGCCATCTTTCCAATCTTCCCTTCTCCACATCTGCCCAAAAGACCATGAACTTCACCACTATCCGGCGCAACTTGTACCTACTCAGCTTTTTTCAGAACCTTTTCTCAATCCCACTATCCTGATTGCCTGACACAACGTTCCTAAATTTAGCAACTTGTCTCCTTATCTTTAGCCAAAACCAAAACATTCTACCAGCAGGACACACTGTTTTTACCGAAAACTAATGGAATGAAATATCTCACAACAGAGTAGTAGAAATCATAACCAGGGCATCACAATGTCAATATTGGTAGAGTCATGAATAGCTTAAAAGAATGGCAAAGACTACAGTGTGGTACGGATCAGTTGCGGATATGGGCAGTGAAAAATGGCAGATGGGCAGTGAAATGGGATCCAAGTTCATTGCTCCTTGAAAGTGGTTTTAAAGGTCGATACGGTGATTAAGAAGGCTTATGGGATGTTTACTTTTATTAGTCGAGGCATTCAGTTCAAAAGTCAAGAGGTTAAGTTGCAAGTGTATAAAACTCTGGTTAGGCCGCAATCTGATGGCATGAACATTGACTTCTTTAACTTCCGTCAATTCTCCTCCTCCTCTTCTTACCCCATCCCTTATTTTTTTTTTAGTTTTTTTCCCCTTTCTTTCTCTCTCTTTTTACTTCCTCTGTCCCTCTCACTGTATCTTCCTCTGGTGCTCCCTTGCCCCTTTCTTTCCCCCTAGGCCTCCCGTCCCATGATCCTCTCCCTTCTACAGCCTTGTATCCCTTTGGTTAATCAACTTTCCGGCTCTTAGCCCCATACCTCCCCCTCATACCCCATCCGGTATTTATTTATTTATATGCACACATTCTCTCTCTCCTTTTTCCCCCTCTGTCCTTCTCACTATACTCCTTGCCCATCCTCTGGGCTTCCCCCCTCCCCCTTTCTTTCTCCCTAGGCCTCCTGTCCCATGATCCTCTCATATCCCTTTTGCCAATCAACTGTCCAGCTCTTGGCTCCATCCTTCCCCCTCCTGTCTTCTCCTATCATTTCGGATCTCCCCCTCCCATTCCCACTTTCAAATCTCTTGCTATCTCTTCTTTCAGTTAGTCCTGACGAAGAGTCTCGGCTTGAAACGTCGACTGTACCTCTTCCTATAGATGCTGCCTGGCCTGCTGCGTTCCACCAGCATTTTGAGTGTGTTTCTGGAGATTTGCATACTTTTCAGGTCCACCCATTATAGAAAGGATGTTGAGGCTTTGAAGAGAGTGCAATAGAGGTTTACCAGTATACTGTCTGGTTTAGAGGGGCTGTACTATCATGAGAGGCTGAATAGACTTGGGTTGTTTTCTTTGGAGCCCTGGGGGCTTGGGGAGATCTGATAGAGGTTTATAAGATTAGAAAGGTATAGTTAGAGTAGTCAGGGAGTATCTGTTTCCCAGGGTTGAAATAGAAACATAGAAATGTAGAAAAACCTACAGCACAATACAAGACCTTCGGCCCATAAAGTTGTGCCGAACTTGTCCTTACCTTAGAAATTACTAGGCTTACCTGTAGTCCTCTATTTTTCTAAGCTCCATGTACCTATCCAAAAGTCTCTCAACAGAATGTCTAATTCCAGAGGTTAAGCACTGAGGGTGAGAAGGGTAGGTTCAAGGGGTAGGTGAGGTATAAGTTTTTACTCAGAGAGTAGTGGATGCCTGGAATGCTTTGCTTGCTATGGTGGGAAAGGCGATTATATTAGTGTCATGGTCCAGTCCGTGAAGTCCGCATTCCAGTTTACAGTCTGGTCCGTGGACTCAGAACTCCAGGTCTTCCAGCTGTCCCTTGTTTTGATTCAGTTAATCATAGGCACTGGATTTCCATCTTGAGGCTTGGAATATAAGTAGCCTTGGGGTTGAGTGTGAGCTGCTGGTGTGTCTTGTCAAGATTCCCTGGGAGCAACCTGCCGGTGGAACGCTAGAGCGACCACTTGCCATCTTTAGGCTGCGTTGGTGAACCATCGCTTCATGGAGCCTTGCTGTCGGTAGTCGGAGTTGTCTTTGCGGTATGGATTCGGCTGTTTCCCGGGCCAGCTGAGTGACTGCCAGGTACTCTGAGCTAGGTAGGGTTCAGGCTGTTTCCGTAACCAGCTGAGGTCGCTGGCCGAACTGCGACTTGGAGCAACTGCGATGCAGAGATGGAACTGCCTGTTGTTCTTTGGTGTTTGTCTCTTCTTGTCCTCACCTCCGTGGGGTAAGCCCGTTCTGCCATTGCCCTGCGGGGAGCTCTGTCTTGTCTTGTCTTTACCTCTGTTGGGTAAGTCTGGCCGTTCTGCCGTTACCCGACGGATGGACCTGTCCCACCTTGGTGTGGAGATAAAGTTGAGTCCTGGCTTGTCTAAGGATAAGTCCCGGCTCTATGTTTATGTACTGTCCAGTGTCATGTTAGTGTCATGTTAAAGATCAGTCCTGGCTTTTCGAAGGATAAGTCCCGGCTCTATGTTGACGTACAGTTCCCAGTCTGTCTCCGAGATCCAGCCTCCGAGTTATCAGCCTCCGCATTTCAATAGTCAAGACCCCAGCCTCAAGCCTCAAGAGCCAAGACCGCAGCCTCAAGCCTCAAGAGCCTAGACCCCAGCCACGTCCTGTACTGTGTTCATGTCCTGTCCTTGCCTAGTTCTGGGGCCCAAGCCCGAGGCAAGACCCAGGTTCCGTGTCCTTGTCCAGTTTCTGGCTCGGAGCCCAAGACCAGGCTCCTAGCGCATAGTTCCTTGTTCGGGTTCCCTGTCTTGTCCGTGTCCTAGCCCAAGTCTGCGTTCTTGTCCCTGCCAGTTGTCTGCATCCTGTCACGTCCCTACTTTAGTCGAGTCCTGTTCCTTGTACTTCAGTGTCTATGTCTTGCATTTGGGTCCGCCTCCAACGCCCCCATTGTGACAATTAGAGACTTTTAAAGGATCTGTAACTAAAAGGCACATGGAAATAAGGAAGATGGAGTGATCTGGACATTGTGAAGGTAGGAGGGATTAGTGTTTGGATGTTCTTGATTTTCCTTTTAGCTGATTCAATGCAACATTGTGGGCCGAATGGCCTGTACTGTTCTATTTTCTATGTTCTAAGACGCATTAACGGAACAATAAAAGACAAAGAATAAAGCTACACAATAACAGCGTCAATAACAGAGACAGAATAACATGGACATGATATCGGAAGCACAGTATCAGGGACACAATAACAGTGTCAATAACAGAGATAGAATAACATGGTAACGATAATGGAAGCACAGTATCAGAGACACAATAACAGCATCAATAACAGACAGAATAACATGGACACGACATCGGAAGCACAGTATCAGAGACACAATAACAGCATCCATATCGGAGACAGAATAACATGGTCACGATATTGGAAACACAGTATCAGAGACACAATAACAGAGACAGAATAATAGGGACACGATATCGGAAGCACAGTATCAGAGACACAATAACAGAGACAGTAACAGGGGCACAACAACAGGAAGAGGATAACAGGGATACAATGAGAAACACAATAACAGCCATACGATAAAAGACTCAATAACAGGGACACGTTAGGAGGCCTAATAACAAGTATAACAACAAAGTCAATAACAGAGACACATTAACAGGAACACAGAGGCACAGAGTAAAAAACAGGGACACAATAACAGAGATAAAATAACGGAGACAATAGCAGTGATACAATAATAGAAACACAACGACAGGAACACAGTAGCATAGACCAAAAAAAACATGGACGCAATAATAGAGACAAAATAACAGAGATACACTAACAGAGGCAATAGCAGCGACGCAATGATACACGCAGAATAACAGTCACATAACAGAAACATAATAACAGACACAATAAGATGGCGACAGTATTGGGAAGAATAACGGGGGGGGGAAGCAAAAGACACAACAAAAGACACACAATTATATGGACACAGTAAAAGGGAAACAATAACAATGACACAATAACAGAGACAAAAACAAAATGTCAGAAGCATACTGTCCGAGAGGAAACAACAATAGGGTCGCAATAACAGAAGCACAATAGCAGGGGTAGGAAAACAGTGACACAATGTGAGGTGAGGGCTTCCCTGGATCATGGATCCGTTGACCATGGATCTTGCGTCCTAGCTGTCTAGATACACAAGCCTAAGGAGACACAATAAAAGGGACACGATTACAGGGGTGCAGTAACGTGGAATCAATAACAGAGGCACAGCACCTGATATGATAGCAGAGCTACAATAGCAGGGGGACGATAATAAGGACATAATAACAGAGACAAGGATACACATGCACACTAACAGATGCAGGGAAACAACATAACAGGCAGAATAACAGGGACACAATAAAAGGGACAATAGCTGAAACAGATTAACAGGAACACAATAAAAAAGAAACAATATCTGATACACGATAGCAAGGGCACAATAATAAACACAAGAAAAGACACGATAACATACGCACAATAACACACAAAATAACAAGACCACAATAACAAAGACGCAGTGACAGGGACACAATACCAGGGGCAAAAGGCCAGTGACACAATGGCAGACCCAAAAACAGAGAGACGATAATGAGGACGCAAGAACAGAGGCAGTTAACACGTAAGCAAAAACAGGTAAAATAAGAGAGACACAGAAAAAGGAACAATAACAGCGATAAATAACGGATTCAATAACAAGAACGGAAGACCAGACGCAGTAACTGGGTCACACGTGCAGACGCAATAGCAGGAATACTTTAAAACAGGCGCGTAAACAGGGGTACAATAACAGGGAAGCGTTAAGAGGAAAATAATAAGCACGATAAGTTAGCAGGAAAACTAACAGGATGCAATAATAGGAATATAAATAAGTAGGACACATTAGCTACCGAATATCAGGGACACCATAACAGACAATAACAGAAACACATTAACTACAGAATATAGGGACACAATAACAGACTTAATAACGGAGACACAATAATAGAAAGACATTAAGAGTAACACATAAAGAGGGACACAATTACAGACACAATGGCAGAGGCCCAATGACAAGAAAACAAAAAAGGCGCACAATAACAGAGACACAATAGCAGAAACACAGTAACAGGGACACAATAATAGGAACATAATAACACGGATACAACAACGTGGACGCAAAAACAGAGGCACGATAAGGGGAATTCAAAAACAGGAACTGGAACAACAACGCAATAATGGTGTCACGATAACAGTCACATTAACAGAGACACAATAACGGAAACAATAACAGCCGCAGAAAAGCAGTGACGATAATGTGGACACAATAGCAGAGAAACTAACAGAGACACAATAACAGAGGCAAAAAAAAGAAACAGAATAGCATGGACACAATAACAGAGGGACAATGACAGTGATACAATAACAATGACACGATAATGGAAACATAGAAAACATACAGCACAATACAGGCCCTTCGGCCCACAAAGCCGTGCCGAACATGTCCTTACCTTAGAACTACCTAGGCTTTATCCATAGCCCTCTGTTTTTCTAAGTTCCATGTAGCCTTCCAGGAGTCTGTTAAAACACCCTGTCGTTTCCGCCTCCACCACCGCCGCCAGCAGCCCATTCCATGCACTCACCACTCCCTGCGTAAAAAAATTTACCCCTAACATCGCGTCTGTACCTACTTCCAAGCACCTTAAAACTATGCCCTCTCTTGCTAGCCATGTTAGCCCTGGGGAATAGCCTCTGACTATCCACATGATCAATGCCTCTCATCATCTTATACATCTCTATCAAGTCACCTTTCGTCTTCTGTCGCTTCAAGGAGAAAAGGCCGAGTTCAGTCAACCTATTCTCATAAGGCATCCTCCCCAGTCCAGGCAACATCCTTGTAAATCTCTTCTGCACTCTTTCTATGGTTTTCACATCCTTCCTGTAGTGAGGCGACCAGAACTGAGCACAGTACTCAAAGTGGGGTCTGACCAGGGACCTATATAGCTGCAACATTACCTCTCGGCTCTTAAACTCAATCCTTATGCCTTCTTAACTACAGAGTCAACCTGCGTCGCAGCTTTGAGTATCCTATGGATTCGGACCCCAAGATACATCTGATACTCCACACTTCCAAGAGTCTTACCACTAATACTATATTCTATTATCTTATTTGACCTACCAAAATGAAACATCTCACACTTATCTGGGTTGAACTCTGTCTGCCACTTCTCAGCCTAGTTTTGCATCCTGTCAATGTCCCGTTGTATTCTCTGACAGCCGTTCACAATATCCACAACACCTCCGACCTTTGTGTCATCAGCAAATTTACTAACCCATCCCTCCACTTTCTCATCTAGGTCATTTATAAACATCACAAAGAGTAAGGGTCCCAGAACAGATCCCTGAGGTACACCACTAGTCACCGGCCGCTATGCAGAATATGACCCGTCTACAACCGCTGGGCAAGCTAGTTCTGGATCCACAAAGTAATGTCCCCTGGGATCCTATGCCTCCTTACTTTGTCAAAAAGCCTTACATGGGGTATCTTCTCAAATGCCTTGGTAAAATCCATATACACTACATCCTACATCTATAGGAACACAATAACAAAGACACAATTACAGGGAAAAATAACAGTGACACAATAACACAGGAGCCTCCCCGACCCACCCCAGGGTTCTATCCTAAGTTCCGTCCTTTACTCTCTGTAGACTCATGACTGTTGTTGCCGCTCACAGCTCCGGTTTGGTAATTAAATTTGTATATGATATGACATTGATCAGCCTTACCTCAAATAATAACAAGGCAGCATACAGAGAAGAAGTCATCACCCTGACACAGTGGTGTCAAGAAAGCAACCACTCCCTCTATGCCACAGAAACAAGGAGCTGGTCGTGGACAACAGGAGAATGGAGACTGGCTGACCCCTATTGACATCAATGGATCTGGGGTTGAGAGGGTGAACAGCTGTATGTTCCTCGGCATAGACAACACTGAGGACCTCACGTTGTCATAACGGGGGCGCTGGAGCGGACCCAAATGCAAGACACAGACTCTGAAGAACTATGAAAAGGACTCAGAGAGTCAAGAAAGCAAGGGAAGTGGGGAAGAAAGGACTCCGGATATTGATACAGGCCCTGGACGAGACTAGGATGCATGGCCTGGGCTAGGATATGGACAAGAAACACGCAACCCGGACAAGGAACTAGGAACAAGGAGCCTGGACTGGTGACACGGAACTCCGGAACCAGAGCCTGGTCAAGGACCCAGAACCTGGGTCTTAGTTGGAACTCGGAACCTGGGTATTGACACGCAACCAGAACCCAGGTCTAGGCTAGGACTCGGGACTAGGATCTTGGCAAGGACAGGACGTGGCTACATAACAGGAAGTGGAACTCCTGCACAGGACGAGGCACATAGACAGGACGAGAACGCAAAGCCTTGACTTGGACAGGACGAGGTTCTTGGACGTGGCTTGGACCGGACGAGGGAACCCCAGCACCGGGCTGGGCGAGGTATTCCTGGGCTGGGCGAGGCACATGGACAGGACGAAAACACGAAGCCTTGACTTGGTCTTGAGAGACAGGAACATGGAACGCAGAGCCTTGGTCGAGTGAGACAGGAACATGGAACGCAGAGCCTTGGTCGAGTGAGACAGGAACATGGAATGCAGAGCCTTGGTCGAGTGAGACAGGAACATGGAATGCAGATCCTTGGTCGAAGGCGACAGGAACGCAGAGCCTTGGACAAGGGGGAACAGGAACATGCAACACAGAGCCGGGACCCCTCCTTGGGAACAGGACGTAGGGCCGGGACTCATACATTGAAGGCTGAACACGTCGAGACAGTTTCTAACACTAGGTAGCGCCAAACGGCCGGACCTACCTAGCGAAGGTGTGGGCACAGAGACGGCTACCAACACAAGGTAGCAGCAAGTGGCCGGACCTACCTAGCGAACGCATGGACACAGAGACAGTTCCCAACTCAAGGTACCGGCAAACGGACAGACCTAGTGAAGGCGTAGACACAGAGACAGTTCCAAACAACGAAAGACAGTTCCTTATCTAGGCACAGCAAGGCTCCAGTCTTGCTCCGGCCGTAGAACTTGACAGCAATACAGGCTAGGACGCAGGCGAGGTTGCAGGCAAGGCTTCAGGCAGAAGGGGAAGGGAAGGGAACAGTCCAGCAACTGAAGCTGACCCAGGAGCTGTTTGTTTATGTAGCCAGCCCAAGATGAGAATCATGTGCCTCAATTAAGGCACACACAGGACAAGGGAAAACCGGAAAACCTGGAATAAGGATCGATGGACCGGACCGTGAACCGGAATGCGGACTTCAAGGACCGGACCATGATACACGTGGTCTGTACATGCCAGCTGTGTGGTGTAAAAAGCACAACAGAGCCTCTTTCACCTCAGATGGTTGACGAAGTTTGGTTTGGGCCCCCAAATCCTAAGGACTTTCTACAGGGACACAGTTGAGAGCATCCTGACTGGCTGCATCACTGTCTGGTATGGGAACAGTATTTCTCTCAACCGCAGGACTCTGTAAAGAGTGGTGCCGACAGCCCAGCGCATCTGTGGGTGTGAACTTCCCACTATTCAGGACATTTACAGCTATAGTTGCGTAAAAAGGGCCCAAAGGATCATTGGGGACCTGAGCTACCCCAATCACAAACTGTTCCAGCTGCTACCATCTGGGAAACTGTACCGCAGCATAAAAGCCAGGACCAACAGGCTCCAGGACAGCTTCTTCCACCAGGCCATCAGACTGATTAATTCACGCTGATACAATAGTATTTCTAAGTTATATTGTCTGTTCTGTTGTACATACCCCATACTATTTATTACAAATTACTATAAATTGTTCATTGCACATTCAGACGGAGACGTAACCTAAAGATTTTTTACTCCTCATAACAGAGACACAGCGATAGGGGCACAATACTGGGGCAGAAGAGCAGTGACACAGTGGCAGACCCCAAAACAGAGGCACAATAACAGAGTAAAAGTAACAGAAAAAAATTGCAAGATATTTTAAAATTGGCACATTAACAGGGACACAATAACATAGACGCGTCAAGTAAGAGGGACACAATAACCGAGACACAATAACAGACGTAATAATAGAGACACAAGAGCAACACTCTAAGAGGGACACAATAGCAGAGCCACAATAACAGAAATACAATAGCAGGAACAGAATAAAACGGCACAATAACAGATAGAATACCGGACACAATAACACAAAACACAATAACAGGGACACAATGACACACAAAATCCCAGAGAAATAATAAAAGAGACACAATAACAAGGAGAGGATAGCAGTGATATAACGTCGGAAACAATAGCAGGAACACAGGAACAGGGCATAATATGATGGATTCAAAAACAGAAGCACAAGAACGAGGCATCCAAAGCAGACGCTTTCACAATAGGGTGTTGGGAACCGACCCAATTGCGAGACACAGACACTGAACTACAAGGAACAGGACTTGACTAGAGTAGGGATGTGACAGGATTCAGACCAGGAGCAGGGAGAAGAACGCAGACCTGGGCTTGGGAAAGCGGGACCAGAACTAGAAACCATGGACTGGGAGACAAGTCTTCTACTCCGAGCCCGAGACTGGACAAGGACCCAGGGTCTTGTCTCGGGCTCGAACCCCAGAACCAGGCAAGGACATGACATGGCTTCAGGACAGGACGTGGCTGGGGTCCAGAGGCCTGAGCTTGGAGACAGGCTGGGGTCTATGCTCTGGAGGCTTGAGGCTGGGGCCTTGGGTCTTGAGCTTAGAGGCTGGGGACTACAGGCTTGGGTTCTTGGGGTTGGTTTGGGATCTTCGAAGCTTGGGTTCTTGGAGCTTGGCTTGGCTTGCCCAGCGGATTATCAGCATCCAACTGCCCACCATTGAGAACATCTACCATAAACACTGCCTAGGCAGGGCGAAATGCATTATCAAGGATGCATCTCACCCTAACCATGGACTTTTTACTCTCCTCCCATCCGGTAGGCGCTACAGGAGCCTCCGCTCCCGCACCAGCAGGCTCAGGAAGAGCTTCTTCCCTGAGGCTGTGATCCTGCTGAACCTCACATCACAGCGCTAAGCAGTATTGCACCCATATTGTACTGTCTCCGTACTTTTATATTTGTGTGCTGTAGCACTTACTTTTTATTCGCAGTTATTTTGTCAATAATACTATTCTTTTGGACTTCTGGTCAGATGCTAATTGCATTTAAATGGCTTTGTATCTGTACTCAGCACAATGACAATAAAGTTGAATCCAATCTAATCTAATCTAATTTCCTGTCTCTTTTCTGGTGCCAGCAACATGGCGAATGTCTTAGTCATCACGGACCACTACAACAGATATGCTCAGGCTTTTCCTACCAAGGACCAGAGGGCGTCTATGGTGGCAAAAGGGTTATGGGAGAAGTATTTGATTGATTATGGCCTTCCCAGGCGAATACATAGTGATCAGGGACGGGATTTCGAGAGCAACCTCATCCATGAGTTACTTGACATGCTTGGAGTTGAGAAATCGAGGACCACGCCCTATCACCCGCAGGGCGATCCCCAGCCTAAGAGATTTAATCGGACATTGCTAGACATGTTCGATCAGGAGATCAGCAAGAAGAGCAGTGGAGTCAACATATTGGACATCTGGTTCACTGTTGCAACTGTACACGAAATGAAGCTACTGGGTACTCGCCATATTATGGGATGTTTAGGCACGAGGCAAGGTTGCCCATTGACCTTTTTTGGGACCGACGAGGGCGACTTACCACTGAAGACTTATCTGAAGTATATGTTTGACATGAGCAGAGAGTTGAAAAGGGCTTATGAATTCGTTGGGGTCGCGGCTGCCAAGCAGAATCCAGGGAATAAGAGGAGGTAAGATCAAAAGATGAGGTTCTCCCAACTCCTGCCGGGAGGCAAGAGTCCTCATAAGGAATATGGGGCTACCTGGAAAGCACAAGTTGGCTGACCACTGGGCGGCTACGCTCCATGTGGTGGAGAGTCAGATGTCAAAACTACAAGTTTTCCGGGTGAAACCAGAGGATGGGAATGGGTCTGTCAGGATTCTCCATCAGAACCACCTGCTGCTCCTGGGACAAGAGGTGCAGGTAGACCCAGAAGGTCTACTTGGAGCTCTACTTGGAGCCTACACGTAGTAAGAGGTCTCTATGGAAACGAGGGGCGATAGCCGGGCCCCAATAGGCGAGGTTAGGGCAGCCCCCACCACTGATTCGGGGGATGAGGGCCTGGACGTGTGGTATATGCTGCCTTTCACTAACTTCCCATTGATTGGAGAAGAGACTCCCGACCCTTCTCCCACTGAGACAGGTGAAGTGGGGAGTGGTTATCTGTGGGCAGCCTGGGTTGCAGCGGGACTCGGCAGGGGAGGAAGCCGGGTTTGGCCACGGGACAGAGGGCTCCGAGTTGCAGGTGGGCACGAGTGATAGATCGGGAGAGGCCTCGTCAGGTAAACCGGTAGAATCCCTAGTAGTGTCGGAACCTGAAGAGTTAGATGAGGGATTGCAGAGTTCTCAGAAAATTAGAAGACCACCGGACAGGCTGGCCTACATGGCACCAGGGGAACACAGTGCGATCCCTATTGTTTTGGGCAGCTGTGTCACTGCCTTTTACACCTGGATTAGGCTTTGTGTTTTGCAGGAAGGGTTAGCGAATTATCTCAACGTCAAGAGGACATGACTAAAGTTGGTAGGAGGAGAGTGTAACATGCTGTAACGTTTCACTGCTAAGGTAATGGCTTCTTTGAAGCAGCAATGTTTGGGTTATGACTAGAGATAACGGGGTTTTGGAATGCGGGGGCTATCCATTGTTGTTCTTTCTTGTGAGTCTGGGACAGAATCTTCGCGGTCTTTTGCCGGAGAGAGATGAGAGAAGACGCGAATGGAGAGATTTGGTAGACCGCCGGACGGAGTAGACTTGGAGCGAGGGTCCGGAGTTCAGCGACGATCGGAGGAGGTCGATGGTGGATGGCCGGCTTATTACAGCTCCAACATTGCACAATAGACTGTTTATGAGAATGGGGCTTTTTCTTTTATTTTTGTTTGTTATCTTTACTAACCATTGTTATGTACCCCGTAACTGGGTTGCCAAACCATCAGAAATGGACCTCTTAGTTGGAGTCTGGATTACTGGAACTAAGAAAGTTTTATTAAAGAAATAAGTAACACAGTACTCTAATAGTAAGGATATAAATGCAACAGGTTAGCAATGATAAAACACACATGTACACAGAACTAGGATAATAGGATCAATCAAGCTCTATCGCAGTCTAGGGGTAAAACGATCAGTCTCAAGTGATGCAGAGTTCAGTTCAGTTTAGTTCAGTTCGCAGTAATCGCTGTTGTGCCGTTGGGGAGAGAGAGAGCAAATGATGATATTCAAATCGGATTCAAACAGACCTTTGATATTCCTCGCAGTTAGCTTTCGGGCAAGCCCTTTGTAATGTCTTCTGAGGTCACCGACTGTGACCCCCTCAGTTTCGGATACGATCGTTCTTCTGCGGTGAACCCGGCACCCAGGCAAGGACGGACACACACATCAGGTTCCCGCCGATCGTACCTTTCCACCCTGTGCGTCTATGGTCGGACCCGGGACCAGACCTCCAAAACTTCCACCAACTTGGGTGGGGGGGGGGGGTGGGTGTGCAGAACGCACTTCCAGGGTCTCGTTACCTCTTGGTGTCGTGGTGTGTGACTTGCCTTAGCGAACCTGTTCCTTTTATTCCCCTGATGGGGTATCGCCTGTCCATCAAACTTCAAACAGTTCAGGTTCAAAGCAACCGGTCTGACAATACTCGGAACTGTGTCTCTTTTCGTTAATCTCTCTCGTCTCTCATATTAGCATTTTGAATGTTTCCCCATTGTCTCTCTTATCGGCATCAATCTTCTGATAACTTGGTCTTTTGCCACACCCTTACCCTTCAAAGGATTTTTACCGGGGTAAAAATTATAGGCATGAATACACTATTAGATACACACAAATATACATGCTCATCAGCTACTTGCCTAATACAGAGAAATTTAAGTTGTCAACACCTTGACAGACAGTCAGCAATCACATTTTCTGTTCTGTTTATATGTGTTATTTTAATATCAAATTCCTGTAGCACCAGGCTCCAACTTAGCAATCTTTTGTTTTTATCTTTCATAGTGGCCAAAAACACTAATGGGTTGTGGTCAGTGTAAATTACAAGTGGTTTCCGTGCCGGGCAAATATAAACTTCAAAATGTTGTAATGCTAGTATGATGGCCGGTAACTCTTTCTCCACAGTGGAATAATTTCTCTGATGGATATTAAATTTCTTAGAAAAATAAGCGACTGGGTACTCAATCCCCTCTTTGTCTGTCTGCAACAGCACCACCCCGGCAGCTTCGTCGCTAACATCTGTTGCTAGGGAGAAGGGTTTTGAAAAATCAGGCGCATTCAGCACAGGATGGTGACACAGAATCGCCTTCAGACTCTCGAAGGCTTGTTGACAAAGGTCGTTCCACACAAACTTTGCATTCTTTGGCAAGAGCTTAGTAAGAGGGAGGGTAATATCCGCAAAGTTTTTGCAAAACTTCCTATAGTACCCCACCATCCCCAAGAACCTTCTCAGGGCTCTCTTGTCTGTTGGGATGGGGACTTCCGAGATAGCCCGCACCTTAGCCTGCATCGGAGCCAGCTGCTCCTGTCCTACCACAAATCCCAGATAAGTGACCTTCGCGTGGCCGAACTCACTTTTTGCGAGGTTCACTGTCAGGTTGGCTTCCGACAGCCGTTTAAACAGCTCCTCTACTGCCACAATGTGCTCCTCCCACTGTCACTCCAGACTACTAAATCCTCAATATACGCTTCTGGGTTCCGTAATCCCTTTATCACTGAATTAATCATCCTCTGGAAGGACCCTGGGGCATTTTTCATGCCAAAAGGCAAGACATTATACTCCTATAAACCGGAGGGAGTGACAAATGCTGAGATTTCTCTAGCCCGGTCGGTTAAAGGACCAGTACCCTTTCAGCAAATCGATCTTTGTGATTTACTTAGCTCTCCCCACTTTATCGATGCAATCGTCTATCCTTGGGATGGGGTAAGCGTCAGTTTTTGTGATGGCGTTCACCTTTCTGTAATCTGTACAGAATCGGATGCTCCCATCGGCTTTCGGGACAACCACACAGGGGGACGCCCATTCCGACTTGGATGACCTAATAATATCTGTGGCTGGCATGCGCTCAATCTCTTTCTCCACTAGCTTGCCTTTCTCCAAGTTCATCCTGTAGGGGTGGTGTTTAATAGGCTGATCTGAGGTGCCAACAACATCATGCACCGTCCCTTTACATCGCCTCGGGACATCGGGACATACATCTGCGTGCCGGTTAATTAGCTTTATCAATGGCCCGCTTTGTTCGGGGGTTGGGTGAGAGACCTTATCAGCAAAATTAACCAGAACAATAGAGTTCTCCAATCGGGTCGGCACCATATTCGTCTTTTCAAGATGGGTTTTCCCCGTCTCATTCGACACCCCAGTCTCATTAATTTTCGTGATAACACCAACCAGATTTGCTTTCTGATCGTGGTAAACTTTTAACATGTTAATGTGTACCAACTGTGTGGGTTTACGCCTGTCCGGCGTTTCGATAACATAATTCAAACGGTCTATCTTTTTAATTACCTTGTACGGACCGTGGAATCTCGCCTGGAGGGGGTTAGTTACCACTGGGTACAGAACTAAGACCCGATCGCCCACTTGGAACACTTGTTCGCGGGCACGCCTATCATACCATTGTTTCATTTTAGTTTGGGAGTGTCGCAGATTTTCTTTGGCAAGGTCACAGATCCTTTCAAGCCTCTCACGAAATTTTAAAACATAATCAATCACATTAACTTGGACTGCCGGACTGGACCATTGCTCTTTCAGTAAGGTCAGGGGTCCTCTGGGCCGATGACCGAAGACGAGCTCGAATGGGCTGAACCCCAATGACTCTTGACCCGTGTCCCTCACGGCAAATAACAAGAGGGGCAAAGCATCATCCCAGCCCCTAGCGTTTTCTTGACAGTAAATTTTAATCATGGTCTTTAAAGTGGCGTGGAATCGTTCCAACGCCCCTTGGAACTCTGGGTGATACGCGGAGGCCAAAATCTGCTTTGCTCCCATCTCATCCAACATCCATCGGAATGTGTGAGATGTGAAGACACTCGCCTGATCTGACTGGATTTCCCTGGGCAGCCCCACCGTAATGAAAAATTTTACAAGCGCCTTTACCACTGCGGGGGGCCTTGACGCTTGCTAGGGGCACCGTCTCCGGAAACCTGGTGGCGGCGCACATCATAGTCATCACATACTCTCGCCCACTTGCAGTTGTGGGCAGGGGACCGACAAAATCCACAATTATTCGGGAAAAAGTTTCCCCGAAAGCGGGTATCAGTCGAAGGGGCGCTTTTGGCAGGACCTGATTTGGCTTTCCTACCACCTGACATAAATGACATCGCCTAAAATATTCAACAATATCTTTCCTCATGTTCGGCCAGTAAAACTCTTTCATAATTCTGTCGACTGTCTTCCTCACCCCAAAATGTCCACTGAGGGGTACCTTGTGGGCCAGGTTAAAAATCTCGCCCCTATAAATTTTCGGCACTACCACCTGGTGTACAACTCCCCATTCCTCATCTGCGGGCACCGTACGTGGTCTCCATTTCCTCATTAGTACTCCCTTCTTCACATAATAGCCCACTGGCTCCCTTTTTAATTCTGCTTCAGACAGAGCTGTCTCCACAAAAACCATCAGCCCCTCGTCTCGCTCCTGTGCCTGTATAAAGTCTTTCCTTGCTAATGCTAAGTCTGCCTCAATTCCCTCACTTCCTCCTGTTTCACTACGCTCTTTCTTTTCACTTTCTAACCCCCCCCCCCCCCCCCGGTACAAGGCTGGTAGAAACGTCTCAGCTAAATCTATATCAGCTTCGGCAGCCTTTCTGGACATACGCCGAGTCACTGCGCAAACGGGATAAACCTGTGAGTCCATGGACGGGGCCTCAATGCTGGCAGGCTGGCTTGTCAATCTCACTGCTGGGTACACCTCTCCGCCGGCGAGGTCATTACCGAGTAAGACCTCCACGTCTTCATCGGTAGTTCGGGCCTCACCCCGATCGTGACCGGTCCGGAGACCAAGTCGCTTTGAAGGTGTATCTGGTGCAAAGGTATTGCTTCAGTCCCTTTCCCAATGCCTTTGATCACACTGACCTCCCCAGTCTCGGTCTCTGAACTAAAGTCTAAAACAGTTAGTGACTGACAAGCTCCCGTGTCTCTCCAGATGCGCACTGGAACTGGGTTTAACCCCTCCTTCACCGACACCAATCCGGCCGTGATAAACCTCTCGCGCCCTTCCTGAACTTTATCAGACCTCTTCTCCCCTAGCGGTTTGTTTGCCGGCTCAATACAGCCAGTCGGAACCGCCGTTTTTCCTTTTCCTGTCTCCTTCTTTGGGGCAAAGCACCTGAACGCAAAGTGTCCGACTTTCCCACAATTATAACATACGACCCCAGGAGACTTCCTACCAAACTGCTCCCGGTCTACCTTACCCTTCTCACTTGTCCCTGGCTTACTTGCTGACTTTTCTGGCGGACTCTCTCCGCCGTCCTGACTACTCTTCTGGTAGCCTTTACTCGGGGCAGACTTCGTTTTATGTGTCAACGCGTACTCATCCACTAACTTAGCAGTTGCGGCTAAAGTGTCTGCCTCTTTCTCATCTAGGTAGGGTCTCATACCCTCAGGGACACAACCTTTAAACTGCTCAATCAGGATCAGTTGTAGCAGTCTGTCATAATCCCCAATGACCCCTCAACGCTCACAATATGCCTGCAGCTCATGGGCAAACTCTAAATACGTGCGGCCCCACTGCTTCCTCGCATTCCAGAACCTCTGTTGGTATGCCTCCGGGACCAACTCATAAATCCTGAGTATGGCCTCTTTCACCACTTCATACCTTTGGGCATCTTCTGCGGACAAAGCCGAGTAGGCTTGTTGGGCTTTTCCTTTAAGTACACTCTGAAGTAAAACAGCCCACTTATCCCTCGGCCAGTCCTAACTTGCAGCAACTTTTTCAAAATGGAGAAAGTACCGATCAACATCGGTCTCGTCAAATGGGGGAACCAGCCTAACCTTCTCGGTCGCACTGAACCCTCCACCTTGGTTCGGCATGGGCCCCTGCGCTGCCGTCACCTTTAACCTCTCCCTTTCCCTTTAATTCCCTTTCCCTCTGTTTCTCCAACTGCCTCTCTTCTCGCTCCAACTGTTTGTCCCTCTTTTCTCGCTCCAACGGCCTCTCTCTCTAGCCGTTCTAACTGTTTCACTTCGTGTTCTAGCTGCCTTACCCGTAACTCGAGCTCGAGTCTCAATTTTTCAATCTGCACCTGTACTGCGTCTCCACCAGATTTTCCGATAGATATCACCTCCAACTTCCCTTGGGAAAACACACCTTTAGATACATAGTGCTCTACGATAGCTCTGTGCATCTCCTCTCTCCTCATTGTCGACTTCCCCTTAAAAAGATTCAACCGTTTGGCCACAGCTGCCAATTCTGCTTTCCTGGCATCCTCTAATGCCTCCAAGGTCGGCGCCTTTATAAATTCCTCAGCCTCCATTTCTGCTGTTTGTCTTTTCTTTCTTTCGGGAATTTTAACCCAATCAATTTACCCCGTCCCAAATTTAGCGTTCAAAATCCCGGACGAGAACCCCACTTATGTTACGTACCCCGTAACTGGGTTGCCAAACCAGCAAAAATGGACCACTTAATTGGAGTGTGGATTACTGGAACTAAGAAAGTTTTATTAAAGAAATAAGTAACACAGTACTCTAATAGTAAGGATATAAATGCAACAGGTTAGCAATGATAAAACACACATGTACACAGAACTAGGATAATAGGATCAATCAAGTTCTATCGCAGTCTAGGGGTAAAATGATCAGTCTCAAGTGATGCAGAGTTCAGTTCAGTTTCAGTTCGTAGTAATCGCTGTTGTGCCGTTGGGGAGAGAGAGAGAGAGAGAGAGCGAGAGAGAGAGAGTGAATGATGATATTCAAATCGGATTCAATCAGACCTTTGTTATTCCTCGCAGTTAGCTTTCGGGCGAGCCCTTTGTAATGTCTTCTGAGGTCACCGACTGTGACGCCCTCAGTTTCGGATACGATCGTTCTTCTGCGGTGAACTCGGCACCCAGGCAAGGGCGGACACACACACCAGGTTCCCGCCGATCGTACCTTTCCACCCTGTGCGTCTATGGTCGGTCCCGCAACCAGACCTCCAAAACTTCCACCAACTTGTGTGATTGCGGGGGCACAACGCATTTCCAGGGTCTCGTTATCTCGTGGTGTCGTGGTGTGTAGCTTGCCTTAGCGAACCTGTTCCTTTTATCCCCCTGCTGGGGTATCGCCTGTCCATCAAACTTCAAACAGTTCAGGTTCAAAGCAACCGGTCTGACAATACTCGGAACCGTGTCTCTTTTCGTTAATCTCTCTCGTCTCTCATATTAGCATTTTGAATGTTTCTCCATTGTCTCTCTTATCGGCATCAATCTTCTGATAACTTGGTCTTTTGTCACATCATATATTCAAATTAAGAATTATAAAGCTCAATCTTTTAATCGCATATTGTCTACTTTTTGTTATTTCGGGGTACTAATTTGTAACAGGAGACACATCGCGCAGCATCCACCCAAAAGAGATTTCTTAAGTTTGGCCTGGCCGTGGGCTATCACCCCCTATATTAAGCTGCTAGCCGAAGCGAGAGTTACATAGTTAAGGCGGAAGTTGATTGTTTACCGATCGGTCAGGACATCAAAGAATATGGCGAGAAGGTAGGTGTATGGGGCTGAGTGGGATCCGGGATCTGACAAGATCAAATGGCGGAGCAGACTCAATGAGCTGAATGGCCTATTGCTGCTCCTGTCTCTTATGTTCCTATGGTCTAAAGGAACCGGCAGAAGACTGAGAGGCTCTGATTAATCATTCCATCTTCCTTGATATTAAATTGGAGAAGAGAGAGTGGGACTACCTCAAGAGACCAGAGGGATAGCCCGAGCCCGACTTGGATGCATCGCAGTTCCATGCTAGGACCACGGACATGATTTGCCTGTCTCCTGCTAGGGATCCTGTTAAGCCCCATGCAAACCGGCTGCATAAGAATCTCCGCCGATTAGAGGTTCCGGCGTCGGAGTCGAGGTTGCTGCTATTACTGCCGCGGACCAAGTCACCTGTGGACCAGCTATCCAAAGCTTCAGCCGTCGGGAGAGCTGTTAAGACCGGACAGTGTCAGGGGGACAGTGACGGTAACAGCCACTACTGCCAACCTCGTGGATTTTGTTGTCACGCTGAGGGTATGCTTCTCCTGGGGTAAGAACGGAGGTGAGGTGATATTCTCTGTATACTAGGGCAGCTGGAAATTTCTAGGACTAGGGTTCGTCCGTCCGGCTGAACATACCGCTGCAGGAGTTGAGTCAGCCCATGTCCGCAACTGTCCTCGGCTGCCCAGTTCCGGGAAAATCCGACAGCAGACATTGGTCTTGCGAATGAAGATAGAGGATTATGCGGAGGATATTAGTTTCTATATCACTGAATCTCTTTATTTCCCCCTGATACTCGGGCCCACTGGCTGTCCCTGCATAACTCTTCCGTGAACTGGAAGGAAGGGAGGATCATTGCATGGTCGAGTCCCTGCAAGAAGGTATGTTTTAGGCTTGGTTATCCGACCCCCAGACTCTATCGAGACCAACGGGGACGGGGGAGGAGGTCTAATCTTTGGTCGGGGTAATCTGGAATCTTCAAGAAGCCCAGGGCTGCATTCAAAGGCAGACAAGCCGGCTCCGGCCAACAGGCCCGTGCGAATCCCAACCCTATCCAGTCTGGAGTGCGCTGGAATTGGAGAGGGAGGATCTCTAGTTCAGGAGCAGGCCAGGTAGGTGCCCAAACAGTCTGGAAATTCGTAGCGAAGTCAAAGGGCTCCAGTTACCAGGTCCCGTCTAAGGGGAAGGCTCCAAAATGGAGACGATCGGAGCTTAGTCTCAGGAGCACAAGGACCACATGTCGAACCTCACTGCCGAGGTCCAATGATTTGGACTTTGATCTGGCCTCTGTTTTCACTAAAGTCTCACCTCGAGTACATGTGGAGCCCCAGGAGCCATCCTCGGAGGAAGGTTCGTGAGTAATTGCAGCACCCAAGTCGGTAGAAATCCCTTCTGTATACAAGGATTTGGAAGAGGTCTTCAGCAAGTGAAAGACCTCGACTCTTCCACCGCATCGGCCTTACGACTGTTCTATCTACTGCCTGGCAGTACTTTCAGCCCGGAGAGAGGTGCAACAGAGGGGTATATAAAGGGGGCTCTTACCTCGGATTCATTCGGCCCTCCACCTGTCCAGCTGGCGCTGACTTCTTTTTCGTTCACGAAAGGACGGGAGCCTGCAGCCATGTATTGATTATAGACGGCTGAATCGCATGACGGTCAAGAATCGTTACCCTCCTCCCATCGTGAACAATGCCTTCGAGGTTCTCCGAGGGGCAACTGAATCAGAATCAGGTTTATTGTCACCGGCATGTGACGTGAAATTTGTTAACTTAGCAGCAACAGTTCAATGCAATACATAATCTAGCAGAGAGAGAAAAATAAATAAATAAAATAATAATAATAATAAATAAACAAGTAAATCAATTATGTATATTGAATAGATTAAAATACGTGGAAAAACAGAAATACTGTTTATTTTTTAAAAAAAAGTGAGGTAGTGTCCAAAGATTCAATGTCCATTTAGGAATGGCAGAGGGGAAGAAGCTGTTCCTGAATTGCTGAGTGTGCGCCTTCAGTCTTCTGTACCTCCTACCTGATGGTAACAGTGAGAAAAAGGCGTGCCCTGGGTACTGGAGGTCCTTAATAATGGACGCTGCATTTCTGAGACACCGCTCCCTGAGGATGTTCTAAGTACCCAAGATGGAGCTAATTAGATTTACAACTTTCTGCAGCTTCTTTCGGTCCTGTGAAGTAGCCCCTCCGGCCGCCCCCCCCCCCCGCCCCCCATATACCAGACAGTGACGCAGCCTGTCAGAATGCTCTCCACGGTGCAACTGCAGAAGTTTTTGAGTGAATTTGTTGACATGCCAAATCTCTTCAAACTCCTGATGAAGTACAGCCGCTGTCTTGATTTCTTTATAACTACATCGATATGTTGGGACCAGGTTAGATCCTCAGGGATCTTGACACCCAGGAACTTGAAGCTGCTCACTCTCTTCATTTCCGATCCCTCTGTGAGGATTGGTACGTATTCCTTCGTTTTACCCTTCCTGATGTCCACAATCAGCTCTTTCGTCTTACTGACGTTGAGTGCCAGGTTGGTGCTGCAGCACCATTCCACTAGTTGGCATATCTCACGTCTTCTCGTCACCACCTGAGATTCTACCAACAATGGTTGTATCGTCAGCAAATTTATAGATGGTAGTTGAGCTATGCCTAACCACACAGTCATCTGTATACAGAGAGAGTAGAGCAGTGGGCTAAGCACACACCCATGAGGTGCACCGGTGTTGATCGTCAGCGGGGAGGTGGTGTTATCACCAATCCTCACAGATTGTGGTCTTCCGGTTAGGAAACCGAGAATCCAATTGCAGGGGGAAGTACAGAGGCCCAGGCTCTGCAACTTCTCAATCAGGATTGTGGGAATGGTGGTATTAAGTGCTGAGTTATAGTCGATGAACAGCGTCCTGACATAGATGCTTATGTTGTCCAGGTGGTCTAAAGCCGTGTGGAGAGCCATTGAGATTGCATCTGCCGTTGACCTATTGTGGCAATAGGCAAATTGCAATGGGTCCAGGTCCATTCTGAGGCAGAAGTTCAGTCTGGTCATGATCAACCTCTCAAAGCATTTCATCACTGTCGATGTGCTCCCGGGCGATAGCTAGACTTGCAGAGTGCTGACATACTTGTTCGCATAAAGGGGGTGACGATACGAAGATGGCATTCAACACACCACCAGGGCACTCTGAATAACTGATCATGCCTTTCGGCCTTATGAATGCGACAACAGTTTTCCAGGCCTTTATAACCGACATGATCCGGGATGCCCTCCAGAGACTTGGATGTCTCAGGGGCAGGAATGGCTCCTCAGTGTCCCAGACTTTAAATGTTTCAAAAAGGACAGGAAGGGCGGCAAAAAGGTGGGGACGTGGCATTGCCAATCAGGGATGGCGAAACGTCTGCAGAAAAGGAGGAGATTATACAAGGAGACAGTGTAGGTGGACGTCAGAAAAAGGAAGAGGGCAATAACTCTACTGGGTGTTTTTATAGACCCCCCCCCACCACCACCAATAGTAACAGGAACTTCGAAGAGTAGATGGGGAGGCAGACTCTGGAACGGATCAATAATAATAGGGTTGTGAACCTAACTTTCCTGATATTGACTGGCATCTCCTTAGAGCAAGGGGTTTAGATGCCGTGGAGTTTGTTAGGCGTGTTCATCAAGGTTTCCTGACGTAATATGTAGATACGCTAACTCGAGAGAGGCTGTACTTGATCTGATATTGGGCAATGAATCTGGTCAGAGATTAGATATCTTGTTGGGAGAGCATTTTGGGGGTAGTGATCACAACTCTATCTCCTTTAACATAGCGCTGGAGAGGGATAGGAACAGACAATTTGGGAAAACATTTAATTGGGGTACTGGACGAGATATACCCCAGGCTACTGTGGGAAACGAGGTAGGAGATTGCTGAGCGTCTGGAGATGATCTTTGCATTATCATTAGGGATGGGAGAAGTGCCTGAGGATTGGAGGGTTGCAAATGGTGTTCCCTTGTTCAAGAAAGTAAGTAGAGATAACGCAGGAAATTATAGATGAGGTATTCTTAATTGAGTGGTGGGCAAGTTGTTGGAGAAGATCCTGAGAGGCAGGATTTACGAGCATTTGGACAGACATAATCTGATCAGTGATAGTCAGCATGGTTTTGCAAGGACAGTTGTGCTTTACGAGCCTGATTGAACTTTTTGAGGATGTAACAAAATACAATGACGAAGGTAGAACAATGGATGTAGTGTATATGGATTTCAGAGAGGCAGTTGATAACGTTCTTATGCAAGGCTGATGCAGAATGTAAGAAGGCATGGGATCCAAGGAGACCTTGGTTTGTGGATCCAGAATTGGCTTGCCCACAGAAGGCAAAGGGTGTTTTGTCGATGGTTCGTATTCTGCATGAAGGTGGAACACTAGTGGTGTTTCGCAGGGATCTGTTCTGGGACCTCTCCTCTTTGTGATTTTTATAAATGACCAGAATGAAAAAGTAGAAGGGTGGGTTAGTAGGTTTGCTAATGACACAAATGTCGGGGGTGTTGTAGATAGTCTGGAGGGTTTTCAGAGGATACAGCGGGTTGCAGAACTGGGCTGCGAAGCTCACTTCACACTTATCTGGTTTGAACTCCAACCCAGGTAAGAGTGAAGTGGTTCATTTTTGGAAGGTCAAATTTGAAGACAAATAATATTATTAACGGTGAGACTCTTGGCAGTATGGAGGATCAGAGAGATCTTAGGGTCCGCGTCCATTGGACACTGAAAGTTGCTGCGCAGGTTGACAGAGTTGCGAAGCAGGTGTATGGTGTGTTGGCATTTATCAACCGTGGGACTGAGTTTAAGAGCTGTGAGGTAATGTTACAGCTATGTAAGACCTTGATCAGACCCCGCTTGGAGTACCGTGCTCAGTTCTGGTCACCTCACTGCAGGAAGGATGGGGATACTATAGAAAGAGTGCAGAGGAGATTTACAAGGATGTTGCCTAGATTGCAGAGGGCGCCTTATGAGAATAGGTTGGGTGAACTCGGCTTTACTCTCTGGAGAGACGGAGGATGAGAGGTGACCTGATAGAGGTGTACAAGATGACAAGAGGCATTGATCCCATGGGTAGCCAGTGGTTTTTTCCCCAGGGCTGAAATGGCTAATTCGAGGGGATATAGTTTTAAGGTGCTCGGACAGTACTAATCAAGAGATTAGAACTTTTGTTCGGGGCGCTGAAGCTGAGGCTGCTTTCGCAGAATTCAAACACGATTCACGTGAGCTCCCATTTTATTTGCATTTAATCTGGACCTTCCCTTCAACGTACACCATCGGGCAATAAACTTCACCCGTGTGCGCTTTTTCCAGCCGTTTATCCTCGGCAGAGGTGAACTACGGCATCGGAAACAGAGAGTTGCTCACGCGTCAAAGTGGCTCTGGGGGAATGGAGTCACTGGCTCGAGGGGGCCAATAACCCTTTTATCGTATAGACAGACCACAAGAACCTGGCTTATATTCAGGAGGCCAAGACACTGAATTCCAGGCAGGCCAGGCGGTCTCTTTTTCCTTAATCACTTCAATTTCGTCCTTACCTATCGACCGGGTTCAAAGAATCAGAGACCAGATGTCTTGTCCTGTCAGCTCGACGAGCACGAACGAGAAGAGCAGCCTACCACCATCTTTCCCCAAGCCCAGGTGATAACACCAATTTGTTGGGGAATCGACACACTTGTTTGTAAAGCCTAGGCGCAGCATAAGATTCCTCAGAACCGCCCTCCGGGTCGGCTGTTTATTCCTGTCCAGTCCGGTCTCAGGGTCTTCAATGGGGACATGCATCAAGAATGACCGCTCACCCAGGGATTGGCAGGACCCTCAAATTCATTAAGAGACAATATTGATGACCTGGAATGGTGAGGGAGGTCTGTCAATAAGTGCAGGTATACGAAGATGTGTACCCGGAGCAAGGAACCCCGCACCCAACCTCAAGGGCTCCTTCCCCCTCCGCCTGCTCCGGACAGACCATGGGCGCACATCTCCATGGACCATGTCACGGGTCTTCCTCCTTCCATGGGGAAGATCCTTACCATGATAATTGTGGATCGTTTTTAGAAGACCTGCAAAATTCATCGCCTTTGACAGACTACCTGCAGTGGAGATGGCCGAAATTGCCCTGCACCAGTTCTTTAGGATCCACGGTTTTCCGATGGACATTGTGTCGCATTGCGGTCTGCAATTCGCGCCATCTTCATGGAGAACGTGCTATAGGCTGACTGAGGCAACAGCGAGTATTTCCTCTGGGTTTTACTCGCACTCGAACGGCCACACGGAGCAGGTGAACCAAGATTTGGAAGAACCCTAAGAGGCCTGGCCTCTGAACAATCGGGCGAGTGGTGCGACCATTTGATGTGGTGAAGGTCACCCACAACACTCTACGGCATTCGGCGCATGGAATACCCACTTTCGAATGCCAGTTTGGCTATCCTCCGCCACTTTTGCCTGAGCAGGAGGTTGAGATGGAAGATCCCGTCCGACGCTGCAAGATTAGGGCAAGGGAGACTTGGTTAGTTTCTACCCGGAAGACTGAAATAAAGAGAAAACAGGGATCAGTTTTGCAGCCTGGGCAAAAGGTCTGGCTGTCGAATCAGGATCTGCCTCTTCGGGTGGAGCCTAGGCAATTGGCGCCAAAGGTCAACAGACCCTTCAAAATTCTCAAGTACGTAAATCCAATGGCTTACACCTTACAGCTCCCCAAGACCCTTACCATCAATCCCACTTTCCACATTTCCAAATTAAAACCTCTGTGCACCAGCCCCTCAGACTCACCATCATCAGTCCCGCCGTCACACAGGTTTGTCGATGGGGAACAGGTCTTCACTTTGAGAAGAATATTCGATCCACGAACTGTTCAGAGTTTTCGGCAGTTCCACATATACTGAGAAGGATTCGGACCCAGAACGGTGCTGGGTTCCTGAAAGGGACATCTTGGATCCGCTCTCATCTATGACAACCATCATCGTCTCTCTGAACAACCAGGGCGGCAGGGGTCGGCCATAGGGGTAGGAATCCTGCTCCAGCACGCACCAAACTGGCACGATATTAGACACGATAACAGAGCTAAATTTGGGCGTCAGGATTTAATATTTAAACAGTGTCTGAACTGAGGTTCGGTACTCAATCGTCAGCTGAGACTTGGGTTCTCGTCTAGCGTCTAGTTTAGAACCTGTCTTTGTCTTAGTCTTGTATCATGCCTCAAATTTAGTCTCGGATTCTCCAGCACTGGGGTCCTAACCCATCCTCACCTTAGTTATTCGTTACAGACACAATGACAGGGACACAGTAATAGACAAAATAGCAGGAACACAATAAAAGTGACGCATTATCAGGATCACAATAAGATACACGATTAAAAAAAAGTAAAGGAATCCATAACAGAAATACAATAAAAGAGATACAACCACAGATACACGATAAGGGGACACAATGACAGGAACACAATAACAGAGACACAACAACAGGCGCACAATGACAGGGACACAATAACAGGAAATGAATAACAGTGGCACGATATTTGACACGATAACAGAGCTAAAATAACAGGGAGGCAATAATGAAGAGAAAACAACAGAGACAAGAAAACACATAAACAGAAATAACAGGCATAATAACAAGGACATAATACCACAGACACAATAACAGACGCAGTCGGAAAAACGTAACGATACACAAAATATCAGGGACACAATAAAAGACACAACTACTGACACACAATAACTGACACAATAGCATAAGCACAACAATATGAACACAGTAACAGATACGACATATCAGGAAAAATAACAGGGTTCAGTAACTGAGACAAGATAAGAGAACACAACAACTGAGACACAATTATTGAGACAAAATAGCAGACACACTAACAGGCACAATAACAGAACACAATAGAAGGGACAAAACAAAAGCGACAGATTAACCGGGTCACAATTATGGGACGCAATAACAGAGACACAGAAACAGCTGAAATATCTGGGACACAATAAAAGAGAGATAATAACAGAGGAACAGTAACTGGAACACAACAACAGGCACGATAGCTGAGGCACAATATCGGGCACATATTATTAAGGATGTATCAACACGGACAGAATGATAGAGACACGGTAAAAGGAAGACAATAAGATGTCTCGAGCTGGGGCACCGGGCAGTAAACACAACCTTCGAGACGCTCTATCCTCTGTCTCATCCCCAGATTATACTATCCCCAATTACCACTGCATTTCTCTTCCCTCCACCTCTTGAATGGCTCCCTGAACTACAGTGCCACATTTGGGTTGCAAATCCTTCCTACAGCCCCCACTCTCATTCACACAGGGAGAAAGAATCTCAGACCAGTTGGACATGCTCAAGGGCTGAGGCTCGTCCAGCGCTGTCTCTTGAATCACTTAGCCGCCTCAGGAGATACGATCTCAGAGACACAATAATAGAGACACAACGACAGGGACACACTAAAAGGCAGGATTGTAGGTAGACAATAAACGCGACAGAATAACAGCCACATAAATAGGTACACAATAACAGAGCAAAACAACTGTGACACAATGACAGGCACAATAACAGGGACTCGATAACAGACACAATCAAATGGAAACAATAACAGGGACACAATAACGAAGGGAAATTAACAGAGAAACTACAGAGGCATAATAACAAGCAAACTATTATAGGCAGATTAACAGATACTATAACATGCACACTATGATAGGGGAAAACTAAAAGAACCACAATAACAGAGACTCAATAACAGGGACGCAATAATAAGAATGCAATAGCAGGGACACAATAGCAGACAAGATTACAGAGTTTCTTTGTTATTCTGTGTCTTTTATCGTGTTTCCTATCGTGTCCCAGTTATTGTGTACCCCTTATCACAACTCATTTATCGTACCCTGATATTTTGCCTGATGATAGTCATGTCAGTTATTGTTTTTCCGTTAATGTGTTCCTTGTATTGTGTACACTTTACAGTGCCCGTTATTGATCCTGTTATTGTGCACGTGTAATTGTGTCCTTTCTGTGTCCCTGTTACTGAGACCCTGTTATTGTGTCAGTGGTATTGTGACTGTCATTGTGTCACTGCTGCTCTGCCCTATATTGTGTCTTTGTTGTTGTGCTTGTCGTTGTGTCCCTGCTGTTTTGTCTCTGCTGTTGTGACCCTGTTGCTGAGTCTGTGTTATCGTAGCCTCATTATCGTCTCTCTGTTATTTTGTGTATGTCCTATCGTCTGTTACTGTGTCTATTTTTCTGTCCTTATCATTGTTTCTCTGAAGTTATGTCCCTGCTATTCTGCTTCTCCTATTGCCTCTGTAATTGTGTTTCTGTTATTTTCCCTGTTACTGTGCCTCGGTTACTATGTGCTGAATATTGTGTCCTTGGCTGTGCTTGGTATTGTGTCCGTGCTTCCATGTCCTTGCTATCGTGTACCCGTTTACGTTTCCCTGCCATTATGTGTCTGTTATCGTGTCTCTGTTATTGTTTCTTTGTAGCGATGTCTCTGTTATTGTCTCCCTCTTATTATCTCTCTGTTATTGCGTCTGTTATTCTGTTTCAGTTACTGTGTCTTTGTTATTGTGTTCCTGTCAATGTACCGCCGTTGTGCAGTCTCTGTTATTGTGTCCCTTTTATCATGCCTCTGTTATCGTGTCCTGTAAGGGTTCCTGTTATTTTATAGTGTCTTTTTCTAAGTCCCTGTTCACGTGCCCCTGTTAGTGTGTCACTTTGATTGTGTCCCTGCTATTTTGTCCCTACTATTGTATCTGTCATTGCGACCTGTTATTGTGTCGGTTACTCTCTATCTGTTATTGAGTCCTTGTTACTGTGTTGCTGTTATTTTGTCTCCTTGATTATGTCTCTGTTTGTCAAGGTTATCATGTCACTGTTATAGTTTCAGGATTATGTTGTCTCAGTTATCGTGTTCCTGTTATGTCGCCTGTTTTTGTCTCTGCTATAGTTTTGTTGCTATTATGTCCCTGCCATTCAGTTTCGCCTGCTGCATGTATTATTGTGCCTTTGTAAGTTTCACTGTTATTATGTCCGTTGTTGTGTTCCTGTTATTGTGCTCCTGTTATCATGTCATTTATTGTGTCCGTAGTTTCTTGCCTCTGTTAGTGTATCCTTATTATCGGCTTCCTGCTATTTTAGCACAGTTATTGTGTTAATTTTCTTGTGTCCTCCTATTGTGTCTGTTATTGTGCCTCTGTTATTGTGTCCCTGTTGTCGTGTCCCTGTTGTCATGCGCGTGTTATTGTGTCCTCATAATCGACTGCCTTTTATTCTGTTTATGTTATCCTGCTTGCTGCTGTGTCCATCATTGTGTCTCTATTATGGTCTATCTGTTATTGTTGCTCTGTCACTGAGTCTCTATTATTGTATCACTGTTATTCTGTCTGTTACTGTGTCGGTTGTACTGCCTCTATCCTGCGTGCCAGATATTGTGTCCCTATTCTTGTATCGAGTATTGTGTCCGTGTTATCGTGTCTCTTGATGTGGCACCGTTATCAATTCCCTGTAATTATGTCCCTGTTAGTGTCTATTATTGTGTGACTGCTAATGTTCCCTGCTGTAATGTCTCCCGTTGTTGTGTTCCTGCCGTTCATGTCTATCATGTATCTGTTATCGTATCCAGCTTTTTCCTGATACTTTATTCTGCTGTTATTGTGTGTATGATATATTGTCCGTTATTATGTTTATTATTGTGTCCCTGTTATTGTGTACCGGTTATTCTTTATCTTCTATTGTTTTGCTGTTATTTTGTTTCTCCTATTTCCCCCGTTGTTGTGCCCGTGTTATTATGTCTGGCTATTGCGTCCTCATTCTCGACTCCTTGTAATTGTACCTCTGTTATTGTGTCTATTATCGTATCTCAATTATCGAGTTTCCCTTATCGTGTCTTATTTATCGTGTTCTTTCATTTTGTCTGATAATCGGACGTGTCTGTTATTGGTCCCTGTTAATGTATTCCTTTTATGGTGTACATATTATAGTGTCTGGTATTGTGTACCTGTAATTGTGTCGCTATTATTGAGACCCTGTTATTGTGTCTATGTTATTGCGTCTTTGTTATCGTGTTTCTGGCCTTGAGTCTCCTTTATCGTGTTTCTGTTATTGTATCCCTCTTATCGTGTCCTGTTACTTCTCTTTTATTTTATCGTGTAAGCTATTGTGTCTCTGCTAATGTGTCAACATTTGTTGTGTCCCTGTATATGTTGTTCTGTTCCTGTTGTTGTCTCCCTGTTGTTGTGTTACTGTTTATAAGTCCGTGTTATCGTGTCCCTGTTTTTGCGTCCACACTATTATCTCCTTTTTAATGTGTGTAGGTTTATACTTTGTTACTGTTACAATTATTATGTCCCGTTGTTGTTTGCTGTTAATATATCCCGGTAATTCTGTTTCTCCTATTTTCCCTGTTATTTTCCTTGACAGAATAAAAGAGACAACTACAAGTACATTACTGAAGAAAAATAGCACACTCAATAAAAGAGACACAATAAAAGATGTACATTAACAGGGGCGCAATGACACTGGCACATTAACAGGGACAGGCTAACAGTGACATAATGACAGGCGCAATAACAGAGAAAGGGACAGGGACACAATAACAGAGGCAATAGGAGGAACAGAAAGGCAGGGACTCAATACGCGTGGCACAATAATAAACACAATAACGTTGATACCATAACAGAGATAATAACAGGGAGTATCACAGGGAGAAAATAACGGTGACAGAATAACAGCCATAAAAGCAGGTACATAAGAACAGATAGAATACCAGTATAAAATAACAGAGGCAAAATAAAAATGGCACAATAACAGGACAAATGAATTGTGACACAATCACAGACACAGAATGCACAGGGTCACAATAAGAGAGAAACAGTTACAGAGACACAATAACAGGGAAACTATAATAGGCATATTGACCGATATTATAACATACGCACAGTAACAGGGAATAACTAAAAGGACCACAATAACAGACACGACAGATTACCAGGCAAAATAACAGGTCACGATTGCAGTGAAAAGTGTGTGTGTGTGTGTGTGTATGGGGGGTGGGGTGTACAATAACAGGGACATAATGATGGAGACACAATAACTGACACGATAGAATAACCTGAAAACTAACATGACACGATAAGAGGAACACAATAACAGAAACACGATAATGGAGACCCAATGACAGGAACACAACAACGGAGACACAATAATGGGGATGCAATAATAGAGACACAATAAGAGACGCAGTAACGAGGGATACAATACCAAAGACGGAAGAACTGAGACACATTAGCAGAGATGTAATAGCACAGACACAATAACAGTCACGATTATGAGACATGATGCCGGGGACACAGTAACTGAGAAACAATAACACTGACTGACATAAGAACGTTGACACACAAAAAAGGGAAAAAATAACAGGCACAATACCAGGGATGCAATAACAGGGAACCAGTAACAGAGGCACAACAACAGAGACACAATAATTGACACACGATGACAGGGTCAGAATCATGGGCAGAATGACAGCGAAACAATAAAAGAGACATATCAACAACATTAATACCAGGGACACAATATCAGAATCACAATAATAGACTCAATACCAGGGACACGATAATAGCAAACCCATAACAGACACAATAAGAGAGACACGATAAACGATAAAATGAGCAAAATAACAAGCATACACGAACAGAAAAGCAATAACAGTTATACACTAACAGGAACACAATGACAGTGACAGAATAACAGACATAATAACAGATGCAATAACAGGGACGCAATTTAGACACAATAACAGGGCTACAATAAAATATACAACATTATATGCACACAACAGCAGAAACAGTATCAGTCACAATACAGACACAATAACAGAGACACGTTAACAGGGGCACAATAACAGGGAGACATAAACAGGGCTCAACAACAGACATGATAAAATATAATGAAAAGTAACAGGGCATGGTAACATAGGCATGATAAGAGGGACACAATTACAGAGACACGATAATGAAGGCACAATGACAGGAACAAAACAACAGACACACAATAAAAGACAAACAATGACTGGGATCCAATAACAGAGACAGAATAACGGCGATACATTAAGAGGGGCGCCTTAAAAGGGATACAATGACAGACACAACAGCAGGGACTCAATAGCAGAACCCATTAGCAGACACTTAATAGCAGGGACTCAATAACAGGAACACAATGACAGAGACACAATAGCAGAGTCATAATAACAGAGGATATAATAACAGAGGATACAATAACAGAGACACAATAACACGGAGACAATAACAGACACAATCACAGGAACATAATAACAGAGGCAACAGGATAAACAAAAGAGCAGGGCACGAATCGAGAGACACGATAAGGGAGACACGATAACAGGGGCACAATAACAGACACAATACAAGAAGTACAAAAAGAGGCTCATTAATAGAGGAAAAATAACAGACATGATATAACCTGAAAGGTAGCACGACACGATACCATTGAAAATAGGAGGAACATAACAAGAGCGAGACTGTAACAGACACAGCATGACGGGAAAGCAACAGCACCGGCGCAATAACAAGGGTCACATTAACAGGAACACATGAACAAGCGCGATAAAATAACAGGAAAACTTAAAGGACACGATGACAGAGACACAATAAGAGGAACAGAATAATAAAGTCACGATAATGGAAATAAAGTGACAGGGATACAACAACACAGTCACAATAGCAAGGGCACAATAACATGGCAACAATAACAAGGGGACAAAGACAGGGGCAATATAAAAGAGACACAATGACAGTGACACAAATACAGAGACATCTACCAGGACACAGAGGTAGAAAAATAGACACAACAGCTGGGAGGCGATAATGAGGAATCAATAATAGCGACACAATAACAGGGATATATTATGAGGGAGACATCAACGGGCATAATGACAGGCACGAGAACATGGACACAATAACAGACATGGCATCAGGGCACAATAAACGTGACACATTAGTGGGCACAATAAAAGTAACTCAATAACAGAGGCACAATTACATATGATAAAATAACAGGAAAACTCAAAAGAAACGATAACAGAGACACAATAAGAAGAACACAATATCAGAGACGATAACGGAAATACATCGACAGGAACTCAATAACTGGGATACAAGAACATGGACACAATGAAATGGGCGCATTAACACGGAAACAATAACAGCAACACAATAACAGAGAGGAATAATATTGTGTGTATTGTGTATATAATATTGTGTATATTGTGTGGCACAATAATAGAGCCAGAATAACGAACGGAAAACAGCGAGACAATAATGAGGACGCAATAACAGAGACAATAACAGGAATACATTAACAGGGGCATAGCCACTGGAACACAATAACAGAAAATAATATAGGAAAAATACAGAGGGAATCGGAGAAATAGAACAGCAGAGATACAATAACAGAGAAACAACAGCAGAGACAAGGAGACATTAAGAGGAACACGATATCAGAGACATCATAAAGGGGAAACAATAATAATATCACGATAAACGGGACACAATAGCACGCAGAATTACAGGGGCACTATAACATGCACAAATTAACAGGACACATTTACATGGGCACAAGAACAGACAAACAATTGTCAGGCAAAAAAAAGCACAACCACAATGACACGATAAGGGAGACACAATAACACAGATACAATAAAAGACACAAACAGGGACCCAATAACAGAAAGGGCGAATTGTCAGGCAAAGTAACAGAACACAATAAATGGATACAATAAAATAAAAATAAAATAAAATAAAATAAAAACGATAGGGTCACCATGGCTGGAACACATAAATGTTACAGGTTAACAGAGCCACTATAACAGTTCAGTTTCATTTATTGTCATTTAGAAATGCATGCATTAAAAATGATACAACGTTCCTTCAGAATGATAGCACAAGAAAACACAGGACAAACCCAACTAAAACTGACAAACCACATGATTATAACATATAGTTACAACAGTGCAAAGCAATACCATAATTTGATAAAGAACATACCATGGGAACGGTAAAAAAAAGGTTTCAAAGTCCCGATAGACTCATCATCCCACGTAGGCGGCAGAAGGGAGGAACTCTCCCCCCATGAACGGCCAAGCGCCGCCAACTCGCCGATGCAACACCATTGGAAGCACCCGACCGCAGCGGACTCTGAATGCGTCCAAAAACTTCGAGCCTCCGACCAAACCCTCCGACACAGCCACTCCGAGCACCACCCTCTGCTGAGCGCTTCGACCCCGCCCCGGCCGCCGAGCAATAAGCAAAGCCGAGGATTCGGGGCCTTCTCCCCCGGAGATTCTGGACCACACAGTAGCAGCAGCAGCGAAGCATGCATTTCAGAAGTTTCAACAGATGTTCCTCTGTACTCTCACGTCCGTCTCCATGAAATCAGGATTGTGCACGGCACCGTACTTGACAAACAACAGACATCACCACCGGAGTGGCCGCTGCGAGCTGCGTCGCGCCGCCATCTTCTGGCTTCACAGGGGCACATTAACAGGGAAATATTAACAGACATAATAGCAGATTGAATAACAGGAAAACTGCCAGTGTATGATTATAGAGACACGATAAGAGGGGCACAACAAGCGCACAATAACATAGACTCAATAACAGACGCGATAACAGGGACTAAATTGCAGAGAAACAATAGCAGGGAGACATTAAGAGGGCGCCAATGAAAGGGACACAATAATAAGCACAATAACAGTGGGACATGACAGGGACACAATAACAGCGATGCATTCAGAAGGAGACATTAACAGGGGCACAATGACGGACATAATAACAGTGATCCAAGGGACGCATTAAAAGTGACACATTAACAGGGGCACTGTCAATGCGTTCCGAAATGGCTCAAGTGCGGAAACAGAAAGACAGTGAAGCGAGTCGATACTTCGCAGACTTTAAGGCGAACATCATTTTATGGAAATGAAAATAAACACTAGACCAAGCAGGGCTGTTAACTAAATCTCTCAACGGAAAACTAGATGACAACATCGCTGTTGAACGGAATATCTAAATATGAAACGAATACGGCTCGTCTCCAGCGGCAGTCAAATCGTCAGTCCTCTTTCTCAGACAAGGCCGAATGTAGGCAGGCAATATAACATTGCTGTGCTAGTCTCGATATGCGTTACAACGAAAAAAGGAGAGTTAAATACGGCCATAATACAACAGTAATTACCTGAAACATGCATCTCCAAGACCGCAGTTGATGAATCTGCTGCACATCCAGCCCACGTGAGTGTGTAGACCACAGAGCAGAAGCCGTGGTTGTGGCAGGGCACCCCTCCCTAGGCACAGATTTTGAGGCGTCCCAGCCTCTGCCAGCTGGAAGTCCCGGAGAGAGACTTGTCCAAGATGTCCTTCGCCGGCTCCAAGAAAGTTGTTCAGGGCTAACTCTTTCCCAAACTACAAGGTACTCCATCTAATCCAGTATCCGGCGAGATGACAGGAGGCGCCACAGAGCGTAGACCAGGAAACAGCCTACCAAGCACGGAGGAGGGGGAGGTGAGGTGACTGGATCCCGGGGAAAGGTAATAACGGGCTTGAACCAGGAAACATAGGACATTGGGTGGACCTTCCTTGATGCTGGTAGACACAAGCAATATGACACCTTGTTGATAGTCTTTTCCACTACAAATGATGCCACGTAGCGCGGAGCCGGTTTGCGGTTCTCGACTTTTTGGGGAAGATACCTTGATGCCAACCAGTTCTCTTCTCCTGGTTTGGAAGGCCTCACCTGTTGGCGAAGCCGATCAGCCTGCCGGGAATGCTGTTTCTGAGTGCGCAACAGCGAAGCCCTGGTTCTTCTCCACATGCTCTTGTAACGCTGGATCAGCTGTTCAGTAGTAGAATCTGCTATATCAATCTTCAGGCCAGGGAAGAGCGGTGGCTAGAATCCGTTCTGGAATTTAAAGGGAGGCATACGCGTGGAGGAAACCGAAGGATATTGTGGGCAATAACTGCCCAAACCAGTTGGGACCTCCAAGACGTGGGATTGGAAGAGGCAAGGCGGCCAGCGTTGGGTTGTCTTTAACTCCTGATTCACTCTCTCAGGCTGGCCATTAAGTTGGGGTTGGAAGCAAGTCGAGAGGAAGCTAACCGTGGCTCCTGTAAGGGAATAGAAAGCCTTCCGAAAGCGTGAAGTGAACGGTGGTCCACGGTCTAATACCATGTCGTGAGGGAAGCCAAGAAGGCAGATCACCTATTGAACCATGAGGGAGGTAGTCTCACTGGCCAATGGGAGCTTCGGGAGGGCAGTGGAATAGATGGCCTCTGAGCTTAGGAGACAATGGAGCCTAGCGGCGACTCCTTTGCTTGTATCTTCCGAAACAGCTCTATTTCTATTTTTAATATCTCTATTCTCCCCTTTCAAGTTTCTTTTGAAAACCCTGACATGGAGTTACATGCTGACTTCGGTTCTTTAGGGGAATGGGACCCGCTCTCTGGGTCGCATGACTTAGCCGATATTCGATATACCAAGGACGCGGCCTAGAAGATTAGCTCGCCTTCGGCGTTTAGGGATTTCGTGGCTCTGGAGGCGGGCGGACTCGAAGTCAGTGCCTCTGCAGGAAATCGGGGTGTCGTGGGAGACGGAAGATCTCTGGCTGTGTGCCCAGAGGCCCGAATTATTTGGGCACAGAGCTCGGAAAAAGCGACGCAACGGACTTTTAACATCTCAAATCAGCGAGTTGTTTGTTATGTCTCCCCTCTCGCTGTAAAACGGAGACATCTCTTTCTCCCTTATTACGGAAAGAGAGAGAGAGCGTCTGTGGTGTGCCGAATTACGGGGTGAGCGAGTAGTCTTTATGGTACTGCAAGTCTGTGTCTTTATTGATGCTTTGCTGCACGCTTGAGTGCTCGGTGGAGGGCGCCGATGCTATTTTTTTGCTTGTGGGGGCGCAGGGATCGTTGCTTTGCTGCTTCTTCCGCGTGGGAAGGGGCGCTAGGGGCTTTGGGGTTCTAACATTTAACTCTTACTTATTCTTTGGGGCACTCCCCTGTCTTAGTGCATGGTTGCGAAGAAAAAAAATTAATGATGTATATTGTATACATTTCTCTAACATTAAATGTACCTTTGAAATCTTTGAAACAACCAGAATGCTAGTGTTTCCATTAGAGGGGGACAGTCCAATGATTTAATCCACCGAGAGATGGGACCAAGGGCGATGCAGTACAGGCAGGCGACATAACCGACCCACGGGGCGTTGGCGTGTCGACTTGTTCTGAGTGCAGATACAAAGTCGTGGACAACTTAGGATATAGATGGCCACCAAAATTGTCTCTTGATAAGCTCCTGATTCCGTTGAAAGCCCGGAAGGCCAACCAGACGGGAGGAGTGACCCCATTCCAACACTTTGGAGCGCACCGTAGCGGAACCAAACAGCCGGTTGGGAGCTCCCCCACCTGGATCTGGGTCCAACTGTTGGGGTGGCCCTCACCTCCGCCTCTATTCCACAAGTCACCGGAGCAGCAATTGACGAGCGAAGGATCGGCATTATCCTCAGAGCCGTCGAACTGCTGGGAGAGTGTGTCGACCTTGGTATAGGTGCGGATGAAATTAAACCGGGTTAAGAAGAGAGCCCAACGGGCTTAACGGGAGCTGAGCCTCTTCCAGGGCCTCCTTGACAACCAGAAGTTCCCGATTCCCAACATCATAATGACTCTCGGCCAGAGTCAAGCGACTGGAAAGAAAGGCAGAAAGTTGCGTCCGGCTGTCAGCTGAAGAGCGCTGAAAGCTCCAATTGCAACATCAGATGCATCCACCTCAGCTATGAATGGCCGTGATGGAACTGGGTGTAACTGCGCTGGGGCAGTAGTGAAACGTTGCTTTGAACTCCGAAAATGTTTCGGCGGCGTTGCTTATCCAGTGAAATCCTGCAGAGGTGTTTCTGGTGAGTGCATTTATGGGAGCAGCGACGGCATCGACATTCCGGATGAAGAGGCGATAAACACTCGCAAATCCCGGAAGCACCGCACCTGTTTGACTGTAGATGGTTTGGGTCGCTCCGTAGCCGCCTGAACTTTATTCAGATCCACTTCAACGCTGGACAGGGTAAATATATAGCCCAGGTTATAAGCATTGCGCAGATCAATTTTGAAAAACATTGGTGCTCCCTGGAGATGTACAAACGCAGACGCGAGCTGGGGAAGAGGGCAGCGTTTCTTCACGGTGGTACTCTTTAAGGGCCCATAATCGATGTAGGATGGAACTTGCTATCTTTCTCGCTCACAAAAAAAGAAGCCTTCTCCTGGTAGCGTGGTTGACAGACAGACAAACCCCATGGTCAATGCGTCCTTGATGTATTCTTCCGTGGCAACCGTTTCAAGAGGAGAGAGGGGCAAGGGCGTGTCCTGGGGAGTACAAAAAGCTCCATGGCGCAGTCGTATGGCCGGTGTGGAAGCAAGAAGATGGTCTTCCTTTTTACTGAAGATACCAAGAAGATTAGCATATTCAGCCGGAATCACAGACAGGTCTACATCCTTAGCTGATGCAGGAGGGGATTCATGGAATGGAGCCTGAGCTGGACCTAGACAGGTAGACAGTTTCCCACTCTTGGGAGTCTTTTAAGAGACCAATCATTCCATGCTCTTGATTACCGGGGGGTGGGGGGACCAGGCACCAATGGCAGTTCAGGCGAATCAACCAGATAGAATGAATGTCCTTCACTTTGGTTGCCTTCAAGCACAAGTTGGAGAGGTTTGGTGAAAAGGTGGGTCTAGCTGGTGCCCAGAGGTCGACCGTCCAAGGCCCCGACGTTGATCTTTTCTCTTAATTCCCGAACCGGAACTCCCCATCTTTGAGCTAGAGAGATGTCCATGAGATCTCCGGCTACACCGGAGTCCATGAATGTATTAGATTCATGGGTCCGAGAACCCCATGACAAAGAGGCTGCGAGCATAACCTGCTGACGGGTGTTCTCTTTTATCGGACGCTTGTGACATACCTCCAGGAAATGTCATGGAGAAATGTGATGGGTCACGACAATAGAGGGAGGAACTTGTTCAGCCGTGGTCTCGTGCCTTCTGGATAGGCGCATGCGCTCCACTTGCATATGCTCCTCCTTGGACTGGGTTCTGGATGATGAGGGAAAGCACAAGGAAAGGCAGTGACGAGTGGGGTACTGCAAGGCTCAGTGCTGGGACCCCAGTTGTTTACAATATATATTAATGACTTAACGAGGGAATTAAATGCAGCACCTCCAAGTTTGACTAATCCTAACATTATTATTAAACCCGCTGATAAAGGGGGTGCTGTTGTAGTCTGGCGTACTGACCTCTACCTTGCCGAGGCACAGCGACAACTCGCGGATACCTCCTCTTATTTACCCCTCGATCGTGACCCCACTAAGGAGCACCAGGCCATTGTCTCCCACACTATCAACGACTTTATCCGCTCAGGGGATCTCCCATCCACTGCTACCAACGTTATAGTTCCCACACCTCCCACTTCCCATTTCTACCTGCTACCCAAGATACACAAACCTGCCTGTCCTGGCAGACCTATTGTCTCAGCTTGCTCAAGCAAACTCATTTCTGCATACTCGACATGGTTTTATCCCCCCTAGTTCAATCCCTTCCTACCTATGTTCGTGACACTTCTCACGCTCTTAAACTTTTCGATGATTTTAAGTTCCCTGGCCCTCACCGCTTTATTTTCACCATGGATGTCCAGTTCCTATATACTTCCATCCCCCATCAGGAAGGTCTCAAAGCTCTACGCTTCTTTTTGGATTCCAGACCTAATCAGTTCCCCTCTACCACCACTCTGCTCCGTCTAGCGGAATTAGTCCTTACTCTTAATAATTTCTCCTTTTGCTCCTCCCATTTCCTCCAAACTAAAGGTGTAGCTATGGGCACCCGTATGGGTCCTAGCTATGCCTGCCTTTTTGTTGGGTTTGTGGAACAATCTATGTTCCGTGCCTATTCTGGTATCTGTCCCCCACTTTTCCTTCGCTACATCGACGACTGCATTGGCGCTGCTTCCTGCACGCATGCAGAACTCGTTGACTTTATTAACTTTGCCTCCAACTTTCACCCTGCCCTCAAGTTTACCTGGTCCATTTCCGACACCTCCCTCCCCTTTCTAGATCTTTCTGTCTCTGTCTCTGGAGACAGCTTATCCACTGATGTCTACTATAAGCCTACTGACTCTCACAGCTATCTGGACTATTCCTCTTCTCACCCTGTCTCTTGCAAAAACGCCATCCCCTTCTCGCAATTCCTCCGTCTCCACCGCATCTGCTCTCAGGATGAGGCTTTTCATTCTAGGACGAGGGAGATGTCTTCATTTTTTAAAGAAAGGGGCTTCCCTTCCTCCACTATCAACTCTGCTCTTAAACGCATCTCCCCCATTTCACGTACATCTGCTCTCACTCCATCCTCCCACCACCCCACTAGGAATAGGGTTCCCCTGGTCCTCACCTACCACCCCACCGGCCTCCGGGTCCAACATATTATTCTCCGTAACTTCCGCCACCTCCAACGGGATCCCACCACTAAGCACATCTTTCCCTCCCCACCTCTCTCTGCATTCCGCAGGAATCGCTCCCTACACAACTCCCTTGTCCATTCGTCCCCCCCATCCCTCCCCACTGATCTCCCTCCTGGCACTTATCCGTGTAAGCGGAACAAGTGCTACACATGCCCTTACACTTCCTCCCTTACCACCATTCAGGGCCCCAAACAGTCCTTCCAGGTGAGGCATCACTTCACCTGTGAGTCGACTGGGGTGATATACTGCGTCCGGTGCTCCCGATGTGGCCTTTTATATATTGGTGAGACCCGACGCAGACTGGGAGACCGCTTTGCTGAACATCTACGCTCTGTCCGCCAGAGAAAGCAGGATCTCCCAGTGGCCACACATTTTAATTCCACATCCCATTCCCATTCTGACATGTCTATCCACGGCCTCCTCTACTGTAAAGATGAAGCCACACTCAGGTTGGAGGAACAACACCTTATATTCCGTCTGGGTAGCCTCCAACCTGATGGCATGAACATTGACTTCTCTAACTTCCGCTAGGCCCCACCTCCCCCTCGTACCCCATCTGTTACTCATTTTTATGCACACGTTCTTTCTCACTCTCCTTTTTCTCCCTCTGTCCCTCTGAATATACCTCTTGCCCATCCTCTGGGTCACTCCCCCCCCCCCGTCTTTCTTCCCGGACCTCCTGTCCCATGATCCTCTCGTATCCCCTTTTGCCTATCACCTGTCCAGTTCTCGGCTCTATCCCTCCCCCTCCTGTCTTCTCCTATCATTTTGCATCTCCCCCTCCCCCTCCAGCTTTCAAATCCCTTACTCACTCTTCCTTCAGTTAGTCCTGATGAAGGGTCTCGGCCTGAAACGTCGACTGCGCCTCTTCCTATAGATGCTGCTTGGCCTGCTGCGTTCACCAGCAACTTTGATGTGTGTTGCTTAGCTGTGAGGAGGATGCTAAGAGGATGCAGGGTGACTTGGATTGGTTAGGTGAGTGGACAAATTCATGGCAGATGCAATTTAATGTGGATAAATGTGAGGTTATCGACTTTGGTGGCAAAAATAGGAAAACAGATTATTATCTGTATGGGGACCGATTAGGAAAAGGGGAGGTGCAACGAGACCTGGGTGTCATTATACACCAGTCATTGAAAGTAGGCATGCAGGTACAGCAGGCGGTGAAAAAGGCGAATGGTATGTTGGCATTCATAGCAAGAGGATTCGAGTACAGGAGCATGGAGGTACTACTGCAGTTGTACAAGGCCTTGGTGAGACCACACCCGGAGTATTGTGTGCAGTTTTGGTCCCCTAATCTGAGGAAAGACATTCTTGCCATAGAGGGAGTACAAAGAAGGTTCACCAGATTGATTCCTGGGATGGCAGGACTTTTATATGATGAAAGACTGGATCGACTAGGCTTATACTGTCTGGAATTTAGAAGATTGTGGGGGGCGGATCTTACTGAAACATTTAAAATTCTAAAGGGACTGGACAGGCTAGATGCAGGAAGATTGTTCCCGATGTTGGGGAAGTCCAGAACGAGGGGTCACAGTTTAAGGAAAAAGGGGAAGCCTTTTAGGACCAGATGAGGAAAAACTTCTTCACACAGAGAGTGGTGAATCTGTGGAATTCTCTGCCACAGGAAACAGTTGAGGCCAGTTCATTGGCTATATTTAAGAGCGAGATAGATATGGCCCTTGTGGCTAAAGGGATCGGGGGTATGGAGAGATGGCAGGTATAGAGTTCTGAGTTGGATGATCAGCCATGATCTTACTGAATGGTGGTGCAGGCTTGAAGGGCCGAATGCCTACTCCTGCACCTATTTTCTATGTTTCTATGTTTCTATGAAAGATGATCAGACAGGGCGTAAAAAGCTTGCGACGTTCTTTCCCTGTGCCACTCAGTAACCGGGTCGTCAACTCCAATAGCCTGACTAATCAGGTTATCCGGACTATCCTACTTGGCACGGACTGCTATCTCATGCCGGTTGCCTGCGTTCAGTCCACGCTGTGCTGAGAGATCTCTCATTCCACCCCGTCTTACTGCAAGCGCCCTCGACATCCCTCTGCCTTGGCGCAGGTCCAGGAGTCGGTAGGCAGCCTCCTGGCCTCATATTTGAAGTTCAAAAACTCTCCTTCACTCGGCAACGAAATGCCGAAACAACTGGTGCGGAGTATCTTTGCTCCCATAAAGAGGTGAATTGGCTGAGTGGACGGCCATGTAAGAGATTTAACATGTATGCAAGTTGTCCATCACATAAACGACCAGGCTGGGCTTCGACGCATTAACCGGGAAAAAATAACAGACACCACAACTTGTCAGAAAAATAACACGATACAATAATAGAGACATGATAAAGGAGACACAATAAAAAAATACCCAGTAACAGGGATACAATAGCAGACACGATAGCAGCGAAACGATATCAGGGCAGCAACAGCAGAGACACGAAAGCAGGGAAGGGGAAGCAGGAATCCAACAACAAAGACATGACAACAGGGATGCGACAACACCGACGCAACAACAGAGACGCGACGACAGAAACTTCATAAGAGAGACACGATAACAGCGCAACAATCACAGGGACAGAATAAATGGGACGAAATAACAGGCACAACAACAGGGACAAAAAACAGGCACGATTACAGGCATGACAAATTGTCAGGAGAAATAACCCGACACGATAGAGGCGACATGATAAAGGGGACATGATAGCGAAGCCCCAATAACGGGGAGACAATAGCACGCACAACAGCTGGGAGACAATAAAAGCAGCAGATTAACTGGGGCACAAAAACAGACACGTTAAAATACGTATAAAAGTAACAGGACGTGACATTTCAGACGCGATGGAAGAGGAACAACTGCAGAACAACAAAGACGAGTACACAATGATAGGGGCACAATAAGAGAGATAATTACCAGAGACAGAATAGCAGCGTCACCATAGCAGAGGCACAACAACAGGGCAAAGGTAGCGGTGCAACGATAGATAGTGGAGTGTCAGATAATGGAGAGCACCCCTGTGGTCATCCCCACAATAATAAGTACTCCATTTTGAGTGCTGATGGGGGAACGACCTACCCGTGGAAGCAACAGCGGCCATGCCTATGACACTGACTCTCGCCCTGTGGCTCAGAAGGGCAGGGAACTGAAGAGGATGACAAAAATTATAGGGCACTCTATCAATGGGGCAGATCGGCGATTCTGTGGACTGAAAAAGGAAACACGGATAGTAGTTTGCCATCTGGGTGCCAGGGGTCTGACATGTTTCTGGACGCGTCCACAATATCCTGCAAAGGGAGGGTGAGCAGCCAGAAGTTGTTGTACATATTGTTACCAACAACATAGCAAGGAAAAGAGGAGGTCCTGAAAAAAATGAAGATAGCGAGTTAGGGAGGAAGGTGAGAAGCAGGACCTCAAGTGTAGTAATCGTGGGATTGTTGTCTGTGCCACGGGACAGTGAGGATAGGAATAGAATGAGGTGGCAGATAAATGCATGGATGAAGAATTGGAGCAGGAGGCAGGGATACAAATTTCTGGATAACTGGGACTTCTGGAATTGGTGGGATCTGTACAAAGGGGACGGGTTGCACATGAATCAAAATTCAAAAGGGCGAAGAATGCAGGACTGGAGGTGCAGTATTTAAATGTGCGTAGTATTTGAAAGAAAGTGGACGTGGCCCAATTGAAGATTAGTCGGTATGACATTGTGGACATCACAGAGTTGTGCAAGAAAGAAGGCCATAGTTGGGAGCTTAACATGAAAAGATACACTTTGTAATGAAAGGACAAGCAGGAAGGCATTGGCGTGGTGTGGTTCTGTTGGTAAGAGATGGAATTATATATTTAGGAAGAGATGACACAGGGTCAGAGAATGTTGAATGTTTGTGGGTGGAGAAAAGAAACTGCCAGTGTAAAAAACCATTATGGGAATCATATACAGGCACCCAAATAGTAGCCAAGATGTGGGGTTGAGGTTGAAAAGGGAGCTGGAAAAGGCATGTAGTAAGGGTAATGACAAATTGTAATGGGGGACTTGTGATTGGGAAAATGAGGTTGGTGTTGGATCGCAAGAGAGGGAATTTGTTGAAAGAGACGGTTTTTAGAGCAGCTTGTGCTTGATCCTACTTGGAGGAAGGCTGTCTTAGATTGGGCGTTGAATAATAATCCAGATTTTATTAGGGAGCCTAAAGTAAAGGAACCCTTAGGAGGCAGTGATCATAATACTGCAGTTCATACAGCAGTTTGAGAGGGAGAAGCATAACTCACATGTATCCGTATCGCAATGGAATAAAGGGGATTACAGAGGTTTGAGAGAGGAGCTTGTCTGGGTGGATTGGACCAGGATACTGGTGGGAATGACGGCAGAGCAGAGATGGCTGAAGTTTCTGGGAATAGTTCAAAAGGCGCAGGATAGATATGTCCCAAGAGAAAGAAGTTTTCAAATGGCAGGAGTAGGCAACCAAGGCTGACAAAAGAAGTTAAGAACTGCATAAAAGCCAAGAAAAGGGCATGTAAGATAGCAAAAGTTAGTGGGAAGCTTTTAAAATCCAACTAAAGGCAACTAGAAAAGCTGTAACAAGGAAAAAGATGAAATATGAGGGCAGACCAGCCAATAATATAGAAACAGAAACATTGTAAACCTACAGCACAATACAGGCCGTTGGGCCCACAAAGTTGTGCCGAACATGTCCCTACCTTAGAAATTACCAGGCTTACCCATATCCCTCTATTTTCCTAAGCTCCGTTGCTGGCAGCCCATTCCACGCACTCACCACTCTCTGCGTAAAAAACTTACCCCTGACATCTCCTCTGTACCCATTCCCCATCACCTTAAACCTGTGTCCTCTTGTGGCAACCATTCCAGCCCTGGGAAAAAGCCTTTGACTATCCACACGATCAATGCCTCTCATCATCTTATACACCTCTATCAGGTCAGGAGGATATAAGGTAGGATGCCAAAAGTTTTTTTCAGTTATATAAAGAGTAAAAGGGAGGTGAGTGTTGATATTTGGACCACTGGAAAATTGATGCTGGTGAAGTAGTAATAAGGAACAAAGAAGTGGCAGATGAGCTAAATAGGTACTTCGCATCTGTCTGCACTGTGGAATATACTAGCAGGGTGCCAGAGGTCCGTGAGTGTCAGGGAGCAGGAGTGATTGCCATTGCTATTACAGAGGAAAAAGTGCTGGGCAACATAAAAAGTCTTAATGTGGATAAGTCACCTAGGCCAAATGGATTACTTTTCAGAGCTCTAAGATAGATTGCTGAACAGATAACGGATACATTGGTCATGCTCTTTCAAGAAACACTTGATTCTGCAAAGGACCCCGAGGACTGGAAGATTGCAAATGTCATTGCACTCTTTACGAAGGGAGGAAGTCAAAGAAAAAGAAGCTATAGACTAGTTGGTTTAATCTCAGTGGTTAGAAAAGAGCTGGTGTCTATTATTAAGGATGAGGTTTCGAGGTACTTGGAGATTAATAACAAAATAAGTCAAAGTCAGCATGGTTTCTGTGAAGGGAAGTTTTGCCTGACAAACCTGCTAGAGTTCTTCGAGGAAGTAACAATCAGGGTGAACAAAGGAGACGCATTGGATATCATTTACTTGGATTTTAAGAAGGCGTTTGACAAGGTGCCACACATGAGGTTGATTAACAAGATAAAATCCGTTGGTGTTACGGGAAAGATACTGGCATGGACAGAGGAATGGCTGACAGGCAGAAGGCAGCGAGTGGGAATAAAGGAGGCCTTTTTTGATTGGCTGCCGGTGACTAGTGGTGTTCCTCAGGGGTCAGTATTGGGACTGCTGCGTTTCACATTGTTTGTCAATAATTCAGATAGTGGAATTGATGGCTTTATGGCCAAGTTTACGGATGATACGGTGTAGGTGTAGGAGGTGCTGAGGAAGCAATGCGATTGCAGCAAGGCTTAGAGAAATTGGGAAAACAAGTGGCAGATGTAGTACAGTATTGGGAAGTGTGTAATAACGCACTTTGGTAATAGGAACAATCTAAATGGGGAGAAGATTCAAACATCAGAAGTGCAGAGGGACTTAAGAGTTCTCGTGCAAGACTCCCAGAAGATTAATATACAGGTTGAGTCTGTGGTAAAGAAGACAAATGCAATATTGGCGTTTATTTTAAAGGGAACACAATATAAAAGCAATGAGATAATCCTGAATGTTTATAAGACACCAGTCAGGTCGCACTTGGAGTATTTTAACAGTTTTGATCCCCATATCTCAGAAAGGATCTGTTGTTATTGGAGTGAGTTGCGAAAAGGTTCACGGGGTTGATTCTGGGAACGCAGGGCTTAACATTTGAGGAGCTTTTGGCAGCTTTGGGGTTGTACTCACTAGAATTTAGAAGAATACGGGTATCTCATTGTAAGCCACCGAATGTTGAAAGCACTAGGTAGGGTGGATGTGGAGAGGATGTTTCCAATGGTGGGGGTATTCAGAAGTATTCAGCCTCATAATTGAGGAGAGACCCTTTAGAATAGAGAGAGATTTTTTTAGCCAGGGAGTAGTAAATCTGTGGAATATTCTGCCACAGACTGCGGTGCAGGCAATATCCGTTCGTATACCTAAGGTGGAAGTTGATGGTTTCCTGATCGGTTTGGGCATCGAGCGACATGATGAGAAGGCAGGTGTGCGGGGTTGAGTGGGATTCAGGACCAGCCATGATGGAATGGCGGAGCATGGTCAATAGGCTGAATGACCTAATTCTGCTCCTATGTCTTGTGGTCTTATGATAGGGCAGCGATAGCATGGCATCGTCAGCAGGGGCATGAAACAGGGACACGCCAACAGGGACACAACATGGACGTGACCAGAGGGACGTGACACAGACACTACAAGAAAGACACGATAACAGAGACGTGATTACAGGGCAACAATAACCAAGTAACAATGACATGGACAGAGAATAATAGACGCAATAACAGGTACACAGTAACAGTGACATACGAACAGACAAAACAACTGACAGGATGATAAAGACAAAATAACAGGAACACAATCACAGGAAAAAGGAAGAAAAAACAGAGATGACAATAACAGTTAAACAGTGACAGTAGCATGATAACCAATTCACAATAAAAATGACACAAAACAGAGACACATTAACAGGACACGTTACAAGCTCACAATAACAGGAACCCAGTAACAGTCACGATAAATTGTCATGAACAATAACACGATACGATAACGGAGACAGGGACACAGGGCCAGTTAGTCTGACCTCAGCGGTTCGGAATATGTTGGACTCGATTATTAGAGATGTGGTCTAGGGCACTTTTAGGCACATGATAAAATAGGCCAGCGTCAGCATGGTTTCCTTGGCAAAAAAGGGAACATTTTCTGACAAAAAAACTCAGGTGCAAAGGGACTTGGGAGCCCCTGTGCAGGATCCTAAAAGGCTAATTTGCGGGTTGAGTCTGTGGTCAGGAAGGCAAATGCAATGTTAGCATTCATTTCAAGAGGACAAGAATATAAACGCACGGATGTAATGTTGAAACTTTATAAAGCACTGGTGAGGCACCTGAGAACTCAGCCTCGGAAGACAGGGTCATCCTTTTACAACGGGGATGAGGAGGAATTTCTTTAGTCATGGAGAGCTGACTCTGTGGAATCCATCGCCGCAGGCAGCTGTGGAGGCCACGGCTTTACTTTTATTTAAGGCAAGGGTTGATAGATTCTTGATTGGTCATGGTATGAAGGGCTATGCGAGAAGACAGGAGACTGGGCCGGAGAGGAAATTTTGATTAGCCATGATGAAATAGCGGAGCAGACTCGATAGGCCAGATAGCCAATTTCTGCTTCCATATGTTAAGCTGCTATGGTCTTATGGTCTTATTAAAAGGTCACAATAACAGAGAGCCAGTTGCAGACACACAACAACAGACACAATAAGCGAAAGATAATTAAAGTGACAGATTAACCGGGCCAAAATAACCGTTAGGATAAAGGAAAGAACTAGAATAGTAACAGGAAGCGATAACAGACACTAGGTAACAGTGACGTATTGGCAGAAAAACAATGGCAGGGAAACAGTAACAAGGACACAATGGCAGGGAGACGGTAACAGGCACACAATAAGACAGACACAATAGCAGAGGCACAATTGTAGCGGCACAATAGCAGGCCAACGATAACCGGACAAGGATAGTCGGGCAACGAAGTCAGGGCAGCGATTCCAGGGCAGCAACAGCCGGACGCAAAGTCGGGGCATTGACAGCAGGGATGCAAAATCAGGGACATGAGGGCAAGGACGCAACAACAGGGACGCCACACCAGAAACACGGTAACAGAGATGCGCTAACGGAGAAACAAAACAGGGCAACAATGGCAGGGACACAATAACAGGGACACAACATCGGAGACACAGCAAGATGGACACAATAGCAGGGACACAACAAAAGTGACAGATTGACCGGTTCACAATAATGGTGCGCATTAACAGGGACATAATAACAGATAGGATAAAATAACTGTAAAAGCAACTGGACAAGATAAAAGAGACGAGATGGCAGGGTTAACAATAACAGGGACAAAAATAACAGGGACACAATAACAGGGAATTAATATCATGGACACAACAGCAGAAAGACAATAACAAGGACACAATAACACGGACACAATAAAAGACACGATTGCAAAGGCTTAATTAATGGGATACGATAACCTGGACACAATAACAGGCACAATAGCTGGGACAGAAATAGAAGTGACAGATTAACCGGGGCACAATACAGGGCACATTAACAGACACACGATAATAGACACAATGAAATAACTGGAAAAGTAGCAGGACACGATTACAGGAACAAAATAAAAGAGACAGATTAACAGAGCACGATTGTAGAAACCTAATTACATAGACACAATGGCAGAGACGCAATTGCAGAGACACAATAGCAGGGAAACGATAGCAGGGCAAAGATAACAGGGCAGTGATACCAGGGATACAATAACAGATACGATAACATATACATAATGAATGCGACACAATAATAGGTTCACAATAAGAGACGGGCGGTAACAGACACGATAACAAAGACATATTTAATAAGAAACGACAGCTGGGACCCAAATACAAACAAATAATGGGCACGAAGTATTAGACAGACAACAACAGGGTCGGAATAATGGAGACACAGTAGTAGGGCAGTGACAACAGAGATGCGACAGCAAGTCAACAGTGGCAGGGACAGAATAACAGGGGCAGAAGAACAAGGACACTATAACACGGACACAATAACAGGACACAAAAATAGACACGGTAACAAAAATATATTGAATGGGACATTATAACGGGGCCACAATATCAGGCTCAATAGCTGGGACTCAGTAAAAGTGACGGATTAACAGAGATACAATAACAGACACGACAAAATAACTGGAAAACTATCAGGACACCATAGCAGGGATGTGATAGCTGTGCAACTGTGATGGACATAAAATAGCAGGACTCATGATAGCAGGGCAGCGCGAGCAGGGACGGGAAAGCAAGGATGCGACAGCAAGGATGTGATAGCAGGGATGCGACAGCAAGGATGTGATAGCAGGGATGCGTCAACAGGGAGGCAACTACAGAGATGCGATAACAGAGAGGCGATAACAGATGTGATAACAGAGAGGCGATAACAGATGTGATAACAGAGAGGCGATGACAGAGATGCAACAACAGGGTAAAAAATGGCAGGGATGGAATAACAGGGACAAAGTAAAGTGACACGATTATAGGTCACAATAACAGAGAGAGTAACAGAGACAAAGTAATAGGTACGCAATAACAGGAATCCGATAACAGGGACACTGTAACGGTTGAACAATGACAGCGAAATGATAACTGGGACACAGTAACAGACACAAAACAGAGGCACAATGACAGGGGTCACAATAATAGACGCAGTAACAAACACTCCAACATACGCACAATAAAAGGACATATTGAAAAGTCAAGAACAGCATGACAAATTGTCAATAAACACAACACGACATGATAACAGAGACCCAATAACAGGAACACAATAAAAGTGAGAGATTAAAAGGGGCACAATGACAGGGCACATCAACAGAGACGCAATAAAATAACTGGAAAAGTAGCAGGACACGATTACAGGGGCACCATAAAAGGCACAGAATTACAGAGACACAATTGCACAGAGGCATTAGCGGGGCAACGATAGCAGAGACACGATAACAAATCATAATGAATGAGACACAGTAGCAAGGATTCCATAACAGTTATATGACAACAGACTCGATAAAAAAAGACATGATGATTGGGAGACGATAACTGGGCTACAATAACAGGGACTCATTAACAGGGACTCAATAACATGGACACAATAACAGGAAAACAATAACATGGACGCCATTACAGACACAATAAAATAACTGGAAAAGTAAGAGGACACGATTACAGGGTGACGATAGCAGGGACAGAATTACAGAGACACAATTGCGCAGACGCAATGGCAGAGACACAATTGCAGAGCAACAATAGCAGGACAACGATAGCAGTGCAACAATAACAAGGCAACGATAACAGAACACGATAACAGGGACAGGAAAACAGAGTCGATAACAAGTACATAATGAATGGACACTATAACAGAGATGATAACAAAGATATAATGACTAGGTTACAATAGCAAGGACACGATAACAAGGACATAATGAATGGGACACGATAACAGAGATAGAATTACAGACATGTTGACAGGCACACAACATCAAACTCACAATAGCAGGGTCAAAATAATGAAGGCACAATATCAGGGCAGAGATCGAAGGGCAGAAATAGCAGGGATGCGACAGCAGGGAAGAGTCATCCGAGACAGCGACAGCAAGGACACGAGAGCAGGGACCCAACAGCAGGAAGTTGACAACAGAGATGCGACAACAGGGCAGCAATGGCAGGGACAGAATAACAGGGACACAATAAAAGGACCAAAACGGACACAATAACAAAGAAACATAATAAATGGGACACGATAACTGGGCCACAAGAATAGGCGCAATAGCTTGGACACAATAAAAGTAACAGATTAACCAAGTCACAGTAACAGGGAGACATTAACAGGAATATAATAACAGTCACGATAAAATAACCAGAAAAGCAACAGGGCACGATAATCGAGATGCGATAATAGAGACACGATGGCATGTCTACTATGGCAGGGCAACTATGGCAAGGACACAATAGCCTAAACATAATGGCAGGGATAAAATAACAGGCACACAATAGCAGACACAAAGGCAGAGACACAACAGCAGGGAAGTGATAGTGGGGATATGACAGGATGGCAGTGAAAGCAGGGATGCAATAGTGGGGATGTGACAACAAGGAGGCGATAACAGAGACGTGACAACAGAGTTGCAACAACTGGGTAACAATGGCAGGGACGGAATAACGGAGACACAATAAGAGCGATTCAATAGGGTCACAATAACAGAGAGAACAACAGAGACAAAATAACAGGTACACGATAACAGGAACCCGATTACAGAGACGCTATATCGGGAAAAACAATGAAAGTGAAACGATAACCGGAGCACAATAACAAAGACAAAAATAAAGGCCCGATAACAGAGACACAATAACAAACAGAATAGCAACCACCGTAACATATGCACAATAACAGAGACACATTAAAAGATCACAATAACAGGTGCACAATAACAGACATGACAAATTGTCAGGAAAAATAACACTACATGATAACAAAGACACGATAAAAGAGGCACAAGAACAGAGACCCAGTAATATGGTCTCTATAGGAGACATAAGAGCTGGGGCACAATATTAGTGACAGATTCACCGGGGAACAATAACAGGGCACATTAACAGGGGCACAATAATAGACACGATTAAATAAGTGGAAACACGACGGAACTCAATAAAAGAGACGAAATGGCAGGTCAATAATGGCAGGGTATCAATAGCAAAGACACAATAACAGAGACAAAGTGACAGACACACAATAACAGTCACACGATAACAGAGACACGATAGCAGGGCAACAGCAGCTGCGTAAAGACAGCACGACAGATTCAGCAGGGACGTGACCAACGCGACGTGACAACAGAGACACGATAACAAAGATGCGATAACAAGGCGACAATGGCAGGGACGGGATAGCATGGATAGACTAACAGGCACAAAATAGCAGGGACACAATAAAACTGACAGATTAACCGGTTGACAATTACAGTGCACGTTAACATGTACACGATAACAGACACGATAAAATAACTGTAAAGTAACAGGATGCGATGGCAGTGCAACAACGGCTGGGCATCAATCACAGGGATACAATGTCAGGTATACTGTGCCAGGGACGCAATGACAGGGGCGCAATGACAGGGACGCAATGACAGGGATACAATGACAGGGACACTTAACAGGCACATAATAGCAGGGCAACGACAGCGGGTACACGATAGCAGAAACGTGACAGCAGAGAGGCAATAACATGGACGAGATTACAGGGCAACAATGGCAAGGATGGAATAACATGGACACAATAATAGAGAGAATATTGAGACAAAGTAACAGGAACATGATAACAGAAATACCATAACGGTTAAACAATGACAGTGATACGATAAGCAGGACACAATAATAGGCAGCATAACAGCCACTATAACATGCACAAAATAACAATGACAAAATAACAGGCACGAAAATTTGTCAGGAAATATAATGCGGCACAATAATAGAAACATGATAAAAACGATACAATAGCAGAGACCCAATAACAGGAACGCGATTGATGGGATACATAAATGTGACAGATTAACCAGGGCACAATAACAGGGCACATTAACAGGGACGCAATAACAGACACGATAAAATAACTGGAAAAGTAATATGACGTGATCACAGCGAGGCAATGGCAGGGCAATAATAGTAGGGATACAATGACAGAGACACAACGACAGGCACGCAATACCGTACACACAATGATAGAGACACCACAGGAAGATAACGACAGCAGGGACGTGATAGAAGGGCGGAAACAACTGAGATGCGATGACTGGGATGCAACGAACATGGCGCATGGTGACAGGGACGTGATGGCAAGGATGTGCACAATAACAGAACACATTAAAAGAGACGCAATAACTGACACCATAAAATAACTGGAAAAGTAATACAACAGGAAAATAGGCAGAACACGATCAAAGAGACACAATTGCAGAGACACAATACCAGGGCAACGATAGCAGGGCAACAATAGCAGGGACACGATAACAGACACGATAACAAAGATGTAATGAATGGGACACATTAATGGAGATACAATCACATACACAATAACGGAGACACAGTAGCAGGGCAACGATAGCATGGCAAGGGCAGTAGGGCAGCCACAACAGGGGTGTGACAATAGAGATGCGTAAATAGTGCCACAGTGGCAGGAACAGAATAACAGGGAAATAATAACAGGGACACAAAAACAGACACGATAACAAAGACATGATGAATAGGACTCGATAACGGGACACAATAACACGCACAATAAAAGTGACAGATTTACCGGGACATGATAACATTGCACACCAACAGGCACACAATAACAGACACAATGAAATAACCGAACAAGTGACAGGACATGACAACAGGGACACAATAACCGAATACAATTACAGAGACACAATTGCAGAGATAGATTTGAAGAGGCACAAGACCTGGGCAATAATAGATGGGCCACGATGACTGGAATACGATAATAGGGACGAGAGAACAGGGGCACGATAGCAGGGGCGATAACAAAGACATAGGGAATGGGACTTAATACTGAGGTACAATAACAGGGCACATTAAGAGGCACACGATAACAGACAAGATAAAATAATTGTAAAGCAAAGAGAACACGATAACAGGAACACAATAAAGGAATAGTATAACAGTAACCCCATAACAGTTAAATAATGACAGTGACACGATAACCGGGACGTAATAGCAGACATAATAAAGGAACACAAAACAGAAACACAACATGAGGGACACATTAAATGGTCACAATAACAGGCACGAAGTAACTATAAGGAAAATAACACGACATGATAAAGAAGGCAGAATGACTGAGACCCAATAACAGGTATACAATAGGAAACTCAATAGCCGGGACATAATGAAAGTGACGATTAACCGGAGGACAGTATCAGCGCGCGTTAACAGTGATGCAATAACAGACACGATAGAATGGCTGGAAAAGTACCAGGACGCGAAAACAGAGACGAGATGGTGGGGCAACAATGACAACGACACAATAGCAGAGACAGAATAGCAGGGCAAGAACAGCAGGGTAGCGACATCAGTGATGTGAAAACAGAGATGTAACAATAGTGGCGCATTTGCAGAGACGCGATAACAGGGCAACAATGACAATGGCACAATAACGAGGACCGAATAACAGTAACGCAATAACACGCAAAGTAGCTAGGACACGATAAAAGTTACAGATTAACCGGGACACGATAACAGCGCACATTAACAGGCACAAAGTAGCAGACACGGCAAAGTAACCGGAAAAGTAACAGGACACAACAGGGACACAATATCCGGATCATACTTGCAGAGACAATTGCAGAGACACAATACCAGGGCAACGATGTCGGGGCCACGATAACTGGGACACGATAGTAAACAGGATAACAAAGTCATAAAGATTGGGACTCGATAAGGGCGCACAATAACAGCGCACTTTAACAGGCACACAATGACACATGCGATAAGATAACTGGAAAACAAAGAGGACTCGATAACAGATATGCAATAACAGAAGCAGAGTAACAGAGACAATATAACGGTTAAACAATGGCAGTGACCCGATAACTGGGACATAATAGCAGACAAAATAAACGGGACACAAAAGAGAGACAGAATAACAGGGACACGATAATTGACATGATAACAGGGCACGATAACAGACATGACTAGTTGTAAGAAAGAATAACACGGCACGATAACAGAGACATGATAAAAGGGACACAATAACAGTCGCATAATAAGAGGGACACAACAATGGATATACAATAACAGAGACAGAGAGTAGGGCAGGGACAACAGAGTCAAGACAACAGAGATATAATAATAGAAACACATTTACTATGACGCAATCACAGGTCAGGAATGGCCGGGCAACAATGGAAGGGAGAGGAGAACTGGGACAGAATAACAGCGACACATTAACAGGTGCAGAATAAGAGATGCAAGAACTGGAACCATAACATACGCACAATAACAGTGACAAATTAAGAGGCCACAATAACAAGGACACAATAACAGGCACGACAAGTTGTCAGGACAAGTTACACGTCACGATAACAGAGGCATGATAAAGGGTATACAAAGTCAGAGACACAATAACAAGAATACAATAGGAGACACGATAACAGGGACACGATAAAAGTGTCAGATTAACCAGGGCACGATAATAGAGCACATTAATAGAGACACAATAACAGACCCGATAGAATAACTGGGAGAGTAGCAGGACGCAATAACTGAGAGGTGATGGCGGAACAGCTAAAATATTTTTTTCGGCGATCTCTGCCCAAATCAAATGATCGCACCACTTCTTTCATTTTTATCAAACCAGACATCTCAGATTTCGTTCCATATCCCGGTTCAGAGCGCCATCTGTACATTGGACTGCGGGTGAAACCCCGGTATGACTGACCCACAATGAAGACGTCAGGGAATTCTGCAAGTCAGAACTTGGTTTATTTTTATTGGATGGGATTCTTCCAGAAATACGTATTGGGGGAGTGGACACAATACGGGGAGTATGCTGGACACACAAGCGGTGAAGGGAAACCCGCTGGCGACAGACTTTTTAAATGTGCTCTGGAGAAATTGTCAGACAAGGAATGCAATCTATTCCAAAACCCAGTAGCAGTTGCCTTTCTGATTGAGGACTTGATAGAAGTTAGACTCAAAGCTAACTCCAAGCAAGATATATTGGAACAAGTTATCTAAAGACTTTGCAAAGAGATTGTAAACCTTAAGGGAAAGGTTGCAGATTTACAGGGACCGAGAAGTATGGATTTGGTGCATATGAACCAATTTCAGCTGAAGTGTGAGAACTTGGTTAAAGAAAACAGTAAACAGGAAAAAGAAGCCAACTTAGCTGAGTGTTGCACCGGGCGACTGAGGAGAACCCAAGTGTAGGACACCGGCACGGCGACTGAGTTGGGGAGGCTGGCGCAGACGTGAACGTAGAACAGCAAACCGGAGGAATCTTGACAAGGAGACGGGATCTACAGAGACTATCTTGAAACTAGAGCAGAACTTGGAACTAAACTTAGAACTAACGGTTCTAAGCGGTCGAGAGAACGAAGTATCACACAAGAATAGACCAACAAACTGGCAACCTGTGTAGTGAGGCCATCGTACTACTTTCACAGTCTCTGATGCAAACCAAGTGTACCGTAATCAAGTAAACTAGCAGCAGTTGGAAATGTAATGGCTGAAATCCAGGCATGATCAGGGAGAAAGGAGCGTTAAACGGGAAAAACCAAACGGAACCATGACACTGAGTGGGTTGTAGGGATTAAATAAATAATGCAGTGATTCATAACAGATGTAAATCTGATAAAGGAATCAATTCACGAAAAGTAACACTGAATATCATACGAAGGGTTTAAAGCAGATGGAAAATCTGCAGAACCACCTGCAGCACAGAGAGGAATAATATAATGTGCTTTTGGATCTGAAATGGGGTGGGGGCAGGGAGTGAATATGGAGACATAGAATGGGCTGACTTAGCAAATGAAGCGGCCAGGTACGATTACAATAATGACGAAGCGCCTTCGCCCGAGAAACCCCACCAGCACGCTGCGAAAGCGAGCCTGTCCTACCGAAAGCACAACTCCACCCACCCCCTCCCTGCAGGAGCTGGGACAAGAAATCAAAACCAGAATGTAGCGTACACTACCCCGTTTGGGTCAGTGGCATTGCTACGGATATCGGGACAGAAATACTCAGGGATGGACCTAGAAACTGTTCCAAGCAATTAGTGACCGAAGAGAAATACATAGATTAGATGATGCAGAAGAAATTTACAGTGACTGTTATGAGTAATAACAGCGGGCACACAAAAGATGAGTTAAGTAAGGGTTTCCAGAAAGGAGATGTGGATTAACATTAAATCGCCAGAGCCCACAAATAGATGGTTAGGAACGTCTCATAGCACCGAAGAATCTAGAAAGAAGATGACACTGTCTGATCCCAGTGACCTCACACATACAGAGCTTTGGCTACTGGGGAAAATGATTAGAGCACGGCAGAAGGAAGTTCTGGAGTTTAACTTTAGGAGTATTTCAAAGGCTGAGAAAATGTTTGCCTCAAGAAAATTCACGTGACCTTGTGTGGGGGAATGCAGGGCAGGAGAAAAACCAGCAAAGAGGTTGTAGAAGAGAATTTTTTTATTATCAAAATAAACATTATTCACATTAAAATTACGTACAATATACCACTGATTAGTTCTAAATTCTTTATAGATATTATCAGTACATTCCAGGCAGTATAGATTATTTCAGACACTCACGTGGCACTCTGTTGGTTCATATTGTACAACCATTGTTGAAGGATATACCCCCCGCCACCCAACCCTTCCCACTCCCGCTGGAGAACCACCCTAAACCGTGGTCCTTCCCCATTGAACCCTTGCGGTGGCTGCACCAAGTTTCAGTGCGTCCCTCAGCACGTACTCCTGCAGCCAAGAATGTGCCAGTCGGTAGCATTCTGCCACGGACATCTCCACGTGCTGGTGGACCATCAAGTTTCGGCCGACCAAAGAGTGTCTTTCACCGAATTGATGATCTCCCAGCAGCACCGGATATTTGTCTCCGTGTGCACCCCCGGGAACAACCCGCAGATCAGAGAGTCCTCTGTTACGCAGCTGCTGGGAATGAAGCGTGACACCAGCCCGTTCAACCTCCTCCACACCCTCTCCGCGAACCCACGGTGTGAAAAGAGGTGTGTTACTGATTCCTCCCCACTGCAGTCCTCCCGTGGGCAGTAGGATGTGGAGATGATGTTCCGGGCATACAGGAGGGATCTGACTGGGAGGGCCGGCATTCAGGAGGGATCGGACTGGGAAGGCCGGCATACAGGAGAGATCGAACTGGGAAGGCCGGCATACAGGAGGGATCTTACTGGGAGGGCCGGCATACAGGAGGGATCTGACTGGGAAAGTCGGCATAGAGGAGGGATCGGACTGGGAGGGCCGGCATACAGAAGGGATCGGACTGGGAAGGCCGGCATACAGGAGGGATCGGACTGGGACAGCCGGCATACAGGAGGGTCTGACTGGAAGGACCGACATACAGGAGGGATCTGACTGGGAGGGCCGGCATACAGGAGGGATCTAACTGGAGGGGCAACTCTCACCGCCGTCCAGGCTAGGTCATGGTGCCTGTTGGTGCGGTCTGGCGATGAGACATTGTGCCAGATAGTCTGCTCAGGGAACCACCCCACCGTGTCTATCACATCATTCTCCTGCAGTTTCTGCAGGACATTCCGAACTGACCACTGCCTAATGGCCTTGTGGTGAAAAGTGTTGTTCTGAAAGAAGTTTTCCGCGTTGTGTGGCAACGTCCAGCTGACTGGAGCGTTGGGCGAGAACAGGACGAGACCCATTCTTCGCAGTAAGGGCGACAGGTAGAACCTGGGCACGTAGTTTTACTTGGTGCCCACATATTTGGGTTCCACACACAACCTGATGCAGCCACACACGAAGCTGGTCATCAGGATGAGGGCGACATTGAATTCGTTTTTGCCTCCAGGAACTTGTGCATGGTGACCGGTCCGACTCGCTCCATCTTGGATTTCCAGATGAAACTAAGGACAGCTGGGGTTATTTCAGAGCTGGAGGAGCGAGGAATGGGTCGCATGCGCCAAGTACAGCAACCCTGAGAGCACCTCACGCCTGATGACCAGGTTCTTGCCCGTTATCGATGGGAGCGCCCTCCCCACAGACCCAGTTTCTGTTTTACCTTGGCAGTCCGCTCCAGCCAATTCTTATTCAACGCCTCGGTCCTTCCGAACCAAAACCGTAACATTTTCGTGTAACTAGAACTGAGAGTGAAAGGAAAACTGCACCGGTCAGGCCAGTTGCCAAAGAACATGACGCGCTTTTCGTGTGGTTGGCCCTGACCCCTGATGCTAGCTCAAACTGGTCGCAGATGCTAATTAACCTGCGACCTGACCTCGGACCAGAGCAGAAGATGGTGACGTCGTCCACGTACAGGGAGGCTTTCACTTGGTGTCACAGTGGTAGGGCATTGGGGGACCGAAATGCAAGACACATCTTGTGAGGTTAATTAAATTGAGTTTAGTGTTTGATACCAGGTGAACAAAGCAGGATCAGGAATAGCGAACTGGACAAGGATTCAGGACTACGACTAGGCTGGGCCAAGGGGTCTGGGCTTGGAATCGGAATCGGCTCCCAGAACTAGCGGCGACATGAAGAGGCTACGGTATGGACTCCGAGCCAAAGACTGGGCAAGGACCCAGTACCTGGGTCTTGCCCCGGGCTCGGACCCCAGAACCAGGCATAGACATGACATGGGCTAAGGAGAGGAGGAACATGGATAAAAAGAGCTTCGGTCTTGAGAGAGCAGGTACATGGAACCATGGACACATACACACAGCACAAAGAGTCGGGCCCCTTCTTGGGTGCAGGGCATAGGGCCGGGACTCATGATCCCCGGCGGGGCAACGGCAAGACGGCCTGACTTACCCCACGGAGGCGAGGACAAGACAAGACCAACACGACAGAACACTAGACAGTACCTATCTAGCTCTGGCGATAGAACTAGACCGAGATGCAGGCGAGGGCTGCAAACGAGGGCCAGAGGCGAGAGGGGCAGAGAAGGGATTCAGACAGGGGGGTAGGAGAGGAATCACTGACCGCCAGGGCCAGGACTTGACTCGGAACTTGGATGCCGCCAGGACCAGGACTTGACTTAGTACTTGAATGCCCCCGGAACCAGGATTTGACTTGGAGCCTCCGGGTACTGGAGAGCTCTCGACTCGGCCCGGGAACAGTAGACATCGGTTCTTGATTCCCTCCGGCGAGTTAACTGACGGACCCACCTCGGTGAGGAAATTTTGCAGCCTCGCTTTGGCGAGGTAACTTGACAGGTTTGCTCCGGCCAGATGACATTGGCACACCGTACCTTTGGTGACTTTGCAAACGCTCTCGCGCCGAACAGCTGATAAACTACAGGTTCAGCCGAGAGTAAATTGCCTCCAATCACCAAGGCAGAGGGACACGGGAACACAAGGAACCAAAGGGAAACAGGGAGTCAACGCTCCGGATCGCAACATAAACAAAGTAAATTTAAAGAGACCCCGATCCGGACCATCTTCCGGATCCTGGCAGCTTCACCCCTCTTATGCCTTCATCCTTCCTGATGGCTTCGGCAAAAGGTTCTATACAGCATACAAACAAGACAAGGGAGAGAGGGCAGCCCTGCCTGACTCCAGACTTGATGGGGAAGCTATATGTTTCCCACCCGTTAACCTGGACTGTACTGCTGATCTTTGTGTACAGCAGTTTGATCCAATTCCTCAGTCGCTCCCCAAAACCCATTTTGGAGAGTACGTCCACCATATACGTGTGCGATATCCTGTCGAAGGCTTTCTCCTGGTCCAAGCTGACTAGGCAGGCGTCCACCCCACTGTTCTGCACGTCGGCAATGGTGTCCCTCAGCAGCGCGAGGCTGTCTGAGATCTTCCTGCCCGGTACAGCACAGGTTTGGTCTGGATGGATCACTTGTCGCAGAGCAGACTTGATCCTGTTGGCGATAGGCTTAGACAGGATCTTATAGTCGACATCCAGGAGTGATCTGGGCCTCCAATTTTTAATGTCATCCCTTTCCTCTTCTGCTTGTAGATGAGGGTAATGATGCCCTTCCTCATGGATTCTGACATGTTGTCAGCTAGAAGCATAGCGTTGTACACTTCCAGCAGGTCAGGGCCCATCTAGTTCCACAGAGCCGAATACAACTCAACCGGTAAGCCGGGAGTCTTCCGGGAGACTTACTCCACTCAAAAGAACAGATGCAACCTGTCAGCTCGTCCAGTGTCAGTGGCTGGTCCAGACTCTCTCGCTTGCCGTCGTCTAAGACCTGCGTAATATATGACAGGAAGTTCTGGGAGGCTGTGGTGTCACGCAGACTGGCATAGAAGGACCTACAGATCTTCTATATATCTTTCGGCGAGGACGCGACGGAGCCGTCCTCTTCCTTAAGGTTGTGGATCACAGAGCTCCCCCTGTGCACCTTTTGGAAGAAGAAACGTGAGCACGTCTCGTCCTGATCCACGGTTTGGACCATTGATCGGAAGATGATCTTGGAGGATTCGGCAGGGAAGTGCTGGACTTTCCGGCTCTTCACCTCTCGTAATTGTTCCCTCACATCCACGACCTTCGACTGCAGAAGAAGAAGTTGCTGCAGCTCTGTCTGGAGTTTATGCAGCTCCCTCTGTTCCTGCGTTGATTTCTGGATCCCTTTGCGGATGAAGAACCCCTTGATGTTCTCCTTGGTGGCTTCCCACCAGTGAACAGGGGAATCAAAGAAGGCTTTCAAGGTTCTCCGACCTGTGCACTTCCTCTCTAGTTCCTTAATGTTCTTTGGGGTCAGCAGCTTGATGTTCAGCGTCCACGTCCCTCTACCTGCTTTGACAGATGGCTCGTTGTACGCAGTGGTCAGAGAAGAACACGGGAGTGAGGTCAGTGGATCTGACCAGGATGGAAAAGGAAGCCGATCCGGGAGCGGGCTGAGCCGTCCGACGTGACAGCGCAGGAGTGCACATTCACCCAGTCAGAGAAGCTACTGTCGGGGTCAAGCATCCCAGTACTGCGCTCATATCTGCTGTTTCAGCTGTGGTAAGTTGGATCATTATGCCTGGAAATCTCCAGCAAACAGTTTATATGATTAGAATACTACCAAAAATCAGGCAGAAATTAGAGAAGGGTCAGAATATGTTGTCATTTTTGCTAATGTGGAGATTTCATGTTTTAAATTTTGATTACTTGTGCAGGATGAATAACTTCCAATATTTATTTGTTTTGAAGTCCCGGAGTAATACATTTCCTCAATGTTGTCAAATTGTGATTGAATATGTTGGTAACGGTTTAGCCGTTAGGAACAACGAGATTTTCTGAAATGATTTAATGTGTGAATGGTTTGCATGTTTCAGTTTTGTCGAGTGTGGCTACATGTGAATTCACTAGTGAGAGCGAGTATGTTGGTGTGTGTGTATTGGGGTGTGTGTGTGTGTGTGTGTGTGTCTGTCTGTCTGTCTGTCTGTCTGTCTGTCTGTCTGTCTGTCTGTCTATTTGTCTCTCTGTCTGTCTGTAAGGGAGGGTGCAAAGGCTATATTATGAGGCTGTGCCTTTGAGAGGTCGCATCAATCTGTTAAAGTGTGGGGGACCGCCAACCGGCTGTTTTTCTCTCTCTTCCTTGGTAATTTGAAAAATGTGTGAAAGCGTTTCACAGTGGAAATTAACTATTTATTTTAAGTTTTGCTGTTACTTGCCAAGGCACGAAAGGAAGACCAGATCAAACATAGATTTTTGTTTTCCTGTCTGTTTTTAGTTTGTGTTTCTGTATTTGGTTTCCATTAAATTGATTTTAGAGAAACTCAGATTTCACACTGGACATGTGTAATCTGGGTTAGGTAAACTTGAAATTTGTGCATCTGTATTCAGAATACAAAATGCACACACTTCTGAGGAAAATGGGCATTCAGGTACATTTGGAATTTGAAGTTAACCTTTTCGAAAGATTGTAACATTTGGGGAGCAATGCTAGTCGTTTATTTTTACTAATGAAACACTCTTTTACCTGGCCTCTCAGAAAACGCAGCTAGTTAGCCTGTCGTTAACAGCCACTGGATTTCGCGGTGTAAATCCACCATATGTAACTCTGAAAATGAACAAGGGAAAACCAGCGGATGTAGTGCACCTGGACTTCCAGAAAGCCTTTGATAACGTCCCACATGGGAGACTAGTGGGCAAAATTGGAGCACATGGTATTGGGGGTAGGGTACTGACATGGATAGAAAGTTGGTTGGCAGACAGGAAACAAAGAGTAGGGATTACTGAGCCCCTTTCAGAATGGCAGGCAGTGACTAGTAGAGTACCGCAAGGTTCGGTGCTGGAACCGCAGATATTTACAATATACATTAATGAGTTAGATGAAGAGATTAAGAGTAACATTAACAAATATTCAGATGACACAAAGCTGGCAGTGCGAAATGTGAGGAGGGAGTTATGAGAATGCAGGGTGACTTGGACAGGTTGGATGAGTGGGCAGATGCATGGCAGATTTAGTTTATTGTGGATAAATCTGAGGTTATCCACTTTGGTGGCAAGAAGAGGAAGGCAGATTACTATCTGAATGGTGTCAAGTTAGGATAAGGGGAAGTACAACGAGATCTAGGAGTCCTTGTTCATCAGTCATTGAAATTAAGCATGCAAGTACAGCAGGCAGTGAAGAAAGCTAATGGCATGTTGGCCTTCATAACAAGGGGAGTTGAGTATAGGAGCACAGAGGTCCTTCTGCAGTTGTACAGGGCCCTGGTAAGACCATACCTGGAGTATTGTGTGCTGTTGAGGAAACAGACTAGACGCTAGATAAATTCCGAAGTAGTGGTGACGATTGAGCAACAAACTTTAGTTCAAGTGCTCTTTAAGTATTAAAATGCTGGAGCCAAAACATGACGCCCATTAGCGGGGCAGGTGTGCGTCTTCAAAGGGACCGCGCCACCTAGCCGTATTCTGGAGAGTAGGAGCGGCTAAACCCCGGAAGCTGGAGTGCTCGAGTGCGTATCCTAATAGAACCCCGTCCCAAACTGCCGAACACCCCGAATAGTCCGTGAATCAAGAATTCTTTTTATGGCGAAAACCTGTTCCCCATCAACAAATCTGGGTGGCGCTGGGGCTGATGGTGGCGGGGCGAAAAGATTGGTATTCGCAAGTTTCAATTTGGAAATACGGAAAGTGGGATTGATCTTGCGGGTCTTGGGTAACCGCAAGGTGTAAGCCACCGTTTCACCTTCTTGGTAATCTTGAGGGGTCCAATGAACTTAGGCGCCAATTTCCTAAACTCCACCCGGAGAGGCAACTCTTGAGTAGACAACCAGACCTCTTGCCTCGGCTGCAAAGCTGGGCCCTACCTTCTCTTGCAATTAGAGTAGAAGCCACTCAAAATCTCCCTTGCCCTTGACAAGTTTTCCTTGCAGCGTCAGACGAGATATTCGGCAGCATGAACTGCAAGGAATGGCGGAGAATACTCAAATTGACATTCAAACTGAGGCATTCCTTTCGCAGAATGCTGATGTGTGTAGACGGCGTTCTCCCCGCAATTCAAATGATCGCACCACTCCTCTGTTTTTTTTTTCTGAGGCCAGGCATATCAGGGTTCATTCCATATCGTTGTTCGCCCGTCCCGTCTCGCTGTTGGACTGCGGGTGAAACCCAGAAGGAAAGATCGTTGTAGCCACAATCAACGTACAGAACGCCTTCCGACAACGTAATATGAACTGAGGACCGCGACCCGACACACAATGTCCACCGGAATTCTGAAATGAAATGAAATGAAATATCATTATTGTCATTGCATAATACAATTTGGCATGCACCAATACAGCGAAAATGAGTTTGCAACTCCCGTACTCAATGCTATAAAACAACAAATAAATAAACAATAAATAAAATCAAGTAACCAGCCAGTACAAGCAATGTCCAGCAGTACAAAAGCGCAACTTAGATGCATGACAGCCACAAAACCAGTAATAAAGTAGCAATATAACACATTTATGGATGATGCTTGATCGATTGGTTCAGAGCAATTATCGCTCTGGGGAACAAGTTATTTTTCAGTCTGGAAGTGCGGGCATAGAAAATCTTATAACGTCTGCCCTATGGAAGAAGTTCAAACAGATTATTGCATGGTTGTGTATTGTCCTTACAGATGCTTGTAACTTTCCTTAAGCAGCGAGAGCTGTAGGCTCTGAAGACCTGGTGAAGGACAATCTCGGCCGTCTTGTGCCTCTGATCGTAGTTTGTCCAATGCAATTAATTTGCAGGCTTTCGAGAAGCCAGCTACAAATACTATGACGACAGTCATCTCCCTGAAAGGCGGAAGAGCCGAGTCCAGAAGCGCCCATCGTCTATCCGGAACAGATAGAGGGTGACGGAGCCCTTGATGATGGGCGCGGGGCGCCTTTCTCCGCCGCACCCTTGGCATGCCCGCGCGTATTGTCGGACCTTTGTAGCCATTCTGGACCACCAGCACTTTGCCTTAGTGAACTTGAGGGTTCCTGCAACCCGTGGGGCAGCGGTCATTCTAGATACGTGTCCACATTGAAGAACCTTCGATGTAACAGATCTTGGGTCAAACAAACGAACCGGAGGGTCGTTCTTGTCGCCTGGGCCTTGCTAAGAAGTGCATCAATTCCACAAAGAGTGGGCGCTATCACTTTAGCTTAGGGCAACATGGTGATAGACTGCTCCTCTCTTTAGGATTTGGCGAAAAGACTCTGGTCGATAGGCCGGAACGAAATTGAACCAGTTAAAATAAAGAGACTACCTAGTCTGTCTGGAATTCAGTCTTTTTTCCTCCAGAATATAAGCCAGGTTTTTGTGCTCTGTCCGTACAATAAAAGAGTCCTTGGACCCCCTGTTGCTGTTTCTACAATGCTCACTTTATCTCGAGCAGCTCTCGATTTCCGATGTGATAGTTTACCTCTGTCGGGCTAGCCGCCTGGCGAAGAACGCACATGGGTGCAATTTATTTTCCGAAGGTATCCATTGAGACAATCCTGCACCCACTCCGTCGTCCGAAGCGTCTCCCTCCACGATGAAGAGAAGTATTGTGTTAGGTGAGACCAAAAAGGGAACTATCGTGAACCACTTTTTGAGTTCTGCAAAGGCAGCCTCCGTATCGGTAGTCTAAATGAAAGAGCTGTGGATCTCTTAGTTAAAACTGTCGGTGGAGCCGCCCTGAGCTGAAGTTCTTGAAGAATTTTTTGTAAAAGTTGGCAAAACTGCAAACAGTTCATGCAAGCTTCGAACAGGTGACCTGCTTCGCGCAATATATATCAGGTAATTCGACTCCAACGCCGGGGCCTGTCGTCGCCGGAGGGAGATATGCAGCCGATTTGCATTGGCTGGACAGGATCTTGTACAGGAGACTGGCTAGTCATTGTCCGAGGTCGAGAAGTGGAACTGTGATGCTTTGAGACCGCGCTTGGGCTAGCCCTCTTCGACCTCCTGATACAGTCCCTTTACGTTTCGTCAGGCGATGATCGGGGCCAAAGGACTGAGCAATCAAAGTCTCTAAGTTCTCTGCCGGCTCTCCTTTAATTCGCCTCGGAGTCCGTGGCGGTACAGAGTGGCCAAAGCTTGGCCTCCCATTCAGTGGTAAAGAAAGAAAATGCAATGTTAGCATTCATTTCGAAATGATTCGAATGAAAAAGTGAGGATGTAATCTTAAAGCTTTATGAAGCGCTGGCGAAGCCTCAATTGGAATATTGCGAGCAACGTTGGGACTCTTATGTAAGAAAGAATGTGCTGACATCGGAGGGGGTTCAAATGAGCTTCAGGAAAATGATTGCGGTGTTGAAAAGCATTTGATGGCTCTGAGCCTGTACTTACGAGAATTCAGTAGAATGGGGCGGGGGTGGTGGTCATTGAAACCTACTAAAAGTTGGAAGGATCTCGATGGAGTAGGTTTGGAAAGGGTGTTTACAATGGTGGGGGAATCTAAGACCAGGGGACACTGGCTCAGAACGGAGCTGAGGAGGAATTTCTTTAGCCAGAGGGTGGCGAATATGGGGAATTCGTCGCCATAGGCGGCTATAGGAGCCATGTCATTTGGGTATATTTAAGGAAGAGATTGATATGTTCTAGATTAGTCAGGGCATGAAGAGATACGGGGAGAAGGCAGGAGATTGGGTCTGAGAGGGAAATGGGTCAGCTGTGATGAAATGGTGAAGCAGACTCGATGGGCCAAATGGCCCCCTTCTGCTCTGATATCATATGCGCTTCTGGTCTTATGGATAGAATAGCAAACAGGATACCAGGGACATAATAGCAGAGATTTTCAAAACAGGGGCACAATAACAGGGACATAATAACAGGGAAACAATAACAGAGAAACAATAACATAAACATAATAACAGGGAACACACTAACAGAGACACAATAACAAGGACGATAAAAGAGGCACTATACAGTGACATAATAAAAGACACTATTACAGAGGCACAAAAAGAGGGGAACAATGACACAACACGATAACAGAGTCATAATAAAAGAGACCATAACTGAAACACAGTAACGGGGACACAATAACAGGGTCAAAATTACAGCGACACAAGAACAGGGTCAAAATTACAGGGACACAATAAAAGGGTGTCACGATATTAGCTAACGGATTTTGACCTAGGTGCGAAGGAAAGACAGACTCCCAACTGGGACAGAAACTAGAGGTTATTAATCATAATTCCATCAAAGCATAAGTGGCTTTGGAAACTCGAGACAGGGCTGCTAAATCCGAACCAGATTTGATACTTTCTAGATAAGTCTGCCAGATTCGAGGCAGACCTGATACTCTCCTTTCAAACCTGGAAATCTCGGGAACATTGCGTGTAACTCGGAAACAGAACGAACGCGGGAGCTTGGGATAATCCCCGCAGCATGGAATGGGGCTTGAAAACCCGAAGGGCCATGGAGAACTGAGGAAATATTGACAACCTTGAACATAAACTGGAGAAGCTCAGAACCTGACATCTGAACATGGACAAGAGAAACTCGGAACGTTGCCTTGGGACAAGCACCCTCACCTGCAGCCGACCGATGCCCAAGCAGCCGTTGACGTGCGCTGGGTCCATTTATGGCGGGGGGCCCTTCTGCCACGATGTGTGCGGACGAATGACGGAACTCAGGTGTTGAGGAGCGACAATCTCCCTTGTTGACACAGTACCAAGAGTTCATTTATGGGAATTTCAACTGTACATCGGTGCCTCGACCAGGCGACACCACGAGACGAATGATTCTCGAAACACTCGAGGACCCTATTACTCATACTTATTTGGAGTCCACTCTGAGTAAGCACAGTACGCTGGAAACCCATCCCAGTTGTACTATCTGTTTTATTCTGTTAACAAAACTAAACAGATGGTACAAGGCCTTAAAGATTTTAGATTAAGCAACAGCTAATAAATACAGGGGCACAGGCCCGCTGGACAGATCGCAGACGGAAACGATAACAGGCAGATACCAGGGACACGATAACAGGCAGAATAACGGTGACACGATAACAGACAGAATACCAGGGAGACGATAACAGGCAGAATACCGGTGACACGATAACAGACAGAATACCAGGGACACGATAACAGGTAGAATACCAGGGACACGATAACAGACAGAATACCAGTGACAATAACAGACACACAAATATGGAGACACAATAACAGACACCATAAGACATACACGGAAGGGGATACAATTCCTGGCAGAATAATAGAGAAGCAATAACAAAGACACTATAATAGGAACACAGTTACAGACACGATAACAGAGACACAATAGAAAACAAGCAATAAAAGGGACACAATAACTGGGCACAGCAACAGAGTCAAAATAATATAAGCACAACAGCAGAGGCACAATAACACCGATGTCATTACAGAGACAGAATAACAGAGGCACAATAACAGGGACACAATAACAGAGAAAAAATAATCGAAACACTAACAGAGACACTAATGGTGACAGAATATCGGAGACACAATAACACAGACACAATAATAGGGAAACGATAACATGGACACAATAGCGGACACAATAACAGAGAAAAAAATAATAGAAACACAATAACAGAGGCACAATAACACCGACGTCATTACAGAGACAGAATAACAGAGGCACAATAACAGGGACACAATAACTGAGAAAAAATAATAGAAACACAATAACAGAGACACTAACAGTGACAGAATATCGGAGACACGATAATAGGGAAACGATAACATGGACACAATGTCAGACACAATAGCACGGACACAATAGCAGAGACACAATAATAGAGAGACGATAACAAAGACAATAAGAGATTCAGAATTACAGGTACTCAGTAACAGACACAATGACAGAAAAAGCATAGCATGGATACAATAAAAGAGGCAAGAACAGGGATACAATATAAGTCGCAATAACAGGTACAAAATAGGGGCAATATAACAGGGACACAATAACAAGATGTCAGGATGTGCGCTGATACATTACTGAACCAAAGGGCGGAAGAATGACAGACTAACGTGTTTAGAGAGAAACAAGGTTTTATTAATGGGAATTCGAACTGGATATATTGGCTTGAGCGAACCACACCGTGAGAGGAATCGATATCGAAACCCATAAGGACCCCTGCGCTAACTGGGAATCCGCTTTAAATGAGGGCATTTCAGACACAATACCACGGATGCAAAAACACACAGAATAGCATGAGACAGAGACAATCACAGGGACGTAATAATAGACACAATAACAGGGACACGATAACGGGGACACAATAACACAGACACAAGCGACACAAGAACAATAACAGCGGCGATAAGAGAAATAGGATTACAGGACCGCAATATCGGACGCGATGATAGAGACAGCATAACAAGGACACAACAAAAGTCGCAGTAACAGAAACACCTAACGGGGCACAATTACGAGGACGCACTAACAGAGACACAGTAACAGACACAATAACAGGATGTCACGATGTGGGCTGATGGACGACTGAACCCAGATCGGGAGGAATTACGGACTCCAATGCTGAGACACAACCCGCAGCTTGTCCATTGGAGTTCCAAGTGAACTTAAATGGTCTGCCCGAGCGACACCGCGAGAAAAATCATTCTCGAAGCATCCAAGGACACCGCCATCTGCTCTAATTGTTAGTCTACTTTAAGTAAGTGCAGGACGCTCAAACCCCGTGCCATCAAAATAAACCTGACAAGATAAACAGAAAACACCAGGGCGCAAGCACTCTAGATTTAAAAAAAAACATTTACCACATACAGGTGCACAGACCCACAGGACATATGACAGTACGTCCCTCCCACGGCAGCACATGACTGCCCAGCGAATCCCTGTGGAGCTTGATATAGGTCTTGTAAATTCGAAAGAGACCCGATACTTTAGAGACAGGGTAGATTCGAGACAGACATGAAACTCACGAGACTGACCTGGAAAACTCGAGCATGTTACATGTAACTGTAACATGGTTCACGGGTTTGGTGAATAAGACAGAAAATACTGTCTACGAGTACAGTACGCATATTAATCATTTATTTATAAACTGCAAAACATTCGACCAAACATTTAAGTATCCTCAAGTTACACAAATGACAAAACTGAATATTGAACACACAGGTACTTGAGAAGAGTGCGTGCAGAGATACAGTCCCTGTGATTCTGTGCAGCATGCCCTAGCGACAACGGGGCAGAGGGAAAGCGCGGGCCTCTCGCACGTGTTAATCATATGCCCCCAAGGCGACCGGAACCGGAAATAAGTGCCCGTGGAGCTAGCGAGCCAATCAATGGGAAAGAGCGGCGGCAGTTTCTGAAAAGCAACAAGCAACCGCGACACGGCGTAAGTGGTTTCCGACTGGCGAATCAGCCATACCCCCACGGTACAATAACTCGGAAACATTGCATCTAACTCGGAAACATGGAATATAACTCGGAACATAGCCTACAACTCGGAAACGTAGAATCAAACTCAGTTAGTTGGGATAGTGGACGGAAACAGGGAATAATCTCGGAAACCTAGAGGGCCGTGGGACATTCAGGGACTCTTGACGACCTTGAACGTACAGTATAGAAGGTCGGAATATGGACTCGATAAATTCGAAACTGAACCCAGGTGCGGAGGATCGAGAGCCTCCCAAGTTGAGAACTTAAACAAAAGATTATTCATCGGAATTCTAACTGAACATCAGCGGCTTTGCCCAGTGATAATGCATGATTCTCGAAACACACAAGAACCCTAGGATTCGCACGTTTGAGTGGGGGGGGGGGTTCGTTTAAATAAGCGCAGTATGCTGAAAACCTTGTCAAACTAAATAACGCAAACACGAGGAAATCTGCAGATGCCCGAATTTCAAGCAACACACATAAAAGAGATTAGAAAGTGGGAGGGGGATGGGGAGATCCGAAACGATATGAGAAGACAGGAAGGGGAGGGATGGAGCCAAGAGCTGGACAGTTGATTGACAAAAGGGATATGAGAGGATCATGGGACAGGAGGCCATCTGGGTAGCCTGCAACCTGATGGCAGGAACATTGACTTCTCTAACTTCCGTTAATGCCCCACCACTCCCTCGTACCCCATCCATTATTTAATTATATACACACATTCTTTGTCTCTCTGTCTCCTTTTTCTCCCTCTGTCCCTGTCACTATACCCCTTGCCCATCCTCTGGGTTCCACCCCCCTCCTCTTTTTCTGTCTCCCTAGGTCTCCTGTCCCATGATCTTCTCATATCCCTTTTGCCAATCAGCTGTCCAGCTCTTGGCTCCATCCCTCCCCCTCCCACTTTCAAATCTCTTACTAGCTCTTCTTTCAGTTAGTCCTGACGAAAGTTCTCGGCCCGAAACGTCGACTGTACCTCTTCCTAGAGATGCTGCCTGGCCTGCTGTGTTCACCAGCAACTTTTATGTGTGTTGCTCAAACTAAATAAACTTGACAAGATTAAACAGAAAGCACTAAAGCCGAATGACTCTCAATAGAACAACAATTAACAAATACAAGTGCACAGGCTCGCTGGGAACACGGCACACGAACACGGTAGCCAAACAGAATACCTGTCACGCAATAGGAGAGACATCATCACAATGACGCGTGACTAATTGGTCCCTCCTGATTTAGTTTGCAATTTTCTTTCTAGCTATTGGATCTCAATGCCTACCTGTAAGTTTACGGCTATTGTTGACAATTTATCACTGCGTTGTTAAGCAATTAATCTTCGAAATCAAGTCAGCCATTTATTCATTTATTAGTCAGTAACACTTCCTTGGGAATCGAAAGAATTTCAATCAATATTTAAATCTGCCTTCCGTTGAGATCGCCGAAAAGCACTGTCTGCTTGCGCCGCTGCTTGCGTACTGTAGAGGGTTGGTGAGCAATAAAACCGCCTTTAAAATACAACAACGCAGGAATCGAGTTTACTTATTTGCTTCGCTTAAGAAAACAGTGAAACTCTTGAGCGAGGGTAGAATAATGACAGACACAATAACAGGAACAAAATATCAGGGAAAGAATAACGGAGACAAAAAAAAAAACAAAAGGGACAAAATAAAAGGGGCACAATAACGAAGACATAAGAGCCACATAATTATTAACACACGTTAACAGACATTCCATCATAGAGATGCAATAACAGAGATACAATAAAGCAGACAGAATAATAAGAACAGAATTGTAAACACAAAAACAGAGAAACAGTAACAGGGGCACAATAACAGAGGCACGATAGCACAAATACAATATCAGACTCAGTAACAGCGGCACCATAGCCGGGGCACAATACCAGAGACATAATAACAGTGGAGTGATCTCAGAGACATGATAACGGACGCAATAACAAGGTGTCACGATGTGCGATGAAGGGCGACCGAACGAAGATCTGGAGCAATAACCTACTCCCGTGTTCAGAAATAAACAAGAGGTTATCAAATGGAATTCCAATTGGTCGTAAGTGGCTTGACCCAGCAACATCGCGATATATATTGTTATCGAAAGACACGCGTTTAAATAAGTGCAGTACGCTCAAAACCTGCGCCGTCAAAATAACCTGACAAGTTTAAACAGAAAACACAAGAGCTTAACAACTCTACATAGTCTTAGATAGAGTAATAGAAACGTAGAAAGGGTCATTCGGCCCATCTAGTCCTTGCCGAGACATTTAAACTGCCGACTTCCATCGTCTACACCGAAACCACAGCCCTTCATAACTCTACCATCCATGCGCATCTCCAAACTTTTGTTCAACACTGAAATCGAGCTCGCATGTACCACTTGTGCTGGCATCTCCATCCATGCTGTCAAGACCCCTTCAGTAAAGATGTTTCCACTCATGTACCCCTTAAACCTTTCATCCTTTACCATTGACCCCTAGTTGTAGTCTCACCTAACCTCAGTGGAAAAGCCTACTTGCATTTACCCTGTCTATGCCTCTTATATTTTTATATACCTCTGTCAAATCTCTTCTCAATTTTCTACGCTCCAAGGAATAAAGTGCTAATTTATTCAATCATTCCATATAACTCAGGCAATGTCTTTGTAAATTTTCTCCGCACTATTTCAACCTTATTTACATCTTTGCTGAACGTAGGTGACCAAAGCTGCACATAATACTCCAATATTCAGCATTTTGACTTATGAAGGCCAATTGCCAAATTTTTCCTTAAGACCCTATCAACCTGTGACACCAGTTCAAACAATTATGGACCGGTATTCCCCGATTTCTTTGTTCTACCGTATTCCTCAGTACCCTACCATGCATTGTGCCAGACCTTGGCAGGTTGGTCTGAACGACGTGCAACACTTCGCACTTGTCTGCATTAAATCTTACCTGCCATTTTTCAGCCCATTTTACCAGCTGGTCCCGATCCCATGCAAGCCATGATAGTCTTCCTCCCTGTCTTCTACACCCCAAATATTGGTGTCATCGGCAAATTTGCTGATCCGGTTAACTACATTGTCATCCAGATCGTTGATATAGATGACAAACAAAAGCGGGGCCAACAATTCCTGCGGAACACCACTGGTCAATATCTCCAGTCAGAGGGACAAATATCTATAACTACTCTCTGCTTCTCCCTCAAAGCCAATATCTAATCCAACTTACTACCTCATCTTTAACATCCAGTGACCTGACATTCTTGACCACCCTTCCATGCTGGACGTTATAAGATACCTTGTTAATCTCCGTGTAGACAACACCAACTGGCTTGCTTTCATCAACTTTCTTGGTAACTTCCTCGAAACACTCTGTAAGATTGGTTAGACACGACCTGCTGTGCACAAAGCCATGGTGACCATCCTTAAACAGTCCATGTCTATGCAAAAACTCATGTATCCAGTCTCTTAGAACACCTCCCAATAACTTTGCCACTACCGGCGTCAGGCTTACCGGCCTGTAAGTTCCTGGTTTATTTTTAAAACCCTTCTTAAACAGCAGAACAACATTGGCTAACCTCAAATCTTACAGCGTTCCAACTGTTGCTAAGGCTGATTTAAATATTTCTGCTAGGGCCCTGGCAATTTCTTCACTTGCCTCCCACAGGGTTCGAGGGAACACCTTGTAAGATCCTGGGGATTTATCCACCCTAGTTTGCCTCATGACAGCAAGCACCTCCTGCTCTGTAATCCGTATAGAGTCCATGAAGTTGATGCCGCTCGACTTACTTTTATAGACCCTGTCTCCGTCTCCTGAGTAAATACAAGTGCAAAAAATACATTTAAGTTCTTCCCATCTCTTCTGGCTCCATGGACAGATTATCATTCTGATCTTTTAGAGGGCCAATTTTCTCCCTTCCAAACATTTTTCTCTGAACGTATCTGTAGGATCGGTAAGGATTCTCCTGCACCTTTACTGCTAAGGCAACCGCATGCCTTCTTTTGGCCTTTCGTAAGTGTACCCTTCCATTTCTTGCACTCCACAAGCACCTCTTTTGTTCCTACCTGCCTAAACCTGCTATGCACCTCTTTTATGTTCTTAGCCAGGGCCGCAGTATCTCTTGAAAATCCAAGGTCCCCTATAATTGTTATCTTTGCCTTTTATTCTGACAGGCACAGACAGGCTTTCTACTCACAAAGTTTCACTATTGAAAGCCTCCCTCCTACCAAGTACACCTTTGCTAGAAAATAACCTATCCCAATGCACACTTGCCAGATCCTTTCTGATAGCATCAGAATTGGCCTTTCTCCAATTGAAAATCTCCATCCGCGGAGCAGACCTAATATTTTGCGGATTTACTTTGAAATAAATGGCAATGTATTCATCTCCACAAATTTTTGTCACCTGCCCTGTCTCATTACCTAATAACACTTCGAGTACCACACGCACTCTCGTTGGGACTTCAGCGCACTGATTAAGAAAGCTTTGCAGTATACACGTACAAACTCTGTCCCATCTAGTTATTACAAGGGGGCGTTGTAAGCGGATCCAAATGCAAGATACAGACGCTGAAGTACAAGGAACGGGACTAGGATTATCGAGATAGCAAGGTGAGTCAGGAAGAAACGACGCTGGACATTGACACGGGTCTTGGACGAGACTAGGATTCAGGGCCTGGGCTAGGACTTGAGCTAGAAGCACGGAACCCGGACGTGGAACTCGGAACAAGGAGCCTGGACTAGTAATTCAGAACTCTGGAACCTGAGTCTGGATAAGGATACGGAACCTGGGTCTTGGTTGGGACTCGGAACCTGGGTCTTGGTTGGGACTCGGAACCTGGATCTTGACTCGTAACCGGAACCCGGGTCTAGGCTAGGACTCAGGACTATGATCTTCGCAAGGACTCGGGACTAGGATCTTGGTAAGGACAGCACGAGGTATTCCAGCACAGGACGAGGAATCTCCAGCCCCGGGCTGGGTGAGGTACTCCTGGGCTGGACGTGGGCCTTGGACTAGGTTTGTCTCGGCTCTTGGACTCGGCTTGGTTAGGCTCTTGGGTACGGAGCCAGGACTCCTTCTTGGAGCACAGGGCCGGGACCCTTTCGAGGACGCAGGGCCAGGTCTCTTTCTTGGACGCAAGAACGGGATGCTTTCGCATGGCCGGCACCCTTTCTAGGATGCAGAACCAGGCTGATTGCCGAGGATACTTGCCGAGGTAAACTGCCGAGGACTGGCATGGGGGCGATGCAGCACAGGACGAGGAATCTCCAGCACCGGGCTGGGCGAGGAACTGCTGGGCTGGACGAGGAACCAGAAATGGATGAGGACACGAAGCTCGGACTTGGACAAGGCTGGAACACGCGCCTGGACTTGGTCTTGGAACACAGGAACACAGAGCCTTGGACTTCAGCACAGGAACACGGAACACAGAGCCGGGGCCCCTCCTTGGGGACAGGAGTTAGGGCCGGGATTCGTACACAGAACACAGACACTAAACACGGGGACACAAAGAGACAGTTCCAAACTCAATGATAGATAGTTCCTTATCTTGGCGTGGCAAGGCTCCAGTCTCACTCCGGCAATTGAACTTGACGGGAATACTGAGGAGGTTGCAGGCGAAGCTTTCAGATGGAAGCGAGAGGGAAGGGAACGGTCCAGCAGGGAATCCTTAGTTTGAGAGGTATTTATGTGCCAACCATCCTCTTTTAATCGCTCCCGCTCGTCGTGTCTAAAACAAACGAACCCGGAATACTGAGCTGCTAGTCCCCACCCTCCTGCACAAAGTCTCACTTGAGGCAAACCAGAGATTGTTGGCTGGACTGTTCCCTTCCCCACCCCATCTGAATCCCTGGCAGTTACTTTGGCGTTTATCTCAAGTTACTTCGGCACAAAACTTCGTCTGTAATCTTCGTCTGTTACCTTCGCCTGTTACCTTGCCTGCAACCTCGCCTGTATCGCCGTCTAGTTCAACCGCCGGAGTGAGACCGGAGTCTTGCCACGCCAAGATAAGGAACTATCTATCTTTGAGTTTGGAACTGTCTCTTTGTGTCCCTGTGTTTAGAGTCCGTGTCAAAGAAGAGTCCCAGCCCTAGGTCCTGTTGCCAAGGAGGTGTCCTAACTTTGTAGAGAGCCCGGACCCTAAGTTCTGTTCCCAAGGAGGAGTCCTGCCTCTATTTTCCTTGTGCGAGTCCCAGCCCTATGTCCTGTCCCCAAGGAGGGGTCCCGGCTCTGTGTTCTGTGTTCCTGTGCTCAAGTCTGAGGTTCCATGTTTAGTGTTCCTGTGCTCAAGCCAAGGCTCTGTGTTCTTGTTCCTGTGTTCCAAGACCAAGTCCAGGCGCCATGTTCCAGCCCTGTCCAAGTCTGAGCTTCGTGTCCTCATCCAGTTCTGGTGCCTCTTCCAGTCCATGTTCCTCGCCCAGCCCGGTGCTGAAGTTCCCTCGTCCTGTGCTGGAGATCCCACGTGTTGAATGCTGAAGTTCTCCCGTCCTCTCCAGGAGTCTCTCGTCCTGTCCAAGCCTAGTCCAAGAACCTCGTCCAGTCCAACTCATGGCTTTGTGTTCTCGTCCTGTCCATGTGCCTCGTCCTGTGCAGGAGTTCCACGTCCAGTCCTGTAGCCACGTCTCGTCCTCGCCTAGATCCGGGAACCGATCCCGAGCCAAGACCCAGGTTCCGGGTCCCTATCCAGTCTCTGGCTCGGAGTCCCAGCCCAGGGTCCTTGCTCCTATTACCACGTCCGGGTTCCGTGTTTCCATTCTTAGCCCTCGCCCAGGTCCAGTGTCCTTGTCTCGTCCAGGGCCTGTGTCCATGTCCAGCGTCGTTTCTTCCTGACTCCCTTTGCTTTATTGTCAAACGTTGCCCTGTTCCTAGTACTTCAGTGTCTGTGTATTTCATTTGGGTCCGCTCCCAGCACCCCCTTGTGACACTGTTCTCCTAACAAACGAATCTCTATTCACCACAGCTCGCCTCTTCTGTCACCTCACCCCCATCCGAAATTCCCTTCTGAGTAACAGAGCCAAGACTCGGTGCCAGAGACCTGACCGCTGTGACTTTTCTCTGCAAAGTCATTCATCCCCTACTACTCAACAATATCAAAAGTTGTACACCTGTTAGTGAGGGGGTTCGCCACAGGGATACTCTGCAGTGGCTGCTTAACGCCTTTCCCTTTCTGACTTTTCACCCATTTTAAACATAGAAACATCGAAAACCTACAGCACAATACAGGCCCTTCGGTCTACAATGCTGTACCGAACGTGTACATACTTTTTTCTGAATCCTGCACCTTGGATGCCCTATTCATGATCTGGGGTGCATCCATTTTATCTCCAACTCCTTAACACGGAGTGCTGGAAGCTGTATCTGGATGCATCTCTCTCAGGTGTAGTAGACAGGGACACTGAACTTCTCCCTGCCTTCCTACAACCCGCAAGAGGAGCATTGCACTTTCCGGCCTGGCATCTCTGCTGTTTCAATCTGAGCAACTATAAAGAAGGAAAAACAACACACTGTGGGGCAGAAATTGTGCATTGCCTTCTGTCACTGAAGCCTCAAAGAGCAAAATCCTCATAATCTCCCATCTAATTCTGTGCAGTACAACGAAGGCCGCTCCGCCTACGTCTGTCTTCTTTTAATGCGATCTTGTCAATCAATCTGATCACTGATTCGGCGCTGCACAAAGTTCCGAAGTTTCTTCCATTTTCAATCGGCGAACTTAAGTGAATTACTTCTTCTCAGTCTTCCGAACTCCCCGAATGGGCGCTGCTAAATGCCTCAAACTGCCGGGAATCGCTGCCTCTTCTACTTAGTTCTCAATTCCCGAACCTCCTCTCACGCCTCCAATACTCGAGTGGGCACTGCTCAAAAGTAATCGATAAAACAATTGAGAAATACAGGTGCACATGTCCACTGGGTACATGATAATAAATGCCTCCCTAAGGCCGGCATATTAAGAAGGCACAGTACATTTAAACCCCACGTAAACCAAAATGAATTAGAGATTTAGCAGACGGCACAAGAGGTTAACGAATCTAGGTTTTAAAAATAACAGTTAATAAATATAGGTGTACACGCCGCAGGCAGAATACCAGGGACGAAAAAAACGGACAGAATACACAGTGACGCCATAAGCAAGACACGATAATAGCGACACAATAAAAGTCGCAATAAAAGAGACACAATTAAACAGATGTAATAACGGGAAATTTCAGGCACATTAACAGAGAAACAATAACAGGGACATCATTCTGGGGACCCAATAACACGAAGGCGATAGCACGACACAATAACAGAGACAACCATAAAAACAGAATTATAGGAACTCAATAACTGATGCAACAACACAGACTGCAGAACAAGAACAGTAAAAGATGCAATAACGGACACAATAACAGCCACAATAAAGGGAGTCACGATGTGAGCTGACAGACGCTGAATGTAAGTGTGGAGGAATGAGAGACTCCTATGCTCAGACAGAAGCAAGAGTTTATTCATTGGAATTCCAACTGAACGAAATTGGCTGGACCGAGCACCACGAGATGAATTATTCTGGAAGCACAAAAGGACTTCGCGATCTGCGCTAATTGTTTTACAATAGTGCAGTTGCTGTAATTCCGTACTATAATAATAAGCCTGACAAGATTAAACAGAAATCAGAAAGGCTTAACGACTCTGGGTAAAACAGTAATTAGCAAATGCAGGACACATAACAATATCTCCCTCCGTAAGGCCGGCGCATTACCGCCCTGGATTTCCATGCAGAACTTAACACAGTGCTGGTAAATTCGACATAGGCTCTAACTTTTTGAAAGAGGGCTGGTAAATTTGAGACAGACCTGATGCTCTCGAATCAGGGCTGGAAAACTCTGGGACGTTGCAAATAACTCGGAAACAGTACATACAACTGGAACATTTGCTATAACACGAAAACGTAGATTCATCTCGGGAACATACTATCAAAATCGGGTACATGGGCTGCGACTCGGAAACATGAAACAGTCCTTCGAAACTTGAAGGGCTATCGGACCCTTAGGAACAACCTCGAACGTAGACGAAAGAAGCTCGGAAAAATGAAATCGGGAAACTCGAAACCTAGCCTCAGGACAAGCACTTTGAATAAAAGCACCCATTCTCCAGCCGACCGACGAAAAAGCCTCTGCTGGACCTCCGCTGGGTCCATTTCTGGCAGGAGTCCTTCTGTCACGATATGTGCTGACGGACTATTGAACCCAGGTGCGGAAGAACGAGAGCCTCCCAGCTGAGACCGAAACAAGAGATATGGGTGCACAGGCCAGGAGGGCACATGACAGTCCTGAAACAGACCTGATAGGGTTGGTAAATTCGAGACAGTCCTGATGCTGTCATGACAGGCAGGTGAATTTACCGCCGTTCTGACGCTCTCGAGACAAGGCTGGTAAATTCGAAAGAGACATGACTTTTCGAGGCAGGGCTGGTAACTCCGAGACAGACCTGGAAAACTGTGGAACATTGCATCTAGTTCAGAAACGTTGCATTTAACTTCTGAAACATTGCAGGGACACGATAACGGCGACACACTGACAGGGGATGCTAACGGGGGCACAGTAACGGAGACAAAAGAACAGGCTCACACTAACAGGGACACAATAATGGAGACGAAGAGAGAAACATAATTACAAAGACTCAATGACAGACGCAATAACAGAGAAAGCATAACAAGGACACAATAACAGACGCAATAACAGGGGCAAAATAACAGAAACATAACACAGACACAATGACAGGGGCGTCAAGGTGTGCGATGAAGAACGACTGAACACAGGTGTGGAGGAACGACAGACACCCCTGTTGAGACAGAAACAAGAGTTTGTTCATCGGAGTTCAACTGAACCGAAATGGCTTGTCCCTGTTAATGTCTCTCTGTTATTGTTTCCCTGTTATGGTGTCCTGACGCCGTGTTTCCGAGACGAATACCACGTAATCTGCACTAATTAGTAGTGTGATTTAAAGAACTACAGTTCACGCAAACTCCGTGCAGTCAAAATAAACTTGACAAGATTAAACAGAAAGCACAACGGTTTAACGACTCCAGGTAAAAAAAAATAAGGAATACAGGTGGACTTGCCCGCTGGTCATATGACAAGTACTTAGAACAACAGAACCCTCCCCTCCAACCGACCTCGGATGAAAATCTGCTGTATCCATTTCTGGCACTGAGTCCTTCTATCACGATGTGCGCAGACCACGACTTAACCCAGGTGTGGAGAAACGACAGACTCCCATGTTGAGACAGGGGCAGGAGTTTATTCATGGGAGTTCAAAGTACATTGATTATCAATGGCATAGTTTGTCATCGAAACGTGGGTTATAATCGATACCTGCACCCGGTTGGAAGCCCAACAAGGGTTTATTCGATAAATACTTTGATAATCCGAGAGAGGCCTGAATGAGCTTTGATCCGCGACCTATCAGACGTTTGAGAGGAAGGGGTTTCACTCAGGTCCAAACACGGTAGTGTATTTGAGCTCTGACCTGCGACCAGTCCGCGTTTGGTATTGTTTAGCAGGAGGAAATTAAAGGAAGGCAGGGGCAATCGCAGCGGCCATAATCTGAGTGGACATAGTCAAAGTGGTGATCTTGAGGTTTTAGCTCTTCCGGGATTTAAAGAGAGGCTTCGGCTGGAGAAACCAACAAAAGAAAATCTGTAAGGAAAGATGTTTTCCTTCCCTTTTTTATATTTGCTCGATTAGGACAGAAGAGATGGCAGGCAAGATAGTTGAATGATCCTCTTGCGGAATGTGCGAGGGTAGAGAGACTTCCGGTGTTCCAGATGACTTCAGCTGCGAGATCTCCAGCTGCAGTTTCTAACAATCCTCGTTAAGGAGTTGCAGCTGGAACTGGAGGAACTCCGGATCATTCGGGAGGCTGAAGAGGTAATACATAGGATATATAGAGAAGTACTTACAGTCGTGAAGAGAAAAAGAGTTAAGGGTCCAGTGCAGAATACCTCGTGGTTATCCGCTTCAACAACGGGTACATCACTTTAGATGCTGTTGTGCGATGACCTAACAGAGGAAAGTCACAATGGTCGGGTCTGACTCAGGCTCTGTGACGCAGAAAGGAAGGAGGAGTAGAGGCACACTGTGGTGATAAGTGATTGGTTAGTTACCTAAACTGACAGGAGGCTCTTTGGGCGACAACGAGATTCCCGGATGGTGTGTTAGCTCCTTGGTACCAGGGTCCGGGGCATCTCGGATCGAGTCCTCAGTATTCTTAAGTGAACAGCCGGAGATCTTGGTCCCTGTAGATACCAATGACATAGGTAGGTAGAGTGACGGGTTTCTACAAAGTGAATTCAAGGAATTAAGTGCTAAGTTAAAGGGCAGAGCCTCCAGGGTTTTGATTTCAGTACTGCCAAGCGTGCCACGTGCTAGTGAGGCCAGACTTAGGAAAATTATACAGTGTAACACGTGGCCAAGGAGTTGGTGTAGGAGGAAGGAGAAACGATTTTTGGATCTCTGGGTTGCCTTCTAGGGAAGGTATAGGCCAGTACAGAAAGAAAAGTTTGTACCTGAACTGGAAGGTATCTAATATCCTAGCGGGACGTTTTATTGGTGGTACCCAGCAAGATTTAAGCTAGAGTTGCAGAGTCTGGTAACCAGTGTGCCAGAATAGTTAACGGAGAGGTTGTAGAGACTGATGTTGGCAGGACCACAGCATCCCTAAAGACCAGTGCTATGTATTGTTCTTGTGTTAGCATGTTTTCGTGGGATTATACCGGGATGTTCAAGTTCATTTGTTGTTAAATTTTAGGTTGGGTTATACAGTTATTCCCATGTGTGCTTGTGGGTCACCATGGCTGTAACTGGGGTCATAATCACGTCCTCCGTCTGTATGTGACTGAGCGGGTTCTCGCCCCGAGTCATAACGCCCGGGGTTTTTTTTTTGTGTTTGTCACAGTATAAAGGCTGGATTCGGAGGGAGGGCCTGGGAACCGAGCATCGTGTCTTCTCAGGGAACTCCGACGGAGCAAGCGCACGCAGACTCCACAACCCAGGGAACGGTGGAGCACATCACCCGCCTCCCTCGCGGCCCGCACCGGAAAAGACGCCGCAGCCATGGGAGGATGAGCAACATGGCAGGGACTACCGACGCTGCAGAATCAAGACAGAGACCAACGGGCCTCAGCAATTCACGCCAGCAGATCCACCCTGAAGCTCCTCAGGGACAATGGTACCAGCCGCCTGGAGCCTTACCCGGCGCAAGTCAAACTTGCGGCATGGCAGAATGGGTGAGCCCCACCGGGAGGGCGGTGCACCTTGTTCTGGCGCTGGAGGGAGATAACCTGCGGGAGCTCCTCGGTCTAACGCCGGCTGAGCAGCGTGTCTACAGGGCTCTCACAGCGACGTGTCGAACTAACGCCACTGAGGGAAGCAATGGGGGAAGAACTGGGTAGCAGACAGTGCCGTGTCAGAGAAAGCTGGAGTGGGGAGGGGGAGCTGCAGCAGATCTCGCTACTGCGCTCGGCATGGCCACTCCAATTTCCCTCCCTCGGTCCAGCAAGAGCTTGCCCTCCATACCTTGTAAAGGCGCTGACGCCCGATTGCCTTCGGCAGCAAGTTCGCCTGATACCATCATCACTGGCCGAGGAGCAGGCAGAGGCGGAGTAGGCTAATGCAATTTTATCCCCCCTTCTCCGCCCTCCCCGCCCCCCACAAGGCGAGGGTGACACTGAGGCGGAGAAGGAAACTGACGAGGAGGAACCTGTGAAGAGAGGTCCGACCAGCGTCGCACCGGCCTCTGCGAGTGCCACGGTGTGATCTCTACTGGTGTACCGAGGCGGGCCATTTGGCCAGGGAATGCCCCGCACCAGCACCACGACACAGCCCAGCGCAGCCATCGGGAAACGCCGAGCGGGCGGCGCCGCCCGAGACCTCCAGCAGAAACCCCCGTTGTCGCCTCTCCAGAAGGGCCGTTTGGGTGAAGAGTAAGGCTTACAGTGGCGTACAAAAGTTTGGGCACCCCGGTCAAAATTTCTGTTACTGTGAATAGCTGAGCGAGTAAAAGATGTCCTGATTTCCAAAAGGCATTAAGTTCAAGATGACACATTTCTTTAATATTTTAAGCAAGATTACTTTTTTATTTCCACTTTTACAGTTTCAAGATAACATTAAAGGAAAAGGGCCCGAAGCAAAAGTTTGGGCACCCTGCATGATCAGTACTTAGTAACACCCCCTTTGTCAAATATCACAGCTTGTAAACGCTTTCTGTAGCCAGCAAAGAGTCTTTCAATTCTTGTTTGGGGGATTTTCGCCCATTCTTCCTTGTAAAAGGCTTCTAGTTCTGTGAGATTCTTGGACCGTCTTGCATGCACTGCTCTTTTGAGGTCTATCCACAGATTTTAGGTGATGTTTAGGTCGGGGGACTGTGAGGGCCATGGCAAAACCTTCAGCTTGCGCCTCTTGAGGTAGTCCATTGTGGATTTTGAGGTGTTTTAGGATCATTATCCTGTTGTAAAAGCCATCCTCTTTTCATCTTCAGCTTTTTTACAGATGATGTGATATTTGCTTCCAGAATTTGCTGGTATCTAATTGAATTCATTCTTCAATCTACCAGTGAAATGTTCCCCATGAAACCGGCTGCAACACAAGCCCAAAGCATGATCGATCCACCCCCGTGCTTAACAGTTGGAGAGGGGTTCTTTTCATGAAATTCTGTTCCTTTTTTTCTCCAAACATACTTTTTCTCATTGCGGTCAAAGGTTCTATTTTAATTTCATCAGTCCATATGACTTGTTTCCAAAATGCGTCAGGCTTGTGTGGATATTCCTTTGCAAACCTCTGATGCTGAATTTTGTGGTGAGGACGCAGGAAAGGTTTTTTTCTGATGACACTTCCATGAAGGTCTTATTTGTGCAGGTGTCACTGCACAGTAGAACAGTGCACCACCACTCCAGAGTCTGCTAAATCTTCCTGAAGGTCTTTTGCAGTCAAACGGGGGTTTTGATTTGCCTTTCTAGCAATCCTACGAGCAGTTCTCTCGCAAAGTTTTCTTGGTCTTCCAGAACTCAACTTGACCTCCACCGTTCCTGCTAACTGCCATTTCTTAATTACATTACGAACTGAGGAAACGGCTACCTGAAAACGCTTTGCTAAATTCTTATAGCCTTCTCCTGCTTTGCAGACATCACTTGTTTTAGTTTTCAGAGTGCTAGGCAGCTGCTTAGAGGAGCCCATGGCTGCTGTTTGTTGGGTCAAGGTTTGAGGAGTCAGGGCATTTATAAAGCTTTGAAATTTGCATCACCTGGCCTTTCCTAACGATGATTTTGAACAAGCCATAGCCCTATCAAACTAATTAAGATCTAAGACCTTGGTAAAAGTTATCTGAGAGCTCAAATCTCTTGGGGTGCCAAAACCTTTGCATGGTGCTCCTTTCCTTTTTTCACTCTAAAATTGTACAAAACAAAAATAATGCAGTAATCTTGCTTAAAATGTTGAAAAGAATGTTTCATCTCTAACTTTATGGCTTTTGGAGATCAGTTCATCTTCTACTCACTTAACTATTCACAGTTACAGAAAATTTGACCAGGGTTGCCCAAACTTTTGCATGCCACTGTATAAGTAGACTGGGTGGTGGAGAGCACAGATGCCGTGAGTTGGTGGACCCACGTTCAGTCATAAATATCATCTTTCCGGGAGTCCGCACAGCACGGAGCAGCCATCTCCGCCTGGGTGGACAACGACGGCTGTTCAGCTGGTTACAAACAGCGGCGACTGTGCGGCAGAGAGCGAAGAGGTGGCTGCGAATCGCAGTGGGGGAAAAAAAAACACGATGGAGTGTGAGGTGCGGCTACCCGACATCCTGGAGTTCTGCATCATTGGGTTGAGCCTGCTGTGGTTCCTGTATGGATGTGCCAGGGGCAACACCCTACCTCGGTGCTGAAGCAGTGGCTCTCCGGCAGAGCAGCCGCAGAAAGCGGACCGGGCGACCGTAGCAACAACCACAATTGGCTCACAGCGGCCCGCCGCAGTGCAGCACACCCCGCGGCGACCCAACACAACATAGCGGAACCAGGGGCAGGCGATGGTGACGGCACTTTAGCTGAAAACAGACGGGGAGGTAGACCTCCCTACCATTGACTGGCAGTTATGCAGCGAGCAAGGGAATGATCAGGTGCTGCCCCGGGTGAAGGGTTTGCTGAGGGTGGGACGGCGGCTGGACTGGGCACAGATCTCCGCCCTGGATCCAGCGACCAAAGCCCTATGCTCTGAAGTGGGGAACGCTGGAGGTGCGCTAAAGATTTCTGTTCCGGCGGTACAGGTTTCCGACGGCGACAGACATCTCCTGCAGTCCCTCGGGGGCTTAGCGCCACGGTGCATCGGTAGGTGCACGGGCTGGTGGGGGCCGGCCATTTCAGGATCGTAAAGACTTTGGGCAAGCTGCGCGAACATTTCTGCTGGCCTGGGTACAGGTAGGACAAGGAGCTGTTCGTGCACAGCTGCGACGCTTGTATGTCCCAGAAGGGGCTGGGCCGCCAGTCTAGAGCGCCAACGCAGCGGAACATGGTGGGGGCCCCACCGTATCTTAGCTGAGCGGCGGAAGGCAGACTTGCTGCACCGGGACCGGCTGGCACCGTATCTACCTTTGACCCCCACCAACCCGGCGAGGCTGAAGGAAGGAAGATACACTCGAAGTGCCCTGACACTTGCCTCACCAAACAATGTCTCCGCTGTAAGAAGGGGTTGTCTCCAGAAAACACCCCACCACCAGCGTCGTCCGCCACCGGGCGTTTTGGACTTTGGTATTGACTCTGGGACAGACCGGGACAGCTGAAATCTCGGTTGGGGACAGGGTGACGCTCCGAGGGCGTGGTCGACAGATAGCCCCAACATTCCTAATAGTCAGTGCTATTTATTGTTCTTGTGTTAAAACGGTTTCGTGGGATCATGGTGGGATGTTAAATTTCATGTAGTGTTAAATTTCAGCTTGGGCTATACAGTTATTCGCATGTGTGTTTGTGGGTCCCCCTGACTGTAACTGGGCTGTGTAATAATCACCTGCCCCATCTGTGTGTAACTGTGTGGGTTCTCTTCCCGGATCATAGGGCCCGGTCAGTTTTTGTGCTTGTCAGAATAAAAATGGCTGTTGAGTTTAACGGGCTTACTCGTCTGTCATCATGGACCGAATGCTCGCTACGGTAATATTGACGCTAAAACCAGCTTCCCATGTTGCGACAGAAACGAGAGTTTATTCATGTTAATTCCAACTGAACCTGACTGCGTGCCACCGCGAGACCATGAGATATAGGAATAGAATAAGGACATTTGGCCCATTGAGTCTGCTTTGCCATTTGATCATGGCTGGTCCAATTTTCTTCTCAACCCCAATCACCTGAATTCTCCCCATGCCCTGACCAATCAAGGATCCATCAACCTCTCCTTAAATATCCATAATGACTTGACCTCCACGGCTGACTGTGGCAAAGAATTCCACAGATTCACCACTCTCTAACGAAGAAATTCCTCCTCATCTGTGTTCTAAAAGTACGCCTCTCTATTCTGTGACTGTGGTCTTGCCATCTCCCACCATAGGAAACGTCCTCTCCACATCCACTCTAACGAGGCCTTTCAGTATTCGATAGCTTTCAATGAGTTCACCTCTCATTCTTCTGAATTCTAGTGAATACAGGTCCAGAACTATCAAATACTCATCATATGACAAGCCATTCGATCCTGGAATAAATTTTCTTGAACCTCCTCTAAATTCACTCCAGTTTCAGCACATCCTTTCTAAGATAAGAGGCCCAAAACTGCCCACAATAGTCCAAGTGAGTCCCCGCCAGTGCTTTAAGAAGTCTCAACATTACATCCTTGGTTTTATAACCTAGACCTCTTGAAGTGAATTCTATAGTCGCATTTGTCTTCCTCACCACAGATGTAAAGCCATCAATTCCATCATCTTAATCATTGACATAGAACGTAACAAGGATAGGTTCCAACACAGACACCTGCGAAGCACCACTAGTCACCGGCAACCAACCAAAAAAGGCTCCCTTTATTGCCACTCTTTGCCTCCTACCAATCAGCCACCGCTTTAACATGCTATAATCTTGCTACAATGCCTGATGTGTGACACCTTATCAAAGGCTTTCCGAAAATCCAAGTACACAGCATCCACCGATTCTTCTTTGTCTATCCTGCTTGCTATTTCTTCAAAGACTTTCAATAGATTTAACAGGCAAGATTTTCCCTTGAGGAAACCATGCTAACTGCGGCCTATTTTACAAACGTGTATCATGTGCCTCCAAGTTCCCTGAGACCATATCCTTAATAGTCGATTCCAACATATTCCCAGCCACTGAAGTCAGACTAATCGGTCTATATTTTCCTTTCTTCTATCTCCCTTCTTGATTGCAGAATCTAGTGCTTCTTGGAAAGTCATTACTAACGATATCTTCAGCCACCTTTTTCAGAATAGTCGTCCGGAAACATGGAGCGCCGTGGGATATTCAGGAAATCTTGACAACCTTGAATGCAGACTAGAAAAGCTCGGAACATGGACTCGAAAAACTTGTAATGTAGCCTCGGGGAACTGGGAAAGTAGCCTCGCGACAAGCACTGAGCATAGAAGCAGCCTTGCCTCCGGCCGGCTGATGACCAGCTCTCCGTTGAACCGCTACTGGGTCAATTCACGGCAGAGGGGTAATTCCATCACGCTGACGGACGACTAAACCCAGATGCAGAGGAAGGAGAGTCCCCATGTTGAGACCGCAACAAAAGTTTATTCATCGGGATGCAAGCTGAAAATAAGCGGCATGTCCGACCAACAACGTGAGACATCGGTCTCGAAACACAGAAAGCTCCCACGATCAGCAGTTATTGGGGGTCCGCCTTAAATAAGCGCAGTACACTGAAAATCCATGCCAGAGAAAATAAACTAGACAAGATTAAATAAACAGCACAAGAACTTAACTACTCTAGATAACCCAATAATTAACAAATGGAGGTGCACAGGCCTGCTGCGACGCAGAGACACACAGACACAAGAGCAGACTGAATACCAGTGACGCAATAAAAGAGACACAATCACAGGGCATAATTACAGGGACATATAACAGTCACAATACCAGGTACTCAATAACTCATCCACCACCACCCCCTCCCGATTTACGGCCACCAGACCTCATCTTACCTGTAAGTTCACAGCTGTTGTTGATCACTTATTGCTGCGTTGTTAAGCAATTAACCTTTGACATCAAGTCCACAATTTATAATCGCTTGTATATTTACTTATTCATTAGTCAGAAGCACTTTCATACGAGTCGAAGAAATTTTAATCCATCTTCCGTTGAGAACACCAAGAAGTACTGTCACTTTATTCAGCTCCTGGCGTACTGTAAAGCGTTGGGGATCAATGACACTGCCTTCAAACTACAGCAACTACGGAGGGACTGGAGTTTACCTATCTGCCTAGTTTGAGGAGAGTGAGAAATACTTGAGAGAGAGCAGATTAATGACAATCGTAATAACAGGGACACACTAACAAGGAAACAACAACGGAGACACAATAATAGACACAATAACAGGGACTCAGTACAGGGCACAATAAGAAAGGCGCAATAACAGTGAGAAAATTACAGCCGCAATAACAGAGAGACAATAGCAGGGACCCGATAATGGGGACACAGTGAAATAGACACAATAACACGGACAAACTATCAAACCCGATAAAAGCGACACAATAACAGGGGAATAATTACAGGGACACAATAAAGGACACAATAATATGGTGTTACACTGTGCGCTGACGGACGATTGAACGCAGGTCTGGAGGAATGCCAGACTCCCACGTTCAGCGAGAAATAAGAGTTTATTCATCGGAATTCCAACTGCACGTAAATGGCTTCACCAAGCAGCACCGCGAGATTTATCGTTCGCGAAAGACAGAAGGACCCTGCGATCTGCGCTAATTGGTAGTCTGTTTTAAAGAAGCACAGTACGCTCAAAACCCGTGCCGTCAAGATAAACTTGACAAGTGTAGACGTATAATACAAGGGCTGAACGATTCTAGATAGAGTAATCGAGTCATAGAAACGTACAGCACAGAAACAGGCCCTTTGGCCCATCTAGTCCCTGCCGAGCCATTTAAGCTACCTTCTCCCATCGACCTGCATCGGTACCATCGTCCACTATACCCCTGCCATCCAGGTAGCTATCAAGACTGCACTTAAACGTTGAAGTCGATCTCGCATGCTCCGCCTGCACTGTCAACTCAATTCGTTCCAGACTCCTGCGACCCTCATGCACCCTTTAAACTTTTCACTTTTCATCCTTAACCTATTACTTTTAGTTACAGTCCCACTCGACCTCAGTGAAAAATCTTACTTCCATTTACTCTGTCTATACCCCTCATAATTTTGTACTTCTATCAAATCTCCACTCATTCTTCAGAGTTCCAAGAAATAAAGTCCTAACCGATTCAATCTTTCCATATAACTCAGGCACTCTAGTCCCAGCAAAATCCTTGTAAATTTTCTCTGTACTCTTTCCAACTTATTGGTAGCTTCTTGTAGGTAGGCGACCAAAACTGCACATGATTGTCCAAAATTACGTGTCGTCGATGTCTCATACAACTTCAGTATAACATCCCATCTCTTGTACTCACTGCTTTGATTTATGAAGATCAATATGCTAAAAACTTTCTTGACAACCCTATGAACCTCGGACGCCACGTTCAATGAATTAGGTACCTGTATTCCCAGACCCTTTGTTCTACTGTACTACTCTGTAAGACCTGCCTTACATAGTCCTACCGAGGTGCAAACTTGGCACTTGTCTGCATTAAATTCCATTTTTCAGCCCACTTTTCCAATTGGTCCAGATCCCGCTGCAAGCCATGATAGTCTTCCTCGCTATCCACTGTACCCACAATGTTAGTATCATCCGCAAATCTGCTGATGCAGTTAACCACCTTATCATCCAGATCGTTGATATAGATGACAAACTACAGCGGACCCAGCACTGATCCCTACAACACTCCACATGCCTCCTGTCAGAGAGGAAAAGATCTACTACCACTCTCTGCATTCTCCCACAAAGCCAACGCATAATCTAATGTACTACCTCATCTTTAATGCCGAGCGACCGAACCTTCCAGACCAATCTCGCATGTGGGTCATTGTCAAATGTCTTGCTAAAGTCCATGTAGACAACATCTACAGCTTTGCCTTCATTAACTTTCCTGGTAACTTCCTCGAAAAACACCATAAGTTTGGTTTTACCCGACCTACCATGCACGAAGCCATGCTGACTGCCCTTAATTATTCCTTGTCTATCCAAATACTCATACACCCAGTCCCTTAGAATACCTTCCAATAACTTTGCCACTGATGTCAGACTCACCAACCTGTAACTTCCAGATTTATTTTTAAAACCCCTCTTAGACAGTTATCCTCCGATCTATCAGCATTTCAACTACCGCTAAGGGTGATTGAAATATCTCTACTTGGGCACCGGCAACTCCTTCAATTTCCTCCCGCAGGGTCCGAGGTCAGGCCCTGATTTGCCTCGACGACAAAAGCCTACTCCCATGTATTCTGTAATCTGTAGTTGATGCCGCCTTCTATAGACTCTGTATCCGTCTCCTGAGCAAATACAGATGGAAAAACTACACTTATGGTCTCCCCTGTCTCTTTTGGCTCTACGCATGGATTACAACTCTGATCTTCCAGCGGACCAATGTTCTCTCTTGCAATCCTTTTGCTCTTAATATATCTGTAGAACCCTTAGGTTTCTCCTTCGCCTTGTCGGCTAATGCAACTGCATGCCTTCTTTTGGCCTTCCTGATTCCTTTAAGTGTGCTCTTGCATTCCTTATATTTCATAAGCACCCCATTTGTTCCTACCTGCCTATCCCTGCAAAGCACTTCTTACATTTTCTCAACCAGGGCCTCAATAACCCTTGAAGACCAAGGTTCACTGCACCTGTTATCTTCACCTTTTATTCTACTGGGCACATACAAGCTTTGTAGTCTCAAACTTCACTTCTGAAGGTCTCCCTCACTTACCTAGCACACCTTTTCAAGAAAATAGCCCGTCCTAATCCACACTTGACACATCATTTTTGATACCATCAAAGCTGGCCTTTTTCGAATTTAGAATCTCAACCTGTGGAGCGGATCCATCTTTTTGCGTGCTTACTTTGAAATTGATGGCATTGCGATCATTAGATGCAAAGTGTTCCCCGACACAAACTTATGTCATCTGCCCTGTCCCATTCCCTAATAGCTGATCAAGTATTACACACGCTCTCGTTGGGACTTCTATGCACTAATTAAGAAGACTTTCCTGAACATATTTGACAAACTCTAACCCACCTAGTTCTTTTACATTATGGGAGTCCCATTCAATAAGCTAAAATTACCTACTGTGACAACCTGATGTTTCTTGCAACAGTCTGCGACCTCTCTACAAATTTGTTCCTCTAAATCCCTCGGACTGTTGGGTGACCTGCAATATAGCCCCACTAACGTGGTCATACCTTTCGTACCACTCAGTTACGCCTATAGAGCCTGACCAGACGAATTCTCCAGTCTATCCTGACTGAGCACTGCCGTGACAATTTCTTTTTTGACTGGTAACGCCACCCTCCTCCTTTAATCCTTTAATCTCTCCCACTCTATCGCGTCTAGTACAAACAGAACCCCGGAATATTGAGTGACCTGCCCCTCCTGCTAATAAGTCTCACTAATGGCTACACTATCAAAATTCCAGGTGTTGATCCATATCCTGAGCTCACATGACTTTATGCCTTTTCTACATTGAAAATATACTTCACGCATTGAAATATACTTTGCCTGAAGTTTTACAACACGTGCTTCCACAACCTCTCAACTATATATTCCGTCACTCTGGTTCCCACCCCCATGCAACTCTGGTTTAAACCCCACCGTGCAGCAACGGCAAACCTTTTTGCTACGATATTAGTTCCATTCCAGTTTAGGTGCTAACCGTCTCTTCCGTACAGGTCCCACATTCCTTGGAAGAGAGGCCAATGATCCAAAAATCTCATACCATCCCTCCTACACCAACTTCTAAGCCACGTGTTAAACTATGCAAGCTTCCTATTCTTGGCCTCACTAGTACTTGTCCCGGGCATCAATCCTGAGGTCACAATCCTGGAAGACCTGCACTTTAACTTAGCACCCAGCTCCCTGAACTCAATTTGCACAACCTGGTCACCCTTCCTACCAACGTCGTTGGTACCCACGTAAACCACGTGCTCTGGCTGTTCACCCTCCCACTTAAGAATGCAGAGGACTCGATCGCTGATATCCCAGAACCTGGCATCCGGGAGGCAACATTCTTTTCGGGAATCTCGTTCTCGTCCACAGAGCCTCTTTTCTGTTCCCCTAACTAATGAATCCCCTTTCACGACAGCTCGCTTCTTAACCGCGCCCTCACCTCAGAGTAATAGTGCCCTAGACCGGACTGCTATTGCTTTCCTCTGCAAGGTCATCCCGCCCACCATCCAACAGCATCCAAAGTGGTATATCTGTTGTTGAGGGGGAAGCCACAGGGGGACTCTGCGCTGGATGTTTAACACCTTTCCCCTTTCTGACTGTCACCCAGTTTCCTGTATCCTGTAACTACCTCTGCTTCCTACCCATGACCCTGGATTCATCCAGTTCCAGCTCCACCTCCTGAACGCGAGTGTTAAAAGCACCCGCTGGGTGCACCTCTCAGGTGTATTCTTCAGGGACACTGGAGGTCTCCCTGCCTTCCTACATCCCGCAAGTGGAGCATTCCACCAGCCTGCCTGGCATCTCTTCTGTTCCTAACTGTGCTTCTATTAAGCAGGATAAACTCTAAACTGTGGGGTGAAATAAACGCTACCTACAGCTTTTCTTGTCTTCTCTCACTGAAGCCTCGAAGAGCTAATGCCTCAAAATCTCCAGTCTCACTCTCTGAATTCCAAAAAAGGCTGCTCCATTGTCTCTACCTTATTTTAACTTGTTCTCGTTAATCAATCCCAAACGGTAATACGACGCTGCACATGCTAGATTTTCACCAATAAAACGGCAGAGACTTTTTTAATTTTCAGAAAAGCCATGGCAACTTAATTATTGAACGCCAGAAAAAAATGAACTCAAGCGCGCTTAAAACCCTGTACGTAATTACGTAATCACGTCACACCCGTCTCTTAAATTGAAACCCCAACAAAATGTCGGTGGTTGTGAACTACCTACATTTCCACCAATTACACCCTACACAACTCCCCCACCCCCGTCTCCCTCCCCGCTACCCCAAAGTTCACTGAAACCGGCATTGTGAGCCTGTCCGAGCTTGGGTCCTATTTTCCGAGGGTGAAGGAACAGCAGGTTCCTTTGGTTCTGGTCCTGTCCTGGCGGCAGGGGCATGGTAGCGGAATCCTCCAAATCTTGTTGGTACGGTTTAAAGCAATTTACTGAAATAAAGTCGGGTTTAGGCCTCCAATCTATGATAAAGTCTTTTCTCCCTGTTCCGACTCGTGGAATGGGCCATCGTAAGGAGGCCTAAGGGGACGCTAGTGTGTATCAGTAGTGACGAAAACAAACGACGCGAAATGTCAGTCAACAGGAACCCGAGAGTGCCGTACACAATAGTGGGAGGCAGGAATAAGTAAAAAGGAATTGAATTTCTGCGGGTCCTCTTTTTGTACTGTTCTGATCCCCAGCAGGACGCATGGGAGACAATTATGCCAACACTCATCTGTCAGGAAGCCCTCACAGCAGCCTTTAAGGAGAGGTGAAACCGCTCGCAGAGTCCATTGGACTGCGGGTGATAAGCCGTGGTGTGATGTAGTCCAACGTCGAGGTTGTGGGGCATCGCAGCCCAGACATTTGATATGAATTGGGGACCGCGGTCAGAGGAAATATCAGATGGGGTGCCAAACCGAACAACCCAGGTGCCTATGAATGCCCGAGCCGCGTTTGCGGCCGTCGTCGATGGGAAAGGGGTTGACCTCTGGCCACATGGTGATACGGTCCACTATGGTAAGGAGGTGCGTGGAACCGCGGTGGGGGGTGGGGGGGAGGTGAGAACTAAAAAGGTCCACATTGACATAGTCAAACCGTCGCTCGGGGACCACAAAAGGTGCCAATGCCGGCTGAACATGGTTAATTTTGCCGCTGATACTCCACACCGACTGCAGTCCAATCACGCCCGCTCTTTCGAAGGCCGTGCCGCACAAATTTTAGTGCAAACACTTTTTGTAAGATCCCGTCCCGAATGCGAGAGACCATGTATGGAGTGAAAATCAGTCTTCCTCCAGTTTGCGGGCAGATGGGGCGAGGGCAACCAGCTGAGACATTGCGCAGGAGCGAAACCCCAGCTTCCACGAACTTAATGTCAGCCGACCGCAGGCCATGAGAGCTGTTCTGCATGTGTGGACCTCTGGGTTAGTAGCTTGTTCGGCTACCATGCCGGCATCGTCGTCTCCTATGTGTATGGCTTCAATAGCTGGCCGTGCGACACAATCAGCCATGGCAATATCTTGCCTCTTGATGTGTTGTATCTCTGTTGTGAACTCGGATATGCAGGCCAAGTGGCTTTGCCGCCATGAAGACCAAGGGTCTGATATTTCAGCCATTGCGTTCAGAAAGGGCTTTCTGTTCAACGAACGCTGTGAGACGGCGACCCTCCAGAAGAAAGTGGCGTACAACCAGTTAGAGACCGTGGAACTCACGGTCAAAAGTGCTGTACTTCCTTTCGTGGTGACCGAGTTGGCGGCTGAAGAAGGGGAACGGTTTGCACACCCCTCCGATGAACTGTTCGTGCGTCGGTAGTAAAGGCAATGAGAGCGTTGGGGAGCGGAGCGCCAGTAGCGTCGCGATAGCAAGAGCTCGTTTGGTATCATCAAAATTTCCTGTGCATGTCCGCTGACTGGACAATCACTTTATTGGGGGTATTGCCTTTCAGCACACTATACAAGGGGAGCGTAAGATTAGCAGCTCGCAGAATGAAGCCGTGATAGAAATTCACTATGCCTAAAAGCTCCTGTAGTGTTATGTTGGGAATCCATAATAGCGGTTACTTTTGATGGGAGGGGTTTCGCGCCCTTTGCGGAGATACAATGGCCGAGAAAGTCAATGGTTGACAACATAAACTGGCATTTAGCAGAGCTAATAATCAACCCCTGTTGGCTTCAGCGCTCCAAAAGTGTGAGGAGATGGGTTGCATGTTCGGATTTGGATGCACTGGCGACAAGTATGCTATCAGGTAATCAAATAACAAAATCCAAATATTTTAATGGAGTTCATCAGTCGTTGGAAAGTCTGTACTGCATTTTTCAGCTCAAACGGCTTGCGCAGAAACTCAAAGAGGCCAACTAGGGAAACTCAAAGAGGCCCACAGCTGCTTTGGGAATGTCCTCCGAACACACAGGCACCTGATGAGTAGTCTCTATATAAATCGACTTTGGGAAAAAAATAACTTTCTGGCTAAACGTGCTGAAAAGTCTTGGATGTGTGCGATCCGGTAACGATAGGGGGTGTTGATCTCGTTAAGGTGTCGGAAATCGTCGCGTGGGCGGCAACCACACTCGGACTTAGGGACCATGTGGAGGGGCGAAGCCCAGGGGCTATTCGACCAGCGTACAATGCCAATTTTTCCGTGTTGGCAAACTCGGCCTTCGCGCTTGCCAGCTTTTCTGAGTCCAGTCTACGCGCGGGGGAACGGACTGGCGAGTCAGTTGTGCAAATGTGGTGCGTGATCCCATGTTTTGTGACTTTGGTGGAGGATGTAGGCTTGGTGAGGTTTGGGACTCCGCTCAGCAGTCGAAAAAGCTCACATGCGGCGGTACATACGCTTGAGATAGTCGTTGTGGGTAACTTACAGGGGGGAGTAGGGTAACGACCCAAATCCTTGACATCCACAAGCCGGCAGTTCTTAAGATCGACCTACAGAGAGGTTTCGTCGCTCCTTGCCTACTCATCAATCGACAATGCTGACAGCAAGCTCACTTGAGCACCTGTATCACACAAGAGCGTCACCCTGAAAGGGTGTCTGTAAGGAGCAGTAGACGACCCTGGCAGCTGGAACCCACCGTGTTCATAGACCTCTGATGCCCCGGTGCGCTGGCACTGTCGAAACTGCAAAGTGGTCGTTACCTTCTAGCGTTCCTACCAAAGCGAGCACAGTAAAAGAACACAGGCCCGGCGTCGTCTGTTTGGAAGTCGCGGGTGTCCTTACGTTGGGGGCCTTGTTGACCGGGCTTATTGAGGTAGAGAATGGATGAGGAATAATGCATCGCTGTCCGGCTGCTCAGTACAGACGATCAGCCATTTTAGCAAGCTCCCTATAGTCCATCATGGGTGCATTAGCGAGGGCTATAAGAACCTGATCAAGCATTTGCCGCATGAAGACTTCTTCAGAAGTAAAACGAGCGTGGTGATTTCCCAGGAGGGACAGCATGCGGTTCATTGGCTGCAAAGGCTTAGCACCGCCGAGGCCGGGCAAAGAGAGCAACTGTTCGGCGCGCTCAGGCTCCGATAGTCCAAAAGTCTGTAAAAGATGAGTTCTTAGTGATCGGTATTTAGGCCGATGGTTTAGTAGCCCTCATCACTATCGAAGCCATGAGGTGCTGAGCGAAGCTATTGCACAGAAATATTTGGTGCTGTCGGTGGAGATTTCTCGAAGCGCGCATTGAGCTTCCGTTTGCACCAACCAAGATACGGCACTTTCCTCTCAAAACTCTGGCAGTTTCAAAGCTGAGTGAATTCTGTCTTCTCAGTCTTCCGACCTCTCCGAATGAGCGCTGCTCAAGCTTCGAATTGCCCAGTGTCGCTGCTCAATCGACGAACCTGGCCGAACCACGTCCTCTCGGGCCTCAGATTCCCGAGCGGACGCTGCTCAAAGCAACGGATAAACCAACAATTAACAAATGCTGAGGGTGTAAGGAGTTCTGGATGGAGGTAGTACCTTTGATATCTGGAAGCTGCACTCTACCTAGTAGGGTGTACAAGCTTCGCCGGTCCTCATCCGTCTCCTAAATATTTCACGTCTACCTCCGAAAGCCACACCCCGGCACACCGCCTCCGCTAGCGGGCTGAACGACGTGACGGGGTGGCGTTAACACGGCAATACTGGACGAAGTTCCTCGTCGACGAAGTCACCGGCCGGGATGGGGGACGGGTGGGCTGAGTACCTCGAAGAACTACAACGGCCACGTGTTCGAGTCCCGGGCGAGCCACTGAGTTGGAGGACATTGACTGTGGTCTGGCCTGGAGAGGGATAGGCGCCGCCAGACACGCACAAGATACGCGAAAGCACCCCTGCAACCCACAGGCGGGTTGCGGATCTGAACCGAACTGAAACCAAACTAGCGGTGCATATTGGCCCACTATATACATTACAATATCTGCCTCCCTAAGACGGGCACATTAAATAAGCACAGTACTCTGAAATCCCCGTGCCAGACAAAATGAACTGGACAAGATTAAACAGACAACACAGGGGCTTAACGAGTATAGATAAAACAGCAATTAACAAAGTGAGGTCGAATCACAAACAAGAGAAAATCTGCAGTTGCTGGAAATCAAACGTATACAGACAAACTGCTGGACGAACTCAGCAGGACATGTAGCATCTATAGAAACGAGTAAACGGTGGATGTTCGTGGCCCAAAACGTCGACTGTTTACTACTTTCCATAGATGGTGCCTGGCCTGCTGAGTTCCTCCAGTATTTTTTATGCATTACTAAGCAAACAGAGGAACACAGGCCCGCAGGTACATGACACACGGGCACAATAACAGACAGAATACCATGCACGAAATAGGAGAGACAGAATCACAGGGACATAATAACAGAGACAGTAACAGGGACACAATGACAGACGCAATAACGGGCACAATAAAAGAGAAACACTGACATAGACGTGATAACAGAAGCACGATAACGGATACATTAACAGAGACACAATAAAAGGGAAAACTACAAGCATATTATCAGAGAAGCAATAACAGGGACACGATAAAGGGGACTCGATAACACAGATGTGATAACACTGACACAATAGCAATGACACAATAACAGGGACACAACAACAGAAACACAGAAAATAAAAACAGAATTGCGGGGACTCAATAACAGACGCAATAACAGAGACACAGTAACAGATACACAAGAGAAGGGGCACAATTACATGGACACAATAACAGTGACACGATAACAGACACAATAACATGATAATAACGTGAGCTGGCAGACGACTGAAAGCAGATGTGGAGGAATGAGAGACTCCCATGTTGAGACAGAAACAAGAGTGTGTTTATCGGAATTTCAACCGAACGTAAGTGGTTTCACTGATCAGTACCGCGAGACGATTTATTCTCGAAACTCAGGAACCCCGAGTTCTGCGCGAAGCGGTAGCCCGTTTTAAATAAGTGCAGTGCGGTCAAAACCAGAGCCGTCTAAATAAACCTGACAAGTTTAAACAGAAAATACTCTAGATAAAGCAACAATTAACAAATACGGTCACACGGGCCCGCAGAGCACATGACAGAACATCCCTTTTTAAGGTCGGCGCATTCCGACCCAGGGGTTCCCTGGGGAACTTGACACAGGGCTACTAAAATTCGAAGCAGACCTGATGCTTTCATGACTATACCGGTAGCTTCGAGACAGACCTATGTTCACCAACCAGATAGGGCTGTTTACTCGAAACGGACCTAATGCTTTCGTGACAGTGCTGGTAGTTAAGGGATAAAACGGGTGCTCACCAGATAGAACGAGTAAATTCTAGGCGGACCTGAGAATCTCGAGATAGTGCTGGAAAATTCGAAACAGACCTGTTGCTCTCGAGATGGGCCCAGTAAATTCGAGACAGCGGTGACGTTCTAGGGGAAGGGCTGATAAACTCGAGGCAGACCCGATGCTCTAGAGTCAGGCCTAGAAAACTCGGAAACGTTGCATGCAACTCCGGAGCCATTGCAAAAAAAAAACTCGGAAATATTACTTATAACTCGTAACATTACTTATAACATTGGCTTGTAACATTGGCAGTGTGGGAGATCAGAGGGATCTTGGGGTCCGAGTCCATAGAACGCTCAAAGCAGCTGCGCAGTTTGACTCTGTGGTTAAGAAGGCGTACGGTGTATTGGCCTTCCTCAACCGTGACTTGAGTTTGGGAGCCGAGAGATAATGTTACAGCTATATAGGACTCTGGTTAGACTCCACTTGGAGTACTGTGCTCAGTTCTGGTCGCCTCACTACAGGAAGGATGTGGAGGCCATAGACAGGGTGCAGAGGAGATTTACAAGGATGTTGCCTGGATTGGGGAGCATGCCGTATGAGAGTAGGTTGAGTGAACTCGGCCTTTTCTCCTTGGAGCGACGGAGGATGACAGGTGACCTGATAAAGGTGTATAAGATCGTGTGGATGGTCAGAGGCTTTTTCCCAGGGCTGAAATGGCTGCACAAGAGGACACAGGTGTAAGGTGCTGGGGAGTAAGTACAGAGGAGATGTCAACGGTAAGTTTTTTTTACGCAAAGAGTGGTGAGTGCGTGGAATGGGCTGCCGGCAACAATAGTGGAGGTGGATACGATACGCTCTTTTAAGAGATTTTTGGATAGGTACATGGAGCTTAGCAAAATAAAGGGCTATAGGTAAGCCTAGTAATTTCTAAGGTAGGGACATGTTTGTCACAACTTTGTGGGCTGAAGGGCCTGTATTGTGCTGTAGGTTTTCTATGTTTCTATGTTTATAACTGGGAAACACAGAATCCATCTTGGATACATGAAATAGCCCTCCGAAACCTGGAGGGTCATAGATACTTAGGAAATCTTGACGACCTTGAACTTAGACCAGAGAGGCTCGAAATACAGACTCGAGAAACTCGGAACGTAGCCTCAGGACAAACACTTGGAATAAAAGAACTCTCGCCTCCAGACGAATGATAAACAAGCCTTGGCTGAAACTACGCTGTTAACATTTATGCCGGGGGGGAAGAAGGGAGGTCCTTCTGTCACGATCTGCGCAGACGGACGACTGAACGCAGATGCGGAGGAACGAGAGGCTCCCATGTTGAGACAGGGACAAGAGTTTTTTTTCATGGGAATTCCAACTGGACATGAACGACTTGACCAAGCGACAACACGAGATGAATCATTCTCGAAACACAGATGGTCCCGACGATCATCGCTTAGTGGGGAGTCCACTTTAAGTAAGTGCTGTTTGCGGAACACCATGCCGGACAAAATAAACTGGTTAAAATATCAATTAACAAATACAGGTGCGCAAGCCCGCAGGGCACGTGACACACGGTCATAATAACAGACAGGACATAAGGGATACGATACCAGGTAGAATACCAGTGACGTAACAAGACAGACACAATCACAGGCGCACAACCACCGGGCCATACATACAGACACAATAACAGCGACAGTGAGAGAAACAGAATTAAAGGGACACGATAACAGGATGTCACGATGTGCACTGACAGGCTATCGCACCCAGGTGTTGAGCAATGACTCCCCTACTAAGACAGAAGCAAGAGCTTATCAAAAGGAATTCCAAATCAGTGACGCCGCGAGCTGAAACTTTTTTCAACAAGGATCCCGCTATCTTGGGAGTCCTCTTGAAATAAGCGAAGTGCGCTGATACCCCGTGCCATTAAAATTAACTTCCCAAGATTAATGGGAAACCACAAGGAATTAACGAAACTAGATATAACATCTATTAACAAATACGGATGCTCAGGGCCGTAGAGCAAACGACAGTACCTCCTTTCCTCTGCCCAGGGAGTCCTGGGGAAATCGAGACAGGGCTGCTAAATTCTAAACAGGTCTGATGCTTTTGTGACAGAACTGATTTCCTCGAGACAGGGCTCTCAAGGCAGATCATGAAAATTGGAAATGGACCTGATGCTTTCCAGACGGGTAATTCGAGACAAATCTGCTGTAATCCAGTCAGAAGAGGAAAACTCGAAAAAAAATATATATAACTCGGAAAGATTCCATATAACTCTGGAACATTGCATATAACTCAGAAACAGAGAATCAAAACGGGGAAATATCATCAAACTCGAAAACAAGGAATAGTCATTGGATAAATAGAATACTACTGAGAAATCTGGAAGGTCATGGGATACTCACTAAGTATTGTTTATCTTGACCGCAGACTAGAGGAGCTCGTAACATGGACTTTAGAAACATAGAACAAGCACTGAGAATAAGCACACCCTCGCCTCCAGCCGACCGAACCACAAGCAGCAGTTGAAACTCCGCAGGGTCCATTTATGGCATGTGGTACTTCTGTCACGATATGAGCTGGCAGAACCTATACGCATAGGAAAGACAGACTCCCATGATGAGACAGAAACAAAACTTCATTCATCGGAATTTCAACTGAACATCGGGGGCTTGACGGAGCGACACCCCAAGATGACTCATTCTCAAAACAAACAAGGACCCCCTCATCTTCGCTAATTGGGAGTCCGCTCTAAATAAGCACAGCACGCTGAAAACCCATCCATGCCAGTCGAAGTAAATTGGATAAGATTAAACAGACAGCGCAAGTGCTTAACGACTCTAGATACAACAATTAACAAATACAGGCACAGGTCCGTAGGACACATGACAGTTCCATCCTCCCTAAGGTCAGCAACTGACGGTCTCAGGAGGCCTAGGGAACTCGAACCGGGGTTGTTAAATTCGAAACAGACCTGTAAAGCTCGGGAACATTGCATATAACTCGGAGCATTGTATATAACTCGGAAACATTGCATATTACTCGGGAACATTGCATATAACTCGGAGCATTGTATATAACTCGGAAACATTGCATTTACTCGGGAACATTGCATATAACTCGGAAACATTGCATACAACTCGGAGCATTGCATATAACTCAGAGCATTGCATGTAACTCGGAATATTGCAAATAACTCGGAAACGTAGAAACAAACTGGGGAACATAACATCAAACTTGGGAAATGCCAATCTCCTCGGAACTGTCGAATACTCCTCGGACTCCTGGAAGGCCATTGCGGACTCACTAAATCTTGACCATGAGCGTAGACTAGAAAACCTAGGAACATGGACTCAAGAAACTCGTAACGTGTCCTCGAGACAAGCACTGAAAGTAGAAACTCCCTCGCCTCTGGCTCGCTGATAATCAAGGCGCTGTAGAACTTTGACTGTGTCGTTCTGTCATGATGTGCGCTGACAGAGGGCTGAACATATGTGCGGAGGAACGACAATCTCCCATGGTTGTGCCATTGTGTAAGGGTGACCACATGGTCGAAGAGTCGGAGGGCAATGGAGATCAGAAAGGGGCAGCAATGAGAGAGGGTTTCACTGAATTCCCATCGAAGAGAAGATTAAGCTTCTTCAGGCTAGGCATCCCTCGAAGCGACATCATAAATCACACACACGAGAAAATCTGCAAACACTGGAAATCCCAAGCAACACACATAGAATGCTGGAAGAACTCAGCAGGCCAGGCAGCATCTATTGAAAAGAGTATACAGTTGATATTTCTGGCCGAGACCTTCATCAGGACAAGACAGAATACCAGTGATGCCAATAACAGAGACACAATCACAGGGACATCACAGCATATACAATAACAAGGACAATAACAGGCACAATGACAGGGGACACACTAGCAAATACACGATAACACGGAAACAATAACAGAGACACAATTATAAAGGCACAATAAGACAGACACAATAACTGGGACAAAATTATAGCTACGATAACAGAGAATCAATAGCAGAATCTCCATAACGGGGACACGATAACGAACACAATATCAGGGCACAATAACAGGAACGCGATAAGGAAGAATAATATGGACACAAAACCCAGTATCCCATGTCGAGACAGAAACAAGAGTTTATTCATCGGAATTCCAATTAAATGTAAATGGCCTGACCGAGTGCCACCGCGAGACGAATCGTTCTCAAAAGACACAAGGACCCTGTGATCGGTGCTAAGTGGTAGCCCGCTTTAAATAATGCCGTACCTTCAACCCCCGTACCGTCAAAATAAACCTGACAAGATTAAGGAGAAAGCAGAAGGACTTACCTTCTCTAGATAAAACAACAATTAACAAATACAGCTGTACAAGCCCGCAGGGCACAGGTCAGTTCATCCCGCCATCAGGCCAGAACCTCACGACCCAGGTAGTTCCTGGGGAACTTCGGACAGGGCTGGTAATTTCGAAACAGACATGTTTTTTTTCGAGACAGGGCTGGTAAATGCGAGACAGACCTGACGTTCTCGACACCGATCTGGAGAATTATGGAACATTGCATATAACGTGGAAGCATGACACCAGAGAAACAATAATTGGGCAGCAATACCAGACATGATAACAGAGACACAACGACAAGGAAAAGATAACGGGGACATACTAACAGGGACACAATAACACAGAGACTATACCATAAACATAATAACAGAAACATGCCAGTAGGGACACAATAACACAGACAAAATGGCAGAAACGAAATAACAACAGTACATTGATAGGGACACAATAAAACACACAATAACAGATTCAACAACAGAACTGGAATAACAGATACAGTACCAGAGACACAATAACAGACACCATAACAGAGGCACAACAACAGACACAATATCAGAGACACAATAACAGACACGATAACAGAGACAGAATAACAGACACGATAACAGAGACACAATAACAGACACGATAACAGAGACACAATAACAGACACGATAACAGAGACACAATAAGACACAGATCATGGAATAGTTCTGCACAGGAGCAGGCCATTCGCTCATCAACGTTTTGCCGAACCAGCGAAAAGGAAAATCAAAAACATCCAAGCACTAATGCGTCCTATTGACACAAGTTTCACATCCCTCCATCTTCCTTACATCTATGTGCCTATCCAAACGACTCGTGAAAGCCTCTAATGTCTTACCTCAGCTACCATACGGGGCAGAACATTCCAGGCTTCCACCACTCTCTGAGTAAGAACCTTACTTCTCACGTTCCCCTTGAACCTACTCCCTCTCACCTTCACTGCATGCCCTCAGGTGTTGAACATTTCAACCCTGGGAAATAGATGCTCTCTGTTCACTCTCTCTATGCCTCTCATAAACTGACAAGCTTTACACTCATGTATAGCATTGAATGCTGCTGCTGAGTTAACAAATTTCATGTCACATGCCGGTGATAATAAACCTGATTCTGATTCCTCTATCAGATCTCCTCTCAGCCTTCGCCAATCCAGAGAAAACAATCCAAGATTATCCAACTTCTCATGACCGCATGGTCAGCATCCTGGTAAACCTCTTCTGTACCTTCTCCAAAGCCTCAACATCCTTCTTGTAGTGGGGTAACCAGAAGTGTATACAATATTCCAGATAAGGAATAACTAGAACTTTATAAAGTTGCAACATAATCTCTTGGCTTTTGAACTCAATGTCTCGACTAATAATAGCAAGCATTCCATTCCACCTTAACGACCTGTGTAGCTGCATTCAACGAAATATGAACTTGGATCCAAAGATCTCTCTGCTCTGTAACTCTGTAGAGAATCTTGCCCTTAACAGTGTACTGGCTCCTTGAATTTGCCTTACCAAGGTGCAACACCACACATTTATCTGGGTTAAACTCCATCTGCCTTTCTTCTGCCCATTTACAATTGATCTATATCGTACTGTATTCTTTGCCAGTCTTCTACACTATCCACAACCCTACCATTCTTGGTATCATCCACAAACTTACTAACCCACCCATCCACATTTCAATCCAGGTCATTTATATATATCACAAACAATAGATATCCCAGCACCGATCCTTGCAGAACATCAGCAATTACAGATTTCCAGCTCAAATTAGTCCCTTTGACCACTATTCTCTGTCTTCTATGCATAAGCCAGGTCTGCATCCAAACAACCAATACGCCATGAACGCCGTGCATCTTAATCTTCTGGATCAGCCTCCCATGGGGGACTTTGTCAAATGCCTCACTAGATGTAGACAACATCCACTGCCCTACCCTCATCAGTCTCTCTCATCACCGTGTCAAAAAATTCAATCAAGTTGGTAAGACATGATCTGTCACACACAAAGCTATGCTGTCTCTCCCTAATTAGACCATGAGTTTCCAAATGCCCATATATCCTTTCCCTAACAATTTTCTCCAACAATTTCCCTACATCTGAGACGAGACTTGTCGGTCTATTGTTCCCAGGATTTTTCCCTTGTTCTGCTCTTAACATCAGCCATTCGCCAGTCCTCTGGGACCTCGCCTATGCCCAGAGAGCACACGAATGTCAAGGCCCCAGCAATCATTAAGTACCTCACTGATTCTTAGCATCCAAGCAAATGTTCCCCCTTCATCCTTGAGTAGTTCCATCCTCTCCCTAGTTATCCTCTTGCTCTTGATGTACGGTGGGATGCAAAAGTTTGGGAAGCCCTAGTCAAAATTTATGTTACTGTGAATGATAAACCTTTCAATCCTGGAATCATACTTGCGAACCTCTTCTGAATCCTCCCCAATGCCAGCACATCTTGTCTGAGGTAAGGGGCCCAAAATGTTCACAATACTCGAGGTGAGGCCTCATCAGTGCCTTATAAAGCCTCAGCATCACATCCTTGTTCTTATATTCTAGACCTCTTCAAATGAATGCTGACATCGCACTTGCCTTGCCGGCCTCTACTTTGCCGAAGCACAGTGACAACTCGCTAATACCCCCTCTTATTTACCCCTCGATCATGACGCACTAAGGAGCACCAGGCAATTGCCTCCCACGCCATCACCAACCTTATCAGCTCTGGGGACCTCCCATCCACTGCCACCAACTTCATAGTTCCCACAACCCGCACTTTCCGTTTCTACCTCCTACCCAAGATCCAGAAACCTGCCTGTCCAGGCAGACCCATTGTCTCAGCTTGCTCCTGCCCCACTGAACTCGTTTCTGCATACCTCGACACTGTTTTATCCCCCCTTGTTCAATCCCTTCCCACCTATCTTCGTGACACTTCTCACGCTCTGAATTTTTTCAATGTTTTTAAGTTCCCTGGCCCCCATCACCTTATTTTCACCATGGATATCCAGTCCCTATGTACCTCCATCCCCCACCAGGAAGGTCTCAAAGCTCTCGGCTTCTTTTTGGATTCCTGACCTATCCAGTTCCCCTCTACCACCACTCCCTTCTGTCAGCGGAATTAGTCCTTACTCTTAATAATTTCTCCTTTGGCTCCTCCCACTTCCTCCAAACTAAAGGTGTAGCCATGGGCACCCGTATGGGCCCCAGCTATGCCTGCCTTTTTGTTGGCTTTCTGGAACAGTCCATGTTCCAAATCTATGCTGATATCCGTCCCCCACTTCTCATTCGCTACATCGACGACTGCATTGGCGCTGCTCCCTGCACGCATGCTGAGCTCATTGACGTCATTAACTTTGCCTCCAACATTCACCCTGCCCTCAAATTTACCTGGTCCATTTCCGACTCCTCCCTCCCCCTTTCTTAATCTTTCTGTCTCTCTCTCTGGAGACAGCTTATCTACTGATGTCTACTATTAGCCTACGGACTCTCACAGCTACATGGACTATTCCTCTTCCCACCCTGTCTCTTGCAAAAATGCCATCCCCTTCTCGCAATTCCTCCGTCTCCGCCGCATCTGCTGTCAGGATGAGGCTTTTCATTCCAGGACGAAGGCGATCTCTTCCTTTTTTAAAGAAAGGGGCTTCCCTTCCTCCACCATCAACTCTGCTCTCAAACGCATCTCTCCCATTCCATGCACATCTGCTCTCACCCCATCCTCCTGCTACCCAACTAGGGATAGGGGTCCCCTTGTCCTCACCTACTACCCCACCAGTCTCCGGGTCCAACATATTATTCTCGGTAACTTCCGCCACCTCCAACGGGATCCCACCACTAAGCACATCTTTCCCTCCCCCCCCCCCCCACCCTGCATTCCACAGGGATCGATCCCTACGCGACTCCCTTGTCCATTCGTCCCCGTTCCTCCCCCCCCCCCCCCCATCCCTCCCCACCGATCTCCCTCCTGGCACTTATCCGTTCAAGCAGAACAAGTGCTACACATGCCCTTACACTGCCTCCCTCACCACCATTCAGGGCCCCAAACAGTCCTTCCAGGTGAGGCGACACTTCACCTGTGAGTCGGCTGGGGTGATATACTGCTTCCAGTGCTCCCGGTGTGGCATTCTATATATTGGTAAGACCCGATGCAGACTGGGAGACCGTTTCGCTGACCACCTACGCTCTGTCCGTCAAAGAAAGCAGGATCTCCCAGTGGTCACACATTTTAATTCCACGTCCCATTCCCATTCTGACATGTCTATCCATGGCCTCCTTTACTATCAAGATGAAGCCACACTCAGGTTGGAGGAACAACACCTTATATTCCATCTGGGTAGCCTCCAACCTGATGGCATGAACATTGATTTATCTAACTTCCTTTAATGCCCCTCTTCCCCTTCTTACCCCATCCCTTATTTATTTATTTATCTCTCTCTCTCTCTCTCTCTCTCTCTCTCTCTCTCTCTCTCTCTCTCTCTCTCTCTCTCTCTCTCTCTATCTCTCTCTCTCTCTCTCTCTCTCTCTCCCCACCCCCCGCACCTTTTTATTTTCTTTTCTCTCTCTTTTTTCTCTCTCTGTCCCTCTCACTATCACTCCTTGCCTGTTCTCCATCTTGCTCTGGGCTCCCCTCCCCCTTTCTTTCTCCCTGGGCCTCCCATCCCATGATCTTCTCCCTTCTCCAGCTCTGTATCCTTTTTGCCAACCAACTTTCCAGCTCTTAGCTTCATCCCACCCCCTCCTGTTTTCTCCTAACATTTAGGATCTCCCCCTCCCCCTCCCACTTTCAAATCTCTTACTATCTCTTCTTTCAGTTAGTCCTGACGAAGGGTCGCGGTCCGAAACGTCGACTGTACTTCTTCTTATTGATGCTGCCTGGCCTGCTGCGTTCACCAGCATTTTGTGTGTGTTGCTTGGATTTCCAGCATCTGCAGATTTTCTCGTGATTGCATTTGCCTTCCTCACCACTGACTCAACCTGCAAGTTAACCTTAGGGTGTTCTGCACAAGGACTCCCAAGTCTCTTTGCAATCAAAATTTTGGATTTTCTCCCTGTTTAGAAAATAGTCCGCATATTTATTTGTTCTACCAAAGTGCATGACCATACATTTTCCAACATTGTATTTAATTTGCCACTTTCTTGCCATTCTCCTAATATGTCTAAGTCCTTCTGCAGCCTTTCTGTTTCCTCAACACTAGCTGTCCCTCCACCAATCTTCGTATCATCTGCAGACTTGGATACAAAGTGATCTATTCCAACATCTAAATCATTGATATACAGAATAAAAAGGAGTGGATCTAACACTGACCCCTGCGAAACATCACTAGTCACTGATAGGCAACCAAAAGAAGATCTTTCTATTCCCACTGGCTGCTTCCTACCAATCAGCCAATTCTCTAACTGTACTGGTAACTCTCCTGTAATACCATAAGCTCTTAACTTGGCAAGCATCCTCATCTCTGGCACCTTGCAAAGGCCCTCTGAAAATCCAAATATACAACATCTACAGCATCCCCTTTATCTATCCTTTCTGGCTGGCTGCTGATGAGTAGTGGTGTTCCACAGGTGCCTGTGTCAGGACTGCTTCTCTTTACATTGTACAGTATGTTAATGACTTGTAGGCTGGAATAGAGTTGATGGCATTTTTGCATTGTTTGCAGATAATATGAATATAGGTGGAGGGGCTGGCAGCTTAGACGGACTTAGACAGATCAGGAGAATGGAAATAGTAATGACAGATGGAATAGTGTCGGGAAGTGTATGGTCATGCACTTTGGTAGAAGAAATAAAAAGCAAGACTATTTCCTAAATGGAGAGAAAATACTGAAAACTGAGGCACAAAGGGACTTGCGAGTTCTTTTGTAGGATTCCCTAAAGGTTAATGTGCAAGTTGAGTCTGTGGTGAGGAAGTCAAATACGTTCTTCATAGTCATTTCAAGAGGACGGGAATATAAGAGCAAGGGTTTAATGTTGAGGCAACACACATCAAAGTTGCTGGTGAACGCAGCAGGCCAGGCAGCATCTGTAGGAAGAGTTGCAGTCGACGTTTCAGGCCGAGACCCTTCGTCAGGACTAACTGAAGGAAGAGTGAGTAAGGGATTTGAAAGTTGGAGGGGGAGGGGGAGATCCAAAATGATAGGAGAAGACAGGAGGGGGAGGGATAGAGCCAAGAGCTGGACAGGTGATAGGCAAAAGGGGATACGAGAGGATCATGGGACAGGAGGTCCGGGAAGAAAGACAAGGGGGGGGGACCCAGAGGATGGGCAAGAGGTATATTCAGAGGGACAGAGGGAGAAAAAGGAGAGTGAGAGAAAGAATGTGTGCATAAAAATAAGTAACAGATGGGGTACAAGGGGGAGGTGGGGCCTTAGCGGAAGTTAGAGAAATCGATGAGGCCCCACCTCCCCCTCGTACCCCATCTGTTACTTATTTTTATGCACACATTCTTTCTTTCACTCTCCTTTTTCTCCCTCTGTCCCTCTGAATATACCTCTTGCCCATCCTCTGGGTCCCCCCCCCCCTTGTCTTTCTTCCCGGACCTCCTGTCCCATGATCCTCTCGTATCCCCTTTTGCCTATCACCCGTCCAGCTCTTGGCTCTATCCCTCCCCCTCCTGTCTTCTCCTATCATTTTGGATCTCCCCCTCCCCCTCCAACTTTCAAATCCCTTACTCACTCTTCCTTCAGTTAGTCCTGACGAAGAGTCTCGGCCTGAAACGTCGACTGCAACTCTTCCTACAGATGCTGCCTGGCCTGCTGCGTTCACCAGCAACTTTGATGTGTGTTGCTTGAATTTCCAGCATCTGCAGAATTCCTGTTGTTTGTGTAACGTTGAGGCTTTAGAAAGCACTGGTGATGCTTCACTTTGAGGACTGTGTGCAGTTTTGGGCCCCATATCTTCGAAAGGATGTGGTGATACTGGAGGGGTTTCAAAGAAGGTTCACGAAAATGATTCCAGAATGGAACTGCTTGCCGTATGAAGAACTCTTGATGGCTCTGAACAGGTATTCACTGGAATTCAGAATAATGCAGAGTGACCTCATTGAAACCTATCAAATGCTGAAAGGCCTCGATAGAGTGGATGTGGAGAGGATGTTTCCTATGGTGGGAGGTGGCCAGACCATAGTCTCAAAATAGAATGGTGTCCTTTTAGAACAGAGATGAGGAGGAAATTCTTCAATTAGAGAGCGGTGAATCTGTGCATTCCTTTGCCACAGGCAGCTTTTGAGAGCAGGTCTTTATGTGTAATTAATGCCGGGGTTGATAGATTCCTGATTGGCCAGGGCATGAAAGGATACCAGGAGAAGGCAGGAGATTGGGGCTGAGAGAGAAAATAGATCAGCCATGATTAAATGTCGGAGCAGATCAATGGGCCAAATGTCCTAAATCTACTCATATGTCTTAAGGTCTCAATAATAGTGTCACAACCACGGATTCGAAAGCGTAGTCAATACGACAATTGCGCTTGTGAATTTGCACGTCTCAGTTAATTACTATTTAATCCTGATAGTATTTAACTCCATACTTGTCGTAGTAGTGCTTGTAGAGACTTGGACAGAGCATAGCAACTCTTCGCTGTTGTTTTTCATTCGGCCTTCCCTGAGAAACTGGACTTCCAAATCAACTGACTGAAGACTAGCGGTATTCGTTTAATGTTTAGACGTTTTTTCAGCCACAGTGTAGGGTTCGTTTTCCTTTCGAGAGTTTTCGTTAACGGCCCTGTTTGGCCCTATTTATTGTCTTATTTTCGCTTTAACAATGTTTGTATTAAAGTCTGTGAACGATCCACCTGCTTCAGTGTCTCTCACTCCGCACTCGGGCCATATCGAAAACTGGTAACAGCAAGTCTCGACCAAACAAAGATAGACCCAGCAGAGAGAGAGCAGCTGACCTTGGCCGTGAGATTCATTGGTCACCTAGGAGACAAGCTACAGGCAATGGAATCTGTTCTTAGTGAAGTTACGGAGGCAATAAGGCAGAGAACCTCGTGTCGAAAAGCCCAGTCGTTCCGACATTTCGTGGCGGAGTTAAGGAGGGTTTTAGATCTTCCAGTGCGGGGTCAGGAGGCTGCCCACCGACTCTTGGACCTGCGCCAAGGCAGAGGAACGGTGAGAGCCTATGCAGTCAAATTCTGCACCCTTGCAGTAGAGACAGGATGGAATGAGAGATCCTTCAGCACTGCCTTCCAGCGGGCACATAATGCAGGGGTCTGGCATGAGATCGCTGTCCGGGACGAGCAGGATAGTCTGGATGACCTGATTAATCTGGCTATTCGAGTTGACAACCCGGTAACTGAGTGGCGCTGGGAAAGAAGTTTCAAACTTCCTACCAGCCGCCAGATCACCGTCTTTCCTTGCCCTGTCCCCCTCTTTCACCTGATCACCGTCTTTCCTCACCCTCTCCTCCTCCCTCACCACCCAGCACCTAGCCCACAGAAGAGTCTATGCAAGTGGGGCGCATGCGCTTGTCTCAGGAGGAAAGAGAGCGGCGCCGGAGGACAGGTTCCTACCTCTACTGTGGTGATCCAGGACACTTCCGGACGGCCTGTTCCAAGCGTCTAGTAAAAGAGAATACCCGTCAGCAGGGAGAAGAATCCTGACGGGTCGGTTCTCTCTTCAGTCAGCTTCCCCTAATTCTGTAATGCTCGCAGGTTCCTTGTCGTGGAGGTCTCAGACCCATGAATTAACGGCGTTTATCGGCTCTGATGCAGCCGGGAATTTAATGGACATCTCCCTCGCTCAAAGATGGGGTGCTCCAACTCAGGAATTAAGAGAAAAGATCAACGTCAAGGCACTGGATGGTCGACCTCTGGGAACCGGTCAGATCCACCTTTCCAGCCCACCCCTCCAACGGGTGCTCGAAGGCGACCATCATGAAGAAATATCTTTCTATCTGGTTAATTCACCTGCACTGTCACTGGTACTTGGTCTCCCCTGGTTATCCTGACATAACCCACGGATCGATTTTCTCTGAAAGTACTCCTAGAGTGGGGACCGGCATGCCTGTCTACCTGTCTGGGTCCAGCTCAACCTCCATTCCATGAATCCCCTCCTGTGTCAGCTAGGGATGTGGTCCTGTCTGGGATTCTGGCTGAATATGCGGATCTCCTTGAGGTTTTCAGTAAAAGAAAGGCCACCACCCTGCCCCCACACCGGCCATACGACTGTGCCATAGACCTCCTACCCGCCACTAGTCCTCCCCGGGACCGGTTCTTTTTCCTCTCTCGTCCTGAAATGGCCATGGAGGCATTGAGCATGGGGTTTAATCCATCCGTCAACCTCGCCGGCAAGAGCGGGCTTGTTTTTTGTGTGTATGAAATACGGCAAGCTCCGTCTCTGCATTGATCACCGGCTCCTGAACAACATCACTCTGCAGAACCGCTACCCTCCTCGCCTGCTGGCGTCTGCGTTTCAGCACCTCCAGGGAGCAGCAATATTTTCCAAAATTGATCTGCGCAATGCTTCCAATCTGATTCGCATAAGAGAAAGGGATGAGTGGAAAACGGCTTTCAGCACCTCTAATGCCCACTGTGAATACCTGGTGATGCCTTTTGGTCTGGCCAACGCCCCCGCTGTACTTCAGGCCTTGGCTAACGATGTGCTCAGAGACATGTTGAACCAGTTTGTGTTTGTGCATTTAGATGAGATCCTTATCTATTCCCATTCTCATCAGGAGCACGTCCAGCATGTCCGGAGAATACTCAGGCGCCTTCTTGAAAATAACCTGTACGCCAAGCCTGAGAAATGTGATTTTCATAAAGACCAGGTGTCATCTTTCGGCTATATACTTACCCATCCAGTGTTCATATGGACCCTAGTAAAGTTCAGGCAGTTGCGGAGTGGCCCAAACCGTCTACAGTCAAACAGGCACGGCGTTTCTTGGGGTTTGCGAACTTTTATCGTCGCTTCATCAAGAATTTCGGCTGTATCGCGGCTCCAATTAATGCACCCACCAAGACCTCGGCAGGATTCCATCGGACGGACGATGCCGATCAAGCATTTTACGAGCTAAAGCGATGTTTCACCGTTGCCCCACTGCTGCAACACCCAGACCCACCTCAGCCATTCATTGTCGAGGTGGATGCATCCGATCTCGGAATTGGATCTGTCCTCTCTCAGTCCTCGTCTGCGGGTAGCCGGCTGCACCCTCGGGCCTATCTTTCCCGTCGCTTGACTCCAACCGAAAGGAATTACGATGTTGGGAACCGGAAACTTCTGGCTGTCAGGGTGAACCTGGAGGAATGGAGACACTGGCTGGAGGGGGCAGAGCATCCATTTTTGGTCTGGACAGATCACAAGAACATCTCCTATATTTAGTATGCTAAGAGACTCAACTCTCGCCAAGCCCGGTGGGCTCTCTTCTTCACACAATTCAATTTCGTCCTCACTTGTCGTCCCGGCAGCAAGAATACAAAGGCCGACGCTCTCTGCCGGCAGTTCGATGGATCGGAGGGCATTGCCGATCCAGGGCCCATTCTTTCTCGCTCGTGTATCGCTGCTCCGGTGGTCTGGGGAATAGAGGCAGAGTTGAGGGCCGCCCAACAATCAGATCCAGGCCCGGATGGGAGTCCTCCCAACCGGCTGTTTGTCTCTGCTGCGGTGCGTTCCAAATTGTTGTAATGGGGGTCACTCCTCCCATCTGGCTGGACATCAGAAGTTTATAAAGAGACAATTTTGGTGGCCATCTACGTCCCAGGATGTCCACAAATTTGTATCTGTCTGTCCCACTTGCGCTCGGAACAAGACATCACGCCGGCGTCCTGCGGGACTTTTATATCCACTGCCTGTGCCTCACCGCCCCTGGTCCCACCTCTCAGTAGATTTCATCACTGATCTGACCACTTCTAATGGAAACACCACCATTTTGGTCGTTGTGTATCGATTTTCCAAGGCTGCCCTCTTTATTGCCCTCGACAAGCTCCCATCAGCTCGTGACACTGCTACACTCATGGTTCAACACGCGTTCAGGCTCCAAGGCTTTTCTCAAGACATAGTGTCTGATCGTGGACCACAGTTCACTTCCCGCTTTTGGAAGCCTTTCTGCTCTCTTGCAGGAGCCACAGCCAGTCTCTAATCTGGCTTCCAGCCCCCAATCTAATGGCCAGACTGGGAGAGTGAACCAAGAGTTGGAGACAACCCTGCACCGTCTTGCCTCTTCCTACCCCACATCCTGGAGCTCGCAATTAGTTTGGGCAGAAATCGCCCACAATAACCACCAGTCGTCTTCCACCGGCATGTCTCCCTTTGAATGCCAGAAAAGATTCCAGCCCCCACTCTTCCTTGATCAGCAGATCGACATAGGAGTTCCTGTTGCTGAACAGCTGATCCAGCGCTGCAAGCGCTCCTGGAGACGAGTCAGGGCTTCTCTGCTGCACGCCCAGAAATAGCATTCCCGGTAGGCTGATCGGCTCCGTCGACAGGTAAGGCCATTCTAGCCAGGAGAGGAGGTCTGGTTGGCATCAAGAGATCTTCCCCTGAAAGTCGAGAACCGGAAATTGGCATCGCGCTACTTGGGACCGTTTGTAGTGGAAAAGGATGACAACAAGGTGACCTATAGATTGCGTCTACCAGCATCACTGAAGATCCACCAATATTCCATGTTTCCCAGCTCAAGCCAGTCACTCAAGCCTGCACCCATCACCCCCACCTTCCCCTCCTCCCCGCCTGGTAGATGGTTCCCTTGTCTGTTGGGTGCTGCGCCTCCTGGCATCTCGTCAGGTACGTGGTAAGGCCCAGTACCTTGTGGACTGGGAAGGGTATGGCCCAGAAGAACGTACTTGGATCCCGGCTAAGGACATTTTGGACAAGTCGCTGATCCGGGACTTCAGTGGACACAGGTCTGTAGCGCCTCAGGGGCTGCGCCTAGAGAGGGGGGCCCTGTCACAACCACGGATTCGGCAGCGCAGTAGATACGACAATTGCACTTGTGAATTTGCACGTGTCAGCTGATTATTATTTAATCGTGATAGTATTTAACTCCATATTTGTCGTCGTAGTGCTTGTCTCGACTTGGACAGAGCATGGCAACGCTTTGTTGCTGTTCTGCATTCTGCCTTCCCTGAGATATTGGACTTTCAAGTCAACTGACTCTGAAGACTAGCGATTAATGTTTAGATGTTCTTTTCAGCCGCAGTGTAGGCTTCGTTTTCCTTTTGAGAGTTTTAGTTAACAGCCTTGTTTAGCCTAGCGTTTATTGTTTTATTTTCGCTTTAATACTGTTCGTATTAAAGTGTATAAACTATGAACCTGCTTCAGTGTCTCTCACTCCGCACTTGGGCCATATCCGAACCTGGTAACAAACAGACACAGTTACAGAGGCACAATAGCATAGAAAAGATAACAGAGAGACAAAAACATGAATGCAATTACTGAGACACAACTGGAGAGACAGAAAAACAGTCACAATAATAGAGATGCAATAACAGAGATACAATGACAGGGACACTCTAACAGCGATACAAAAACAGGATGAAATATCAGACACAATAACAGCGACGCATTAACAAGGATACAATAATGACACACAATAACAGATTCACAAATACTGAGACACAATAAGAGGGTGACCACAACAGAAACACAATACCAGACAAGCAATCAGAGACACAGCAATGGTGACCAATAACAGGGACACAATAAAAGCAATACAATAACAGGTACACAATAAAGAGGATACAATAACATCGTCACAATATCAGACACAATAACAGAGCCACAATCACAGGGACAAAAACATAGAAAAGATAACAGGTATACAAAAACAGACATAATTACAGAGACACAAATGCAGGGACACAAAAACAGGGATACAGTGACAGAGGCGCAATAACAAAGATACAATAACAGGAATACATAACTGACACACAATAATAGAGACACGATAACAGGGATCAAATAACAGGGATGCAGTAACAGGAACACAATAACGGGAAAACAATGCCAGGGACACAAAAACAGGAATACAGTGACAGAGGTGCAATAACAGAGATACAATAACAGGAATACATAACTGACACACAATACTGCAAGAGGGACACGATAACAGGGATCAAATAACAGGGATGCAGTAATAGGAACACAATAACGGGAAAACAATGACAGGGACACAAAAACAGGACTTAATTATAAAGACACAAAAACAGAAACACGAAAACAGGGACATGATAACAGAGACAGAATTACAAGGACCCAATAATAAAGACACATTACCAAACCAAACAAAATCAAAGACATAATAACAGGGAGTGGTTTAAACTAATATGGCGGGAGGTGGGAACCGGTGTGATAGAGCTGAGGATGAGCCAGCAGGTTTACAAGTAGACGATGGATGTAACATGAATGTAAGGAAGGACAAGCCAATGACTGGGTGCAATTGCAAATGAAGCAAAGAGTTAAATTGCACCGTGGAGGGAAAATTCAAAAGGGCAAAGAATGCAGGACTGAAGGTGCTGTATTTAAATGCACATGGCATTTGGAATAAGGTGGACGAACTTGTGATGCAATTACAGATTGGCTGGTGTGATATTGTGGGCATCACTGAGTCGTGGCTGAAAGAATGCTATCGTGGGAGCTTTACATCAAAGGATATTCTTTGTATCAAAAGAACATGTAGGAAGGCATAGACGGTTGTGTGAATCTGTTGGTAAGAGATGGAATTACATATTTAGAAAGAGGTGACATGGGATCAGAGAATTTTGAATCGTTTTGGGTGGAGTTAAGAAACTGCAAGAGTAAATAAAAACATTATGGGAATCATATATAAGCCTCCAAATAGTAACCAAGATGTGGGGTTGAGATTACAAAGGGAGCTGGAATAGGCATGTAATAAGGGTAATGACACAATTGTAATGGGAAATTTCAATATGCAAGGGGATTGGAAAAATCAGAATGGTGTCAGATTGCAACAGAGGGGATTTGTTGAGTGCTTATGAGATGGCTTTTTAGAGCAGTTTGTACTTGAGCCTACTCAGGGAAATGCTAGCTTAGATTGGGTGTTGCATAATAACCCAGATCTTATTAGAGTGCTTAATGCAAAGGAACCCTTAGGAGGCAGTGATCATAATATGATTGAATTCTTACTGCAATTTAAGAGGGAGAAGCATAAGTCACATGTATCAGTACTGCAATGGAACAAAGGGAATTACAAAGGCATGAGAGAGGCTTGCCCAGGTGAATTGGAGGAGGATACTGGTGGGGATGACAGCAGAGCAGAGATGGCTGAATAGTTCACAGGGCATAGGATAGATATGTCCAACAGAAAGAAGTTCACAAATGGCAGGGATAGTCAACCATGCCTGATAAGGGAAGTTAGGGATTGTATAAAAGCTAAGGAAATGGCATATAGGTAGCAAAAGTGAGTCGGAAGTTGGATGATGGGAAGCTTTTAAAATCCAACAAAAAGCAACTAAAAAGGCTATAATAAGAGAAAAGTTGAAATATGAAGGCAAACTAAGCAATGATATAAAGCAGGATATTAAAGGTTTTTCAGTTATATAAAGCGTAAAGAGGAGGTGAGAGTTGATATTGGACCATTGGAAAATGATGGGGGACAAGTAATGGGGGCAATGGGGGACAAAGAAATGGCAGATGGACATAGCAGGTACTTGGCATCATTTTTCACTGTGGAAGACACTAGAAGTGTGCCAGAGGAATGTCAGTGTCAGGGAGCAGGAGTGGGTGCCATTGCTATTACAAAGGAAAAGATGCTTGGCAAACTCAAAGATCTTAAGGTGGATAAATCATCTGGACCAAATAAGCTACATCTCAGAGTCCTGAGAGAAGTTGCAGAAGAGATAATGGATGCATTGATCATGTTCTTTCAAGAATCACTTGATTCTGGTATTGTTCCAGAGGACTAGAAATTTGCAATTGTCACTCCACTTTTTTAGAAGTGTAGAATGCAAAAGAAAGGAAACTATAGACCAGTTAGCTTAACCTCAGTGGTTGGGAAAGTGTTGGAGTCTATTCTTAAGGATGAGGTTTAAGGGTACTTGGAGACTAATGATAAAATAAGTCAAAGTCAGTATGGTTTCTGTGAAGGAAATCTTGCCTGATAAATCTGTTCTTCAAGGAAATAACAAGCAGGGTGGACTAAGGAGATGATATTTACTAAGAGTTCCAGAAGGCATTTGATAAGATGCCGCACATGAGGCTGCTTAACAAAATAGAATCTTATGGCATTACAGGAAAGATCCTGGCTTGAATAGAGGAATGGCTGACAGGCAGGAGGCAATGAATGCAAAAAAAGCGGTCCTTTTCTGGCTGGCTGACAGTAACTAGTGGTGTTCCTCAGGGGTCAGTATTGGGACCGCTACTTTTCACATTGTTTGTCAATGATTTGGATAATAGAATTGATGGCTTTGTGGCAAAGTTTGTGGATGATGTGATGATAGAGTGCCAAAGAAGCAATGCGATTGCAGCAGGACTTAGACAAATTGGCAGAATGGGCAAAAAATTGGCAGATGGAATAGAGTGTTGGGAAATCTACGATAATGCATTTTGGTCAAAGGAACAATCATGTGGAGTATTATCTAAATGGGGAAAGGGTCAAAAATTAGTGGTGCAGAGGGACTTAGGAGTCCTCAAGCAAGACTCCCAGAAGGTTAATTTACAGGTTGAGTCTGTGATAAAGAAGGCAAATGCAATGTTGGCATTTATTTCAAGGAGAATAGAATATAAACACAAATGGGTAATACTGAGGCTTTATAAGACACTAGTCAGATGGCACGTGGAGTATTTTCAACAGTTTTGGGCCCCATATCTCAGAAAGGGTGTGTTGTCATTAGAGGGAGTTCAGAGGAGGTTTACCAGGATGATTCCAGGAATGAAGAGGTTAACATATGAGGAGTGTTTGGCAGCTTTGGGCCTGTACTCATTGGTATTTAGAAGAATGTGGGGGGATCACATTTTAATCTACCAAATGATGAAAGAACTAGATAGGGTGCATGTGGAGAGGATGTTTCCTATGGTGGGGGTATCCAGAACTACTTCAAAATTGAGGGGTGACCTTTTAGATCAGAGGTAAGGAGGGATTTGTTTAGCCGGGGAGTAGTGAATCTGTGGAATGCTCTGCCACAGAATGAGGTTGAGCCCAAGTCCGTGGATATATTCAAGGCAGAAGTTGGTAGTTTCCTGATTGATCAGGACATCAAAGGGTATGGAGAGAAGGCAGATGTATGGGGTTGAGTGGGATCTGGTATCAGCCATGAAGAAATGGTGGAGCAGACTCCATGGGCTAAATAGCCTAATTCTGCCCCCATGTCTTATGGTCTTATGGACACAATAACAGAGACGCAAACACTGACATAATAACAGGGACATAGAGACAGGACTCAATAACAATGTCTCAATTACACAACCACTAAAACAGAAACATAACAAGGATGAAGCAATTCAGACAAACACAGTGACACAGTAAGAGAGAGAGACACACAATAACGGGAGCAGTATCACATGGACACAATAACAGACACATGTAAACAAGGACACCATAATGGCAACAAAATAACACAGATAAAATTCCTGGGACACAGTTACTGAGGCAAAATAACAGACACAATAATAGAGACAAAATACCGGACTAATAATGAGAGACACAACAACAAGGATACAATAGCAGGTAGATCATATCAGATACAATATTATTTATACAATAATATCAGAATAATAAAAGGAACAGAATAGCAGTGACACAATAACAGAGACGCAATAATGGGGACACCATAACCAGGATACCAATAACAGAGACACCAAAAATGGACACAACAATCGGGATACCAGTAACATCGGCATAATAACAGTGACATAATAAAGGTGTTATTATAACAACACCTTGTGTCTCTGTTATTTTACCTTTATTATTGGGACCCTTATCAGGACTCTGAGAATGCGACTCTGATATTGTGTCTCTATTATTGGGTCTCTGATATCGTGTCTCTCATATTGTGTTCCTGTTTTTGTGTCTCTTTTATCAAGTCTCCGAACTGTGTCTCTGTTATTTTGTCTATGTTACTGTCTCTCTGTTATCATGTTTCTGTCATCGTGTCTTTGATAATGCGTCTCTGATATTGTTTCGCTGTTATTGTGTTACTGTTATTGTGTCCCCATTATTGTGTCCGTTGTACCCCTGTCGTTGGGTCCCTGTTATTGTGACTTTGTTATTGTGTCTGTTATTGTGTCTCTGTTAATGCGTCATTGTTAATGTGTCTCCTCTGTTGTATCTCTGTTATTGAGACTGTTTATTTGCCTTTATTACGCTCTGTTTTTGTTTCTCTGTTATTGTGTCTCTTTTATTGAATTCCTGCTAGAGTGTCTCTGCTATTGTGTATGATAATGTATCCCTAGTAATGCATCCCTGTTATTGTGCCACTATCATTTTATCCCTGTTATTTGATTTCTGCTATTGTGTCTCTGTTATTATGTTTCTGTTATTATGTCCTTATTATTGTGCCCTGCTAATTTGTCCCTGTTTTTGTGTCTCTGTGCTGTGTACTATCTTGAATCACTGTTATTGATCCTGGTTATTGTGTCCCTGTCATCGTATCACTGTTATCATGTGTCAGTTATTGTATCCTTGCTATTGTGTCTCTCATATCATTTCTATATTATTATGTCTCTGTTACTGTGTCTGTTATTGGCTATATATTACCGTTTCCCTTTTATTGTGTCCCTATTATTATGTCTCTCGTATTGTATCTGTTATTGTGTCTGCATTCGTTCATCCCTGTTGTCATGTTTCTGGGTTTTTTTCTGTCTCTGTAATTAAGTCCTTGTCATTTAGTCCTGTTATGGTGTCCCTATCATTGTGTCCCTGTTATAGTGTCCCTGTTATTCTGACTCTGTTGTTGTGTCCCTGTCATTGTATCCTTGTTGTCGTGTCCCCGCTGTTGTATCATTGTTATTCTGTCTGTTATTGTGTCCCTGTTATTGTGTACCTGTTAGTGTGTCCCAGTTCTGGAATCCCTGTTAGTGTGAATCAGTTCTGGTATTCCTGTTAGTGTGTCTGTGTTGTTGTGTCTGATATTGTGTTCTCGTTGATGTATCCCTGTTGTTCCCTGTAGTCAGATACAGTGCAGAGTAGGCCCTCCCGCCCTTTGAGTCATGCTGCTTCGCATCCCTTGACTTAATCCCAGCCTAATCATGGAACAACTTACAATGATAAATTAACCTACCAACCAGTATGTATTTGGACAGCAGGAGGGTATCGAAGCATCCGGAGGTAACCTATGTGGTCACGGGGAGAATGTAGAAACTCCTCATATTCTGTGGAGGGAACTGAACCCTGGTCACTGATACTGTAAAGCGTTGTGCTAGCCACTACGCCATCGTGTCTGATATGGTAGCTCTGTTAATGTATCACTGTTATCGTTTCTCTAATGCCCTTTCTCTGTTATTGCATCTGAGTAAATTTGCCCGTGTTATCATGTTTCTGTATTTGTGTCTTTGTCATTGAATCCTTGTTATTGAGTCTTGTTACTGACTCCCGATTACTGTCCTTGTTATCATTTCCACTATTGTGTCTCAGTTGTTGTGTCTCTGCTATTGTGACTCTGTTAGTCTGTGTCAGTTATTGTATGCTTGTTATTGTGTTGTTGTCTGTGTCTGATATTGTACAGAACATATAACATAAAGCATAGAAATCTAAAGTACATTACAGGCCCTTCAGCCCACATTGCTGTGCTGACCATGAAATCCACTTTAGAAACAGCCTAGAATTTTCCTAGCTCTTGCCCTCTAATTTTCTAAGCTCCATGTACCTATCTAAGAATCTCTTAAAAGACCCTTTTGTTTCTGTCTCTACCATCGTCACTGGCAGTGCATTCCAAACACCCACCACTCTCTGTGTGAAAAACTTACCTCTGGTATCCCCCTTGTACCTATTTCCAAACAACTGGTGTTAGCCATTTCATCCCTGGGAAAAAGCCTCTGACTATCCACATGATCAATGCCCCTCATTATCTCATACACCTCAATGAGATCACTTCTCATCCTCCATCGCTCCAAAGAGAAAAGGCCAAGTTCACCCAACCTATTCTCATAAGGCATGCTCTGCAATCCAGACAATATCCTTGTAAATTTCCTCTGCACTCTCTCTATGGTATCCACATCCTTCCTGTAGTAATGTGACAAGAACTGAACGCAGTTCTCCAAGTGGGGTCCAACTGTAACATTATAAAGCTGTCTTATATAGCTGTATCCCTGATCTTGAATCCCTATTGTGTCCCTGTCACTGTATCCTAGTTATTGTATCTCTGGTATTGTGCCTCTATTTTTCACCAGTTTCAGATATGATCCAAGTGCGGAACGAGAGACACTGAAGCAGGTCGATAGTTCACAGACTTTTAATACAAACAGACGTAGAGGGAAAAGAAAACAATAAACGCTGGGCCAAATAGGGCCAATGACCAAAACTCTCAAATGGAAAATGAAGCTTATACTGTGGATGAAAGGAATAACTAAATATAAAACGAATACCACTAGTCTTCAGAGTCAGTTGACTCAACAGTTCAACCCCTCTGGCAAGGCCAAATGCAGGCATTGCTGTGCTGGGTTCAAATCTCGATAAGCACTATGACAAAAAGAATGGAGTTAAATACAATCACAATGAAATAATAATTAGCTGACACATGCGTATTCACGAGCACAATTGCCGTATCTGCTGCGCTGCCAAATCCGTGGTTGTGACACTATTTTTGTGTTCCTGCAGTTGTGTCTCAGAAATTGTATCCCTGTTATTGTGTCTCTGTTTCTGTGTCTGTTATTGTGTCCCTTTCATTGTATCCCTGTTACTGCACTCCTGATATTGCACTCCTGATATTGCGGCCCTGACATTGTGTCCCTGATATTGTGTCCCTGTAATTGTGTCTCTGTTATTGTGTCTCTGTTATTGTTTCCCACTTATTGTTTCCCAGTTATTGTTGTCTATTATTGTATCTTTTAAAGTATTGCTGTTATTTTATCTCTGTTATTATTTGTGTATTTTTCTGTCTTGGTTATCATGCTTGTATTATTTTGCCTCATTGTGTCCCTGATATTGTTCCCTTGTTACAAGGCCATAAGACCACAAGAGCATGAGATATAGGAACAGAATGAGGCTATTTGGCCCATCAAGTCTGCTCCCTATTATCGTCTCTGTTATCACGTTTTTGTTATTGCATCTCTTTTATTATGTCTCTTTTATTACGACCCTGTTTCTGCGTCCCTGATATTGTAGCCCTGTTATTCTGTTCCATTTATTGTATCTCAGTTATTGTGTCTCTGATTTTTTTTTGTTCTTGGTCTGACAATGTATCTCTGTTATTGTGTCCCTGTTACTGCATTGGTGTTCATGTTTCTGTTAGTGTCTCTGTTATTGTGTCACTGGTATTGAGTCTGTTATTGTGTCTCTGTTATTGTGTCCCTTGTAATGTGACTCTGGGTCATTGCTTGTGCATTGATTGAGGGACTGCTTTGGGGTTCTAATGTTTTAATTGTCACTCAGTCTTTTGGGCACTCTTCTGTTTTCATGGACGTCTGTGAAGAACAAGAATTTCTCTGATATTAAATTGAACTATTGAACTATTTAAGTGTAAAGGGTTTCTTCTCTTATGTTACTGCATAGTCTAATTAAAATGGCTTCTTTGTTATGTTATAATTGAAATGGCTTCTTTGTTATGTTAACTGCTGAGAAAGTCCTCCCGCTAGCAGTTTGTTTGGATTATGTTTCTGATAAGAGGATGAACAAACCAATTGGGATAGATGTTATTCTTTCCGTGAGTCTGTAAGTTAGTGTGATGCGCAGGTTTTTGTGCAGAAGGGGGAAGAGAGAGACAGAGGATAGACAAGATGCTGTGAGTCCGCTAACGAGGTCAGACCCCACTCAGGAGTCTGAGGTCCAGGGTGTGCGGCGAGGAGTGGAGACGGACACGGACTCGTGTGGAGCGTCTGGTCAACCACCGTTGTTGGGCGCAGGCGGCAGGTCGAGGTGGTCCGAGGGGATCGCAGGGTGAAGAAGGATGGCCCTGAGCTCCAACTATTTGTGCACGAAGAGATTGAACTTTGATAAGTGTGGCACCTTTTATTTTCCTTTTATATTTTATTCTCTATTAATTATATAGTTCAGCAATATCTATAAACTGTAATTCATTTAATCGTATCTGGTGTATTGTCGGTTATGTGGGCGGGGTGGGGTACATAACACAGCATCCACACAAACTATTACCGAGTTTGGCGGGGCCAAGGGCTGTCTCCCTAGATGACAGTGAGCTGAGCGACCCTGAGGCTGGCTGGGGGGCTACATTTGGGGGCTCGTCCGGGATTGGATTCAGTTCCTGTGCTGTGTGGTTGCCTTGTTTAAATCAGTAATGTGTGTCTCTGTGGGTTATTTGCTGGTTACTGCTGCATGCGTGTTGGGTGAAGTCTTTGTTCAAGTTCAGACTAGCGTTGATGAGTTGGTAGTGGGACTCGGGGTTGTCCATACTGTTGGGAGAGAGAGGGTAGAGTGGTCTGAGTTGGAGGTGGTGTCTGCGAATAAATGTTCTAGCTCTGGCAGGTTCCGCCTGGCGTTTGGGATAGTGTCCACCCCAAGAGGGGTGGAGACGTGCGAGACGTGGGTGGAGCGGATCTCTCAGTTGTTAGATGAGTGGCAGGCTCGGTTGAGGGAGAATGACAGGGATTGGTTGAAAGTTTGAGTAGGCGGGCTGGTGACGGTGTTAGAACTGTCAGGTTCAATTACCCCGTAGTGACAACTGCCAGTTATTTGAAAGAGGGGGAAAAGTTTTCAGTGTGTCTTCTCTGGCTAGGAGGGCGGCTAATTTGCTTGCAGTGCCAGGGGGATCATTTAAGGGGATCAGCCCCTCCCTCAGTGGTTCGGCTGATCAGAGAGGTGTCGGGAAATTTAGTGGAGGCCCAGTGGGGGAACAGCTTGGGGTCTCTGGGGGAGCACATTCCCAGCAATGTACCAATGAACTTCCGGAAGGAAAAGACCCTATTCCTGAAGGCTTAGAGGTACCACGCCCCAGGGTGTCATTACGGATAGAGGGAAGCGATGCTAAAGCCATCCTCGACCCCGGGGCACAGGTCAAGTTGTTGTACAGTTCGTTTTACAACCGGTGTCTGAAGCATTTACCCTTGACAACTGCAAGGGCACTGGAGACTTGGGGTACCAGTCCCAGTAATTATCCAGAAGATGATGATTGGTTAATGACCTTGGAGTTCATGGGGGCATTGTCTGGGCCCAGCGTGTCGATTTGCTTCTGAGGACGTGTGTAGCAGCCTTGAGCCGGTACCGAATTTAAACGAGACCCAGCTGTGGTACAGCCTGAGGGAACTAGCTGAGGGTGAGACCCTCTTAATAGACGCTCCGAACTACCACAAGGGAGGGGAGCTGACTGCTGAAGACACCTCAGTGAGAGAGAGGTCGCGGCCACTGGACCCTAGCGGCGTGGAAGACGTAGGCAGCGTGTGTGCTGATTATGCGACGTGGTTTAATGTGCTGCATCTGAGGAGTGGATGTTGCCAGATCCCAAGGAGTGCGGCTGATGAGGAGAAGACGGCCATTATTAGTTCCCTAGGATTCTTCCAATCCGAAAAGATGCCCAAGGGCATATCCGGAGCCCCTGCATCCTTCTTGCAGGGCAAGAGGAAGACCATGGGGAAAGGGAAGGTGTGTGGAGTTTTGGCATATGTGGATGACTGCCTAGAGCTTGGATTCACCTGGGGGGACTATGAGATGAGGCGAGTGGCTAAGCCCAGGCGACAGAAGCGAAGTGTCAAATGTGGAGGAGGTTTTGGCCAACAGAATTTGGTGCAATGTGAGAAAAAAGACCTGACATACCAGTTGAACTTCCTGGTGTTAGAACAGCCGGTGGTGGATCTGGGGATGGAAACCCAGGTCGCCAATCGGAATGAGCCACAGGGGAGAGAGGGGATTTGCACCACTGAACTGAATGCTCAGAAATGCAGGCCGGAGATTGAGCACCGCACTTGCGGGATGACCATTGCAGACTTGAAAGTTACGCTCGTCAAAGTGGAGAAGGAGAAGCGAAATTCCGAGCCAACACTGCGGTCATGTACTGATGAATTAATCCAGCGAGACGAAACAATGACCCACCTTCAAAGGGATCAGCAGAAACTCAAGACGTCGATCCAGAAAAGATTGGAAGTCATCAGGAAGGAAAAACTGGAGGCTTAACATCCTTTAACTGCTGCTTTTCAGGTCAGGGTGGAAGAAGCTGGTGGGGTAACTGCGCCCCAGATTGAGATGGCCAAGAAGCGCGAGTCAGAACTGCTGAGGCTGTGGTGAGAGTTGGAGGAGTCCCAGAAGAAGCTGATGTCTCGGCTGCAGGAGGCTGAAGGGGTAGCCCTGGCTAAGTGCTTCAGTTTGGAGAAACTCAAACAGCAGCTACCGATCGAGGGAATGAGGAAGAATACGGAGATGAAGGATGATGTGATGGACATGTGGTAGATGCTGCCTTTCGCTAACTTCCCCGTGATTGAGGAAGAGACCTTTGGCCCTTCTCCCACTGAGTCAGGTGTAGTGGGGAGGACTAGCTGTGGGCAGTCTCGGTTACAGCAGGACCAGGAAGGAAAAGAAGCGGGGCCCGGGACACGGGACAGGGTCTCCGAGTTGTAGTGGTGGCATGAGTGAGAGAGGAGTTGGCAAGCAGACCCGAGGTATCCCTAGAAGTGTCCGAGCCTTTAGGGTTTAGGTGAGGGGGTACGGAGGTCTCGGAGGATTAGGAACCTCCCAGACAGGTTGGCCTATGTAGTGCCTGCGGTCCACTGTTTGGGGAGAAATGTCACTATGTGTATTTGGATGGTTTTTGTGTCTGTAGGACAGGTTGGCGAGTTACTTAGAAGTCATGAGGACATGACTTTATTTGGTGGGGGGAGAGTGTAAGGGGTTTCTTCTTTTATGTTACTGCGTAGTCTAATCAAAATGGCTTCTATGTTATGTTGTAATTGAAATGGTTTCTTTGTTATGTTAACTGCTAAGAAAGTCCTCCCGCTAGCAGTTTCTTTGGATTATGTTACTGATAAGAGGATGAACAAACCAATTGGGATAGGTATTATTCTTTCCGTGTGTCTGTTAGTCAGTGTGATGAGCGGGTTTTTGTGCAGTAGGCGGGACAGAGAGAGAGACAGAGGATGGACAAGGTGCTGTGAGTCTGCTAACGGGGTCGGACCCTGCGCAGGAGTCCGAGGTCCAGGGTGTGCAGCGAGGAGAGGAGATGGAGAGGGACTCGTGTGGAGCGTTTGGTCAACCACCGTTATTGGTCCCAGGCGGCAGATCGAGGTGGTCCGAAGGGATCGCAGGGTGAAGAAGGAGGGTCCTGAGCTCCAACTGTTTGTGCACGAAGAGATTGAAATTTGATTTTTATTTTCCTTTTATATTTTATTCTCTATTAATTATATAGTTCCATTAATATCCATAAACTGTAAAACATTTAATCGTATCTGGTGTATTATCTGTTATTTGGGCGGGGTGGGGTACACCACACAGCATCCACGCAAATTATCACTCAGTTTGGCGGGGCCAAGGGCTGTTTCCCGAGACGACAGTGAGCTGTGCAACCCTGAGGCTGGCCAGGGGGCTACATAAGTAAGTGAGATACACTCAAAACCTGTGCCATCAAAATTAACTTGACAAGATTAATCAGAAAGTATAAGGGCTTAACAACTCTAGATAAACAAATAAATACAGGTACACTAGCCTGCAAGGCACAAGACAGTATATCCCTCCATAAGTCCAGCACCCCATGACCCAGGAAGTTCCTGGGTAACTCAAGACAGGGCTGCTAACTTTGAAACAGACCTGATGCTCTCAAGACAGGGCTGGTAAATTCGAGGCAGTCCTGATGCTCTCAAAATATTCCTGGAAAACGATGGAACATTGCATATAACTCAGAAACATAGAACATAGAACATAGAACAGTACAGCACAGTACAGGCCCTTCGGCCCACAATGTTGTGCCGACCCTTAAACCCTACCTCTCATATAATCCCCCACCTTAAATTCCTCCATATACCTGTGTGGTAGTCTCTTAAATTTCACTAGTATCTGCCTCCACCACTGACTCAGGTAGTGCGTTCCATGCACCAACCACTCTCTGAGTGAAAAACCTTCCTCTAATATCACCCTTGAAATTCCCACCCCTTACCTTAAAGCCATGTCCTCTTGTATTGAGCAGTGGTGCCCTGGGGAGGAGGTGCTGGCTGTCCATGCTATCTATTCCTCTTAATATCTGGTATTAATATCAACATGCTCCAGAACATCAATCTCACTTATATTGTCCTCACTGTCATCAAGTTCCCATGGCAACAGAGACTCAACAGAGTGACTTGGATAGGTTGGGTGAGTGGGCAAATTCATGGCAGATGCAATTTAATGTGGATAAATGTGAAGTTATCCACTTTGGTGGCAAAAATAGGAAAACAGATTATTATCTGAATGGTGGCCGATTAGGAAAAGGGGAGGTGCAACGAGACCTGGGTGTCATTATACACCAGTCATTGAAAGTGGGCATGCAGGTACAGCAGGTGGTGAAAAAGGCAAATGGTATGCTGGCATTTATAGCGAGAGGATTCGAGTACAGGAGCAGGGAGGTACTACTGCAGTTGTACAAGGCCTTGGTGAGACCACACCTGGAGTATTATGTGCAGTTTTGGTCCCCTAATCTGAGGAAAGACATCCTTGCCATAGAGGGAGTACAAAGAAGGTTCACCAGATTGATTCCTGGGATGGCAGGACTTTCATATGAAGAAAGACTGGATGAACTGGGCTTGTACTCGTTGGAATTTAGAAGATTGAGGGGGGATCTGATTGAAACATATAAAATCCTAAAGGGATTGGACAGGCTAGATGCAGGAAGATTGTTCCCGATGTTGAGGAAGTCCAGAATAAGGGGTCACAGTTTGAGGATAAAGGGGAAGCCTTTTAGGACCGAGATTAGGAAAAACTTCTTCACACAGAGAGTGGTGAATCTGTGGAATTCTCTGCCACAGGAAACTGTTGAGGCCAGTTCATTGGCTATATTTAAGAGGGAGTTAGATATGGCCCTTGTGGCTACGGGGGTCAGGGGGTATGGAGGGAAGGCTGGGGCGGGGTTCTGAGTTGGATGATCAGCCATGATCATAATAAATGGCGGTGCAGGCTCGAAGGGCCGAATGGCCTACTCCTGCACCTATTTTCTATGTTTCTATGTTCAATAACAGGGCAACACTAAAAGGGACACAATAACAGACATGATAACAGAAACAATAACAGGGAAAAGATAATGAAGACACAATAACAGAAACGTGATAACACAGACACAGTAACATGCATAATAACAGGCACATAATAACATAGAAACAATAACTACAGGCACAGGTAAGTAGCAGGTAAGGCTTTTGTAGTGGTTAAATAAAAAGTCACTAAATTACAGCTAATTATATAAAGTAGGGATAATGCAGGATCAGGAGATGTGCCGTTGCTGCATGATGTGGGAGCTGGTGGACCCCACTGTGGTTCCTGGTGACCACATCTGCAGCAAGTGTTGGCTGCTTGAAGAACTCAGCCTCAAAGTTGATGACCTGGAATCTGAGCTTCAGACACTGCAGCACATCAGGGAGGGGGAGAGTTACGTGGATTCTGTGTTTCAGGAGGTAGTCACACCCATTAGATTAGCTGCCTCAAATTCGGTCTGTGGTCAGAACCAAGAGTCTGTGACTACGAGTGAGATGGGTAGTGGGATCCAAGAGACAGTGTTGGAGGAGCCTTGCCCCTTGAGCTTGTCTTAAGTTCTAAGATTCTTGCTCCCTGTGTGGATGAGAGTGGGGGCTGCAGGAAGGATGAGCAACCTATCAGTGACACTGTAGTTCGGGGAGCCACTCAAGAGGGGGGAAAGAAGAGAAATGTTGTGGTAATTGAGGATAGTATAGTCAGGGGAATAGAAAGAGTTCTCTGTCATGAGGATAGTGCATCCCGACGGCTATTTTACCTGCTTGGTGCCAGTGTTTGGGACATCTTATCTGACCTGCAGAGGAATTTGCAGTGGGAGGGGAAAGATCCAGTTGTCATGCTCCATGTGGGTACCAACAACATAGGTAGAATGAGGAAAGAGGTTCTGCTGAGGAAATTTGAGCAGCTCGGGACTAAATTAAAAGCAGAACCAAAAAGGTTGTAATCTCTGGATTATTCCTGAGCCACATGCAAATTGGCATAGAGTCAAGAAGATTAGAGAATTAAATGCATGGATCAAGGATTGGTGTGGGAGAAGTGGGTTTGAATTCATGGGAAATTGGCACCAGTATTGGGGAAGGCGGGAGCTGTACCAAAGTGAAAGGCTCCACCTGAACCGTGATGGGACCTGGATCCTAGTGAATCACATAACTAGGGCTGAGGATAGGGCTTTAAGCTAAATAGTAAGGGGGGTGGCTTCAACAGATGGGCCACACCCCCACCTCTTTTGCCTCCCTCCCTGGCACTTGAAATAACCATTTCTGCCCCTGAGTCATCCCACTCTCCATAATAGCCACAACATCATAGCTCCAAGTACTGGTCCACGCTTTAAGCTCAACTGCTTTGTTCATAATACTCCTCGCATTAAAATAGACACATCTCAAATCATCGGTCTGAGCACATCCTTTCCCTATCACCTGCCTATCCTCCCTCTCGCACTGTCTCCAAGCTTTCTCTATTTGTGCGCCAACCTCCTCTTCCCCAGTCTTTTCAGTTCAGTTCCCAACCCCCAGCAATTCTAGCTTAAACTCTCCCCAATAGCCTTCGCAAACCTCCCTGCCAGGAAATTGATCCCCCTGGGATTCAAGTACAACCTGTCCTTTTTATACAGGTCACACCTGCCCCAAAAGAGGTCCCAATGATCCAAAAATCTGAATCCTGGCCCCCTGCTCCAATCCCTCAGCCACGCATTTATCCTCCACCTCATTCTATTCCTATACTCACTGTCACATGGCACAGGCAGTAATCCCGAGATTACTACCTTTGAGGTCCTGTTTCTCAACTTCCTTCCTAACTCCCTATAGTCTGTTTTCAGGACCTCTCCCTTTTCCTACCTATGTCATTGGTACCAATATGCACCACTACCTCCGGCTGTTCACATTCCCAATTCAGGATATTGTGGATGTGATCAGAAACATCTGGACTCTGGCACCTGGGAGGCAAACTACCACCTGTGCTTGTTTCCTACGTCCGCAGAATCACCTGTCTGACCCCCTAATTACAGAGTCCCCTATCACTGCTGCCATCCTCTTCCTTTCCCTACTCTCTGAGCCACAGGGCCAGACTCTGTGCCAGAGACACGGCCACTGTTGCTTCCCCCAGGTAGCCATCTCCCCCAACAGTACTCAAACAGGATGACTTATTGTTAAGGGGGACAGCCACAGGTGTACTCTATAGCATCTGATTCTTTCCCTTCCCTCTCCTGACTGTTACTCACTTGTCTGTCTCCTGAGGCCCCACTGTGACTATCTGCCTATAGCTCCTCTCTTTCACCTCCTCGCTCTCCCTGACCAGAAAATGATCATCGAGCTGCATCTCCAGTTCCCTAAAGCGGTCCCTAAGGACCTGCAGCTCGACGCACCAGGCACTAATGTGGCCGTCAGGGAGGCTGGCAGTCTCCAGGACTTCCCACATCTGACACCGAGCACAGAAGACCGGCCTCACACACATACTTCCTGTCTGCATTCTACACAGGCAACCTACCTCGCCTCGACCCGTTATCGCCAAAGCCTCATTGAGCCAAAGTGAGCCAAAGTCTCCCTCTACTCTGATGCCCGCTCTATAAAGCTCTTCTAACTAGCTGACATCCACGCACTTGCGCAGTTGTGCCTCAATCAAACTGCTGAAGAAATAAGTCTCCTAGCCTCCTGGACATCCACATCTGCGCCAGGTGCGCCAAGCTGCTGCTCCTAAGGGACCGTGTTAGGGAACTGGAGCTTCCGTTGGATGATCTTCGTCTGGTCAAGGAGAGTGAGGAGGTTATAGAATGGAGTTATAGGCAGGGGGTCACACTGGGGCCATGGGAGGCAGACAAGTGGGTCATGGTTAGGAGGGGGAAGGGGAAGAGTCAGGTAATAGAGAGTACCCTGGTGGCTGTGCCCCTTGACAATAAGTACTCCTGTTTGAGTACTGTTGGGGTGGACAGCTTACCTGGAGGAAGCAACAGTGGCCGTGCCTCCAGCACAGAGTCTAGCCCTGTAGCTCAGAAGGGTAAGGAAAGGAAGAGGAGGACAGTAGTAATAGGGGACTCGATAGGCTGTCAGATAGGCTATTCTGTGGACGCAGTCAGGAGACCCAGATGGTATTTTGCCTCCCTGGTGCCAGGGTCTGGGATGTTTCTGATCACGTCCAAGATATCCTGCAGTGGGAGGGTGAGGAGCCAGAGGTCATGGTACATATAGGTACCAATGACATAGGTAGGAAAAGGGAAGAGGTCCTGAAAGGAGAATATAGGGAGTTAGGAAGGGAGTTGAGAAAAAGGACCTCAAAGGTAGTAATCTTGGGAGTACTGCCTGTGCCATGTGACAGTAAGAGTAGGAATGGAATGAGGTGGAGGATAAACGCATGGCTGAGGGATTGGAGCAGGGGGCAGGGATTTAAGTTTCTGCATCATTGGGACCTCTTTTGGCGCAGGTGTGACCTGTACAAAAAGGATGGGTTGCACTTGAATCCTAGAGGGACCAATATCCTGGCGGGGAGATTTGCGAAGGCTACTGGGGAGACTTTAAACTAGAATGACTGAGGGGTGGGAATCATATTGAAGAGACTAGGCGACTAGGAGAGAGGAGTTTAGTTCACAAACAGAGAAAGTTAGTAGACAGTGTGTGAGGGAGGATAGGCAGGGGACAGAGAACGGGAGCACTCAGACCGAAGATGTAGGGGAGAAGGAAGAAAAAGATAACAAAGTTGTTTGCACCATTAGGGATAAACAGAGAGTAAGAGGTGGAGAGTTTATTAAATGTATCTATTTTAATGCTAGGAGCATTGTAAGAAAGGTGGATGAGCTTAGACCATGGATTGATACATGGAAATATGAAGTTGTAACTATGAGTGAAACATGGTTGCAAGAGGGGTGTGATTGGCAACTAAATATTCCTGGATTTCATTGCTTCAGGTGTGATAGAATCGGAGTGGCAAGAGGGGGAGGTGTTGCATTGCTTGTCAGAGAAAATATTACAGTGGTGCTTTGGCAGGATAGATTAGAGGACTCATCCAGGGAAGTTATTTGGGTGGAATTGAGGAATGGGAACGGTGTAGTAACGTTTATAGGGGTATACTATAATCCACCTAATGGGGAGCGAGAAATGGAGGAGCAAATTTGTAAGGAGATAGCAGATATTTGTAGTAAGCACAAGGTTGTGATTGTTGGAGATTTTAATTTTCCACACATAGACTGGGAAGCCCATTCTGTAAAAGGGCTGGATTGTTTGCAGTTTGTAAAATGTGTGCAAGATAGTTTCTGGCAGCAATACATAGAGGTACCAACTAGAGAAGAGGCAGTGTTGGATCTCCTGTTAGGCAATGAGATAGGTCAGGTGATGGAGGGATGTGTTCGGGAGCACTTCGGGTCTAGTGATCACAATGCCATTAGTTTCAGTATAATTATGGAGAAGGATAGGTCTGGACCCAGGGTTGAGAATTTTGATTAGAGAAGGGCTAACTTTGTGGAGATGTGAAAGGATTTAGAAGGAGTGGATTGGAACAATTTGTTTTATGGGAACGATGTAATAGAGAAATGGAAGTCATTTAAAGGTGAAATTTTGAGGGTTCAGAATCTTTATGTTCCGGTTAAGTCGAAATGAAAGGTTAAAAGTTTGAGAGAGCCATGTTTTTCAAGGGATATTGGAAACTTGGTTCCGAAAAAGAGAGATATTTACAAGAAATACAGGCAGCTTGGAGTAAATGAGGTGCTCGAGGAATATAAAGAATGTAAAAAGAATCTTAAGAAAGAAATTAGAAAAGCTAAAAGAAGATATGAGGTTGCTTTAGCAAGTAAGGTGAAAATAAATCCAAAGGGTTTCGACAGTTATATTAATAGCAAAAGGACAGTGAGGGATAAAATTGGTCCCTTAGAGAATCAGAGTGGACGGCTATGTGCGGAGCGAAAAGAGATGGGGGAGGTCTTGAACAATTTCTTTTCTTCGGTATTCACTAAGGAGAAGGATATTGAATTGTGTAAGGTAATGCAAACAAGTGGAGTAGTTATGGAAACTATGATGATTAAAGAAGAGGAAGTACTGGTGCTTTTAAGGAACGTAAAAGTGGATAAGTCTCCGGGTCCTGACAGGATATTCCCTAGGACCTTGAGGGAAGTTAGTGTAGAAATAGCAGAGGCTCTGACAGAAATATTTCAAATGTCATTAGAAATGGGAATGGTGCCGGAGGATTGGCATATTGCTCATGTTATTCCATTGTTTAAAAAGGATTCTAAGAGTAAACCTAGCAATTATCGGCCTGTGAGTTTGACGTCAGTAGTGGGTAAATTGATGGAAAGCATTCTTAGAGATGGTATGTATAATTATCTGGATAGACAGGGTCTGATTAGGAACAGTCAACATGGATTTGTGTGTGGAAGGTCATGTTTGACAAAACTTATTGAATTTTTTGAAGAGGTTACTTGGAAAGTTAATGAGGGTAAAGCGGTGGATGTTGTCTATATGGACTTCAGTAAGGTCTTTGACAAGGTTCCACATGGAAGGTTAGTTAGGAAGGCTCAATCATTAGGTATTAATATTGAAGTAGTAAAATGGATTCAGCAGTGGCTGGATGGGTGACGCCAGAGAGTAGTGGTGGATAACTGTTCATCAGATTGGAGGCTGGTGTCTAGTGGTGTGCCTCAGGGATCTGTACTGGGTCCAATGTTGTTTGTCATATATATTAATGATCTGGATGATGGGGTGGTAAATTGGATTACAAAGTATGCAGATGATACTAAGATAGGTGGAGTTGTGGATAATGAAGTAGGATTTCAAAGCTTGCAGAGAGATTTAGGCCAGTTAGAAGATGGCAGGTGGAGTTTAATGCTGATAAATGTGAGGTGCTACTTTTTGGCAGGACTAATCGAAATAGGACATACATGGTCAATTGTAGGGCATTAAAGAATGCAGTAGAACAGAGGAATCTAGGAATAATGGTGCATAGTTCCCTGAAGGTGGAATCTCATGTGGATAGGGTGGTGAAGAAAGCTTTTGGTATGCTGGCCTTTATAAATCAGAGCATTGAGTATAGGAGTTGGGATGTAAAGTTGAAATTGTACAAGGCACTGGTAAGGCCAAATTTGGAGTATTGTGTACAGTTCTGGTCACCGAAGGAAAGATGTCAACAGAATTGAGAGAGTACAGCGAAGATTTACTAAAATGTTACCTGAGTTTCATCTCCTAAGTTACAGAGAAAGGTTGAACAACTTGGGTCTTTATTCTTTGGAGCGTAGAAAGTTGAGGGCGGACTTGATAGAGGTATTTAAAATTATGAGGGGGTAGATAGAGGACGTGGATAGGCTTTTTCCATTGAGAGTGGGGGAGATTCAAACAAGAGGACATGAGTTGAGAGTTAAGGGGCAAAAGTTTAGGGGTAACATAAGGGGGAACTTCTTTACTCAGAGAGTGATAGCTGTGTGGAACAAACTTCCAGCAGAAGTGGTTGAGGCAGGTTCGATGTCGTCATTTAAAGTTAAATTGGATAGATAAATGGACAGGAAAGGAATGGAGGGTTATGGGCTGAGTGCAGGTCGGTGGGACTAGGTGAGAGTAAGAGTTCGGCTCGGACTAGAAAGACCGAGATGGCCTGTTTCCATGCTGTAATTGTTATATGGTTAAATAGAGGGACAACTTTAGCCACTTGTCAGACCTACCGGTTCTCATCTGTGGCTAGAGAGGACATGAAGATATTGGTCAAGGACCTTGCAATCTCATCCCTGATCTCCTTCAATAACCTGGGGTAAATCTCATCTGGCCCTCGGGAATTATCCACCTTAATGTTCTTTTGAAGGCCCAATACCTACTCCTCCTTGACATCTAAATGCCCTAACATATTTATACACTTGCACTGATCTCCTGCTCCTCCATATCAATTTCCTTGGTAAATACTAAAACAACGTACTCAATAAGTACCTCACTCACATTCTCACATCCAAACAAGTGTCCCTTCCCCTCCACTTATCCTTGAATGGTCACACCATCTTCCTAATTATCCTCCTGCTCTTGCCACAGATTTTTGATGGCACCTCCTGGCTTTCCTAATTAGACCATAAGATATAGAAGCAGAATTAGGCCATTTGGCCCATCGGGTCTGCTCCGCCATTTCATCAGGGCTGATCTCAGCCCCAATCTCCTGCCTTTTCCCAGTACTGCTTAATACCCTGGCAATCAAGAATTTATCAACCTCTATCTTAAATATACATGAAGACTTGGCCTCCACAGCTGCCTGTGGCAAAGAATTCAACCGATTCACCACTGTCTGGCTAAAGAAATTCTTCCTCACCTCCATTTTAAACAGATGCCCCCTCTATCCTGAGGCTGAGTCCTCTGGTCTTAGACTCTCCCACCACAGGAAACATCCTTTTCACATCCACTCTATCAAGGCCTTTCACTATTTGATAGATTTCAATGAGGTCACCCCTCATTCTTTTAACTTCCAGCAGGCCCAGAGCCATCAAACACTCTTCATATGACAAGCCATTCAATCCTGGAATCATCTTTGTGAACCTCCTTTGAACTCTCTCTAGTTTCAATACATACTTTTTAAGATCAGGGGCCGAAAACTACTCACAATACCCGAAATAAGATCTCACTAGTGATTTATAAAGTCTCAACATTACTTCCTATCTTCTATATTCCAGTCCTCTTGAAATGATTGCTAACATTGCATTTCCCTTCCTCACAACAGACGCAAACTTCAAATTAACTTTCAGGGAATCTTGCACAAGGACTTCCAAGGCCCTTTGCACCTCACTTCTTTTTATGCATTTTCTCTCCATTTAGACATAGTTAAACTTTTCTTTTCTTTAGTTCTTTTCTTGCTGTCTTTATACTCCTCCTTCACTTGATCCTAACTTCCAAAACTATATATACTTTTTTCTTTTCCTTCTTGATGAAATTCATCACTTCTCTGGACATCCAAGGTTCTCGTATCTTTCCATCCCCGTCCTTCCTCCTAACAGGAACATACCTTTGCTGTTTCCTGTGCAATTGATCTTTTAACCCCTTCCACATGTCTGATGTGGATTTTCCAGAGAAAAGGTGTTCCCAATTAACTCTTCATCATTCCTGCCTAATGCCTTCTTGATTTTCCCCAACACCAATTCAAAACTCTCCCACAAGGACCATACCTATCTTTATCTTTTGCTATCCTGAAAGTTAAGGAGGTGCAGTCACTGTTCACCCACTGAAAGGTCAAACACCTGGTCAGGCTCATTACCCAACAGCAGGGCCAGTAATGCTTCTCTTCTCATTGGACCTTCCTGGATACACTTAACAAGTTCTGCCCCATCTCAGCTCCTTGCACTAAGAAGGTCCCAGCGTATAAGAGTTCCCAGAACACTGAGAAAGGTCTGAAATAAAAGAGAGACACTGTCTAGTGGAGCAGTCATCAAAGGAGTATAAGTTAAAGTAGTAGAGCTTTGGCTCATCGAGGCTTCAGTGAGGTAAGATCCCCCTCCCCAACAAGAATAGTAGGTATGAGTGTGAGGCCAGTTTTCATTTCTGGGTGTCCGATGTGGGATGTCTGGGAGTCTTCCAGCCTCCCTGATGGCCACACCTGCACCATGTGCATCTTAGAGACTGAGTTAAGGAACAGCTGCAGCTCGATGACCTTCGGCTTGTTAGGAGAGTGAGGAGGTGACAGACAGGAGCTATAGGCAGCTAGTCACCCAGAGGCAGATAAGTAGAGGACCGTCAGGAGAGGGAAGGGAGGGTATGTGGAGCACCCCTGTGGCTGTTCCCCTTAACAAGAAGTACTTCATTTTGAGTGCTGCTGGGTGGATGACCTACCTGGGGGGAAGCAACAGTGGCTGTGCCTCTGGCACAGAGTCTGGCCCTGTGGCTCGGAAGGGTAGGGAATGGAAGAGCATGGCAGCGGCAATAGGGGACTCTATAGTTAGGGGGAGAAATAGGTGATTCTGTGGACATGACAAAAAAAAACAAGGATGGTAGTTTGCCTCCTAGGTGCCAGGGTTCGTGATGTTTCTGAGTGTGTCTGCAATATCCTGAAATGGGAGGGTGAGCAGCCAAAGGTTGAGGTACATATTGGTACCAACGACATAAGTAGAAAAATGGTGGAGGTCCTGAAAGCAGAACACAGGGAGTTAGGAAGGAACCTGAGAAGCAGGACCTCAAAGGTAGTAATCTCGGGATTGCTGCCTGTGCCACGCGATAGTGCATATAGGAATAGAATGAGGTGGAGGATAAATGCGTGGCTGAAGGATTGGAGCAGGAGCAGGGATTCAGATTTTTGGATCACTGGGACCTCTTCTGGGGCAGGTGTGACCTGTACAAAAAAGACAGGTTGCACTTGAATCCAAGGGGGACCAATATCCTGGCAAGGAGTTTTGCTAATGCTATTGGGTAAGGTTTAAACTAGATTTGCAGGGGAGTGGGAACTGAAGTGAAGAGGCAGAGGATGGGGAGATTGGAGCACAAGTAGAGACAGCTTGTTGGGACGTTGTGAGGGAAGATAGGCAGATGTTAGAGCAAAGATTCACTCAGCCTGATGGTTTGAGATGTGTCTATCTTAATGCAAGGAGTATCATTAGCAAAGCAGTTGAACTTAGAGCATGGATCAATATATGGAACAATGATGTTGTGGCCGTTACAGAGACTTGGATGTCTCAGGGGCAGGAATGGCTGCTGAGTGTGCCAGACTTTAGATGTTTCAAAAATAACAGAGAGAGAGGCAAAAGAGATGGGGTGTGGCACTGCTAATTTGGGATAGTGTCACAGTTGCAGAAATGGAGGAAGTCACAGAGGAATGGCCTGCTGAGTCAGTGTGGGCGGAAGTCAGAAACAGGAAAGGGACAATAACTCTACTCGGTGTTTTATAGACTCCCCCCTCCCCAAGTCGTAACAGATAGGGAAGCAGTTTCTGGAACAGTGCAATAATGATAGGGTTGTTCTGATGGGAGATTTTAACTTTCCTTATATTGATTGGCATCTCCTTAGTGCAAGGGATTTAGATGGGGTGGAGTTTGTTAAGTGTGTTCAGGAAGATTTCCTGACACAATACGTAGATAAGCCAACTAGAGAGGAGGCTGTGCTTGATCTGGTATTGGGAAATGAACCTGGTCAGGTGTCAGATTTCTTGGTGGAAGAGCGTTTTGGAGGTAGTGATCACAGCTCTATCTCCTTCACCATACCACTGGAGAGGGATAGGAGCAGACAATTTGGGAAAACATTTATTTGGAGTAGGGGAAATGATGCTATTAGGCAGGAACTTGAGAGCATAAATTAGGAACAGATGGTCTCAGGGAAATGCATGGCAGAAATGTGGCAAATATTCAGGGAACATTTGCATGGAGTTCTGCATAGGTATGTTCCATTGAGGCAGGGAAAGGATGGTAGGATTAAAGAACTATGGTGTACAAAGTATGTAGAAAATCTAGTTAAGAAGAAAAGAAAAGGTTACAAAAGGTTCAAAAAACTAGGTACAGTTAGAGCTCTAGAAGATTACAAGCTTGCTAGGAAGGAGCTTAAGAGTGAAATTAGGAGAGCCAGAAGGGGCCACAAGAAAGCCTTGGTGAGCAGGAGTAAGGAAAACCCCAAGGTATTCTACAAGTACAGTATGTGAAGAACAAGAGAATGAGCCATGTGAGAACAGGACCAATCAGGTGCAATAGTGGAAACGTGAATGGAGTCGGAGGAGATAGTGGAGGTACTTAATGAATACTTTGCTTCAGTATTCACCAGGGAAAAAGACCTTGGCAATTATTGGGATGATTTACAGTGGAATGAAGCACTTGAGCATATAGACATTAAGAAAGAAGATGTGCTGGAGCTTTTGAAAAGTATCAAGTCACCGGGACCAAATGAGATATAACCCAGACTAGTGTGGGAAGTGAGGGAGAAGATTGCTGAGCATCTGGCGATGATCTTTGCATCATCATTAGGGACAGGAGAAGTACCAGAGGATTGGAGGATTGCAAATGTTGCTCCCATGTTGAAGAAAGAGAGTAGAGATAACCCAGGAAATTATAGACGAGTGAATCTGACTTCAGTGGTGGTCAAGTTGTTGGAGAAGATCCTGAGAGGTAGAATTTATGAGCATTTGGAGAGACATAATTTGACTAGGGATAGTCAGCATGACTTTGTCAAGGGCAGATCGTGCCTTATGAGCCTGATTGAATTCTTTGAGGATGTAACAAAACACATTGATGAAGGTAGAGCCATGGATGTAGTGTACATAAGAAGAAATTTTCAAATGGGAGAAGGACAATACCGTGGCTGACAAGTGAAGTCAGAGCCAAAGTAAAAGCAGAAGAGAGGGCATACAAGGGAGCCAAAGCTAGTGGGAAGATAGAGGATTGGGAAGTTTTTAAAAACTTGCAGAAGGAAACTAAGTTGATCATTAGGAAGGAAAAGATGAATTATGAAAGGAAGCTGGTGACTAATATCAAAGAAGATACTAAAAGCTTTTATTAAGTATACAAAGGGTAAAAGAGAATTGAGGGTAGATATAGGACCAATAGAAAATGATGCTGCAGATATTGTAATGAGAGATGCAGAGATGGCAGAGGAACTAAATGTGTATTTTGCATCAGTCTTCACAGTGGAAGACATCTTCAGTATACTGGATATTCAAGAGTGTCAGGGAAGTGAAGTATGTGCAGTGAAAATTATGAACGAGAAGGTACTCAAGAAGCTTAATGGTTTGCGGGTGGATAAATCTCCCGGACCAGATGAAATGCACCCTCAAGTTCTGAAGGAAGTAGCTGGAGAGATTGTGGAGGCATTAGCAATGATCTTTCAAGAATCGACAGATTCTGGCATTGTACCGGAAGACTGGAAAAGTGCAAATGATATTCCACTTTTTAAGAAGGATGGGAGTCAGCAGAAAGGAAACTGTAGACCTGTTAGTCTGACATCAGTGGTTGGGAAGTTGTTGGAATCGATTGTTAGGGATGAGATTACGGAGTACCTGGAGGCAAATGACAAGATAGGCCAAAGCCAGCAAGGATTTCACGAGAATGATTCCAGGAATGAAAGGGTTACCGTATATACCGGCAGGAGGAGAAGATGATAGTGTGACACAGCTCGCAGCGGCCACTCCGGTGGTGATGTCAGTTATTTGTCAAGTAGGGTGCCATGCACAATCCTGATTTGATGGAGACGGACATGAGAGCACGGAAGAACATCTGGTGAATCTTCTGAAATGCTTGCTTCGCTGCTGCTGCTATCATCTAGAATCTCCGGAGAAGAAGGCCCCGAGTCCTTGACTTTGCTTGTTGCTCGGCGGCCGGGGCGGTGTCAAAGCGCTCGGCAGAGGATGGTGCTCAGAGAGGCTGTGTCGGAGGGGTTGGTTGGAGGCTCGAAGCTTTTGGGTGGACTTAGAGTCCGCTGTAGTCGGGTGGTTCCAAAGGTGCTGCATCGGCAAGTTGGCGGCGCTTGGAGGTTCATGGCAGGGAGAGTTTCTCCCTTCTGCAGCCTGCGTGAGACGATAAGTCTATCGGGACTTTGAGACTTTTTTACCAGGCCCATGGTCTGCTGTTTATCAAATTGCGGTATTGCTTTGCACTTTGTAACTTCGAAGAAGGAGTCTGAGAGTCTGAGTGGGAGTGCCGAGAAAGATATTTTTGAAATTTTCGTTTTTTTCTCTCTCCAACGGCGTTCTGAGAGGCGGGACTGCGCAGGCGTGTGACGTCGGGCTGTGCAGCGCAGCAGATTTAAAAGGGCAGAAATCCTGCTTCGGGTTTGATTCGAAGAAGGAGTCTGAGTGGGAGTGTCGAGAAAGATATTTTTGAAATTTTCGTTTTTTTTTCTCCAACGGCGTTCTGAGAGGCGGGACTGAGCAGGCGTGTGACGTCAGGCTGTGCAGCGCGGCAGATTTTAAAGGAACAGAGCCTCATAGAGCGGGCAGCGTAGTTTGCGGGTGGTGGAGTGAGCTGGGGGCAGAGTGAAGGCTTAAGGGCTTCGGCTCAACGGGCTTAGGCAGAAACGGGCGAGGCGAGGAAGGTTTGGCATTCATTTTCTGTTGTTATTTGAGGAGAGGGACAGTATGAGTGTGAGGGCAGTTTGCTGTTCTCAGTGTCGGATGTGGGAGGCCCTGGAGTCTTCAAGCCTCCCAGACGTCTACATCTGCGCCAAGTGCATCGAGATGCAGCTCCTAAGGGACCGCGTTACGGAACTGGAGTTGCAGCTCGATGACCTTCGTCTGGTCAGGGAGAGTGAGGAGTTGATAGAGAGGAGTTGCAGGCCGGTGGTCACGCCGGGGCCACGGGAGGCAGACAAGTGGGTCATGGTTAGGAGGGGGAAGGGGAAAAGTCAGGTGATGGGGAGTACCCCGGTGGCTGTGCCCCTTAACAACAGGTACTCCTGTTTGAGCACTGTTGGGGGGGACAGCTTACCTGGGGGAAGCAACAGTGGCCGTGCCTCTGGCACAGAGTCCGGCCCTGTAGCTCAGAAGGGTAGGGCAAGGAAGAAGAGGGCAGTTGTGATAGGGGACTCGATAGTAAGGGGGTCAGATAGGCGATTCTGTGGATGCAGTCCAGAGACCCGGATGGTAGTTTGCCTCCCTGGTGCCAGGGTCCGGGATATTTCTGATCGTGTCCAAGATATCCTGAAGTGGGAGGGTGAGGAGCCAGAGGTCGTGGTACATATAGGTACCAATGACATAGGTAGGAAAAGGGATGAGGTCCTGAAAGGAGAACATAGGGAGCTAGGAAGGGAGTTGAGAAAAAGGACCGCAAAGGTAGTAATCTCGGGATTACTGCCTGTGCCACGCGACAGTGAGAGTAGGAATGCGATGAGGTGGAGGATAAATGCGTGGCTGAGGGATTGGAGCAGGGGGCAGGGATTCAAGTTTTTGGATCATTGGGACCTCTTTTGGCGCAGGCATGACCTGTACAAAAAGGACGGGTTACACTTGAATCCTAGGGGGACCAATATCCTGGCAGGGAGATTAGCTAGGGCTACTGAGGTGACTTTAAACTAGAATGGTTGGGGGGTGGGAATCAAATTAAAGAGGCTAGGCGTGAGGAGGTTAGTTCACAACAGGGGGATGGGAACCAGTGCAGAGAGACAGAGGGGTGTAAAGTGAGGGTAGAAGCAAAAAGTACTAAGGAGAAGAGTAAAAGTGGCAGGCCGACAAATCCAGGGCAAGCATTAAAAAGGGCCACTTTTCAACATAATTGTATAAGGGCTAAGAGAGTTGTAAAAGAGCGCCTGAAGGCTTTGTGTGTCAATGCAAGGAGCGTTCGTAATAAGGTGGATGAATTGAAAGTGCAGATTGTTATTAATGATTATGATATAGTTGGGATCACAGAGACATGGCTCCAGGGTGACCAAGGATGGGAGCTCAACGTTCAGGCATATTCAATATTCAGGAGGGATAGACATGAAGGAAGGGGAGGTGGGATGGCGTTGCTGGTTAAAGAAGAGATTAACGCAATAGAAAGGAAGGACATAAGCCGGGAAGATGTGGAATCGATATGGGTAGAGCTGCGTAACACTAAGGGGCAGAAGACGCTGGTGGGAGTTGTGTACAGGCCACCTAACAGTAGTAGTGAGGTCGGAGATGGTATTAAACAGGAAATTAGAAATGTGTGCAATAAAGGAACAGCAGTTATAATGGGTGACTTCAATCTACATGTAGATTGGGTGAACCAAATTGGTAAAGGTGCTGAGGAAGAGGATTTCTTGGAATGTTTGCGGGATGGTTTTTTGAACCAACATGTCGAGGAACCAACCAGAGAGCAGGCTATTCTGGACTGGGTTTTGAGCAATGAGGAAGGGTTAATTAGCAATCTTGTCGTGAGAGGCCCCTTGGGTAAGAGTGACCATAATATGGTGGAATTCTTCATTAAGATGGAGAGTGACATAGTTAATTCAGAAACAAAGGCTCTGAACTTAAAGAGGGGTAACTTTGAAGGTATGAGACGTGAATTAGCTAAGATAGACTGGCAAATGACACTTAAAGGATTGACGGTGGATATGCAATGGCAGGCATTTAAAGGTTGCATGGATGAACTACAACAATTGTTCATCCCAGTTTGGTAAAAGAATAAATCAAGGAAGGTAGTGCACCCGTGGCTGACAAGAGAAATTAGGGATAGTATCAATTCCAAAGAAGAAGCATACAAATTAGCCAGAGAAAGTGGCTCACCTGAGGACTGGGAGAAATTCAGAGTTCAGCAGAGGAGGACAAAGGGCTTAATTAGGAAGGGGAAAAAAGATTCTGAGAGAAAACTGGCAGGGAATATAAAAACTGACTGTAAAAGCTTTTATAGATATGTAAAAAGGAAAAGACTGGTAAAGACAAATGTAGGTCCCCTACAGACAGAAACAGGTGAATTGATTATGGGGAGCAAGGACATGGCAGACCAATTGAATAAATACTTTGGTTCTGTCTTCACTAAGGAGGACATAAATAATCTTCCAGAAATAGTAGGGGACAGAGGGTCCAGTGAGATGGAGGAACTGAGCGAAATCTTGTTAGTAGCGAAGTGGTGTTAGGTAAATTGAAGGGATTGAAGGCAGATAAATCCCCAGGGCCAGATGGTCTGCATCCTAGAGTGCTTAAGGAAGTAGCCCAAGAAATAGTGGATGCATTAGTGATAATTTTTCAAAACTCGTTAGATTCTGGACTAGTTCCTGAGAATTGGAGGGTGGCTAATGTAACCCCACTTTTTAAAAAAGGAGGGAGAGAGAAACCGGGGAATTATAGACCGGTTAGCCTAACGTCGGTGGTGGGGAAACTGCTGGAGTCAGTTATCAAAGATGTGATAACAGCACATTTGGAAAGCAGTGAAATCATCGGACAAAGTCAGCATGGATTTGTGAAAGGAAAATCATGTCTGACGAATCTCATAGAATTTTTTGAGGATGTAACCAGTAGAGTGGATAGGGGAGAACCAGTGGATGTGGTATATTTGGATTTTCAAAAGGCTTTTGACAAGGTCCCACACAGGAGATTCGTGTGCAAACTTAAAGCACATGGTATTGGGGGTAAGGTATTGATGTGGGTAGAGAATTGGTTAGCAGACAGGAAGCAAAGAGTGGGAATAAACGGGACCTTTTCAGAATGGCAGGCGGTGACTAGTGGGGTACCACAAGGCTCAGTGCTGGGACCCCAGTTGTTTACAATATATATTAATGACTTGGATGAGGGAATTAAATGCAGCATCTCCAAGTTTGCGGATGACACGAAGCTGGGTGGCAGTGTTAGCTGTGAGAAGGATGCTAAGAGGATGCAGGGTGACTTGGATAGGTTGGGTGAGTGGGCAAATTCATGGCAGATGCAATTTAATGTGGATAAATGTGAAGTTATCCACTTTGGTGGCAAAAATAGGAAAACAGATTATTATCTGAATGGTGGCCCATTAGGAAAAGGGGAGGTGCAACGAGACCTGGGTGTCATTATACACCAGTCATTGAAAGTGGGCATGCAGGTACAGCAGGCGGTGAAAAAGGCGAATGGTATGTTGGCATTTATAGCAAGAGGATTCGAGTACAGGAGCAGGGAGGTACTACTGCAGTTGTACAAGGCCATGGGGAGACCACACCTGGAGTATTGTGTGCAGTTTTGGTCCCCTAATCTGAGGAAAGACATCCTTGCCATAGAGGGAGTACAAAGAAGGTTCACCAGATTGATTCCTGGGATGGCAGGACTTTCATATGAAGAAAGACTGGATGAACTAGGCTTGTACTCGTTGGAATTTAGAAGATTGAGGGGGGATCTGATTGAAACGTATAAAATCCTAAAGGGATTGGACAGACTAGATGCAGGAAGATTGTTCCCAATGTTGGGGAAGTCCAGAACAAGGGGTCACAGTTTGAGGATAAAGGGGAAGCCTTTTAGGACCGAGATTAGGAAAAACTTCTTCACACAGAGAATGGTGAATCTGTGGAATTCTCTGCCACAGGAAACAGTTGAGGCCAGTTCATTGGCTATATTTAAGAGGGAGTTAGATATGGCCCTTGTGGCTACGGGGATCAGGGGGTATGGAGGGAAGGCTGGGGCTGGGTGCTGAGTTGGATGATCAGCCATGATCATAATAAATGGCGGTGCAGGCTCGAAGGGCCGAATGGCCTACTCCTGCACCTATTTTCTATGTTTCTATGTTTCTATATGTTATAATTATGTCGTTTTGTCAGTCTTAGTCTTGGTTTGTCCTGTGTTTTCTTGTGATATCATTCTGGAGGAACGTTGTATAATTTTTTAATGCATGCATTTCTAAATGACAATAAACGAGGACTGAGTGTCCTCATAATCTAATAATCTAATTTAATACGGATCATCTGGCAGCTCTAAGGCTCTATTCCCTGGAGTTCAGAAGAATAAGGGGGTATCTCATAGAAATATTCTGAATGTTAAAAGGCCTGAACAGATTTGATATGGCAAAGTTATTTCCCATGGTAGGGGAGTCCAGGACAAGAAGGCATAACTTCAGGATTGAAGGACGTCCATTTATAACAGCGATGCGGAGAAATTACTTCAGTCAGAGGGCGGTAAATCTGTGGAATTTGTTGCCATAAGCGGCTGTGGAGGCCAAGTCATTGGGTGCACTTAGGGCAGAGATAGATAGGTTCTTGATTAGTAAGGGCATCAAAGGGAATGGGGAGAAGACAGTGGAGTGGGGATGACTGAAAGAATTGGATCAGCCAATGATTGAATGGCAGAGCAGACTCGATGGGCCAAATGGCCTACTTCTGCTCCTATATCTTATGATCTATATGGATTTCAGTAAGGCATTTGATAAGGTTCCCCATGCAAGGCTTCTTCAGAAAGTAAGGAGGCATGGGATCCAAGGAGACCTTCCTTTGTGGATCCAAAATTGGATTGCCCACAGAAGACAAAGAGTGGTTGTAGATGGATTGTATTCTGCATGGAGGTCGGTGACCAGTGGTGTTCCACAGGGATCTGTTCTGGGACCTCTTCTCTTTGGGATTTTTATAAGTGACCTGAATGAAGAAGTAGAAGGGTGAGTTAGCAAGTTTGCTGATGACACAAAAGTTAGGGTGTTATGGATAGTCTGGAGGGTTGTCAGAGGTTACAGCAGGGCATTGATATCATGCAGAACTGGACTGAGAAGTGGCAGATGGAGTTCAACCCAGTTAAGTGTGAAGTGGTTCATTTCAGTAGGTCAAATTTGAAGACAGAATATAACATTAATGGTAAAACTCTTGGCAGTATGGAGGATCTAAGAGATCTTGGGGTCCATGTCCATAGGACACTCAAAGCTGCTGCACAGGTTGACAGTGTTGTTAAGAAGACATATGGTGTGTTGGCATTCATCAACCGTGGGTTTGAGTTCAAGATCCATGAAGCTATATAAGAACTTAGTCAGACCCCACTTGGATTACTGGTGTTCATTTCTGGTCACCTCACTACAGGAAGGATATGGATGCTATAGAGAGTGCAGAGGAGATTTACAAGGATGTTCCCTCAATTGGAGGGTGTACCTTATGAGAATAGGTTGAGTGAACTTGGCCTTCTCTCCTTGGAGTGAGGGAGGATGAGAGGTAACCATTTCTAATACTTAACCTATGGCTAGGGTTATCCATAGCCCTCGATTTTTCTAAGCTCCATGTATGTATCTAGGAGTCTCTTAAAAGACCCTATTGTATCTGCCTCCACCAGCATTGCCAGCAGCCCATTCCACATACTCACCACTCTCTGCATAAAAAGCTTACCCCTGACATCTCCTCTGTACCTACAGTTGAAGTCAGAAGTTTACATACACCTTAGCCAAATACATTTAATCTCAGTTTTTCACAATTCCTGACATTTAATCCTAGAAAACATTCCCTGTCTTAGGTCAGTTAGGATCACTACTTTATTTTAAGAATGTGAAATGTCAGAATAATAGTAAAGAGAATGACTTATTTCAGCTTTTATTTCTTTCATCATTTTCCCAGTGGGTCAGAAGTTTACACACACTTTGTTAGTATTTGGTAGCATTGCCTTTAAGTTATTTAACTTGGGTCAAACATTTTGGGTGGCCTTCCACAAGTTTCTCACAGTTAGTTGCTGGAATTTTGTTCCATTCCTCCCGACAGAATTGGTGTAACTGAGTCAGGTTTGTAGGCCTCCTTGCTCGCACACGTTTTTTCAGTTCTGCCTACAAATTTTCTATCAGTTTGAGGTCAGGAAATGATGTCAAGTCTGGTTCATCCTTGGGAGTAATTTCCAAATGCCTGAAGGTACCATGTTCATCTGTACAAACAATAGTACGCAAGTATAAACACCATGGGACCACGCAACGTCATACCGCTCAGGAAGGAGACGCATTCTGTCTCCTAGAGATGAACGTACTTTTGTGTGAAAAGTGCAAATCAATCCCAGAACAACAGCAAAGGACCTTCTGAAGATGCTGGAGGAAACAGGTAGGCAAGTATTCATATCCGCAGTAAAACGAGCCCTATATCGACATAATCTGAAAGGCTGCTCAGCAAGGAAGAAGCCACTGCTCCAAAACTGCCAAAAAAAAGCCAGACTACAGTTTGCAAGTGCACTTGGGGACAAAGATCTTACTTTCAAGCACATTAAAACTGTGTCTGCTCATGCTAGCCATTTCAGCCCTTGGAAAAAGCCTCTGACTATCCACATGATCAATGCCTCTCATCATCTTATACAGCTCTGTCAGTTTACCTCTCATCCTCCATTGCTCCAGGGAGAAAAGGCCAAGTTCACTCAACCTATTCTCATAAGGTATGCTCCTCACTCCAGGCAACATCCTTGTAAATCTCCTCTGAACCCTCTCTATAGTTTCCACATTCTTCTTGTAGTGAGGTGACCAGAACTGAGCACAGTACTCCAAGTGGGGTCTGACCAGATGCAACATTATCTCTCAGCTCTTAAATTCAATCCCAGGAGTCTTACCATTAATGCTATAGTCTGTCATCATATTTAACCCACCAAAATTAACCACCTCACACTTATCTGAGTTGAACTCCATCTGCCACTTCTCAGCCCAGTTTTGCATCCTATTCATGTCCTGCTGTAACCTCTGACAGCACTCCACATTATCCACAACACCTCCAACCTTTGTGTCATCAGCAAATTTACTAACCCATCCCTCCACTTCCTCATCCAGGTCATTTATAAAAATCACGAAGAGAAGGGATACCAGAACAGATCCCTTTGGCATACCACTGGTCACTGACCTCCATGCAGAATACGACCCATCTACAAACACTCCTTGCCTTCTGTGGGCAAGCCCATTCTGGATCCACAAAGCAAAGTCCCCTTACATCCCATGCTTCCTTACTTTCTCAATAAGCCTTGCATGGGGTACCTTATCAAATGCCTTGCTGAAATGCATATACACTACATCTACTGCTCTATCTTCATCAACGTATTTAGTCACATCCTCAAAAAAATTCAATCAGGCTCGTAAGGCATGACCTGCCTTTGACAAAGCCATGCTGACTATTCCTAATCATATTATGCCTCTCCAAATGTTTATAAATCTTGCCTCTCAGGATCTTTTCCATCAACTTACCAACCACTAAAATAGACTCACTGGTCTATAATTTCCTGGGCTATCTCTACTCCCTTTCTGAATAAGGGAACAACATCTGTGACCCTCCAATACTCCGGAACCTCTCCCATCCTCATTGATGATGCAAAGATCATTGCCAGAGGCTCAGCAAATCTCCTCCCTTGCCTCCCACAGTAGCCTGGGGTACATCACGTCCGGTCCAGGCGACTTATCCAACTTGATGTTTTCCAAAAGCTCCAGCACATCCTCTTTCTTAATGTCTATATGTTCAAGTTTTTCAATCCACTGTAAGTCACCCTACAATCGCCAAGGTCCTTTTCCGTAGTGAATACTGAAGCAAAGTATTCGTAAAGTACCTCAGCTATCTCCTCCAGTTCCATACACACTTTTCCACTGTCACACTTGATTGGTCCTATTCTCTCATGTCTTATCCTCTTGCTCTTCACATACTTGGGATTTTCTCTAATCCTGCTCACCAAGGCCTTCTCATGGCCCCTTCTGGCTCTACTAATTTCATCGTAAACTCCTTCCTGCTAGTCTTATAATCTTCTGGATCTCTATCATTACCTAGTTTTTCAAACCTTTTGTAAGCTTTTCTTTTCTTCTTGACTAGATTATCAATAGCCTTTGTACACCACAGTTCCTGTACCCTACCATCCTTTCCCTGTCTCGTTGGAACATACCTATACACAACGCCACGCAAATATCCCCCGAACATTTGCCACATTTCTGCCATACATTTCCCTGAGAACTTCTGTTCCCAAATTGTGCTTCCAAGTTCCTGCCTGATAGCTTCATATTCCCCTTTACTCCTATTAAACGTTTTCCAATGTTATAGTAAAGGAGATAGAATTGTGATCACTATATCCAAAATGCTCTCTCACTGAGAGATCTGACACCTGACCAAGTTAATTTCCCAATACCAGATCAAGTGCAGCCTCTCCTCTTGTAGGCTTATCTACATATTATGTCAGGAAACCTTCCTGAATACACTTAACAAACTCCACCCCATCTAAATCCCTTGCTCTCGGGAGATGCCGATCAATATTTGGGAAATTAAAACTTCCACTGTGACAACCATGTTATTATTACACCTTTCCAGAACTAACTGCTAACTGCTCCTCGATGTCCCTGTTACTATTGGGTGGTCTATTAAAAAAACACCCAGTAGAGTTATTAACCCCTTCCTGTTTCTAACCTCCACCCACAGAGACTCTGTAAACAACCGCTCCATGACTTCCTCCGTTTCTTCAGCAATGACACTATCTCTGATCCACAGTGTCATGCCCCACCTCTTTTGCCTCCTTCCCTGTCCTTTCTGAAACATCTCAAGCCTGGCACTTGAAGTAACCGTTCCTGCCCCTGAGCCATCCCACTCTTCATAATGGCCACAACATCATAGATCCAAGTACTGATCTATGCTTTAAATACACAGTAACAGGGACAATAACAAACAATAACAGGGACATAATAAGAGGGAGTCAATAACAAAATTGCAAATACACAATAATGTCGACATAATAACAAACACAATAACAGAGAAGCAGTAACAGGGACACAATAACAGAGACATGATAACAAAGATCCAATAACAGGGATACAATGCATTAACATGGACACCCTACATCATACACAATAACAGAAACACCCGAACAGGAATACAACAACTGAGACTAAATGTCAGAGACACAACAACAGGAACACAATAACTGAGAGACAGTAACACAGACAGAATAACAACAACACAATTCAGAGACTCATTAACAGTGATACAACTACAGGGACACAAACAATAAATAAACAATAATAGAGTCACATTAACAAGGACAAAATATCGGAGACACGATAACAGAAACATAATAACAGGGAGAAAAGAACACAGACAAAATAACAGGACACAATTCTGAGATACAGTAATAATAACATAAATACAGGGACATATAAGAGGAACACAACAACAAAGACACCATATAACAGACACGGTAACAGGGACACAATATCAGAGAATAATAACTAACTCAAAACAGACACCATAGCAGACACAATAACAGCAACACAACAGACACAATAACAGGCATACCATAATAGTGACACAATAGCAGTGACATAATAACAGGGACATAGTAACAGGAACAGAATAACAGAGATGCAATAACAGAGAACATAAAAACTTAAGAAATAGGAAGAAGAGTAGGCCATCTGGCCCTTTGAGCCTGCTCTGCCATTCAATAAGATCATGGCTGATCTGGTCATGGATTCATCTCCACCTGCCTGCCTTTTCCCCATAAAGCTTAATACCCCTACTATGCAAAAAACTATCCAACCTTGTCTTAAATATACTTACTTGGGCCTCCACTGGGCAGAGAATTCCACAGATTCACCACTCTCTGGTAAAAGCAGTTCCTCCTCATCCCCATCCTAAATCTACTCCCCCAAATCTTGAGGCTATATCTCACTTGCCAGTGGAAACAACTTTCCTGCCTTTATCTCATCTATCCCTTTTGTAATTTTATATGATTCTGTAAGATCTCCTTTCATTCTTCTGAATTCCAGCGAGTACAGACCCAAGCGACTCAATATCCCCTCATAGTCCAACCCCCTCATCTCTGGAATCAACCTGGTGAGCCTCCTCTGCACCACCTCCAAAGACAGTATATCATTCCTCAAGTAAGGAGACTAGAACTGCACGCAGTACTCAATGTGCGGCCTCACCAGTACTCTGTACAGTTGCAGCATAACCTCCCTGTTTTTAAATTCAATCCCTTTAACAATGAAGGCCAACATTCCATTTGCCTTCTTGATAGCCTGCTGCATCTGCAAACCAACCTTTTGTGATTCATGCACACGCACTCCCAAGTCCCTCTACACAGCAGCATGCTGCAGTATTTTACCATTTATATAATAGTCTGCTCTTTCATTTTTCCTTCCAAAGTGGATGACCTCACATTTATTAACATTGTACTCCATCTGCCAGACCCTTGCCCACTCACTTAACCTATCTATATCTCTCTGCAGACTCTCCGTATCTTCTGCACAATTTGCTTTTCCAATTAATTTAGTATCATCAGCAAACTTTGATGCACTACCCTCAGTCCCCTCTTCCAGATCGTTAATGTATATCGTGAACAGTTGCGGGGCCAGCACTGACCCCTGTAGCACACCACTTACCACTGATTGCCAACCAGAGTAACACCCATGTATTCCAACTCACTGTTTTCTTCTGGTTAACCAATCCTCTAACCATGCTAATACATCACCCCAACTCTATGCATCCTTATCTTATAGATAAGACTTTTATGTGGAACCTTATTGAACGCCTTCTGGAAATCCAAATAAATAACTTCCATCTGTTCCCCTCTATTTACTGTGCTCATTATATCAACAAAGAACTCCAGTAAGTCTGTCAAATAAGACCTGCCTTTGCTGAATCTGCCTGATGGATCATTTTCTTTCCAGATGCCTCACTATTTCTTCTTTAACGACAGCATCAAGCAGTTCAAGCAGTTTTCCAACTACAGATGTTAAACTAACTGGCTCACAGTTACTTGCCTTTTGCCTACATCCTTTTTTGAGCAGTGACATGGCTTTCACTGTCTTCCAATCTGCTGGAACCTACCCAGAGTACAGAGAATTTTGGGTAGATCATCACCAAAGCTTCTACTATAACTTCTGCCATTTCTTTCAGTATCGTGGGATGCATTCCATTAGTACCAGGGGACCTATCTATCTTCAAGCCACAAGTTTGCTCAGCGCTACCTCTTTAGTGATAGCTATTGCATCATGATCCTCACCTCCTATCACATCCATAACATCTCTCTTTGGCATGTTAGATGTGTCTTCCACCATGAACACCAACACAAAATATTCATTCAAAGCCTTGGCCATTTCCTCATTACCCGATATCAATTGCCCCTTCTCATCTTCCATGGGACCTACGTTCACTTTAGTCATGCTTTTCCGCTTCATATAACTACAAAAGCTTTTATTATCCGTTTTTATATTTTGTGCTAATTTATTTTCATAATCTATCTTCCCTTTCTTTATTGCTTGCTTGCTTAGTTGTTCTTTCTAGATCTTTCTGTCTCTGTCTCTGGAGACAGCTTATCCACTGATGTCTACTATAAGCCTACTGACTCTCACAGCTATCTGGACTATTCCTCTTCTCACCCTGTCTCTTGCAAAAACACCATCCCCTTCTCGCAATTCCTCCGTCTCCGCCGCATCTGCTCTCAGGATGAGGCTTTTCATTCTAGGACGAGGGTGCTGTCTTCCTTTTTTAAAGAAAGGGGCTTCCCTTCCTCCACTATCAACTCTGCTCTTAAACGCATCTCCCCCATTTCACGTACATCTGCCCTCACTCCATCCTCCCGCCACCCCACTAGGAATAGGGTTCCCCTGGTCCTCACCTACCACGCCACCAGCCTCCGGGTCCAACATATTATTCTCCGTAACTTCCGCCACCTCCAATGGGATCCCACCACTAAGCACATCTTTCCCTCCCCCCCTCTCTCTGCATTCCGCAGGGATCGCTCCCTACACAACCCCCTTGCCCATTCGTCCCCCCCATCCCTCCCCACTGATCTCCCTCCTGGCACTTACCCGTGTAAGCGGAACAAGTGCTACACATGCCCTTACACTTCCTCCCTTACCACCATTCAGGGCCCCAAACAGTCCTTCCAGGTGAGGCAACACTTCACCTGTGAGTCGACTAGGGTGATATACTGCGTCCGGTGCTCCTGATGTGGCCTTTTATATATTGGCGAGACCTGACGCAGACTGGGAGACCGCTTTGCTGAACATCTACGCTCTGTCCACCAGAGAAATCAGGATCTCCCAGTGGCCACACATTTTAATTCCACATCCCATTCCCATTCTGACATGTCCATCCACGGCCTCCTCTACTGTAAAGATGAAGCCACACTCAGGTTGGAGGAACAACACCTTATATTCCGTCTGGGTAGCCTCCAACCTGATGGCACGAACATCGACTTCTCTAACTTCCGCTAATGCCCCACCTCCCCCTCGTACCCCATCTGTTACTTATTTTTATACACACATTCTTTCTCTCACTCTCCTTTTTCTCCCTCTGTCCCTCTGAATATACCCCTTGCCCATCCTCTGGATCCCCCCCCCCCCCCGTCTTTCTTCCCGGACCTCTGGCCCATGATCCTCTCGTATCCCTTTTGCCTATCACCTGTCCAGCTCTTGGCTCCATCCCTCCCCCTCCTGTCTCCTCCTATCATTTTGGATCTCCCCCTCCCCCTCCAACTTTCAAATCTCTTACTCACTCTTCCTTCAGTTAGTCCTGACGAAGGGTCTCGGCCTGAAACATCGACTGCACCTCTTCCTAGAGATGCTGCCTGGCCTGCTGCATTCACCAGCAACTTTTATGTGTGTTGCTTGAATTTCCAGCATCTGCAGAATTCCTGTTATTTTAGTTGTTCTTTGTTGCTTTTCAAAGTTTTCCTAATCTTCCAGTTTCCGACTACTCTTGGTTTCTTTGCATGCACAAGCTTTTCGTTTGTTGCCTTCTTTTATTTCTTTAGTTATCCAAGGCTGGCTCTCCCCACCGTTAATTTCCATGCCTTTAACTGGAATATACCTTTTTGTTGAACGCCGTGAAAAATCTCTTTGAAAGTCTCCTGCTGTTCTTCAACTGTCGTAGCCTGTGTTCCCACTCTACACCAGCCAGATCCTCCCTCATCCCATTGTGGTCTCAATTGTTTAGGCATAATACACGTTTTTAATTGAAATATTGCACCCTCCATTTGTATGAGAAATTCAATCATACCATGATCACATTTTCCAAGAAGATCCCCAACTACAAGATAACTAATTTTACCTGCCTCGTTACACAGGACTCAGATCTGAGACAGCATGTTCCCTTGTAGGTTCATTGACATGCTGTTCAAGAAAGCTATTATGGATTCATTCTATGAAGTTCTCCTCGAGGCTGCCTTGAACAACTTTACTTTATACTTTATTGTCGCCAAACAATTGATACTAGGCCATACAATCATCACAGCGATATTTGATTCTGCTCTTTGTGCTCCCTGGAGTACAAGTCGATATTAAATATTAAAAATTTTAATTATAAATCATAAATAGAAAATAGAAAAGGGAAAGTAAGGTAGTGCAAAAAAAACGAGTGGCAGGTCCGGATATTTGGAGGGTATGGCCCAGATCCGGGTCAGGATCCGTTCAGCAGTCTTATCACAGTTAGAAAGAAGCTGTTCCCAAATCTGGCTGTACGAGTCTTCAAGCTCCTGAGCCTTGATTCGCCCAATCCATGTGCAAGTTAAAGTCCCCCACTATAACTGCCATTCCATGCTTACATGCTTCAGGTATTTCTCTGTTTATTGCCTGTGCCACTGTAATGTTATTATTTACTATTCCTAATCTCTACCCAGATGGATTCAACATTCTGCTCCTTAGATCTTATATTGGCTCTCGCTATCACCATGTTATCATCCTTAATTAAGAGCGCTACCCCACCTCCCTTACCTTCCTGCCTAGCCTTCCGTATTACCTGATATCCTCTGATATTTAATTCCCAATCCGTTCCACCCTGCAAACACATCTGTATAATGGCCGCTAAATCATACCTCTTTCTACTGATTTGTGCCACAAATTCACTGACCTTGTTTCAAATACTATGGGTATTCAAATAAAGTTCCCTTACACTCATTCTACTTTTAAAATCTTGTAATCATTTACTCCTCTGCACTGAACTTTTCTTCATTCCACTTTTTTGTTAACTTTTGCTTTTTCAATATCTTTATCCACACTTTTATTTTTTTGCTTTATCCATACTTCTCCAATCTGTTGAACCCATCCCTCTACTATTTAGTTTAAAGCCCTGTCCACAGCCCTAGTTATGTGATTTGCTGGGATCCAGGTCCCATCACGGTTCAGGTGGAGTCCATCCCATTGGTACAGCACCCTCCTTCCCCAATACTGGTGCCAGTTTCCCATGAATTCAAATCCCACTTCTCGCACACCAACCTTGTTGATCCTATGCCAATTTGCACATGGCTCAGGTAATAATCCAGAGATTACTACCTTTTTGGTTCTGCTTTTTAATTTAGTTCCTAGCTGCTATAATTCCCTCAGCAGAATCTCTTTCCTTGTTCTACTTATGTTGTTTCTACCCACATGGACCACGACAACTGGACCTTTCCCCTCCCATTGCAAATTCCTCTGCAGGTCAGATAAGATGTCCTGAACCTGCTCAGCAGACAGGTGACACAGCCTCTATCCTCGCGACAGAGAACTCTGTCGGTTCCCAGACTGTACTATCCCCAATTAGCACTACATTTCTCTTCCCTCCCCCCTCTTGAATGGCTCCCTGAACTACAGTGCCACAGTTAGGTTGCTCATCCTTCCAACAGTCCCCACTCTCATCCACACAGGGAGTAAGAACCTCAAACCTGTTGGACAAACTCAAGAGCTGAGGTTCCTCCAGCACTGTCTCTTGGATCCCACTATCTGCCTCACTTGCAGACACATCCTCTTGTCCCTGACCACAGATCGAATTTGACGCAGCTAATCTAATGAGTGTAATTACCTCTTGAAACAGAGAATCCAGGTAACTCTCCCCATCCCTGATGTGCCGCAGTGTTTGAAGCTCAGATTTCAGGTCATCAACTTAGAGCCTGAGTTCCTCAAGCAGCCTACACTTGCTTCAGATGTGGTCACCAGGAACCATAGTGGAGTCCACCATCTCCCATATCATGCAGCACATCATCTGATCCTACATCATCCCTACTTTATTCAATTAGTGTAATTTAATGACTTTTTATTGAACCACTACGAAAGCCTTACCTTCCACTTACCTGTGCCTCCTCACCAAAGCCTCAAGTTCTCACTCCTACACTGGTCCACTCATACAATGGCCGCTCCGCTTTGACCCTGCTTTACTTTTATTTGCTCCTGCTAATGAACCACAAATCGAATGGTCCGTTGCTGATGCACCAATCCCCACAAAATGCTTCTTTTTCAAACTCTTCTCCCCGAAGAGAGGCACAATAATAAAGACACAATATCAAAGACACAATAACATGGACAAAATCAGAGACACAATAACAGATGCAAATACAGTGGTATAGTAATAGGGATACAGAGACAGAGACACCATAACAGAGACACAATAACAGGGACACAATAACAAGAACACATTAACAAAGGTGTAATAATGGGCACAATCACAGAGACACAATTACAGAATTACAATAACAGCAATATAATAACAGAGACACCATGTCAGAGACACAATAACAGATGCAATAACAGAGGCACAATAATAGGCACACAATATCAAAGTCACAATTAAAGAGACCCAACAACAGAGAAACAACAACACAAACAAAATAATAGACACAATTATAGAGACGCAACAACAGAGACACAGTAAAAAAGACGCAATAACAGAGGCACAATATCAGACAAAATAAGAGAGACACAATAGCACAGTGAAAGAATTACTAACAGAGAATTAACAACAGTGACACAATAACAAGGACAAAATAACAGACACAATAAAGGGGTACAAGAGTCACAAGAACGGAGACGGAAAAACAGGGACAGATAAGCCATTAAGTGACACAATAACAAATTGCATCACAGACACAATAACAGCGATGCAATAAAGTACACACAATAACAGAGTCAAAATAACAGAGTCCGTGGGCTCACTTTACACCGCACGCTGTCGGAGCAGTGCTGCCAGGATAATCAAGGACACGACCCACCCAGCCAACAGACTTTTTGTCCCTCTTCCCTCCGGGGGAAGGTTTAGGAGCTTGAAGACTCGTACGGCCAGATTTGGGAACAGCTTCTTTCCAACTGTGATAAGACTGCTGAATGGATCCTGACCCAGATCTGGGCCGTACCCTCCAAATATCTGGACCTGTCTCTCGGTTTATTTTTTGCGCTACCTTACTTCCCATTTTTCTATTTTCTATTTATGATTTATAATTTAAATTTTTAATACTTACTAATTTTAACTATTTTTAATATCTTTAATATTTAATGTTTGTAATCCAGGGAGAGTGAAGTGCAGAATCAAATATCGCTGTGATGATTGTACATTCTAGTACCAATTGTTTGGCGACAATAAAGTATAAAGTGTAAAGTATTAACAGGGACACAATATCAAACTCAATAACAGAGACAACCTAGCAGGAATACAATGACAGAGACACAATTACAGAGATATAAAATCAAAAATCACAGGATAAGATGTTAATATCCCTCGTGCCAAAAGGTCGTGAGCACTTGCTCGAGACTGCCTTAATGTTGGGAGTGGCACAGGGTTGACATGTAGGGGTTTCAAGTGGGCAGCCTCCTTCCTCATTCCCGGAGGGCTCAACGATGACTTCTGGCATCCCAGAGTCACCCCAGCCCATTGTGTCTTCCCACTCTCTTGATGCTGTCTTGGAGCCCAGGGGAGGTTCTTTCACTTGATTCAAAGCCAGTGACAACTTCTTTCCTCCACCTCTAATGTGGCTCCGATGGTTTGTCGTAGAGTCTGAGCATGGATCCCTAGCTCCTTCAGCAATTTCATGGTGGATTTGGCTATAAATCCCCTACAACCCACTTCCACAGGACAACCTTTGGCTTTCCAACCCCACCACTGAGCTTCAGCTGCTCGATCTGCATTGCGTCGCCTCTTGCGCTCATATACTTCGGCCAGTGAATCCTCCCACGGGACCGTGAGCTCCACGATGTAGACGATCTGTAATGAATTGGACCAGGGAACCAAGTCTGGCCTGAGGATGGTGGTAGCAATTTCTGGTGGAATGGTGAGTTGTTTATTGTCATCCGCCAGCATTTTCCAGTCATGGACCATATTCACCTGGCCTGTTTCTGGCTTAGGGGGGAGATTAGTTGGTCTTTTCCCTCCCTTCCTGCCGGACGAATGCTGGTGGTGACAGAGTGTTAGGCAAGGAGTTGGTTGCTATCCTCTTGGTCTCAATTGCCGCTGCCAGACTCTTCAAGACCTGGTTGTGATGCCACATATATCTACTTTGGATGAGGCTGCTTTTGCAGTTTGCCGGGTCATGCTTGAGGATTGCCAGAGTCAGGACAGGGCACAAGTTGGGTCCTCACCGAACCGCCGATGGAGGTTTATTTGCGAGAGAAGCACATCATATGTAGCTCTGATGAGAGAGCTAAGTTTGTTTGCTTCCATCTTGTGTGTCCTTCCAGCTGATTTTCCTCCTCTCAAAGCCTTCCCACCACAGCCATTTCCCCAGTTTAGCCGGGGAGACAGCCTTTGCACTTATGTCTGACTCTTCTTGTTGCCGCACTTCCTCGTCAACCATCTTCCTTCGCTCTGGAATTGTGGCCTTGTGCCAGGTGGGTCCACCTTCTGCCAGACCAAACCCACCCCTGCCCTGATGGACTTGCCCCTCAATGTCTCTATGCCTAAGGGCTGCTGTTGTTTGCTGAAACGCATCAACTGGGGTCCATTTCCACCCGGTTGATAAGGTCTATCCAGCGTTACTGATGGTCTTGTCACACGAGTCTTTGAGTGTCATCTGTAGACGCACCTTAGAACACTTGAATTCCTCTGTAAGGCCAGTGAAAGATAGTTCAAGGACTCCTTTACCATAGAGACTGATGTTACTGATACCCCTTTGACACCGAGCCACTTCCTGTATGAACAACATGATGGTTCGCGCAAGCTTCTTCACGGTTGTTAGTGGGACCTCATAGACAGTGAGTGGCCACAACATCCGGGGTAAGAGTCCAAACTGTAAGCACCAGAGCTTCAGTTTTCCAGGCAGCTTGGTCTTGTCAGTGTTATCCAGGCTGTCGGTGATGTGTTACTTTAGTTGCTACACCTGCTCTTTGTCCGTGAGGCTGGTGTTATACCATCTACCCAGGCTTTTGACAGGGGGTTCAGACACTGTTGGAATTGGGTCATCACTGATGAAGAACTTTATGTCTTTAAGCATTCACTTGACTATGGAGATGCTTCGTGACTTGTTGGGTTTGATTTTCATTCTGGTCCACTTGATGTTTTCCTGCAGCTTTCCGAGAAGACATTTGGTAAATGCTGAAGTATTGGTTAGTATTGTTGTATCGTCCATGTATGCTCTAATAGAAGGAAGACAAAGTCCAGCGCTTGTTCTTTCACTGCCTACCACCAATCTTGAAGCCTTGATAATGACCTCCACGGGCATAGTGAAGAGCAGGAGTGATATAATGCTACCTGCCATAATGCCTACTTCCAGTCTCTGCCTTGTTGTGGTAAAATCTGCTGTCGTGAAGCACAATTGCAGATCTTGAAAGTACAACCTCACCAGCATTGTGATGGGCTCTGGTATCTGGAAGAAGTCAAATGCTTCCCAGAGGAGTAAACGGGAAATTGAGCCGAATGCATGGCAAGGTCCAGGAAGGTCACATAGAGATTTATTTTGTTCTTCCTAGCTGCTTGGATCTGGTGTCATATCATGCTTGTACGTTCCAAACACCCAGAGAACCCTGGAATTCCTGCTTTCTGTACAGATGTGTCAATGTACTGGTAGCTGGCCAGCCTCCATGCTATTACTGAGAAGAAGATTTTCCCCTCTGAAGGCAGGTTGGTCAAAACTGACTAATGCTTTCTGCATCCTTTTCTTTTGGAGTCAGGATACCACCAGCCCTTCGCCACACTTTGGGTATTATTCGCCTCTGCCACACTATTGCTATGAGCCTCCAGAGAAACCGCAAGACATCCAGTGCGTTCTGATAAAGCCTATATGTTGTTCCATTATGCCCAGGAGCAGACGTCACTTTTCCCTGTTGGACTGCCCTCTCCACTTCTAGTTATTTTAGAGGGTCAGAATCCAAGTGGTAGGTAGGGGACGGAAATGGCGGGATGTCAGATGGAATAATCATATGTTCCTGCCTTTTCAAGATGGAGTGAATCTTTTCCAAGTGCTCTTCCAGTTGCTGTTTTGATTTTTTTCAAAGTTCCACTTTTTGCCAGTGTAAAGAGACCTTTAATGAATTTAAAAGAGTCTTTCAGATCTCAGTTCTTGTTTGTTCTTTCTTTCTGCACAGCTTCCTCAGATACTCAGCTCTTTGAAACTTAGTCAGCCGGTCCTTGATGTCCGCTTGAAGTTGGTTCAGGCCTTCCCTCTCATTATCTGCAGCTTTCTTCCACTGTTTCCTCAGCTGTCCCCTCTCTTGAACCAATCACTCAAACTCCTTGTTCCTCCTGGACTTTATTGGTGGTGATGATGTCTTTCCACTCTTCTTTGCACTGACTCCAGGCACACTAACAGAATTACAATAACAGAGACACAATTACAGAGATATAATAACAGGGACATAATGCCAGGGACACAATAACAGAGGTAAATAATAGAGACACAATTACAGACATGCAATTGCAGAGAAACAATAAAACAAACTAACTAACACAATAACAGAGGCACAATAACAGACACATAAACACAGACATAATAAATCGGTGGGAGGAGATAATGGCAGCGCGACGCAGCGCATGCAGCTCTTCGGTGAAATGATATCATTTCTGTTAAATAAGGGCCGTGGACAATTCTGATTTGGTGGGGACAGATGTGAAAGCACAGAGGAACATCTGGAGAAATTTCTGAAACGCCGGTTCACTGCCGCTGCTACTGGGCAATCGAGAATCTTCCAGAGGGAAGGCCCCAAATTCCTCGGCTTTGCCTGCTGCTGGCAACCGAGACTGAGGTCGAATCGTTCGGGTAGAGATGATGCTTGGTACTCGGTGTCGGAGGGCTGATCGGAGGCTCGAAGTTTTCAGATGACTCAGAGTCGGACTCTGGTCGGGCATGGCAGGGAGAGTTTTCTTCCTTCTGCCGTCCTCGTGAGATGTGGGACATTCGAGAGACTTTGAACTTTTTACTGTGCCATGGCCTGTTCTTCGTCAAGTTATGGCATTGTTGCACTGTTGTAACTATATGTTATAATTATGTGGTTTTTGTTAGTTTTTCAGTCTTGGTCTGTCCTGTGTTTTTGTGATATCACACCAGAGGAATATTGTATCATTTCTTAATGCATGCATTACTAAATGACAATAATCTAATCTAATAATAGTGATTCAATAACAGAGACACAATAATAGAGAAAAGATAACAGAGACACAATAACAAAGTCATAATAACAGAAACAATCACAGAGACATGATTACAGAGATATAATAATGGAGACATAATACCAGAGACACAATTATAGAGATGCAATAACAGACACAATAATGGAGTCACAATAACAGAAACACAATAACAGGGACACAATGACAGGCACAATAACAGAGACACGGTAACAGAGACACAAAAGCAACAACACCCAAACAGAGACACAGAAACTGACATACAATAACAGAGAAACAATAATAGTGATATAATGACAGGGACAGAAAATCATACACAATAAAAGGGACACAATAGCACAGAAAGAAGAACAGTGATGAAGTTACCTAGATAATATCGCAGAGCCTCAATAACAGAGACACAACCGAGGAGTCACAGTAACATAGAACATAGATATCCCAGCACATTATAGGCCTTTTGGCCCACAATGCTGTGCTGACCATGTAACCTACTCTAAACTGCCTAGAATTTCCCTATCGCATAGCCCTCTATTTTTCTAAGTTCCATGTACCTATCTAAGCATCTCTTAAAAGTCCCCATTTGTATCTGCGTCCACCATTGTCACCGGCAGTGCATTCCACACAGCCACCACTCTGTGTGTAGAAGTTACCCCTGATGTCCCTATTGTACCTGCTATGCCCCTTCATGTTAGCCATTTCACCTGGGAAAAAGCCTCTGGCTATCCACATGATCAATGCTTCTCATCATCTTATGCACCTCTATCAAGTCTCCTATCATCCTCCATCACTCCAGGGAGAAAAGGCCAAGTTCACTCAACAGATCAAGAATAACAGATACACAATATCCATCTGGCGGGGCCATAATAAATGAAATACTTCTTCCATAACACTTTGGCCACTGTGGACGCCCTCAGATCCTTGGTAGGGAAGGCTTGCGCATATCTGGTTTAATGATCCATAATGACCAAGACATTCGCCATGTTGCTGGCATCTGGCTCTATTGAGAGGAAATCCATACACACCAGGTCAAGGGGACCCACACTCTACAAGTGGGACAATGGAGCGGCCCTCGTAGGCAGCGTCTTCCTCTGTATACACTGAATGCACAACTTGCAGTACCCTTCGACCTCTGGATTCATTCAGGGCCAGTAGAACTGATCTCTGAGCAATCCATAGGTCTTGTCAACCCCCAAATGGCCAGAATCATCATGAAGTGACTTCAACACAATCCCCCGATACTTCTCAGGCAGAACCAGATAGGAACGCCAATGTCGGTCCGGAGGTGATGTGATCCAATCTGGGCTATTCTGTCAGTAGCACAGACACCACAGAGTGTTTCACCTCGTCTGCTTGGGTCATATTCCCTTTCACAACTGCTGACCAAACGATACCAATACACGGGCCATCTTGCTGAGCGGCTGCCACTTCCCCAGGGCTCAATCCTGGCAGCTGCTTTGTCTTCAGAGCAGACAGGTTGCAATTAACTTGTGGAATGGCGTCATCAGAAGCTCCCAATTGATCTACCGCTGATCCTGCCCTTGTCTTCCCTCTGCCAAACTGGCACATGGCTTTCACTCCCGGGACAGGAACGTTCTCCCAAAGGGACCGCTACCAAGGACCATACCCTGCTGTTGGAGGCCTCCCTGACCTCCATCGCATTCTCCTCCTCTCTTCCTTCTCTGATCAACTCGAGGGAGGGGGCGCATCTTACAAGATATTTGGAGACCCCAAGCGATCAGGTCCAGTGGTAGGGCGCCTTTTGCCACTTGGTCCATTCTTGACCGATTCACCTCAGCCATTTGAATGGCCTCCCTACGCCACGAGCAACTCAGCTGCCTCTCTAGCCGGAAAATGTAGGTGTTGCTGTAATTGTTATATGGTTTAGGGGGAACTTCTTCACTCAGAGTGTGGTGGGAGTGTGGACCGAGCTGCCATCTGACGTGGTAAATGCGGGCTCACTCTTAAGTTTTAAGAATAAATTGGATAGATACATGGATGGGAGAGGTCTGGAAGGTTATGGACTGGATGCAGGTCGACGGGACTGGCAGAATAAAGTTTCGGCACAGACTAGAAGGGTCAAATGTCCTGTTTTCTGTGCTGTAGTGTTCTATGGTTCTATGGTTCTAAGTCTCTGCCTTCATCTACAGGATACTCGGCTTGCATTCAGCCCATTCGCCTACACTCTCCTCCTCCCGGAAAGTATGGACAACCCACGACCCCCCCTCCACTTTCCTGGCACCCCAATAGTACAAGGCACTGCCATTACCTCAGTGCTAGTCTGAACTCGAACAAAGTCTTTGCCCACCATTTTATAAAACTTCTGCCCAACCCCGAAAGCATCCATAACCATGTATCATAATTACTTTATTGAACAATAGTTTAACACAGATTTAAACACACAACCCACTGGATCAATGCTCAGGGCAATCACACGCATCCAACGAAATCAATCCCAGACGAGCCCCAACAATGAAACGCCCTGGTTTCCTTGGCTGCATAAGTCTAGGGAAGACACTCTCAAGTCCCACCAAACTCGCAAGATTGCGACGGCTCATCCCACCCCAAACCCCAGTTTGTGTGGATGCTGTGTAATTTGCTCCCCTGTTACAAATTAGTGCCACAAAATAACAGACAGTACACTGCATACGATTAAAGGAATTATATTTATGAATTGTAACTTAACTAAATGGTTAGTAAAGAATAACAAAAAGAAAAGGGCCCATTCTAGTTAAACAGTCAAATATGTACAAGTTGGAGCTCATCTTGAACTTCTCTAACACTCACACACTGGGCCCTCAGTCAGCGTGAATGCTCACACCGCTTTCCGAATGTCGTTCGCAATCCATTTCGAACAAACAGGTTTCCCACGGGATCGTATGCTACAACCAGTTCGCTCCAGCATCTTCTCTCTTCATCTCCCCCCCCCCGCCGAACAAAAGCCCAAGTCCAACCTTATTGTCCCTCACAAAGAAAACCTCCTGCTAATTGAATGGCCCACATTCCACATCATCCCTTCTCTTCAACGATAACCCAAACAGGCTGAAGGCAGAACAGACTGCTCTTACAGGACTGCCAAAATGGAATACATGCAGCATAACAGTAAAAACATGAACCATGGCATTACAAGTATAAGACACACAATTACAGGAATATAATAGCAGAGATATAACACAGATACAAAGTAATGGAGAAACAATAACAGAGACACAATAACAAGAACACCATCAAAGCAAAACAGTAATGGTGACACAATAACAGGGACACAATAAACAATTCAACAATAGAGAGGCAATAACCGACACAATAACAGACAAAATAACAGGCACTCTGTAACAGCAACACAATAACAGTCACACCATGACATTGACACAATAACAATGATGATGATGATGAAATCATCAGCGTCAGGCATTTTCATGCCTTACATGGCGCGGATCGGAAGGCTGTGTGGGGCACCACTCCTCACACAGACATTTCACAGTATTTTCTTTATTTTACCAGGTCAAGTTGTGAGCTCAACACTCAACCCAGCACGGATGGAAAGCGTACTCAGGAGCAGCCCGTTCGAACCTGGGAACCTCCATTCCGGAGTCCAGCGCTGATATCACTGAGCCACCAGCTGACACAATTACGGCAACACAATGACAGTGACATGATAACAGACATAATAGCCGAGATGATGAGGGCCTTGGTCAGTCAGAGTTAACCATGGATATTGCGTCCTAGCAGTTCAGTTACACAAGACTGGGCAGTACAATATGGAGAACAAGCTGTTGCCTATGTAGCAAGCTCCCCCTCTCCACGCAACTGATCAACCCGTAGGAACAGCAGAGACCAATACAGTTTGCTACCAGCAGCATCGCAGGAGTTACCAGCCAGCATTAAACTCAATGTAGCACTGCCTTAGGGACACCAGCTCCGGATTTTTCCCTCAGGGTTTACTCCTGAAGCCTTCCCCACGAGTGGGTGTAGCCACAAGGCAGTGAAGGTTTGAGATCAGTGTTTTCCTTCTGCTAGATGAGCTGCCAACCATGGCTGACGAGCCCCATCTGCCTGAAGGTGCCAGTAACCTGCCTTTGTCTCTTCTCCCGTCAGTAGAAACAGTTCCACCGGCCTTAGTAGCTAAGCCACACGTGAAGGCCAGGAGCTAATTGGAGACGCACCCAACTGGGAGCATTTATTAGATAGTGGGAGGCTGCGCCATGACCAGCCCTGGCTACAACAACCTTAAGGAACCTGAGGAACAGACACAATAACAATCTCAATAACAGACAGAATAGCAGAGGCACCATAACAGAGACAAAACAACAGTCAATAAAAGAGACACAATGGCAGGGGTACAATAACAGACACGATAACAGAGACACAATAACAGACACAATGAGTTCAACCCAGATAAATGTGAAGTGGTTCATTTCGGTAGGTCAAGTTTGAAGCCAGAATATAATATTAATGGTAAGACTCTTGTCAGTGTGGAGGATCAGTGAGATCCTGGGGTCCATGTCCATTGGACATTCAAAGCTGCTGCACAGGTTGACACTGTTCTTCAGAAGGCGTATCAACCGTGGGATTGTTCAAAAGGCGTGAAGTAATGTTAGTCTGTATAAGACCTTAGTTAGACCTCACTTGGAGTATTGTGTTCATTTCTGGTCACCTCAGTACAGAAGGATGTGGATACTATAGAAAGAGTGCAGAGGAGATTTACAAGGGAGTTTCCTGGATTGGAGAGTATAGGTTGAGTGAACTCGGCCTTTTCTCCTTGGAGCAACGGAGGATGAGGGGTGACCTGATAGAGGTGTATAAGATGATGAGGGGTATTGATCGTGTGGATAGTCAGACGCTTTTTCCCAGGGCTGAAATGGTTAACGTGAGGGAGTATAGTTTTAAGGTGCTTGGAATTAGATACCGAGGGGATGTCAGAGGTAAGTTTTTAACACAGAGAGTGGTGGCTGCATGGAATGCACTGCCAGCATGGGTGGTAGAGGTGGATACAATAGGGTCTTTTAAGAGCTACTTAGATGGGTACATGGAGCTTAGAAAAATAGAGGGCTATGCAGTAGGGAAAACCTAGGCAGTTTCTAGAGTAGGTTGCATGGTCAGCACAGCATTGTGGGCCGAAGGGCCTGTAATGCATTGTAGATTTCTATGTTTCTATAACAGAGACACTATAACATGGCCACAGTCACAGAACCCCATTAGTGAGTGGATGCGAACTTCACACTAATAAGCAGCTTGTAATAGATGATGTGATCACTACCTGCATTTTTCTGTCTCTATCCATTCCCTCTGGCCCTTCCTTTGACTGCATTCATCTTCCTCTCCTCTTGGTGATCACATATTCCTTCAACTTCCTGCTGTCTCCCTGGCCCACCGCCTTCCTTGGCTCTTGCCGTTTGTTCAGATGGAGGCACAGGGGCTTGCGTGACAGTATCTCCCCATCTCAATCCCCAACCCCTCCCTCCACTCCCACCCTGAGTGGCTACCATCTGCTCCATCGACAGAATGGACCAAGGTTACTCGTCCGGCTACTCCGTCAGCCCCTTCCGATTCTCCCTCAACTCTTCACCAGAAGGACAATGGCAACGGGGCTGGGGGGTGGGGGGTGGGTAGGGGAGCACCAGTGCCCACACATTCCTCGCCATCTCCAACTTGCAAATCTATCAGCCGGTCCTTCAATGCCGCTGGGTCTGAACCCAGGTACTCTCTCCCCTGATGACACCATGAGAGCACCTACACCACAAAGACTATGGTGGTTTGAAGGGGTGGCTCCATCCAACCTTCTCCAGGGAGGGGCGATAAATGTTGGCCTGAGATTTGAAAACATTAAATGTTAGTAAAGAAAACATAACAGTATTATCTAATAATTGAGTGTGACATTAAGGTCAGTTATACTGATTGAACATAGAACATATGTACAACATGTAGCACAGAAGATAGAACACAGTACAGTACAGCACAGGATCAGGCTTCCTGACTCACGATGTTATGTCGAACAAATTAAACTAGTAACTAAACTATTCCCTTCTTTATTTTTATTGATTAATTTATGGAATGTGGGCACCACCAGCTAAGCTAGCATTTATTGCCCACCCATTCCTAGTCCTTGAGAAGGTGGTGATGAGCTGCCTTTTTGAAACCATGCGGTCCCTGAGGTGTAGGTACACGCACTGCGCTATTCGGGAGGGAATTCCATGATTTTGACCCAGTGACAGTGAAGGAACAGTGATATGTTTCCAAGTCAGGATAGTGAGTGACTTGGAGGGGATGTCCAAGTGGTGGTGTTCCCAGGTACCTGCTGTTCTTGTCCTTCTAGATGGTAGTGGTCGTGAGTCTGGAAGGTGCTGCCTTAGGAACTTTGGTGTGTTGTTGCAGTGCATCTTGTAGATAGTACACACTGCTGCAACTGTGCACAGTTCTGATTTGATGGAGACGGACGTGAGAGTACAGAGGAACATCTGGAAAACTTCTGAAATGCCCCTTTCGCTGCTGCTGCTACTGTGTGATAACCGGAATCTCCGGAGCAGAAGGCCCCGAAATCCTCGGCTTTGCTTGCTTCAGTGGCCGGGGCTAGGTCAAAGGCGCTCGGCAGAGGATGGCGCTCGGGAGGCTGTATCGGAGAGGCTGGCCGGAGGCTCAAAGTTTTCAGACGGATGGACTCAGTGTCGGCTGTGGTCAGCTGCTTCCAAGGCACCGGCAAGTTGACGGTGCCTGGAGGTTTATGGCAGGGAGTTTCTCCCTTTTGCCGCCTGCTATCGGGGACTCGGGAGTCGATCGACTCGGGGACTTCTGAGACTTTTTTTTACCGTGCCCATGGTTTGTTCTTCATCAAATTATGGTATTGCTTTGCACTGCTGTAACTATATGTTATAATTATGTGGTTCTGTCAGTGTTAGACTTTGGTTTGTCCTGTTTTCTGTGATATCACTCTGGAGAAACATTGTATCATTTCTTAATGCATGTGCATTTCTAAATGACAATAAAAGAGGACTGAGTGTTCTCATAATCTAAAAAAAACTGTGCATTGTTAGTGGAGGGATTGGATGCTTGTAGAAAGGGTCCCAGTCAAATGGGCTGCCCTGTACTGGATGGTGTCAAACTTCTTGAGTGTGGTTGGAATTGCACTCAGCCAGGTGAGTGGCGAATACAGTATTCCATTACACTCCTGACCTGAGCCTTGTAGATGGCGGACAGACACTGGGGAGTCAGGAGGTGAGTTACACACTGCAGGATTCCTAGCTCTTGAGCTGCTGTGGTAGCTGCGGTATTTATATGGCTCAATCAGTTCAGTTTCCTGTCAATGGTAACCCCCAGGATGTTGATTGTAGGGGATTCAGTGATGGTGATGCCACTGAATGTCTAGGGAGTGTCGAGAGAAATTATAATGAGGAAATGAGGGTTGGACAAGAGAGGTGGCACTTGAGGGATATGCATAGAAGGAGGTAATGAGGCAAAGAGTTTACAAGGCACGAGTTATAAGGAGGATGCTTATTGTAAGCATCAATTCAAAATAACACACTTCTGTCAGTAATTCTTGAACGATAGAGGTAAAGAGGACAACATTATAGAGAAATGAATTTCTCAAAACAGATTGTGAAAACGAGCTGGAATTGGACTGTTTTAAGGTGAATACACAGGCAGGGGAACAGATAGAAAGTGTACACTTGTGAAAAGAGAGAGCCTCAGGAAGACAGTTGTAGGGAAAAAGAGAGAAAGCGGAAGGGGAGAGAGTCACAGAAAGACAGATATAGAGAAAGAGGGAGTGAGCAGAGAGGTGAAGTGAGGGTCACTAAAACACATAGTGAAAAAGAGAGTGGGAGAGAGAAGTAAAGAGAGACGGAGTCGCAGAAACACAGAGAAAGAAAGAGTGGGGGAGAGGGAGGAGAGGGAGTGTTTATTGCAGTTTGAGAGACTCAGGAAAGCTGCTGGAGGAACTCAGCAGGTCAGGCAGAATCTACGGAGGGGAATGACAGTCAATGTTTTGGGTCAAGATTCTTGAACGGAAGGGAGCAGAAGTCAGAGTAAAAAGATAGGGGGAGGGAAGGGGGCACAAGTTGGCAGGTGATAGATGAGATTGAACAAGGGGAGGAAAGTAGATGGAGGGGGGGTGAAGTGAGAAGCTGGGAGGTGATCGGTTGAAGAGGTAAAGGGCGTAAGAAGAAGGAATCTGATGAGAAAGAACAGTGGACCTTGAGATAAAGGGAATGAGGTGGGGAACCAAAGGAAGATGATGGGTAGATCATGAGGGTAGGAGAGATAAAAGACCATAAGACTATAAAAGTGGGAGGGGGAGTACAGGAGAACGGTTAGCAGAAGATAGAGAAATCAATGTTTGTGCCCTCAGATTGGAGACTATCCAGCTAGAATTCAAAGTGCTCCCCCCCCCTGCTCCCCTTCTTATTCTGGCTTCTGCCTCCTTCCTTTCCAGTCCTGCTGAAGGGTCTCGGCCCAGAGCAGTAATTGCTCATTCCCCTCCATAGATGCTGACTGACCTGCTGAGACCCTCCAGCATTGTATGGGGGTTGCTCTGATTTACCAGCAACTGCAGACTCTCCTGTGTCTGTGAAGTAGGGATATATCTTATCTTAAAACATGCTTTTAAACAGTGACTCAATCATTCTACTCAACACATTCCAAGACACCGGAGGGAGATTTCAAATGCGACAAAAAGTCAGCCTGTTTTGGGGAAAACATACGGAGGCACAAATAGAAGCTGCAAATGCGTGGAAAGGGAGAGAGTCACAGATTGAGAGAAAAAGAGTGGGGAAGAGAGGGGTAGAGGAGAGGCAGTTGAGTGAGAGAGTAGGTGCAGAAAGAAAGAGTGAGATAGGGAGAGAGAGGCAAAGAGGAAGAGCGGAGAGGGAGGGAGGGGAGGGAGAAAGCGAGATTGTAGAGAGTAACTCACTTTCAAGGACTGTACAACTCATATTCTCAGTAGTATTTATTACTTATTTATTATTATTGTTTCTGTTTTGTGTTCGTACAGTTTGTCTTCTTTTGCACATTGGTTGTTTGCCCACCTTTGAGTGTATTGATTCTATTTTGTTCCTCTGTATCTACTGTGAATGCCCACAAGAAAATGAATCTCAGAGTTTAGGCTGACATATATGTACTCTGATAATAAACTTGAACTTTGAGTGAGTGGAGAAAGAGTGAGAGAGAGAGAGAGAAGGAGAGAGGAGGGAGAGAGATTATTTGAACTTTGAGTGGGTAGAGATAGACAGTCAGGGAGACAGAGGAGAGAGAGTCAGGAGAAGATGATTATGGAGAAAGGAAAAGAGAAGTTGAAAGGGAAAGAGGGAATCACAAGCAGGCGGTTAGAAAGAGAGAAAATCTGAGAGAGAAATAGAGAGAGAGTCGATTATAAAGAGAGAAAACATGAAAAAGGGTGGGAGACTTGGTTATGAAGAGAGACAGAAAGATGGGCAGTCAAAGGGAAACAGCTACAGAGGGAGTTATTAAGAAGCAGTTGAAGGTGATAAATTGGTAAATGTATCAATGAGAGAGGCAATTAATAGAGACAATTAAAGAGGAGTATCATTACAGTGGGAAACCCATTTAAACTGACACAAACCCAGAGAAAGATATGATTGTAGTGAGGCATAACTGTAGAGAGATAGAGTTTTGAGTGTCACAGGTAGAGGGAGATGCCAACATGTATAGACATGGTTACAGAGGACAAGATGACCCAGAGCTAAAGAGCTCAAGCATGGAGAGTGAAATCCAGGCAGAAAGTTATAGACAGACAGGGAGTACATAGGAGCACTGCCACGATTATAGCTGAGGAAGAGCTCATTGTTATATGAAGATGTCCACACCCCTGAGGACAGAGAACAGACAGCAGTGCAACAAAAGAACAGGTCCTTCGGCCCTCCATTTCTGTGCAGACCATTATGCCAATTGAAACTAATGCCTTCTGACTACACAATATCCATCTCCTTCCATTCTCTGTCTATTTATGTACCAGTCCAAGAGCTTCTTAAACACCTCTGTCATATCTGCCTCCACTACTACCCCTGACAGCGCACTGCAGCACCCTCCACTCTCTGCTAAAGAAAACTTGCACATCTCATTTGAACTTACCCCTTTCTCGCCTTTCTGATACAAGGCATTTCTACCCAGGGAAAAAGATAGTGGCTAGATACTCTGTCTGTGCCTCTCATAATTACATAAATTTCAATCAGTTCTCCCTCAGCCTCCGCCACTTCAGAGAAAAAGCCCAAAGTCTGTCTAACATCTCTTTTTGCCTCATGCCCACTAATCCAGGCAATATGCTGGTGAACGTCTTCTGCACCCACTCCAAAGCCACCACACCCTTCCTGTAGTAGGGTGACCAAAACTGTATGCAGTATTTCAGATGTGGCCTAACCAGAGTTTTATACAACTGCAACGTAACTTCCCAACTCTTAAAATCAATACCTTGTCCAATAAAGGCAAGCATGCCGTACACCTTCTTTACCACCTATCAACTTCTACTTGCACATTATAATTTAAAAGTTGCATGTAGGATGCTTTTTGGCAAGAAAGCTAAAGAAGTTCTTTAGTTTTGACCCTCTTTGGCCCTCACTAATTTTCACTGTTGCACCATAGATAGCATCCTATCTGAATGCATCACAACTTTGCAGAGCAACAGTTCTGCCTGTAACTACAAGAACCTGCAGAGAATTGTAGACACAGCTCAGCACATCACAGGAAACATCCTCCCCTCCACGGACTCTATCTAGACTTCCCACTGCCTCAGTAAAGCAGTCAGCATAATTAAAGACCCCACCCACCTCAGCCATTCTCTCTTCGCCCCTCTCCCATTGGGCAGAAGATACAAAGACCTGAAAGCACCTACCACTTGGCTCAAGAACAGTTTCTACCCCACTGTTATAAGACTCTTAAATGGTACCCTTTTCACATTGGGTATTAGGCAGTCTACTTTTTGAATATATACCATGAGTGGCCAAGTGGTTAAGGTGTTTGTCTAGTGATTTGAAGGTCGCTGGTTCGAGCCTCGGCTGAGGCAACGCGTGTGTCCTTGAGTAAGGCACTTAACCACACATTGCTCTGCGACGACACCGGTGCCAAGCTGTATCGGCCCTAATACCCTTCCCTTGGACAATATCGGTGGCGTAGAGAGGGGAGACTTGCAGCATGGGCAACTGCCAGTCTCTTCCATACAACCCTGCCCAGGCCTCCACCCTGGAAACCTTCCAAGGCGCAAATCCATGGTCTCATGAGCCTAACGGATGCCTATATATATATATATATGTACTTTGAACTGTGCCTCTTCCTCTGTCACTGTAACACTTCACTTAGTTATTGTTTTCCCTTGTACTAACTCGATGCACTGATGTGATGAAATGGTCTTACTGGTGGCATGCAAAACAAAGTTTTTCACTGTACTTCAACCATGTGACAATAATAAACTAGCTTACCAAATTACCAAGTTAATCTTGCCTTTGTGCAAGGATAGTTCCCTGTAATAGATCCAGACTTTCTACCTGATTATGTTTGTCCCTATTCAACACCTGAACTTTGTAGTGGTGCTGTTACTGGTGTCAGGAATTGCAAAAGGACACAGTGGAGTATCATTCCAGGTATAGATGGAGAAATGGCAGATGAACTTTAATCTGGTCAAGGCTGAGGTGTTGCACTTTTGGGAGGTCAAGTGCAAAGTGTAAAGGGACAGTACACCGTTAATGTCATCATCCTTGTGAGTATCAGTGTGTAGAGGAATCTTGGGGTCCAAGTCCCAGCTCCTTGAAAATAGCCACACAAGTAGGTAGGATGGTTAAAAAAAAAGGTGTAAGGAATCCTTGCGTTAATTAGTCATTGAAATGAGTTCAAGTGTAAGGAAATTATGTTGCAGCTGTAAAAACGTGTGAGCATCAGACAGTGATAAACCCATTTACCAAACTACTCAGTGGTTGACTATGACACGCCTCCTGGTGGGTGAAGGGAGAATAACACGTTCACCTCCGCAGTCTGTCAAATAACCCATCATTTTTGTATATATTCACTGAAGTGGTGTTGGGTCCACAGCGCAGCATTTAGTTGCCATCCCGTGTTGTCTTGGAGACAGTTTTGGTGAGATGCCTTCTTAAACTGCTGCTGTTCAAAATTCAAAATTCAAAGTAAATTTATTATCAAAGTATCTGGGTCACATACTGTATACAACCCTTGAGATTCATTTTCTTGTGTTCATACATATTAAATCCTAGAAATAGAATAGAATCAATGAAAGACTATACCCAACAGAATGGATAAACAAGCAAAGTGCAAAACACAACAATCCGTGTAAATAGAAAAGAGAAAAATAATAATAAATAAATAAGCAATAAATATTGAGACATGAGATGAAGAGTCTTTGAAAAAGAGTCCATAGGTTATATAAACAGTTCAGTTATAGGGCCTGTGAAGTCGAGTAAAGTTCTCTCCTCCTGTTCAAGAGCCTGATGGCTGAGAGGTAATAACTGCTCCTGAACCTGGTGGTGAGGGTCCTGAGGCTCCTGTACCTTCTCCCTGCTGGCAGCAGTGAGAAGAGACCATGAACTAGGTGGTGGGAGTGAGTGATGACGGATACTGTCCCTGAGGTGTGGATGTCCTCAAAGTGCCATTATGGAAGAAATTCCAGGATTTTGTCCAGCAGCGATGAGGGAACGGCAAGAGACTGGATTTCCCAGGTCAGGGTGGTGTGTGGCTTGTAGAACCACTCCAGGGAGTGGGTGCTCCTCGTGCTTTTGCTACTATTGGATATATCTTTGGACAGGCTGCATTCAGAGGACTGTGTGTAGTTCTAGCTGCCCCATTACCAAAGACCATAAGATATAGGAACAGGAATACACCATTTGGCCCATTGAGTCTCCCCAACATTTTATCATAGCTGATTTACAATCCCTCTCAACCCCATTCCCCTGCCTTCTCCTCGTAACCGTTGACTTCTATCAAGACCATAGCAACCTCTGCTTTAAATATACCCAGTGACTTGACCTGCACAGTCGTCTGTGGCAATGAATTCCACAGATTCACCACACTCTGGCTAAAGAAGTTCCTCCCCAACTCTGTTCTAAGAGGATGCCCCTCTATTCTGCAGCTATGCCCTCTGATCTTAAACTCTGCCACAAGGAAACATCTTCTCCACATCCACTCTATCTAGACCTTCCAATAATTGATAGGTTTCAATGAGATTCCCCCTCATTCTTATAAACTCCAGGGAGTACAGGCCCAGAATCATTAAACACTTCTCATATGTTAACTCTTTCATTCCTAGAACCACTCTTGTAAATGTCTTCTCAGCCGGCTGATGGTGTAGTGACATCTGCTCCAATCTTCAAGGCCCTTTGCATCTCTGAATTCTGAATTTTCTCCCCATTAGGAAAATAGTCTATGTCTTTATTCCCTCTACAAAGCTGCATGACCATGCATTTCCCTACACTACATTCCATCTGCCATTTCTTTGCCCATTGTAATCTGTCTAATTCCTTCTGCAGACACCCTGCCTCCTCAACACTACCTGACCCTCTATCTATCTTCATATCATCCACAAACTTCCTCAACACTACCTGACCCTCTATCTATCTTCATATCATCCACAAACTTCCTCAACACTACCTGACCCTCTATCTATCTTCATATCATCCACAAACTTCCTCAACACTACCTGACCCTCTATCTATCTTCATATCATCCACAAACTTCCTCAACACTACCTGACCCTCTATCTATCTTCATATCATCCACAAACTTCCTCAACACTACCTGACCCTCTATCTATCTTCATATCATCCACAAACTTCCTCAACACTACCTGACCCTCTATCTATCTTCATATCATCCACAAACTTCCTCAACACTACCTGACCCTCTATCTATCTTCATATCATCCACAAACTTCCTCAACACTACCTGACCCTCTATCTATCTTCATATCATCCACAAATTTCCTCAACTCTACCTGACCCTCTATCTATCTTCATATCATCCACAAATTTCCTCAACACTACCTGACCCTCTATCTATCTTCATATCATCCACAAATTTCCTCAACACTACCTGACCCTCTATCTATCTTCATATCATCCACAAATTTCCTCAACACTACCTGACCCTCTATCTATCTTCATATCATCAATTCCGTGAGAACCCTGCTGAACACCACTAATCACTGCAGCAAACCAGGTAAGTCTCCCTTTATTCACACTATTTGCCTCCTGCCAGTTAGTCAATCTTCTATCCATGCCAGTATCATTCCTGTAATACCATGGGCTCGTAACTTATTTAGCAGCCTCATGTGCAGCACCTTGGCAAAGGCCTTCTGAAAATCCAAGTGAACAACGTTCAATGATTCTCCGTGGTCTATCCTGCCTGTTATTTCCTCAAAGTATTCCAACAGATTTGCCAGGCGAGATTTCACCTGAAGGAAAACATGCTGATTTTGGCCTATTTTATCATGTGCCTCGCGTACCTTGAGGCTTCATTCTTAATAATGGACTCTTCAAACCACTGAAGTCAGGCTAACTGACTTATAATTTCTTTTCTTTGTCTCCCTCTCTTCTTAACTCTATTCTTGGTTGGTGCAACTGTAACGAAAACCAATTTCCCTCGGGATCAATGAAGTATGAGTATGACTAAAGAGTGAAGTGACATTTGCAATTTTCAAGTCCTCCAGAACCATCTATCACCCATTCTTACTGGTCCCATTTTGTTCTCCCCACATCCCTGTCAACTATCCCCTCTCCCAGATTCTACCCCTCAACCACGCAGAATTCACGTAGCCAATTACCTATTTTCCAAGGATGGGGAGGGATCTGAAGTACCCAGGGGAAGCCTGCACATTCAGTGACCCTCACTGGACACACACACACACACACACACACACACACATATACACAACTTCAGGTTGGGATCTTTATTTCAAGTTATGCTTTTCCATTTCTTGATATTAACACATTATTTGATATCATCCACTTACAAACTTCAACTCAAGTTCATGAAGTTTTTTTTAAAGAAAGAATTGACTTCCCATTTGGACAAGTGTGACATGTTGCCTTTTGGAAAGTCAGAATGGAGCAGAACTCATACATTGAACAGTAGGGCCCTGGGGAGTGTTGTGGAACAGAGGGATCTAGGATTAAAATAGCATAGTCCATTGAAATTGGTAACAAGTGTAGACAAAGTGGCGAAGAATGTATTTGGCACACTGGCCTTCATCAATCAAGGCACTGAGTACAAGAGCCAGGGTGTCTTGTTGCAGCTGTACAAGACTTTGCTGATATTGGGTTCAGTTATGGGCACGCTGCTATGGGAAAGATGCCATTAAGCTGGAAAAGAGAGCAGAGGAGATTTACAAGGAAGCTGCCAGGTTTCGATGAACTGAGTTATGGAGAGAGGGTGAGGCAGGTTGGGACTTTATTCATTGCACTGCAGGAGACCAGGGGTGACTTTACGGAGGGGTATACAATCATGAGAGGTATAGATAGGGCGAATGGACACAGTCTTTTTTTCCCAGGGTTGGTGAAGCAAGAACTAAAGGGCACAGGTTTATAAAGGGGGGGGGGCAGGGGGAATTGGAACCTGAGGAAGCTAAAGGCATCTTTTTGCATAAGATAGAACAAGTTGCCAGTGGAAGGGGTTGAGGCTGGTACATGAAGAATATCTAAGAGTTACTTGGACAGGTATATAGTTCGGTAAGGTTTATAGAGATATGGACCAAACATAAACCTTGAACTGGCTTAGCTGAGAATCTTGGTTGGCATGGACCAGTTGGGCTGAAGGGCCTCGTTCTGTGCTGTGTGACTCTTTGAGGAGCAGCCCCTTCAAATCATGAACTATTGGGAATGGTTGCAGGCATTCTTGAATTGAAAGTTCTGAACTTTGTAGCGTGGAGTGATTTCAGAATCAGAATCGGGTTTATTAACACTGACTAATACGATGTGAAATTTGATGTTTTGTGGCAGCAGTCAGGGCAAAGACATAAAAATCAATATGGATTACAAAAATAAATAAACACTGCAGTAAAGGGAATAGTGTTCATGTGTTCATAAACCACTCAGAAATCTAATGGTGGAGGGGAAGAAGCTGTTCTTGAATCGTTCATGCCCCTGTACCTCCTCCCCACTGGTAGAAATGAGAAGAGGATGCTACCTCCTTAGAGATGTTGGGGAGGGTTGTGCCCGTGATGAAGCTTGCTGAGTCTACAGCCTTCTCCGATCTCCTGCAATCCTGTGCTTTGAAACCTCTGTACAAGGCAGTGATGCAGCCAGTCAGAATGTTCTCCAGTCTATATCTACGGAAGACTTTGGTGTCATACCAAATCTCCTCAACCTCCACATAAAGTAGAGCTGCTTTATACCGAGGTGTATTAAACTCATAGATTTCCTAAGCTCATGGCACCAGGATAAATGCTTGAACAACCCAGATTTGAACTCTGACCTCAGGTTTCTAGTCCAGTTGGCAAACCGTTGCGCCACATCTGTATCTCCCAATTAATGTCAATGTTAAAGTCGAGTTTATTGTCAGATGGACAAATCCATGTGTGTGCAGCTGCAATGAAAAACTTACTGGCAGCAGTATCACAGGCACAGAGCCTCAGAGACACAACATTCACAAGAAAATATATGTTGAACATAGATTACACAAAATTTTTATGAAAAATAACACAAAAAAGGAAGTCCATTGTAGTGCAGAGTGATCTTAAGGCATCCATTAGTCTTGCAAGACCATGGATCTGCGCCTGGAAAGTCTTCACTCTCCAGGGCGCAGGCCTGGGCAAGGTTGTATGGAAGACCAGCAGTTGCCCATGCTGCAAGTCTCCCCTCTCCACGACACCGATGTTGTCCAAGGGAAGGGCATTAGGACCCATACAGCTTGGCACCAGTGTTGTCGCAGAGCAATGTGTGATTAAGTGCCTTGCTCAAGGACACAACACGTTGCCTTGGCTGGGGCTGAAACTCACGACCTTCAGGTCACTCGTCCAGTGCCTTAACCACTTGGCCACGTGCCCACACGGAGTGATCACACTGTTGTTATACTGAGACAGTGATTAAGGCTACGCCAATTGGTTCAAGAACTGACTGGTTGAAGGGAAACAGCTGTTACTGAACAGGGTGATGTGAGGATTCAGGCTTCTGTACTTCCTGCCCAGTGTGAGCTACAAGAAGATGGCATGGCCAAGATGATGGGGATCTGTAATGGTAGATGTTGCCTCCTATAGAGGGGAGGGACGTGCCCGTGATGTATTGTAAAGAGTCTGCTACTTTCTGCAGCTCCAGTCAGGACACTATCTAGACTCATAGAGTATTGCACTGTCATCACAGATAAAGCCATTCGGCCTATCATGTTCATCCTGACCTTGTTGCCCATCTGCACTCATCCTATCTGCCTGAGATCCGACAACATCCTTCTAAGTCATGTCTGTTTAAATGCCACTGCTTGTATTTGAGCTCGCCTCTTCCTCTAGCACTTAGTTCCAGATATCACCCACTCTCTGTGTAACAAAATTTACCACTCTGATCCCCTTTAAAACTCCCTTTCTCTCACCTTGAACCTCTGCCTTACTTTTGATGCCCCTACCAGGAGAAAGAAGATTCTGACTGTCTACCTTACCTATGCCTCTCATATTCTTATAAACTTCAAAAGCAGCACACATAAAGGACATTAACAGGTCAGGTGAATCTACGGAGGGAAAGTTTCAGGAAGACAACTTTCATTAGGACAGGAAAGGAAGGGGGCAGATCCAGGATAAGAGGCTGCCTGACCTGTTGAACTCCCACAACATTTTGTGTGTGTTGCTCAAAATTCCCAGCATGTGCAGTCTGGCTTGTGTCTCTTGGAAACTTCTGTCTGGTTTCCCCTCCAGTGAAAACAAAACCAGCCCGTCCAACCTCTCACCATAACAACCTAAAATCAGGTGCTTCCTTCTTCTTTTGCTCTATTTATTTGTCCTTGTAATTTGTAGATTTTTTTAAGGTTTTTCATCTTGCTGCTGTCACAAGGCAACAAATTTCACAACAATTAAACCTCTCCCCTCTCACTTTAAACCTGTGCCCTGTAGTTCTTGATTCCTGGGAAAAAGACTGTGCACATTCACCCTCATGATTTTATACACCTCTATAAGATCACCCCTGAGTCTCCTTGGCTCCAATGAATGAGACCCCAACCTTCTCACTTCTCCCCATCATTCAGAGTCCCTTGCATCCCTGGAATATCCTTGTAGATCTCCTCTGCACTCATTGCAGCTTAACGATGTCTTACCTACGGCAAGGTGACCAAAGCTATAATCAGAATCAGAACATATATTGTGAAAATTGTGGTTCAGCGGCAGCAGTTTGGTTCAAGGCATAAAAATTAGTTTAAGTTACAATAAAATACTGTTAATAGTGAGGTAGTGTTCATGGGTTTATGGACTTTCTGGTGGCAGGGCGAACAAAGCTATACCTAAAACATTGAGTGTGGATCTTCAAAGTTCAGAGTAAATTTATTATCAAAGAGATTTGTTTTCTTTTGCAAATATTCTCAGTAAATATGACACAATAAAATCAGTAAAAGCCCACCCCAGCAGGATGAACAAGCTATGTGCAAAAGAGAACAATGGGTGCAAATACAAAAAAAGAAGAAAAAGAAATAATAATAATAATAATTACTGAATAAAAACATGAGCAATAAATATCAACAACATGAGATGAAGAATCTTTGAAAGTGAAGTTTGTAGGTTGTGAGAATAGTTTAGCGATGGGGTGAGTGAAGTTATCCCTCTCCTTGTGCCTGACTTTTGTTCTCGCTCTCTTCTCTCTCTCCCTCTGTATACACTTAATAACAGGGCCCTTAACAGAAATGATTTACAAAAGTTCATCAGCATGATGCCTGGATTAGAGGGCATGTGCTTTAAGGAGAGGTTGGACAAACTTGGTTTGTTTTCACTGGAACGGTGGAGGCTGGGAGATTGTGAGAAGCATAGATAGACAACTGGTATTTTGATCCAGGATCGAAATGCCTAATACTAGCGGGCCTGCATTTAAGGTAAGAAGGGGAAGGTTTAAAGGAAATGTATGGGTCAAGTTTCTTACACACAGAGCGATGGTGCCCAGAATATCCTGCCAGGAGGGGTGATGGAGACTGATATGATAGAGGCTTTTAAGAGGCTCTTTACAGACAAAGGGACACACAGGAAATGGAGGAATATGGATCATGTGCAGGCAGAAGGAATTAATCTAATTTAGCACTCATGGTCATCACAGATACCATGAGCTGAAGGGCCTTTTCTTGTGCGCTATTGTTCTATATTCTATATACCATGTTCTACTTTCGATGTTCTATGTTCAGTGTTTTAGGTCTTGTGTTATATTTTAGATGTTCCATGTTCAATGTTTGATTTTCTATGTTTTGTGTTCTATGTTCTATATTCGTGTTCTGTTCTATGTTCTGTGTTAGCTGTTCTGTTTTCTATGCTCAATGTTCATAGAGCATGATGGCTTTTTAGAGCATTTTTTCATTGAGTCTACCTGGAGATCAGCAATACTGGATTGGGTGTGATGTAATGTACCGGAGGCGATTAGGGAGCTTAAGGTAAGGGAACCCTTAGGAGAAAGTGATCACAATATGAATGAGCTCAACTTGAAATTTGGTAGGGAGAAGCAGTATTTCAGTGGAGTTAAGGAGGTTGCAGTGGTTTGAGAGAGGAGTTGGCCAAAGTAAATTGGAAGGAGATGTTGGCAGGGATGACAGCAGAGCAGCAATGGCTTGAGTTTCTGGGACAAAATGAGAAAGGTGTATTCCAAAAACAAGTAAATACTCAAATGGCAAAATAGTACAACTGTGGCTGACAAGAGAAGCAAAAAATTTAGCAGGTAGATAGAGGATTGGAAAGCTTTTTTAAAACCTACAGAAAGCAACTCAAAGAATCATTAGGAGGGAAAGGATGAAATATAAAAGCAAGCTAGCAAACAATATCAAGGTGGGTAGAAAAGGCTATTTCAAGTACTGTATATAAGAAATAAAAGAGAGATGAGAGTGGATCTAGGTCTGCTAGGAAATGAGGCTGGAGAAATAATAACGGGGTCAAGGAGATGGCAGATGGACTAAATCAGTATTTTTCATCAGTCTTCACTGTGGAAGACACTAGCATTGTGCCAGGATTTGAAGGGTGTGAGGGAGGAGAAGTAAACACTGTTACTATTACAAGGGAGAAGGTGCTCAAAAAGCTGAAAGACCTAAAGGTGCGTGAGTCACCCAGACCAGATGAACTGCATCCTTGGGCTCTGAAAGAGGTAGCAATAGAGATTGTGGAGGCATTAGTAATGATCTTTCATTGGATTCTGGCATGGTTCTGGAGGAGTGAAAATTTGCAGATATCATCCAGTCTTTAAGAAAGGCGGGAGGCAGCAGAAAGGAAATTATAGACCAATTAGCCTGACCTCAGTGATTGGGAAGATGTTGAAGTCAACTGTTAAGGATGAGGTTATGGAATACTTGGTGTCACGGGACAAGATAGGACAAAGACAGCATGGTTTCCTTCAGGGAAAATTTTGCCTGACAAACCTGTTGGAATTCTTTGAGGAGACTACAAGTAGGGGATGTAGTGGATGTTATATACTTAGATTTCAGAAGGCCTTTGACAAGGTAGCCACACATGAGGCTGCTTACCAAGATAAGAGCCCATGATATTACAGGAAAGTTACTAGCATGGTTGGAACATTGGCTGATTGGTAAGAGGCAATGACTGTGAATTAAAGGATCCTTTTCTGGTTGGCTGCCAATGACAAGTGCTGTTCCACAGGGGTCAGTGTTCCGACTGCTTCCTTTTATGCTGTATATCAATGATCTAGATGATGGAATAGATGGCTTTGTTGCCAAGTTTGCAAATATATGAAAATTGGGGGAGGGACAGTTAGTGTTGATGAAACAGGAAGGCTGCAGAAGGACTTAGATAGATTAGAAGCATGGGCAAGAAAGTGGCAAATGAAATACAATGTTGGAAAATGCATGGTCACTCACTTTGCCAAAAAAAATAAATGTGCAGACTATTTTCTAAATAGGGAGAAAATTCAAAAATCTGAGATGAAGAGGGACTTGGGAGTTCTTGTGAAGAATGCCCTAAAGGTTAACTTGCAGGTAAAGTCGGTGGTGAGGAAAGCAATTTCAAAAGGTGCAGAATACAAGAGCAGGAATGGGATGCTGAGGCTTTGTAAGGCACTGGTGAGGCCTTGCCTTGAGTATTGTGAACAGTTTTGAGCTCCTTATCTAAGAAAAGATGTGTTGGCTTTGGATAGGATTCATAAGAGGTTCAGAGGGATGATTCCAGGAATTAAAGGGTTATCATGTGAGGAATAACCCTTGTGAGGCTCTGGGTCTGTACTCACCGGAATTTAGAAGGATGTAGGGGGATCTCATTGAAACCTTTCGAACGTTGAAAGCCCTAGACAGAGTAGATGCGGAAAGGGTGCTTCCCATGGTGGAAGAGTCTAGGAAAAGAGGACACAGCCTCAGGATAGAGGGGTGTCCATTTAAAACAGAGATGTAGAGAAATTACTTCAGCCAGAGAGTGGTGAATTTGTGGAATTTGTTACCACAGGCAGCTGTGGAGGCCAGGTTGTTGGGCGTATTTAAAGCGGAGGTTGATAGATTCTTGATTAGCCAAGGCATCGAAGGTTGCGGGGAGAAGGGCGGGGAGTGAGGCTGAGGAGAGGAAAAAGGGATCAGCCATGATTGAATGACAGAACAGATTCGATGGGCCAAATGGCCTAATTCTGCTCCTATGACGTATGGTCTTATGGTCTTCTGTTCAATTTTCTACATTTTGTGTTCTATGTTCTATATTCTCTGTTCTATGTTCTACATTCTCTGTTCTGTTCTATGTGCTTGATGTGCCCAATAACGGGAGTACAGTGAATATGGGTGCTTATACAAGAAGAGATAAGGTCTCTGAGACTAAATAAGTGGCAGCAATATTATTGGAATCAATTGGATTAATCTCAGTTTGGAAAGGAAATCATTGATCAAAAATAGTCAACAGGGTCATCATGAGATAACTCCTCTTCCAGACCTGCAGTTATAGGTGTAGAAGAGGACATTAGAAATCCATAGGGTGACCGAGCTAGTCTGCTTCATCAGCACCTGGGGGCTGGCACCATACCTACTGTCTGATGTGATGGTGTAAAAGGAGCTGACCCCGAGAATGTGTGATGCGAGGTTACTGAGGGAGCTTCGCTCTGTGTCTGACCCCAGGAGTGTGTGTTGGGTGGTGTGGAGGGAGCTTCACTCTGTGCCTGACCCCAGGAGTGTGTGATAGGACAGTGTGGAGGGAGCTTCAGTCTGTGTCTGACCCCGGGAGTGTGTGTGATGGGACAGTGTGGAGGGAGCTTCACTCTGTGTCTGACCCTGGGAGCGTGTGATGGGACAGTGTGGAGGGAGCTTCACTCTGTATCTGATCCCGGGAGTGTGTGATGGGACAGTGTGGAGGGAGCTTTACTCTGTGTCTGACCCCAGGAGTGTGTGATGGGACGGTGTGGAGGGAGCTTCACTCTGTGTCTGACCCCGGGAGTGTGTGATGGACAGTATGGAGGGAGCTTCAGTCTGTGTCTGACCCCGGGAGTGTGTGATGGGACAGTGTGGAGGGAGCTTCACTCTGTGTCTGACCCCAGGAGTGTGTGATGGGAGGTTACTGAGGGAGCTTCACTCTGTGTCTGACCCCGGGAGTGTGTGATGGGACGGTGTGGAGGGAGCTTCACTCTGTGTCTGACCCCGGGAGTGTGTGATGGGACAGTGTGGAGGGAGCTTCACTCTGTGTCTGACCCCAGGAGTGTGTGATGGGAGGTTACTGAGGGAGCTTCACTCTGTCTAAACCACCTTACAGGAGGGGCTGTAACGAAGGAACATTTTACTGCAGGAGGGACAGTGAGGAGGGAGCAGCACTTCATGAGAGGGAGCACCACACTGAAGGACGGGAAGAGAGGGGGCAGTCCCTCACAGTGGGTGGACCAACATCAGGGCCTAACTCACTCCCTGAATCACTCCATCTCCCTGATGCACCTAGTAACAATCACCCCAATCCCTGTCATTAATACTTCATTTTTCTTTTAAATTTGCTTTGATAATCCCTGCCTGTGATGTGCTGCTGTGCTAAAGGTGTATTTAAAAGCAAGTTATTGTTTTCAAAGATGCCCACAGGTTACTGATTGGATTTTCCAGGCACCTACATTAAGCGTGCAGTGAAGTCAACCCATTCCAAATATGACAGTATTAAATCGCTCCTGGCTTATAATGATGGCACTCACATTAACTAAAGCTCGCTATCATCATTTCTGCTCTTGTTTGGTATTTACAGACAGTTTATCTGATTGGACGAGTAATTAGAGAGAGTCGGGGGCTTGCCTAGATAAATCAACCTCCCTGAGATTATCATTCAGGCTGAGCAGAGAGGGGAACGGGAATTCAAATGCTGCTTCATGCCCCCAGTACGGGCTGCATGTGTGGGAGGGGTGATGACAAGGGAGCGCCACTCTGTGAGAAAGGATGAAGAGGCATCACTGTGGGAGGGGGCAGTGAGGAGGGAGCAAGGTGTGAATGGTGATGATGAGGAAGCACGGTGAGAGGGATGGTGAGGAGGGAGCTCCTCGGAGGGAGGGGTGCTGAGGAGGAAGATGAGAGCAGGCCTGCGAATCAAACAGTGGAAGGGAACCTGGGGTTCCAAACAGAACAACCTCCTTCCTCACTAAAGTGGCAAATATATCTTCCACTCGGTTTCTGGGCCGAGTGGTCTGGTGGTCAGGGGGGTGGGGGTGGTAGATGATGTTGCCCAGCCTAGGGACAACCAGTGATGTTACTGTGAAGTTGAACACATGCACACTCTCTCACTCACACACACACATGCACACACACACACACACACACACACACAGACACACACACACACACTCACACACACACACAGACACACACACACACACTCACACACACACTCACACACACATGCACATACACACACACACACACACACACACACACACACACAGACACACACACACAATCACACACTCTCACACACACAATCACACAATCTCACACACACACACATACACACACACTCTCACACACACACACAATCACACAATCTCACACACACACACATACACACACACTCTCACACACACACACAATCACACAATCTCACACACACACACATACACACACACTCTCACACACACACACAATCACACTCTCTCACTCACACACACACACACACACACATACACACACACTCTCACACACACACACAATCACACAATCTCACACACACACACACACACACACACACACATACACACACACTCTCACACACACACACAATCACACAATCTCACACACACACACACACACACACACGCTCTGACACACATATACACGCACTCACACACAATCACACAATCACACACACACACACATACACACACACTCTCACACACACACAATCACACAATCTCACACACACACACACACACACACACACACACGCGCGCGCGCGCGCGCGATTGTAACTCCAAGTCATTTCATGAAAGACAAACCGTTCTAACAAAAAAAATGATCGATACTCGATTTAGGTGCTAATTTACAGCTTTTCACTGTCTGTCAGCGACTGATTCATGTGATCTCACCCCCAGGGTCACAGTAGAAATCAAACATAAGTCTCTCCTCAAGTTAACAATAGCCTGGATTGAATATTATTTAACAAAAAAAAGATGTGCTTTGATAGAATTCCAGGCGTCAATGTTTCCAAACAGCCGGTGTAATTTGCAAGGGGGCAGCGGAGGGAGAGAGAGGGGGCGGGAAGAGAGCGGAGAGCGGCGGCGGTGTGTGAGGCACCGGTTCCGGGCGGGCTGCAATGTAGAGCCGGGATGCTGTCTGCTGCCTTCAACCCTCTCCGGTTCAATTATCCAAACCGGGCTCCAAGCTCGCTCTGTCCGTCTGTCCGCCGCCTTCCCTGCAATCTCTCTCTCTCTCTCTCTCTCTCTCTCTCTCTCTCTCTCTCTCTCTCTCTCTCTCTCTCTCTCTCTCTCTCTCTCTCTCTCTCTCTCCCTCTCTCTCTCTCTCTCCCTCCCTCTCTCTCTCCCTCTCTCTCTCCCTCTCTCTCTCTCTCTCTCCCTCTCTCTCTCTCTCCCTCTCTGTCTCTCTCCCTCTCTGTCTCTCCCCCTCTCTCTCTCTCCCTCTCTGTCTCTCTCCCTCTCTGTCTCTCTCCCTCTCTCTCTCTCCCTCTCTCTCTCTCTCTCTCTCTCTCTCTCTCTCCTCTCTCTCTCTCCCTCTCTCTCTCTCTCTCTCACTCTCTCTCACTCTCACAGACACACACTCACTTACTCCCTCTCTGTCTGTCTGTCTCTCTCTCTCTACCTCTCCCCTGATGCTTTCCCATTCCCTTTGCCTCTCCCCCTTCTCTCTCTCTACCCTCTCTCTTTCATATATTCAATCTATTCCCCTTTTGCTCTTTGTTTCTATCCACTCTGTCTCATTATCTCTTTCCATCTCCTTCTCTCCTCTCTTCTGCCTCTCAGTTTCTTCTCTGTACCACTCTCTCACTCTCACTGTCTCTCATTTTTCCTTCCTTCTTCTCTCTCTCCCTCATATTTAATCAATGTGCCTGCATTATTCCTCACAGTCTCTCTCTCTGCCCCCATTCCTCTGAATCTCTGTCTCCTTTTCTCACTCACTCTCCCTCACAGTCCCTCGCCCCTCTCTCAATCTCTATGTAACCTCACACACTGCTATTCTCTCTCCCTTTTCTCACTGTCTCCCGCACCCCTTTTTGACTCTTTCTCTGTCTCAGTCTCTCTGTGCCATCTTTCTTGTGTTCATTCTTTCCTCTCTCTCCACTCACATTCTCTTTGACTATCAGTCTACTCTCTCCCTTCTCTCTCTCACTGTTTCTCCCTCTCTTTCTCTTTCCCTCAGTCTGTTTCTCCCTGTTCTGCGCTCTCCCTCTCACACTCTCTCTCTTCCTTGCTCTCTCTCTCACTCTCTCCCTCTCACACTCTGTTTCTCTCTCTCCCCTCTCACTGTTTCTTCCTCTCTCACTTTCTCTCCCTCTCTCTGCTTCTCCCTCCCCTCCCCTTCACTCTCTTTCTCTATCTCACTCTCTCACTTTGTTTCTCTCCCTCTTTGTCTCTCCCTGTTCTACTCTCTCCCTCTCTCACTCTCTTTCTCTCTCGCTATTTCTCACTCTCTCCCTCTCTCTCCCCTCCCTCCCTCTGTTTCTCCCTCACTCTTTCACTGTTTTCCCCTTTCGATCGTCTGGGAGGTTGAGCAGAAAGGAGGCAGATGGAGTTCAAGGTCCAAGTCGAGGTTATGGTCAGATTTACGGCTGCAATAAAAATGTGGCAGATAGCATAACACTATTACAGCAGCACTGGTGACCTGGCTTCAACTCTGCCACTCTCTGTAAGGAACTTGTTCTTCCCATAACAGTATGGGTTTCCCCAGGTGCTCCAGTTTCCTCCCACATTCCAAAGGTTCATGAGGATAACTGGTTACAAGGGTATAATTGGGCAGCACAGGTTTGTTGGGTCAAAATGGGCTGTTACTGTGCTGTATCTCTAAAGAAATCAAGTAAACACTTACCTGTAGCAGCATCACAGGTGCATGACATTGGAGACACAATGTTTAGAAGAAGAATATACATTAAATGTTAATTACACACAACTTTTACAAGATAGGACACAATTAGATCAAAATAAGTCCATTGTAGTGCAAGATATTCGTACTGTTGCTATACTGATAGATAGTGGTGATGGTTGGTTCAAGATCCAAATAGTTGAAGGAAATAGCTGTTCCTGAACTTGGCAGTATGGACTTTAGGCTTTTGTACCTCCTGTCCAATGGAAGATGGCATGGCCCAGATGGTGGGAATCTTCAATGATGAATGTTGCATTCTTGAGGGAATCTCCTTCAAAACGGCATTAATACCAGTGCCCTAGAAGTGCAGGGTGAGCTACCTCAATGACTGTCTCCCGAAAGCACTCTTATCGGGAGGCTGTATCGGAGGGGCTGGTCGGAAGCTCGAAGTTTTCGGACGGATGGTCTCAGTGTCGGCTGTGGTCGGCTGCTTCCATGGCATCGGCAGGTTGACGGTACCTGGAGGTTTACGGCAGGGAGTTTCTCCCTTTTGCCGCTGCTATCAGGGACTCGGGAGTGGATCGACTCGGGGACTTTTGAGATTTTATTTACCATGCCCATAATTTGTTCTTCATCAAAGTATGGTATTGTTTTGCACTGCTGTAACTATATGTTATAATTATGTGGTTCTGTCAGTGTTAGTCTCTGGTTTGTCCTGTTTTCTGTGATATCACTCCGGAGAAACATTGTATCATTTTTAATGCATGTATGCATTTCTAAATGACAATAAAAGAGGACTGAGTGTTCTCATAATCTATTCAACTTTGATGAGGAGATGGCCAGAACCAGCTTCTGCCTAAGCAAGATCTGCACCTGCTGCAATGTGTCTATTGCCACAATTAGGGACTACAGCAGAAGCAATCTTACAGGCTCTCCACTTGGCCAAACGCAATACCTACATCAGGCTGCTGTTCATTGATTACAGCTCAGCATCCAAAACCATTATACCCTCAGTTCTAAAAACAAGCTCCAAAATCTGGGCCTCTGTACTCCCTCTGCAACTGGATCCTTGACATCCTCGTCAGGAGACGACGGTCAGTGCGGATCTGGAAAACCTGCTCCTCTCTGACAATCAACACTGGCACGCCTCAAGGATGCGTGCTTAGCATACTGCTCTACTCTCTCTACACCCACGACTGAGTGGCTGGGCACAGCTCCAACGCCAATGGCGCGACTGTTGTTGGCAGAACCTCAGGTGCTGACAAGAAGGCATACAGGAGTGAGATGGATCAGATGGTTGAATGGTGCACTCAACGTCAGTAAGACCAAGGAATTGGTTGTGGACGTCAGGAAGGGGAGGGTGAGGGAACACACAGTCCCCATCGAGGGATCAGCAGTTGAAAATGTAAGCAGGTTCAAATTTCCGGGTGTCCGCAACTCTGAAGATCTAAAGTAGGTCCAAAATATTGATGCAACGTCAAAGAAGGCAAACAGCAGCTACAGTATATTTCATTAGGAATTAGAGGAGACCTACTATGTCACCAAAGACTAGCAAATTTCTGCAGTTATACCTTGGAGATTCGGCGGGCGGCCATGGTTGAGTGGTCGGCGACTTGGGCCGGCTCCCCCACCGGACTCAGTCTGGTGAGGATGGTGTGACGACATCCAGCGGGACTAAAAAAAACAAGACCTGAAAAAGGGTGGGTGAGCTCCTTGTGAGCCAACAGCCATCTGCCGTGGAAGAGATTAAAGCCTCACCACGTATCTACGAATCGTATGCTATGCACCTAGTTAGAAGAGACATGATGAACTTAGGCGTTGCACCGTGTGCCTGGGCCTGCCCAAGGCCTCCACCTAAGGAAGGGCCGAGCTTGAAGAAGCGGCCGCGGCTGGAGGCCGACACGGCCTCGGACTCGAGTTTGGCGAGGGCGGCGGTAGGCGGTGCCAAGGCGGTCAGTGAGAACAAACTGGAGGAGAGGCTGTACTCGGTGCTGTCGCAAGATCGAAGAAGATGGAGGTGCATAGCCACCAACCCCGGATTCGGGACGGCACCCACTGACTGACCTTGGAGACCATTCTAACCGGTTGCGACACCATCTGGTATGCGGGGTGGGGGGCACTGCCCAGGATTGGAAAAAGCTTCAGGAAGACGTAAACTCAGCCAGTTCTACCATGGGCACCAGATCCCCAGCACTGAGGACACCAGCAAAAGGCAATGCCTCAAAGAGATGCCATCCATCATTAAGGACCCCCCCTCACCCCCTTCTCATTCCTGCCCTCAAGAGGTGGTACAGGAGCCTGCAGACGCACACTCAACATTTTATTTAGTTTCTTCCCCTCCAGCATCAGATTTCTGAACGGACAATGAACCTATGCACATTACTAATTAAACCTTATTCTCATTCTGTTTGGGAAGTCATGAGGGGAATAAATAGAGGAGATAGTCAGTCTTTTCCCCAGGGTAGGGGAGCTGAAAGTAAGGACACAGGTTTATAGTGAGAGGGGAAAGATTGAGAGGCAAGTTTGGAATTGGAAATGGGATTGGTTTATTTTCGGCCCATATACAGTTAATAGGTAAATTGGTTCATTATTGTCATATATCAACAAGATACAGTGAAAAGCTTGTCTTGCATACTCTTCATACAAATCAGATCATTACAACAGTGTACTGAGGTAGAACAAGGTAAAACAATAACAGAATGCACAATAAAGTGTAACAGCTCCAGAGAAAGTGCAGTAAATGATGTGAGGTATTAATGAGTATCTATCTTATTATACCAGGGGACAGTTCAAGTGTCCGATAACAGTGGAGCTGTCCCCAAATTCAAGTTCAGTTCATTGTCATTCAACTGTACACATGTATACCATCAAATAAAACAGCGTTCTCTCAGACCAAGTAGATATAACTCACACACATAACACATAGAGTAATATCACCACAAATGATGCAACAAATAATGAGTTGCATTTATGACGCAAGTTAAAAAGTAAACGGTATTATGATATTGGCACTCCAAACATGATGAGACCTGGTTGGTGGCAGGGAGTTCAGTAGTCTGGGCAAAGACTACTGGCCAGGGGGAAGAAGCTGTTCCTGAACTGAACAGTTCTCGTCCTAAGTTTAAGCATGGGGGCATGTGCTTTCAGGCTTTTATATCTTTTGCCAGATGGGAGAGGGGAGAAGAGAGAGTGTCTGAGCTGGGTGAGGACTTTTATTGTGTTGGCTGCTTTACTGAGGCTGTAAGTATAGTTAGAGTCGATAGAGGGGAGGCTGGTCTCTGTGACGTGCTGAGCTGTGTCCACAGAGCAGTTGCTATACTGTGCCAAACTGTGATGCATATAGATTGGATGCTTTCCGTAGACACAGAAGGTGGAACAAGCGGCTGGAGGAAATGGTTGAGGCACATAAAACAATGTTTAAGAGGCACTTGGACAGGTACATGGATAGGAAAGGTTATGGGCCAAACACAGGCAAATGGAATTAGCTTGTACGGGGCACCTTGGTCTTCCTGGATGATGAGTTGGGCCGAAGGGTCTTTTTCCATGCTGTATGGCTCTTTGACTCTGGGATGGGGGGTTTTAGAGACAAGGAGAGACTGGAGGCGACACCTCACATGTGAGTCGGCTGGGGTGATATACTGCATCCGGTGCTCCCGATGCGGCCTTCTATATATTGGCGAGACCCGACGCAGGCTGGGAGATCGTTTCGCTGAATATCTACGCTCTGTCTGCCAGAGAAAGCAGGATCTCCCAGTGGCCACACATGTTAATTCCACGTCTCCAACCTGATGGCATGAACATTGACTTCTCTAACTTCCATTAATGCCCCACCTCCCCTTCATTCCCCATCCCTTATTTATTTATTTATTTATTTATTGTTTATTTCCCCCTTTTTTTCTCTCTTTTTTCTCCCTCTGTCCCTCTCACTATAACTCCTTGCCCATCCTCTGGGCTCCCCTCCCCCTTTCTTTCTCCCTAGGCCTCCCATCCCATGATCCTCTCCCTTCTCCAGCCTCATATCCTTTTTGCCAGTCAACTTTCCAGCTCTTGGTTCCATCCCTCCCTCTCCTGTCTTCTCCTACTATTTCGGATCTCCCCCTCCCCCTCCCACTTTCAAATCTCTTACTATCTCCTCTTTCAGTTAGTCCTGATGAAGGGTCTCGGCCCGAAACGTCGACTGTACCTCTCCCTATAGATGTTGCCTGGCCTGCTGCGTTCACCAGCAACTTTTTTTGTGTGTTGCTTGAGAGACTGGGGAGGCTGGGTCTTTTCTTCCTGGAGGGGAGGAGGCTTACAGAGGTGTATAAAACCATGAGAAGTATGGTAGGAAACCATTCCCCATGCCTGAGGTACCTAAAGAAACACAGTCTAGTTTAGAGTAGAAGTGTTGAAAAGGATTGGAGGGATAGTCTTCCCCCAAGGGGGAATGTTTGGGATCTGAAATGCACTGGCTGACAGAGACTCCCATCACACTGACAAAGTATCCACACAAGCATTGGAATGGCCGAGGTACAAAGAAGGTTGTGGACTGAACGCTGGAGAATGGAATCGGTGCAGATGGAGACAATGGTCAGCACAGAATCAGAGCGCTGAAGGGCCAGTTTCAGTGACTTCCTGCAGTCTCTCAGTCATAGGTCTCCACTTGTCCTTCCCTGCTCTTCAGACAGCTCTGGTTAGGCTGCAGTTCTGGTCACCCGATTACAGGAAGGATGCGAAGGCTTTGGAGAGGGTGCAGGAGAAGTTCACCAGGACGCTGCCTGGATTAGAGAGCTTGTGCTATCAGGAGAGACTGGACAAACTTTGGGTTGTTTTCTCTGTGGCAGGGGCTGAGAGAGGTTTGTAAAAGAATGAGAGGCAGAGAGCAGAGAGCCAATAACTGTTCCCATGGTCAAAATATCTAATTGGTAAATTGGTATATTTTTGTCACTTATACTGAAGCACAGTGAAATACTTGCCTGGTATACTGTGCCAGATGAGTAGATCAACTCGTCGCAAAAGTAAATCAAGGTAGTACAAGATAATTCCTGCCTGTGGCCATCAAACTTTACAACTCCTCCCTTGGAGGGTCAGACACCCTGAGCCAATAGGCTGGTCCTGGACTTGTTTCCATCTGGCATAATTTACATATTATTATTTAATTATTTATGGTTTTATATTGCTATATTTATACTCTATTCTTGGTTGGTGCAACTGTAACGAAACCCAATTTCCCTTGGGATCAATAAAGTATGACTATGACTAAAACAATAACAGAATGCAGAATAAATTGTTACAGTTACAGAGAAAGTGCTAGTGCAGGCGGACAGTAAGATGTAAGGTTGCATTGTGAGGTCAGGGGTACATTTGATAGCACCTGCGAGCTATTCAACAGCCATACAATAGTCGGGTATAAACTATACTTTAGCCTGGTGGTATGTACTTTCAGGATTTATATCTTCTGCCTGACAGGGGTTGGAGAAGAGGGGATGTCCGGGGTGAGTGGGGTCTTTCATTATGCTGGCTGCTTTACAGAAGCAATGGGAAAGGCTGGTTTCCGTGAAGTGCTGAGCTGTGTCCACAACTTTCTGCAGTTTCTTGCAGTCACAGTTGCCTAACCAAGCTGTGGTGAATCTGCAAAAAATGGTGAGGGTCGAATTTCTTTAGAGGCCTGAGGAAGTTGAGGTGCTGGTGAGCATCTATGTGGTTGGACCAGGACAGGCGTCTGACGTGGTGATGTTCACTCCTAGGTACTTAAAGCTCTCGACCTCAGCACCATTGACGTCGACATGAGTGTGCACACCGCCCACATTCCTGAAGACAATGAGCAGCTCTTTTATTTTGTTGGCATTGGGGGAAAGGTTGTCGTCATGACACCATTTTAGTTACCGCTCGATCTGCTTCCTGTACTCTGACTCATTGTCATCTGAGATACGGCCCACTACAGTGGCTTCGTCAGCAGAGATGGAGTTAGAGCAGAAGCTGGCCACACAGTCATGAGTGTACCCGCAATAGAGTTCTTGGCCAAGGACGCAGCTTTGTGGGGCACCAGTGTTTAGAATAATCATGGACGAGGTGTTGCTGCCTGTCTTTACTGATCTGTAGTCCTGTAAGTCAAGGATCCAGATGCAAAGAGAGGTGCTGAGCCCCAGGAGATAAGTTTGCTTGAAATTTTGGTATTTATACTCTGCATACTAATAGAGGAGTGCTTGAGATGAGAGGGAGCAAGTTGAAAGGAGATGTGTGGGGCTGGAGTTTTTACTGACAGTGGTGGATGCCTGGAATGTACTGCTCAGGGTGGGAGTGGAGGCAGGTTTGATAAAAACATTTAAGAAGCTTTTAGGTAGACATATGAATGAATCTGCTGAGAATGAAGGTAGTTAATTAGATATCATCAGCTTAGTTAGATCAGTGCAGTACCGTGGGCCAAAGGACTTGTCGTGTGGTGTTCCCGCTTAGCTTCAAGAAGTTCTAGCCTCTTTTTTCAGAGCCAAACCATTTACTTGTTTTTCCTTATGACACACAGAAAGGCTGTTTAAATTTTCCACTACCACAACCATTCTCCTCCCCACAACCCACTCTCCCCCACATTTCCATCAACTTCCCCCCAGGAGTCTACCCTTCACCCACTTACACACCAAGGGGGCAGCTGATTAACCCATCCACCTCGCACATCGTCGGGATGTCAGAGCATCCAGAGGAACAGCAGGGACTCACAGAGAAAAGATGCAAACTCCACACACACACACACACATGCATGCATACATACATACACACACCTGCGTACATGCGTACACACACACACATGCACACATACTCACACACACATGCATATATGCATGCCATATATACACACACAAATACAAACACACACACACACACACATACATGCACACACAGACAGACATGCATACAGTGCATATGCATACACACACACACAACTACACACAATACATAAATGCACACACAAACATATATACATGCAGCACATGCACATACATATACCATGCATGTGCACAGATATACACAGCACACACATGAGCACACACATACATGTGCATGCTCTGTATACAGACACACACATGCATAAACACATATGCACATACACAACACACATGCGTACACATAGAAACATACACACACGCGGCACGCGCCTATAAGCATACCATGCATAAGCATACATAAACATACGCATACGTGTGTCACACACACACATAGGCATGCTGTGCATACGGACACACACACACATTCACACACACACACACACACACACACAGCACCAAAGATGGAGATCAAACGTGGGTCACTGGCTGAGGCCCTGTGGCCTGCCCTGGTCAGGAGATTCTGTGTGTGTTCCTCCCTGCTTACTCTGTCTGTAATATTCCCTGTCTCTCCACAGCACTGCCCACTCTTGTTCCATCTCATTTACTCTCCTGCCGCCTTCTGTCTGAATCAGTTCATCTGCCTCTCTTTCCCCATTTATTTTCGGTTCCATATACCTCTCACTCCATGGTTCTGCTTCCTGCCTTTCTTCTCTCTCTCTCTCTCTTCCTCTCTTTCATTCTCTCTCAATCTCTCTCACACACCCACAGTTACTGTCTTCATCTGTGTCTCTCTGTTTCTCACTCTTTCTTACTGACAATCTCTCTCTCACCCTCTCACTCCCACTCTCTCTCCCTCTCTCCCCTTCTCTCTCCTTCTCCTACCCGTTTCTTCCCCACTCTCTCACCCATCTCTATCAACATTCTCTCCCCTCTCTCCCACTTTCTCTGCTCTCTCACTACACTTCCTCTCCTTCCCCGCTCCCCCTTCCCCACCTCTCTCTCTCTCCCCAGCTCTAACCCTTTGCCCTCTTCTCTCTCCTCACCTCCTTCCCCTCTCTCCCATCTTCCCCATTCCTTTCTCTCACGCTTACTCCCCTCTCTCACCCATCTATCACCCTGCTCTCCCCGTCTCTTCAACTTCCTCTCCTGCTCTCTCTTATCACTTTCCCTCTCCTCCCATCTCCACCCTCTTTCAGTTAGTCCTGATGAAGGGTCTCAGCCCGAAACGTCGTCTGTACCTCTTCCTATAGATGCTGCCTGGCCTGCTGCGTTCCACCAGCATTTTGAGTGTGTTGCTTGAATTTCCAGCATCTGCAGATTTCCTCGTGTTTGCTTTGTTTCTTTATGATTGTTTTATTATCCTGTTATGCCTTATCATAGTTTACATAGTTTACATCTTTTTACTTGTGTAAGGCTGATTATTAATACAATAGTGCAAACTTGTAGTATGTAAGTATGCCTACCAATCTGCCTAGCCATAACATAATCCTGCAAATAAGTATATACGGTATACCCTTTGATATTTCTTAACTTAGGTAGTTTTTGATTAAGTTACACTTAAAGTAGATACCATTTATTTCTCTACCTCTGAATCTTCAGATGTAATGATTCTAAACATATGATTTAGAATCAATGGGGATTGTTGGATTAAACTGTTTGATTCTTCAATTAGACTGTACATTTTTTTATTTTCTTTGCTAGTATTTTTATAACTACTTATATTTCATATGTTTCCTAGTGGTCACAGTATGGTTTTCCACTTGTGTAGTGTGTCCCCTAGTGGTGATGTTTGCATGATTCTGCAAAGTGCTGGAAGCTTCTCCAGTGCTTCATTATTTGAATAGGGACTATCTGATTGGTTAACTCTTATCTGTGAATTTGAATGGAATGTTCCTTATCTAAGCGCTGACCACATGGCATTGCCAACTTTCTTTTTCTCTCTCTTTGCTTCTTATCTCCCTTCTGCTACTAGACTCTGCTTCTGTTACTGCCCATGTTCAATTTTCTTTGCTCATTTAACACAAATTTGTGAAACAGCGAGTTTTGTGCCTCTTTCCGGACTTCTGAAAGAACCTTGGATTAACAACATCAGAATCCAACACTGTCTATTTCTGTCATAGTTTAACTTAGTGACACCATAGTTGGCACAGAGAGATTGGAATTGGTTTATGATTGTCACAAGTACTGAGGTGCATTGAACTGCTTGTCTTGAATACAGATCAGATCTTTACACAGTGCATTGAGGTAGAACAAAGAAAAACAATGAGAATACATTATAAAGTGTAACAGCTACAGAGAAAATGAGATAGATTATGAGGTCATGTGAGCAGCTTATCACAATAGAGAACTATTTATAAGTCTTATAACAGTGGGGTAGAAGCTGCTCTTGGACTTGGTGGCATGTGCTTTCAGGCTTTTGTATCTTCTGCCTGACGGGAGAGGGGAAGAGAGAATGCCTGGGGTGCATGAGGTTTTGGATTATCCTGCCTGCTTTGCCAAGGCAGCGAGAAGTGCGGCCAGAGTCCATGGAGGGGAGGTTGGCTCCTGTGTTGTGCAATTCTGTGCCCACAAGTGTCTGCAGTTTCTTGTGGTCACGAATAGAGCAGTTGCCATACCAAGCAGTGATGCATCTGGATAGGATGCTTTCTATGGTACATCAAGAAAAATTTGCAAGGTCTAGTGGAATGGAGACCTTATCAAAGGTCTTCCTAAAGTCCATGTAGACAATGTCTTGCATCCAGCCTATATCAATCCTCTTCGTCACCGCTTCAAAAATCTCAGTCAAATCCATGAGACACGGTCCCGCACATGGCCATGCTGAATATCTCTCAGTCAAAGTCAAGTTTATTGTCAGATGCGATGAAAAATTTAACAGCAGTATCACAGGCATACAGGATCAGAGAACACAGCACTCCAAGTGTGGTCTCACCAGCATCTCGTACATCAGAGACAGCATTAGAGACACAATGTTGACAAGTAAAACATAAATTAAATGCAATTTTCACAAGAAAAAACATAAAACAAAGAAAGTTTATTTTTGAGCAAAGTGATCAGAGTGTTGCTGTACTGAAGTACTGATTAGGGTTTTGCCGGTTGGTTCAAGAACCAAATGGTTGAAGGGCAGAGGCTATTCCTGAACCTGGTGGTGTGGGACCAGGGGCTGCCTGATGGGAGTTATGAGAAGATGGCATGGCCTGGATGGCGACAGTTTTTAATCAGGCCTTGCCTTTCCATATGCAGGCAGGTCCCGTCTCTCAGACTCTTTCCGCCTCTGATGTCATGACAGCAATGCTTCCCTCAGTGTCAACAAATGAAGAGTTAGTCATCGACCCCATAGTAAAGGGGAGGGGAGGCAGTTCACATGCTCCTGTTGACGTCAGCAGTGCTGAGGTCAAGAGTCTTGAGAGCTTCAGGTTCCTAGGTGTGACCACAGCCAAGTGCCTGACCTGGTCCAACCATGTTGATGTCATGGCCAAGAAGGTCACTAACACCACCACTTCCTCAGGAAACTAAAGAAATTCAGAATGTCCTCTTCCACCCTTATCGACTTTTACCAATGCACTATAGAAAACATCCTGTCCAGATGCACTACAGTTTGGTACAGTAACTGCTCTGCCCGTGACCACAAGAAACTTGCAGAGTTATGGACGTAGCACAGTGCATCACAGAACCTAGCCTCCCCTCCATGTCCTCTGTCTATACTCGTCTCAGTAAGGCAGCCAACATAATCAAAGACCCCACCCATATGGGCAAACAACAGGAATTCTGCAGATGCTGGAAATTCAAGCAACACACATAAAAGTTGCAGGTCAGGCAGCATCTCTAGGAAGAGGCGCAGTCGACGTTTCAGGCCGAGACCCTTCGTCAGGACTAACTGAAGGAAGATATGGGCGTGCTCTCTTCACCCCACCTCCCAAAAGTACATGCCACCAGGCTCAAGGACCAGCTTCTATTCCGCTCTTGCACTTTAAGATGGACTCCTGGCCTCACAATAACCTTTTTATGATCTTACACTTTATTGTCTGCCTGCACTGCACTTTCTCTGAAACTGTTACACTTTACTCTGCATTGTTATTGTTCTACCTTGTACTGCCCCAACACACTGTGTAATGATCTGATCTGTATGAACAATTTTTCACTCTATCTTGGTGCAGTCTGTGCCCTGAGTTCATCTGCATTACCTCAAACTTCTTGCATTAAAAATCTCAAAGTTGAATTTATTGTCAGATACTCAAGTCCATGTGTGCACAGGTGTAATGAAAAACTTACTTTCAGCAGCCACATAGCATTAGAGACACAATGTTCATCGATTGCACATTTTTACAAGAAGAACATAATTCAAACAAAGTGTCTGTTTCAGTGCAAATGGTCATAATTATGCAAGGATCATGCTGGTTGCTTTCAGCACCAAGTGGTTGAAGGGAAGTAGCTCTTCCAGAACCTGGTGGTGTGGGGCTTCAGGCTTCTGAGCTTCCTGCCCAATGGTAGCTGTGAGAAGATGGCATAACCCAGATTTCAGAGGATCTACCCTGGGCCCAATATATTGGTGCAATTGCTAAGAAAGCACGCCAATGGCTCTACTTCAGGAGGAGATTTGGTATCCCACCATCACGGGCTCTAGCCAACCTGCCACCATCAATAACATCTCAGATTGTGCCTCAAGAAGGCAGCATCCATCATGAAAGACCCTTCCAGGACATGGTCCTTTCTCATTACTACTGACAAGGAGGTGGAACAGGACCCTGAGGATCCTCACTCAGCATTTCAACAACAGCTTCTCCCCTCCGCCATCATATTTCACTGACCCCCAGGAACGTACCTCAATATTCCTTTCCTGCGCGATTTATTTGTGTAACTTAATCGTCATTTTTACGTCTTGGGGTGGATCTGCAGCGTAACGGTCAGTGCAGTGGTTTACAGCGCCGGTGATCGAAGTTCATTTCCCTCCGCTGTCTGAAAGGGGTCTGTACGCTCTCCCCGCGGTCGCATGGGTTCCCTCCGGGTGCTCCAGTTTCCTCCCACATCCCAAAGACATGCAGTTAGGGTTAGTAAGTTGTGGGCGTGCTGTGCTCTGTTGGTGCCAAAAAGCATAGCAACACATGGGGCCTGCCCAACACACCCCTCGCTGATTTGATTTCACATAACCAATGCACTTTGCTGCATGTTTCATTGTACATGTGACAAATAAACCTAATTTCGGATTCTGAAGGTGGGGATCTTTGATGATGGATGGTCCTTTTTCAGGCAGCACCTCCCGAAGATACTACCAATGCCGGGAAGCGAGGTGCCAGGGAGTTTATTGTGCTAGAGAGTCTCTACTTATCAAAAACCTAACTCCATTTTTTCCCTTTCCAACTGTCAAACACACTTTGAATTCACATTTTTATTGCTGTTACCCAGTCATATGATAAATTTTGCCATGAACCTTTTCAGTTTAAAGGCAGCAGGGAATGGGGTTCCAGTTCATTTAAACTGAGTGAAAACCGGGGTCCCTGTTGGGTGTACCGGGAATGGGAAATGGGGTCCAGGTGCATTTAAAGGGAGTGGGAAACAGGGTCCCTGTGGGTTAAAGGGAGCAGGAAATGGGGACCCCAGTAAGATTAAAGGTTCCAGTGAGTTTAAAGGGAGTGGGAAAAGGGATCATGTGGGTTTAAAGAGAGCGAAACAGGGTCCCTGTGGTAAAAGGTTCGTCCATCGTCATCAATGAAGACCTCGACACCATCAGTACTTCTCACGAGGTCGGGCTGCGAGCTCGACGCTCAACCCGGCATGGATGGAAAGCGTGTCCGGGAGCTGCCCAACTGGATTCGACCTCGGGAAACTTCGTTCCAGAGTCCGGCGCTGATGTCACTGCGCCACCAGCCAGTTGGATGGTGTCGGGACTAGCGCGTGATTTGGATTTAAGTGAGGGAGAGTTGCGCAGCGTCAGCCTCACTCTCTCTTCCCAATTCCCATCTGGATCCAGTGGCAAGACAGAGTCGCGATGGCTGGAGATGGGACTAGGCGCAGTGGATGACCAGGACGTCTTCTGTGTCTTGTCCTGCTCTATGCATTCCACGACGCTTGCAGAGACCACCTTCTTGACCTTTGGACCTTCCATTGGTCTCGTCCGCTCAATCCGCCGGAGTCTGTCTTCACATGCTGGGATAGACAACTCCCTATCCCACTGAGGGTTTGAGACCCGTCAGCTACCCTCACCTGGTTTAGCCGGCTTGTCGAAGCCGTTGCCCGGGGTGTGGCTGCTGTCGCATGCAAACAGCTACGAGGAGCCACAGGTGAGAGCTGAGTGCCAGGTAGGGACCAAAGGTGGACAAACTGCCTTGAAAAGGATGTGACGTGTTCCCCCACCAGAGGTGCTACCCCTCCCTGATACCCCATACACCCTATGGTTATAAAGAGAGAGGAACAGGGTCCCGGTGGGTTTAAATAGAGAGGAACAGGGACCCTGTGGGTTTAAAGAGGTTTGAACAGGGTCCCAGTGGGTTTAAAGAGAGATGAAAAGGGTTTCTGAGTGTTTAAATAGAGAGGAACATGGTCCCTGTGGGTTTAAATAGAGAAGAACAGGGTCCCAGTGGGTTTAAATAGAGAGAGGAGCAGTGTCCCCGTGGGTTTGAAGAGAGAGGAACTGTGTCCCTGTGGGTTTAAATAGGGAGGAACAGGGACCCTGTGGGTTTAATGAGAGAGGAACAGGGACCCTGTGGGTTTAATGAGAGAGGTACAGGGACCCTGTGGGTTTAAAGAGAAAGGAACAGGGTCCCGGTGGGTTTAGAGGAACAGGGACCCTGTGGGTTTAAATAGAGAGGAACAGGGTCCTGGTGGGTTTAAATAGAGAGGAACAGGGTCCCAGTGGGTTTAAATAGAGAGGAACAGGGTCCCTGTGGGTTTAAATAGAGAGGAACAGGGTCCTGGTGGGTTTAAATAGAGAGGAACAGGGTCCTGGTGGGTTTAAATAGAGAGGAACAGGGACCTTGTGGGTTTAATGAGAGAGGAACAGGGACCCTGTGGGTTTAAAGAGAGAGGAACAGGGTCCTGGTGGGTTTAAAGAGAGAGGAATAGGGTCCCTGTGGGTTTAAAGAAAGTGGAACAGGGACCCTGTGGGTTTAAATAGAGAGGAACAGGGTCCCTCTGGGTTTAAAGAGAGAGGAACAGGGTCCCTGTGGGTTTAAATAGAGAGGAACAGGGTCCCTCTGGGTTTAAATAGAGAGGAACAGGGTCCCTGTGGGTTTAAAGAAAGTGGAGCAGGGACCCTGTGGGTTTAAATAGAGAGGAACAGGGTCCCGGTGGGTTTAAATAGAGAGGAACAGGAACCCTGTGGGTTTAAAGAGGTTTGAACAGGGTCCCTGTGGGTTTAATTAGAGAGCAACAGGGTCCCTGCGGGTTTAAAGAGAGAGGAACAGGGACCCTGTGGGTTTAAAGAGGTTTGAACAGGGACTCTGTGGGTTTAAAGAGGTTTGAACAGGGTCCCAGTGGGTTTTAAGAGAGAGGAAAAGGGTTTCTGAGGGTTTAAATAGAGAGGAACATGATCCCCGTGGGTTTAAATAGAGAGGAATAGGGTCCCGGTGAGTTTAAATAGAGAGAGGAGCAGTGTCCCCGTGGGTTTGAAGAGAGAGGAACAGGGTCCCCATGGGTTTAAAGAGAGAGGAACAGGGTCCCCATGGGTTTAAAGAAAGTGGAACAGGGACCCTGTGGGTTTAAAGAGAGAGGAACAGTGTCCCGGTGGGTTTAAAGAGAGAGGAACAGCGACCCTGTCAGTTTAAAGAGGTTTGAACAGGGTTCCGGTGGGATTAAAGAGAGAGGGAAAAAGGAGCCCATGCCAAGCAATGAAGCCTGATTTCTGAATAATCGTAGAGCTGATTATCAGAGTTTCACTGAACTTGATCAGTCACCATCAGTATTGTGGGTTCTCTCTCTCTCTCTTCACCTTTCATATCTCTCAGTCTCTCCTCTCCTTCCTACTCACTCCTCTCACTCTCCTCCTCCTCTCATATCTCACTCTCCCCTTCCCTCCCCCTCTCCAGTTCTCTCACATCTATCACCCTACACCTCTCCTTTCCACACTCCCCTTCTCCGAAACTTGTCTCTCACACCTCTCCCTCCTTTTTTCTCCCCTCCATTCCTCCCCCTCTTTCACTTCTCCCCTCTCTGATCCTGTCACAAAACCTCTTGACCTCACCATTCTCACACCCTCTTTCTCCCTTCTCTCTGTCACAAATCGTCCTCTCCCCCTTCTCTCTCCTCTCTCCTACCCTCACCCCCTCTTCCCCTCTCCCCATCTCTACCTCCCCTCTCTGCCCCTCATTCATCCTTTTCTCTTCCTCTTTCTCTCCTCCCACTCACCCCCTCATTTCCACCCCCCCATTCAGATTCCCCACTCTCTTGCCAGACCAGGTCTGCAAAGGGCTGTTGCCTCAGCCCTCTCTCCCCGGTTACCGTCTCCTGACTTCAGACACACACGCCAGCCGGCGGGCACCTCGCAGCCCCATTAATATCACAGACAGAGAGTGGGTGTCTGGTCGATTGTGTTCAGTGGATGTTATCAATAAACTCTCAGATTGATAAACCTTATCATTTTATTTCAATACGGCCGGCCCGCTTCAATTAGCTCTGACTTAATTAGCTTCAGATCATTTGTAAGAGGATGTTTAGTGATGGATGTCATGTGGCAGGGATGTGTGATTAATCTGCCCTCTGTTGTAGCAGAGATAGAGCGATCAAAGGGAGCTCTCAGAGACTACAGCAGGGGCGAGTGTGTGTGTGTGTGTGTGTGTGTGTGTGTGTGTCTGTGTGTGTGTGTGTGTGTGTGTGTGTATGTGAGTGTTAACAGCAGGTGTGTGTGTGTGAGTGTTAACAGCAGGTGTGAGTGTGTGAGTGTGTGTGTGAGTGTTAACAGCAGGTGTGGGTGTGTGAGTGTGTGTGTCTGTGTGAGACAGAGAGTTAACAGCAGGTGTGGGTGTGTATGTAAGAGAGAGAGGGAGAGAATCAGTATGCTTGGGAGTGTGTGTGAGAGAATGTGTGTCTGAGAGAGGGAGCTTTTGTGTGAGTGTGTGACTTTGTGAGACGAGGTGCATTTGCATGATATGGTGTTAAAGATAGTGCTTCAAAGAGTGTGTGAGAATGTTTATGAGTAAGTGTGTGAGACCATGTAGTACTGTGTGAGTGTCTGTGTGTGTGTGTGTGTGTGTGTGTGTGTGTGTGTGTGTGTCTGTCTGTCTGTATCCATGCATGGAAGTGTTTTTATGTGACTTTATGTGCATATATGACTGTGACTGTGTGTACAAGAAGGTGTGTGTGAGTGTCTGTGTGTGTGTGTCTGTCTGTCTGTCTGTATCCATGCATGGAAGTGTTTTTATGTGACTTTATGTGCATATATGACTGTGTGTACAAGAAGGTGTGTGAGAGAGCTGGTGTGTGTGTGTGGGGAGCAGGAGTGTGTGAAAGAGTCTGTAAATGTGTGAGTGTGTGTACAGCATGTGTGATTAAGTGTGAGACTGCATTTGTGTTTGTGATTTGTGTGAGAAAGAGAGTGAGAGTGTGTGTGTGTGTGTGTGAGTGTGTGTGTGTGTGTGTGAGTGTGAGAATGAGAGACAGAGAGAGATTCTAACATTCCAGCAGCCATCTCTCCAGTAGTTGTATCTCTCAGTCTCTGAGGACCAAACCCCTGGGTACACTCACTGTCACATGATACCCTTGCCCCTCCCAATCAGCTCAACTCCACCCCCACACGCATTTCTCATCTCTTCCCAGTACAGTGCAATCTCTCCAACTGATCTCTTTGTCTCTCTCAATCAGTCTCTCTCTTCACCTACCATGGTGGTACCACTCTGTTCCTGTCTGTTCACATCTATATCCCTGTTTCTCAAACTATCTGTCTGTTTATGTCTGCCTTTCCATCTCTCAATTATCTCTCTATATAATTGTCTAACTCTCTCTCTCTCTCTTTGTCTAATCTATTTATTAATCTATCTATCTCCATTTATTTATCCATCTATCTAATCTAACTATCTAAACTCTCTTTAGCTATCACTCTATTTATCTATCTCTCTCTCTAACCTCTTAATCTTTCTATATTAATCTGTCTCTCTGACCTATCCATCCCAATCCAGTGTATTTATCTCTATCAATCTCTGACTTTATTTTAACCATCTATCTAGCCATCTCTGTCCATCCATGTATAGAATGGACAGAATCCATGTTTATTTATCCATCTGTAATCTAGCTTTCTATCCATCCTTTAATATGTCCATCAATTATCTTTCTACCAATCTAAGTCTATTTATCAGTCCATCAATCTCTTTCTCTATATCTAACCTATCTCTCTTTTAATCTCCTTATCTATCAAACTGCCAATCTGATCTTTTCATCTCTATCTAATCTATTTTTCTCTATCAATTTATTTCTTTACCTAACCTATCTATTTTTGTATCTACTTTAGATCTATCTGCTCTTCTCTCTCTCAATCTATCCATTCATCCATCTTTTAATAGACATGTCTATCAGAACCAAAATCAGATTTATTAACAATGGCATTTATGACATGAAATTTGTTATTTTGCAGCAGCAGTATCTTGAAAGATATAAAATGACAAAACAGATAAGTGATGCCAAAAAGGAATATCTAGATGGTGTTTCTGAGTTCATCGTCCATTCTAAAATAAGATGGTGGATGGGCAGCAGCTGCTCCCGGAGGTTGGGTTTTCTACGATGGTAGTCATGAGAAGAGGACACGTCCCAGGGCTTGCACCTTCTTGAGGCACCACCTCTTAAAGATGTCCTTGATGGTGGAAACATGATGGAGGTGGTTGGGTCTACAACGCTCAGCAAGCTCTTGTGAGCCTTTGAATTGGAGCCTCCATACCAGGTGGTAATGCAACCAGTCAGAATGCTCTCCGCAGTACATCTGTAGAAAATCATAGCAGTCTTTGGTGGAATAGTATATCTCCTCAAACTCTTAACTAAGTAGAGCTGCCTTCTTCGAGACTGCATCAATGTGTTGGGCACAGGATAGATCCTGTGAGATGTTAATGCCCAGGAAGCTGCTCACTCTTTCCACCACTGATCCTCCATTGAAGATTGGTGTGTGTTCTCCCAAATTCTCCACACTGCTGTCCACAATCAGTTCCTTGGTCTTGTTGATAATAAGTGATATTGCTATCTATCTATCTATCTATTTATTTATCTGTCTCTCTTAACAATCCACTTTTATGCAATCTGTTTATCTCTATAACTGTCTCTTTCTATTTAACCAACTACATCTGTTTATTTCTCTGTATCTATCAAATTGTATCTAATCTTTCCATCTCTACCTATTTACTTGTTTACCTAACTGCCTATCTAACCACAAACAAGAGACAATCTGCAGATGCTGGAAATTCAAGCCACACACCAAAATACTGGAGGAACTCATCAGGTCAGGTAACATCTATGGAGAAAAGTATACCCAACATTTCGGGCCAAAACCCTTCGGCAGGACCCTTCGAAGATTCTCGATCAGAAACGTCAACTGTACTTTTTTTCCATACATGCTGCCTGGTCTGCGGAGTTCCTCCAGCATTTTGTGTGTGTTGCTCTATCTATCTAATCTGCCTACATGAGTAGGTGAATCTTCTCCATGGATTGTCACTTTGTCACAATGGAGAAGCTTGTGTGGTCCTGAGATCCTGAGAGCGATGCCGTCTGGAGCTATGCTCCTGGGAGGGTCACCCATGGCGGTAAGGTCGAGGGTGAGGTCCCTGACAAAGAACAATCCAACCAAGACCTCAACGGTGGAACAGGCGGACGAAATTACTTCAAACTCAACGGCTGTGAAGGCGGATGAAGGCTGCAACAAATCCATCAGCTCCAGTCGTCGTGGTTTCCATGCTATTGGAATCAGTTGGTTGATTTGTGAAGGATCGTGTGCTTCTTGGAGTGCAACATCAAGTACACATTAAACAAATACATGTACAGGCGTCTTCGCTCTGTACGGAACAAAGACCATCATCTTCGACCTCAAGGGATAGCCAGGACGATGACGAGTAGGTGAATGTGTGGCTGAGGAACTGGTGCAGGGGGCAGGGAGACAGATTTATGGATCATTGGGATCACTTCAGGAGAAGGTACAAAAGGGATGGGTTACACCTGAACCTGAGGGAGTCCGATATCCTTATGGGCAGGGTTGCTAGAGTTGTTCGGGTGAGTTTAACCTAATTTGGCAGAGGGAAAGGAACCAGAGTGGTAGTGCTGAAGATGAGGTAGGTGGTTTAATCAGAATCAGGTTTTAAATGTGCAAAAACAGAAATACCATATATTAAAAAAGTAAGGTAATGCTTCAAAGTCCATTTAGGAATCGGATGGCAGAGGGGAAGAAGCTGTTCCTAAATGGCTGAGTGTGTGCCTTCAGGCTTCTGTATCTCCTACCTGATGGTAACAGTGAGAAATACACATGCCCTGGGTGCTGAAGGTCTTTAATAATGGACGCTGCCTTTCTGAGACACCGCTTCCTAAAGATGTTCTGGGTACTTTGTAGGCTAGTGCCCAAGATGGAGCTGACTAGATTTACAACCTTCTGCAGCTTCTTTTGGTCCTGTGCAGTAGCCCCTCCATACCAGACAGTGATGCAGCCTGTCAGAATGGTCTCCACAGTACATCTATAGGAGTTTTTGAGTGTATTTGTTGACATGCCAAATTGCTTCAAACTCCTAATAAAGCATAGCCGCTGTCTTGTCTTCTTTATGACTACATCAGTATGTTGGGACCAGGTTAGATCCTCAGAGACCTTGACACCCAGGAACTTGAAGCTACTCACTCTCTCTACTTCTGATCTCTCAATGAGGATTGGTACATGTTCCTTCGTCTTACCCTTCCTGAAGTCCACAATCAGTTCATTCATCTTACTGACGTTGAGTGCCAGGTTGTTGCTGCAGCACCATTCCACTAGTTGGCATATCTCACTCCTGTATGCCCTCTCGTCACCATCTGAGATTCTACCAGCAATGATTGTATCGTCAGCAAATTTATAGATGGTATTTGAGCTATGCCTAGCCACACAGTCATGTGTATACAAAGAGTAGAGCAGTGGGCTAAGCACACACACCTCAGGTGAGCCAGTGTTGATTGTCAGTGAGGAGGATATGTTATCACCAATCTGCACAGACTGTAGTCTTCCAGTTAGGAAGTCAAGGATCCAATTACAGAGGGAGGTACAGAGGCCCAGGTTCTACAACTTCTCAATTAGGATTGAGGGAATGACGGTATTAAATGCTGAGCTATAGTCAATGAACAGCACCCTGACGTAGGTGTTTGTGTTGTCTAGGTGGTCTAAAGCCGTGTGCAGAACTATGGAGATTGCGTCTGCCGTTGACCTATAGTGACAATAGGCAAATTGCAATGGGTCCAGGTCCTTGCTGAGGCAGGAGTTCAGTCTGGTCATGACCAGCCTCTCAAAGCATTTCATCCCTGTCAAAGTGAGTGCTACCGGGCGATAGTCGTTAAGGCAGCCCACATTATTCAAACAGAGGCAATGTGTAGTTAGTCTCCTAGCAAGGAGAAGCTGATGATAGGGCAAATTGCAGTCAATGGGATGAGCTGTAACATAAAAGGCAGACAAAATCGAAGATGAATAGAGAACTGAAGGTGTTATATTTGAATGCGTGCAGTATACAGAATAAGGTAGTTGAATGTGTAGCAAGGTTACAAATTGGTATGTATGATGTTGTGGGCATCACTGAATCATGGCTGAATGAAGATTATAGCTGGGAGATTAATATCCAATGATACACATTGGATTGAAAGGACAGGCAAAAGGCCAAGGGGGTAGTGTTGTTCTGTTGGTAAAAAATTAAATGAAATGAGTAGAAAGAGGTGATCTAGGCTCAGAAGGTATTGAATCATTGTGGATAGAGCTAAGGAATAGCAGGGGCAAAATAACCCTGATGGGAATATATACAGATCCCCAAACTGTAGTAAGGATGTGACCTACAAATTACAAAGGGAGGCAGAAACTGCATGCCAAGGGCAATATTATACTGGTCATGGGTTTTCAATATACAGGTAGATTGAGAAAATTAGGTTGTTGCTGGATTCCAAGAGGGGTATTTTCCAGAATGCCGATGAGATGGCTTTTTAGAGCAGCTCGTGGTTTAGCCCACTAGTGAATCAGCTATTCTGGATTGGGTATTGTGCAATGAACTGGAATTCTTTAGAGAGCTTAAGGTAAAGAACCCTTAGGGGCAAGGTATCATTATATGATCAACATCACTCTGAAATCTGAGGAGAAGCTAAAGTCAGATGTATCTGTATTACGTTGGAGTACAGGGAATTACAGAGGCATGAGAGAGGAGTCAACCAAAATTGATTGGCAAACAACACTGCCAAGGATAGCAGCAGAGCAGCAATGGCTGGAATTTTTGGAAGCAATTCAGAAGGCTCAGGATATATACGTCCCAAAGAGGAAGAACTGTTCTGAAGGCAGGATGACACAACCAAAGCTAACAAATCAAAGCCAACATAAAAGGCAAAGAGAGGGCATATGATAGAGCAAATATTAGTGGGTAGTTAGAGGATTGGGAAGCTTTTAAAAACCGTCAGAAGGCAACTGTGTATAAGATGATGAGAGGCATGTGGATAGTCAGAGGCTTTTTCCCGAGGCTAACACTAGAGGGCACGGTTTTAAGGTGCTTGGAAGTAGTTACAGTGGGGAAGTCAGGGATAAGTTTTTTACACAGAGAGTGGTGAGTGAGTGGAATGGGCTGCCGGCAAGGGTGGTGGAGGCGGATACGATAGGGTCTTTTAAGAGACTCCTGGATAGGTACATGGAGCTTAGAAAAATAGAGGGCTATGGGTAACCCTAGGTAATTTCTAAAGTAAGTACATGTTTAGCACAGCATTGTGGGCTGAAGGGCCTGTATTGTGCTGTAGGTTTTGTATGTTTCTATGTAACAGAAAAGTCATTGAGAAGATAAAGGTGGAATATGAAAGTAAGCTGGCCAATAATATTAAAGAGGATACCAAAAGTTTCTTCAGATACATAAAGTGTAAAAGAGAGGTGAGAGTGAATATTGGACTGCTAGAAAACAATTGGGAACAAGGAAATGGTGGACAAACTGATTAAGTATTTTGCAGTATGGTGGAAGTTCCAAGTATCAAGGGTCATGAAGAGTGTGGAGTTAACATTACTAGGGAGAAGGTTTTTGGGAAACTGAATGGCTGAGGGTAGGTAAGTCACCTGGACCTGATGGCGTATACCCCAGGGTTCTAAAAGACGCCCTGCCGACATCAACGACGAGGCCATTGCCTGCCTGCCTGCCCCAGGTAGAGATCAACAAGAACCTCGACACCCTCCCCACAGTAGATGAAGTCAGGAAGGCAGTGAAGCAACTCTCCTGTGGCAAAGCGCCAGGACCCGATGCAATCCCTGCTGAGGTATACAAAGCAGGAGGCCCTGTCATGATGCAAAAGCTGACTGTACTCTTCCAGTCCATGTGGAAAAAGGGACAGGTCCCGCAACAGCTGAAAGATGCCAGCATAGTCCACATCTACAAGAGGAAAGGCAACCGCCAGTCTTGCGACAACCATCGAGGCATCTCCCTCTTGTCCATTGCGGGGAAGGTTCTGGCCCGTGTTCTGCTCAACCGCCTTCTCCAACATCTTGAGCAAGGTCTGCTCCCAGAAAGCCAGTGCGGCTTCCGTGCTGAACGTGGGACCACGGACATGATTTTTGCTGCGCGCCAACTCCAGGAAAAATGCCAGGAGCAACACAGCGACCTCTTTGTGACCTTTGTTGATCTAACCAAGGCTTTCGATACGGTCAGCAGAGAAGGCTTGTGGAAGATCATGGAGAAGTTTGGCTGCCCCGGCAAGTTCATCACAATCGTCCGGCAGTTCCACGACGGTATGATGGTGAAAGTTCTGGATGACGGCGACGAGTCGGAGGCCTTCCCAGTGACAAATGGCGTCAAACAAGGCTGCGTTCTTGCCCCGACTCTGTTCAGTATGGTATTCTCTGCCATGCTGACAGATGCCTTCCGTAACTACGAAGAAGGAATCCACGTCAGGTACAGGACTGACGGCAGGTTGTTCAATCTTAGGTGCCTGCAGGCAGTTACAAAGGTGTGAGAGACTGTTATCAGAGACTTCTTCTTTGCTGATGACTGTGCACTCAACGCCAGCACAGAGCAGGAGATGCAGCGTAAAATGGACTGCTTCTCACAAGCCTGCGACAACTTCGGTCTCACTATCAGCACCAAAAAGACCGAAGTTATGTACCAGCCTGCCCCAGGAAAGTCATACCAGGAGCCGCGCATCACGGTGAAGAGCCAGAACCTCCGGGCAGCCGACAACTTCACCTACCTGGGCAGCATACTCTCTCGCGCAGTGAACATAGACGCTGAGGTCAGCAACAGGATTGCTAAAGCCAGCGCCGCCTTTGGGAGACTCCGTGAGAACGTCTGGGAGCGGAGAAGACTCAGCCTTACCACCAAGCTGAAGGTCTACTGTGCAGTGGTCCTTACCACCCTCCTTTACGCCAGCAAGACCTGGACTGTCTAGAGCAGATACGCCAAACATCTCAACCATTTTCACCTGAGCTGTCTCCGCAGACTCCTCCACATCAGGTGGCAGGACAAAGTCCCCGACACGGAAATCCTGGAACGAGCTGGGCTCTGCAGCGTCTACACCCTCCTGCTGAAAGCCCAAGCCAGGTGGGCTGGACATGTGGTCAGAATGCCAGACAGCCAATTGCCTAAGCAGCTGCTGTACGGAGAACTGTGTCAGGGCAAGCACTCAGTCGGGGGGGCAGAAGAAACGTTACAAAGACTGCCTGAAAGTGTCCCTCAAAGGTCTGGGTGTCGACATCAACACGTGGGAGACGCTTGCCCTCGACCGTCCAGCTTGGCGCAGCAAGATCACCACAGGAGCCCGTGCAGCTGAAGTCAGGCGCATCATCGAGGCGCAACGAAAGCGTGCTGTGCGCAAGGTCCGAACAGCATCCACTGCCACGACAGCATCCACCCACTTGTGTCCCACATGTGGGCGAGCCTTCAGGGCCCAGATTGGCCTCATCAGTCACCTCCGGACCCACAGCCACCAATCTCCCACGTGACTTTGAAGCCATGGTCATCTTCGACTACGAAGGACGAACAACAACAACAACAAAAGATATAGCTGAAGAGACTGTGGAGGCATTAGGAACAATCTTTCAAGAATCACTAGATTATGGAATGGTTCCAGAAAATTGGAAAATTGCAAATTTCACTCCACTCTTCAAGAAGGGAGGGAGGCAGAAGCAAGGAAATTATAGGCCAGTTAGTCTAACCTCTGTGGTTGGAAAGATGTTGGAGTCGATTGTGAGGGATGTGGTTTCCGGGTACTTGGAAACACATGATCAAAAATAGGTTGTAGTCAGCATGGATTCCTCAAGGTGAAATCTTGGCTGACAAATCAATTGGAATTCTTTGAAAAAATAACAAGCAGGATAGACGAAGGACAATCAGTTGATGTTGTGTACTTGGATTTCCAGAAGGCCTTTGACAAGACGCCACACATAAGGCTGCTTAACAAGCTATGAGCCCAATGGTATCACAGGAAAATTTCTAGCATGAATAAAGCAGTGGCTGATTGGCAGGAGGCAAAGAGTGGGAATAAAGGGAGCCTTTACTGATTGGCTGCTGGTGACTAGTGGTGTTCCACAGGGATCTGAGTTGGGCCGATTATTTTTATGTTACTTGTCCACGATTTGGATAATGGAATTTATGGCTTTGTTGTTAAGTTTGCAGGCAATATGAAGAAAGGTGGAGGGGCAGGTAGATTTGAGGAAGTAGAGTGGCTACAGAAGGATTTAGACAAATTAGGAGAATGGGCAAAGAAGTGGCAGATGGAATACAGTGTTAGAAAGTGTATAATCATGCACTTTGGTAGAAAAAATGAAAGGGTTGACTATTTTCTAAATGGAGAGACAAAATACAGAAATCTGAGGTGCAAAGGGACTTAAAGGCCTTGTGCAGGATTCCCTAGGGTTAATTTGCAGTTTGAGACTTTGGTGAGGAAAGCAAATGCGATGTTAGCATTCATTTCAAGAGGACTAGAATATAAAAGCAAGGATGTAATTTTGAGACTTTATAAAGCACTGGAGAGGCCTTACCTGCAGTATTGTGAGCAGGTTTGGGCCCCTTATCTCAGAAAGGACGTGCTTAAACTGGGGCTGGTTCAATGAAGGTTCACAAAAATGATTTCAGGATTGAATAGCATGTCATATGAAGAGCGTTTGATGGTTCCAGGCTTGTATCACTGGGATTCAGCAGAATGAGGGGTGACAAAATTGAAACCTATTGAATTGTGAAAGGCCTTGATAGAGTGGATATGGAGAGGGTACTTCCTATGGTGGGAGACTCTAAGACCATAGGACACAGCCTCGAAATAGAGGGGTGTCCTTTAGAATGGAGATGAGGTGGAATTTCTTTAACCAGAGAGTGGTGGATCTGTGGAATTCGTTGCTACAGGCAGCTGTGGAGGCTAAGTCCCTATGTATATTTAATGCATAGAGGCTGATAGATTGTTGACTGGTCTGGGCATGAAGCGATACAAGGAAAAGGCAGGAGATTGGGGCTGAGAGGAAAATTGGATCAGCCATGATGAAATGGCAGAGCAGACTCAATGGGCCAAATAGCCTAATTCTGCTCCTATAACTTACGGTATTTCTGTATTTATCTCTCTCCCCATTACCTGCCTCTCTCAGTCTATCTATCCATCCTTTAATAAATATCCTTATATCTGTCATTTTATCTATGTATCTCTTTATTTATCTATTTATCTCTAACAAGTCTATCCATATCTATCTAATCTATACATCTCTATTTACCTTTGTCAATCTCTATTTAATCATCTGTTTCTATCCATCTGTCCTTCCAACTATCTATCCATCTCTGTCTCTCTATCTATCTCTCTGAAGAGTTCAGACCCAGAACCTCCCCCCAGGCTGACATAGAAGGACGTGGAGGGGGCCAGAAACAGTTCAAGACAGACTTCAGCGCCACCCTCATGACCTTTGTTCTCCCGGTGCGGAAGGGGGCGTGGGTTGGTTGAAGGCGTCTCCTGGTCGCTAAGTGCTCCTGGGCTTACACCAGGTAGTTACTCATGGGCCCAGGCAGCAGACAGTTGGGGGTTCCACCTAGCTCAGCTACTTGCCTCTCTTCCCAGCACATATGCACACATAGGTGTCCCCGCAGAAGGAGAGAGTGCACAGTGCCTCCAGTAACCAGAGGGGCAGCTGTAGCATATGCTCATTGCTAAGGCAGCCTATTGAACTGTGGTTCTAACTCAACCACCTAGGTACCACCCTCTGACTGAGATCTCTGTGGTTGCCACTTGGAGGGAGGGGGTCACTCCTCAAGGATGCACAGGCAAAAGGGCAATGGGGTGGTTGCCAGCCAGACACAAGGAGTGGACGGGGTCTGGTGGTGGGCCATAGCACATGGGGCTCCTGAGGTAACGCTCCCCATCTGTTCCCAGCTCCCCTTCAGTCCCGCCTGTGCCTGCTCCCCTTGCCTGGTTTGGTCTCCTGCTCCCATCCAAGATCACAAGGGGGGATCTGAGGTTCGGCTGGCACTATCACCTGTGTCAGGGAATGACCCTGCAAGGAGCCTCCTGCATCCTAACTGCCTCTGTCCCATGCCACGTCCTTCCCTGTCAGTCTAGACACAGGGTCTGGGCGTGAAATCTTCGCACCCCCGGTCATCTGCTTATGTTCATTTATGGAGATAAGGTGATAGGTAGGTAGATAGATAGACAGATAGACAAATGGATAATAGATAGATAATAGATATATAGATAGTTAGACCGATAGACAAATAGATTAGTGAATGTGGATAGATTAGATGAATGCTGTTTTCCCTCTGCTGACATCCCATTCTCACCACTGTTACTTATCAACAATAGCATGTTCTTCTTCTCTCCTTTCCTCCCCTCAGCAGCTGTCTCCAACCTTCATGTCCCTCTGTCCGCCCCAACCTACCTGTCTCTCCATATGTCCCATATCTATCTCTCTTCATCTCTCTCTTTCTCTTCCCCTCTCTCCCTCCCTCCCTCCCTCCATCCACCATTCAACTGTCTCTCAGCTCAACAGTTCAGGGACAGCTTCTTCCCCTCTGCCATCAGATCCCTAATCAGTGCATGGACCCATGAACGCTACCTTGCAATTCCTGAACTTCTTTTTGGAATATTTATTTATTTTGTAATTTATATTAATCTTGTGTCTTTGCACTGCAACGCCGTAGCCAAAAAGCAAATTCTTCGTCATAAAAGACAACAATAATACAGTAAACCTGATTCAGAACCTGACCGTCATCCCACACCCCTTCTCAATCCACCAGTCATCTCAAAATCTTCTCACAACTGTTTACTTCTAGCCATCTTACCACCCATTTCCCCACTCCCCCTCTCCCACTCTCCCCTTTCCCCCAACTATCTCCCCTCTCCTCTTTATGCCACCCATCTCCCCTCTCCTCTCCCCCTCTCCCCTTTACACCCTATCTCTGCCCCCTCACCCGCTCCCTTCCCTTCTCCCCTTTTACACTTTATGCCACCCATATCCCCTCCCCTCATTACATCAACCATCTTCACTAAAGTCTCCCCTGTACACCACCCATCTCCATTCCCCCTCTTTACACCACCCATCTCTCCTCTCCTTTCCCTTCTCCCCTTTCCTTTTTTTGCCACACATCTCCCCTTCCTCTGCCCTTTTCCCCTCCACCCTCTCTCCTCTTTACAGCACATAACTCCACTAAACTCCCCCCTTCCCTGCTCCCTTCTTTCCCCTTTACATCCCCATGTCCTCTCCCCCTCCCCTTCTCTGCTTTACACCACACAAACCCCCTCCCCCTCCCCTTTATAAAGCCAACCTCCCCTCCCTTCTCCCCTTTACACAGCCCATCCCCTCTCCCCTTCACACTGCCAATCTCCCCTCCCCCTTTATAAAGCCAATCTCTCCTACCCCCTCCCCTTTACACTGTCAGTCCCCCTCCCCTCCCCTCTCCCCCTTACACAGCCCATCCCCCTCCTCTCTCCCCTCTCCCCTTTATATTGCATATCTCCCTCCCCTCTCCCTCTTACACTACCCATTTCCAGTCTCCCCTCTCCCCTACTTTCCGATTACACCCGAAGCTCGTCTCCTCTGTTCCTCTCCCCTTTGCACTACCCATCTCCTCTCCCCTTTACATTGCCCATCCCCCTCTCCTCTCCTCTCTCCCCATCTTCCCTCTATACTCTCCAGCTCCCCTCTCCCTTTTACACCACCCATCTCCTCTCTCTTTTACATTCCCCATCTCCCCTCTCCCTCTCCCCTCTCCTATTAAACCACCCATCTCTTGACCCCCCCACCTTGACCCCACCCATTTCCCCCTCCTCCATCCCCTTTACACCACCCAATTCCCTTCTCCCCTCCTCTCTCCCCTTCACACTGCCCATCTCCCCCCTCCCTCTCCGTCCTGTTGCAGGTTCTCGACTCAAAGCTTCGCAGCTCCTCTCCTTTCCACAGATACTGCTCAGCCTGCTGAGTTCTTCCAGCAGATTGTGTGTTCTCCTGGTTCTAGCATCTGCTCTCTCATCTGTCTCTCCGAAGTCCACCGGCTCTGCTTCCCTTCAAAATCATATAGTTTGGTTTCCTTCTCACCTTCAGCCTCACTGTGCTCTGTTTTCCAACCCCTTTCAACTCTCTTTGGTCTGTTTCACACTCCCATGGAACATCACCTGGTTTGCATTCACTGAACACAATTTATTTCTCACCTCTCTTTCCACTCAGAGTAGAGTCATAGAGCACTACAGTACATAAACAGGCCCTTCGGCCCATCTGACACATGCCATCTTGATCTTCTTCCTATTCCCATCTGCCTATACCTGGACCATTGCCCTCCATAGCTCCCATCCATATACTTATCCAAACTTGCCTCAAATGTTGAAATCAAAACTGCATCCAACACCACCGCTGACAGCTCATTCCAGACTCTCACCACCCTCTGAATGAAGTTTTCACTCAGATTCCCCTTGACCATTTCACCTTTAGTTCTACTTGCACCCAAACTCAGGAGAGAAAGCCTGCATGCGTTCACCCTGTCTACACCCCCTTCCTAACTTTGCGTTCCTCGTCACATTCTCCCCTCATTCTCCTGCACTCCAGGCAACGTGTGGCTCAGTAGCGTGGAAGCGACCCGGCCAGTTCCACTGCTGCCTGTAAAGAGTTTGCACATTCTCTCAGAGACCAGGCGGGTTTCCTCCAGGTGCTCCAGTTTTCTCCCCCATTCCAAAGATGTACAGGTTCGCGGTTCATTTGGTGAAATTGGTGTAAGTGGGTGGCGTGGGCTCGCTGGGCCAGTTATTGTGCTGTATCTCTAAATAATAAAAACTAAAAGAAAATAAAGTCCTAACCTATTCAAACTTGCCCTGTAACTCAATTCCCTAAGTCCCGGTGACATCCTTGTAAATTTTCTCTGCACCTTTTCACTCTACCCACCTGGTTCAGTTTCTGTTTCCCCCTGAATCTCACCTAGATCTCTTTGCCACTCCTGTTCCTTGAAAACTCTCCACGTTCTATCCCTTACTCTATTAAAACCCAAAGGCCTCTTTACAGCTCCACTGAAATTCACCTGTTTCTGCTTCGCTTTCCCCTTATAACCGCCCGTTGCACGCCACTCCCTTGAAGTTCACCTCATTCAATTTTCCACTCAGTTTGAAGACCATAGGCCATAAACCATAGGAGTAGCGTTAGGCTATTCAGCCCCATCGTGTCTGCTCCGCCGTCCCAAAGGCTGATTTATTATCCCTCTCAAACCCATTCTCCTGCCTTCTCCCCATAACCTTCAACGACCTGACTAATCAAGAACCTCTGCTTTAAATGTGCTCAATGATTTGGCCTCCACAGCTGTCAGTGGCAATTAGTTACATAGGAGGGGAGGAGAAGATGGCGGCACGATGCAGCGCACACGGCCACTCCGAATTGATATCGTATTTGTTAAGTAGGGGCCGTGCACAATCCTGATTTGATAGAGACAGATGTGAGAAGCACGGAGGAACATCTGGAGAAACTTCTGAAATGCCTGCTACGCTGCTGCTGCTACTGTGCGATCGAGAATCTCCAGAGGCGAAGGCCCCAAATCCTTGGCTTTGAGTATTGCCTGTTGCCGGGGCCAGGGTCGAAGTGCTTGACAGAGGTGGTGCTCGGTGTCGGAGGGCTGGTCGGAGGCCCGAAGTTTTCGGACGGACTCGAGTCGGCTGTGGTCGGGTGCTTCCAGGGTGCTGCATCAGCAAGTTTGCAGTGCTGGAGGTTCATGGCAGAGAGAGTTTCTCCCTTCTACCATCTGCGTGAGAGAATGGGGTTCTCGGGAGACTTTGAGACTTTATTTACCGTGCCCATGGTCTGTTCTTTATCAAATTACGGTATTGCTTTGCACTGTTGTAACTATATGTTATAATTATGTGGTTTTTGTCCATTTTTTTAGTCTTGGTTTGTCTTGTGTTTCTGTGATATCACACTGGAGGAACATTGTATCAGTTCTTAATGCATGCATTACTAAATGACAATAAGAGGACTGCATGTCCTCATAATCTAATCTAAAAAAAAGATTCCCAACCGTGCCTCAAGAAATTCCTCCTCATCTCTGTTTGCCCCTCTATCCTGATACTGTTCCCTCTGGTCCTAGACTCCCCCACTGTTGGAAACATCCTGCCACATCCTCTCTATCTAGGCTTTTCAATATCTGGTAAGTTTCAATGAGATTTCCCCTCATTCCAGTGAGCACAGGCCCAGAGCTATCAAACGCTCCTCATGCATTAACCCTTTCATTTCCAGAATCTTTCTTATGAACCTCCTCTGGACCCTCGTGCCAACACATCTTTTCTTAGACAAGAGGCCCAAAGTCACTCACAATACTCCAAGTGTAGTCTGACCAATGCCTTATAAAGCCTCAGCATTATATCCTTGCTCTTATATTCTAGTCCTCTCAAAACGAATGCTAACGTTGCATTTGCCTTTCTTACCACTGACGCAACCTGCAAGTTAACTTTAAGGGAATCCTGCACAAGGCTTCCAAAGTCCCTTTGCACCTCTGAATTCTGAATTTTCTCCCCATTTAAAAAAGAGTCCACACCCTTATCCTTGCACCAGAGCGCACGATCATACACTTCCCTACATCATATTCCGTCTCCCACTTCTTTACCCATTCTCCCAATCTGTCCAAGTCCTTCTGCAGACGGCCTGCTTCTTCAACATGACCTGCAGCTCCTATCTTTGTATTGCCTGCAAACTTAGCCACAAAGCATCAAAAACGCTCTAATTTCCCACTGGTTTCTGCAATAATACAGTATATGCCCTCTCTTTTGTTTTACGCCGTTTTTGACTTCTCTTGTCAGCCATGGTTGCTACATCCTCCCTTTGGAATACTTCTTCATCTTTGGGATGTGTCTATCCTGTGCCATCTGAATCTCCCCCATAAACCAACCATTGCTGGTCTGCCGTTAACCCTGCTGGTGCCTCCTTCCAATCAACTTTAGCCAGCTTTTCTTTCATGCCTCTGTAATTTTCTTTACTCCACTATAATACTGATAGGTCTGACTTTTATCTTCCCCCTCTCAACTGCAGAGTGAATTTCATCATATTATGACCATTTTCTCCTGAGGGTTCCTTTACCTTAAGCTCCCTAATCAAATCTGGTTTATTACATAATACCCATTCCAGAATTGCCTTTCCCCCAGTGGACTCAACCACAAGCTGCTCTAAAAAGCCACCTCGTAAGCATTCTACAAATTCCCTCTCTTGGGATCCCCCAACAAGCCGATTTTCCCAATCTACCTTCATTTTGAAATCCCCCATGACTATCGTAACATTAACCTTTGTACGTGCCTTTTCTATCTCCTATTCTAATTTACGCCCCACATTCTGGCTACTGTTCTGAGGCCTGAAAATAACTCTCATCAGGGTCTTTTTACCCTTGCAATTTCTTAGCTCTACCCACAAGGATTCTACATCTTGTGGGTAGAACAGAGCCACCCCACTCTCTCTGCCTGCCTGCATGTGCTTTTGATACAATGTGTATCCTTAGATATTCAGCTCCTAACTATCATCTTCTTTCAGACTCGACTCAGTCTTGCCCACAAGGTCATACCTGCCAATCTCTAACTGCGCTACAAGTTTATCTACTTTATTGCATATACTGTGTGGCTTCAAATATAACACCTTCAGTGTTTTATGATCTTTCTCCCACGTTACACTTCAACTCATCCCACTGATTACAATTTTGCCCTATCATCTGCCTGTCCTTCCTCACAGTCTCACTACACACTGCATCGGCCTGTATACCAACTGCCCCATCCTCAGTCCTACTACTCCAGTTCCCATCCCCCTGACAAATTAGTTTAAACCCTTCCCAAAAGCTCTAGCAAACCTGCCACAAGATAATGGTCCCTCTCGGTTTCAGGTGTAACACATCCTTTTTGTACCGGTCATACCCTCCCCGAAAAGATCCTAATGATCCAGAAACCTGAAACCCTGCCCCTTACACCACTTTCTCAGCCATTCTTTCATCTGCAATATCATCTTATTCCTGCCCTGATGAGCATGTGGCACTGGGAGTAATCCAGAAAACCTTGAAGGTCCAAAAGACCATAACATATAGGAGCAGAATAAAGCCATTTGGCCCATCGAGTCAGCTCATGGCTGATCCAGTTTTCCTCACAGCCCCAATCTCCTGCCTTCTCCCCATATCCTTTCATGCCCTGACCAATCAAGAATCTATCAACCTCTGTCTTAAATGTACATAAAGGTCTGGCCTCCACAGCTGCCTGTGCCAAAGAATTCCACAGATTCTCCACTCTCTGGGTAAAGAAATTTCTCCTCATCTCCATTCTAAAAGGATGCCCTCTATTCTGAGGCTGTGCCCTCTGGTCTTAGACTCTCCCACCATAGAAAACATCCTCTCCACATCCACCCTATCAGGGCTTTTCACTGTTCGATATATTTCAATGAATTTACCCTTCATTCTTCTGAATCCAGCAAATACAAGCCCAGAACCATGAAACACTCCTCATATGACAAACCATTCAATCCTGAAATCATTTTCGTGAACCTCCTTTGAACCCTCTCTAGTTTCAGCACATTCTTTCTAAGATGAGGGGCCCAAAACTGCTGACAATACTGCAAGTGATGCCTCACCAGTGCTTTATCAGGTCTCAACATTACATCCTTGTTTTTATATTTTAGTCCTCTTGAAATAACTCACTACTGAACCAACCTGCAAGTTAACCTTTAGTGAATCCTGCACAAGGACTCCCAAGTCCCTTTGCAGCTCAGTTGTTTGAATTTTCTCTCCATTTAAAAAATAGTCAACCTATTCATTTCTTCCACCAAGGTGCGTGTCCATACATTTCCAGACACTGTATTCCATTTGTCATTTCTTTGCCCATTCTCCTGATCTGTCTAAGTCCTTCTGTAGCCTCTCTACTTCCTCAACACTACCTGCCCCTCCACCTATCTTCATATCATCTAAAACTTTGCAACAAAGCCATCAATTCCATCATTCAAATCATTGACAAGTAACGTAAAAAGAATCGGCCCCAACTTAAACCCCGGTGGACCATGAGTCTCTGGCAGCCAGCCAGAAAAGTCTCCCTTTATTCCCACTCTTTGCCACCTGCCAATCAGCCACTGCTAGAATCTTTCCTGTAATACCATGGGCTCATAGATTGTTAAGCAGCCTCATGTGTGGCACCTTGCCAAAGGCCTTCTGAAAATCCAAGTACACAACATCCACCAATTCTCCTTTGTCTATCCTGCTTGAGAATTCCAATTGATTTGACAAGCAAGATTTTCCCTTGAGGAAACCATGTTGATTATGGCCTATTTTTATCATGTGCCTCCAAGTACCCTGAGACCTCATCATTAATAATGGACCAACATCTTCCCAACCTCTGAGGTCAGACTAACTGGCCTATAGTTTCCTTCCTTCTGCCTCTCTCCTTTCTTGAAGAGTGCAGGGATATTTGCAATTTTCCAATTTTCCAGAATCTAGTGATCCTTGAAAGATCATTACCAATGCATCCACAATCTCTTCAGCCATCTCTTCCAAAACTCTGGGGGCATACACCATCTGGTTCAGGTGACTTATCTACCTTTAGACCTTCAGTTTGCCAAGAATCTTCTCTCTAGTATTGGTAACCTCACACACCTCATGACCCCTGACACCTGGAACTTCCACCATACTGCTAATGTCTTCCATAGTGAACACTGATGCAAAATACTTTTTCAGCTCATCCGCCATTTTGTTGTCCCCCATTACTATCTCTCCAGCATTATTTCCCGGCAGTCCAATATCCACTCTCATACTTCATGTATCTGAAGGAACTTTTAGTATCTTTTTTAATCCTCTTTCCATGAATGTCCTGCTCGTCAGCCTCTTCCCTAACTCCCTATAGTTACTGCACAGGACTCCTTTCTCCTTCCTATCTCTGTTGTGTTTACCACAACCTCTAGTTGCTCACCCTCCCTTTTGAAAATCTTCTGCAGCCACGCTGACACATCCTGGACCCTAGCATCTGGGATGCAACGTACCATCCAGGCATCTCTTTTGTGGCCACAGAATCTCCTGCCTGTCCCCCTGACCACTGAGTCTCCTATCACAATTGCTCTGCCTGACTTTACCCTTCCCTGCTGAGTCTCAGAGCTGCCCTGACAGTCATCCAAATGGGTACACTTATTGCTGTGGCCAGCGGTGAACCCTGTACTGACTGCTCACTCTCCTTACTTCTCCTGGTGTTCACCCATCTACTATCTGAAGCCTGCGCTCAGGGTGTGACCACCTCAGTAAAAGTCTCATCTATGAGGTTTTCAGCCTCTTGGAATAACCTGAGAATGTCCAGGTCCAGCTCCAATTCCTTAACCTTGTCAGTCAGGAGGTGCAGTTGGATGCACGTCCTGCAGATATAGTCATCAGGGAGACTGTCAGGTACCTAGCAATCCCACATCTCACATGAGGAGCACTCCACTGCCTTAACTATCATCCTGCCTACAATTGCTATATCTCTAGCTTAAGTTGTACCTCCTGCCTGTTCAGCCAAAGCCTGACCACTCTAACACTGTCCACTCCAACAATGGCCTCTCTGCTTACACCTTGGTTCTTTTTATTGGCCCTGCCGAGCGCCCAAGGGATCATTATGATTGTAGCCGCCAAAGGAAAAACTCATTTGACTCCTCTTGTGGCTCCTTTGTAAAGCTTCATTGTCCTGAAGCTCACTTGTTTCTGTTTCTCTCTCCCCTGAAGCTCACCTCTTTCTCTTATCCTCTCACCTCTTTCTGTTTCTCTCTCCCCTGTGGCTTACCTGTTTCTGTTACTCTCTCACCTGTTTCTGTTTTCCTCTCCCCTTCTCACCTGTTTCTGTTTTCCTCTCCCCTGAAGCTCACCTGTTTCTGTTATTCTTTCACCTGTTTCAGTTTCCTTCTCCCCTGAAGCTCACCTGTTTCAGTTTCTCTCCCCTATGAAGCTCACCTTGTGATGATTCCCTCCCCCCCCCATAACACATTTGGTGTCTTCCTCATTCTGCTTCAAACTCACCTGGTTCCAACTCCCAACACCTTAAAACTCACCTTGTTCCATTTCCAGCTGCCCCGTACCTCACCTCGTCTACTTCTGTCCCTTCCTGAAAATCACCAAGTTCAGGTTTCTTGTGAGTGTTTGGTAGGAAAGGAGTGTGCCAGGGTGAGGGGAAGGGATTCTGCTGGCTTTCTGGGGAGCAGGAAACACAGCCAGGTTGCTTTTCAGGAACTGGGTGACCAAGGTCAGTGGGTGTGTGGGACAAGTAGGGGAGGGGGGGACAGAGGAGGTGTGTGGGGGTACATTTCCGGGACTGTATACTGTGTTTGGTGAATATGCTATGTTTCTCAGACTGGTGTCGGTGTTTGGGAAAGTGGACTGTGTTTCTCGGACTGTGGATTGCGCACGACAGGATGTGGTGTGTTTCTCAGACTGGGGTCTGTGTTTGAGGGAGTGAATGATGTTTCTCGAATCGTGAACTGTGTTTCTTGGACTGTGGACAGTGTTTCCAGAACTGGGGGCTGTGTCTGGGAAATGAACTGCGTTTTCTCTGTAGGGGCTAGTGTTTGGACGAGTGGACTCAGTTTCTCAGACTGTGTTCAGAGGAGTAGGCCATGTTTCGAGGTCTGGGGTCTGTGTTTAAGTGAGTGGGGGCAGTGTTGCTAGGACTGGAGGGGGTTGGGTCTGTGTTCCCAGCTCTGTGTGTGTGTGTGTGTGTGTGTGTGTGTGTGTGTGTGTGGGGGGGGGGGGTGTCTGTGTGTGTGTGTGTGTGTGTGTGTGTGTATGTGTGTGCGCGCGCGCGCACATGTGCACGCGCACACGAGCTTCCCTCCCAAGCCTCCTCTCCTCTAGGCCCCCGTGGCTCCATAGCAACCGGCCTGTGGAAAAAGGCCTCTCCGCCCGCCTTTTGTTATGACTTCATTTAGTGCGGAGGGCGCGGGGAGACATAAATCTTCATAAAGCCAGGAGAGTGATTAATGCCGGGTGCGAGATCCTCTGCTGGACCTTACCCATTACAAGATAATCAAAAGATGGAGCACTTCTGTCTCATTGAGTACCACCGTCTCATTTGTTCCACTTTGCAGTCGATTTGCTTTGGAAAGTACAAAACACTCCATCAAAAATATTTTCAGAGTTAATTTCCGCCCTTAATCTGCTAGATTCTTATTTGGTATCGAGTGGCAGAATCGATTTTCTAGGCATCTAAATTAAATAATCCTGTTTCCATGCATGGAAGCTTAAGAGACGGGGCCTGCTCATGAGCAGCTGATGTTGCAGACGGGAAAAAAATGCTTAAAAAGTGACAAATTGCCCTTGTGTGTCTCGAAATCCTCTCAGATTTAAAAGTGTGTGTAGACTATCGTCATATCTTTCCACACTGATTTCTTTCCCCATTTTTCTTCTGACTTCTTAACATTTTATTTGGTCCAGAGGTGACGTTTACCGGCTCACGTGTTACCAGAGTCAATAAAACTCATTCCGGCCGACATGGTATTGGTGTCAGCAGGTTTTTTTGAACTGGGGCAATTTAAACTCACGCTGCCACCCACTTTCCTCGTCGGCACACATCTTGTTCACATTCAGCTGTGCCTTGAAGGCTGAGATTCCCCTGCCCTGCCTCCCTCCCTCTCTCTCACTGCCCCTCTCTCTGTCCTCTTTCCCTCTCCTGCTCTTCCTCCCTCTCTCTCCTCCATGTCCTTCTCTCTCTCACCTTCCCCTCTCTCTCCTCCCCTCTCCCTTCCTCTGCCTCTCTCTCCCTCTACTACTCTCCCTGTCCCTCTCTCTCTCACCGCCCCACTCTCTCTCTTGCTCTCCCTCCGTCTCTCTCCTCCATTTCCATCTCTCTCCCTCACTCACCTTCACTTCCCCTCTCTCTCTTCCCCTCTCCCACACCTTCCTTTCCTCCCCCTTCCTCTACCTCTCTCTCCCTCTACCACTCTCCCTGCCTCTCTCTCTCCTCCCCTCTCCCTCACCTTCCCTCCCTCTGCCTCTCTCTCCCTCCACCACTCTCCCTGCCACTCTCTCGCTCTCCTCCATGTCCATCTCTCTCCCTCAGCTTCCCCTCTCTCTCCTTCCCTCTCCCGCACCTTCCCTCCCTCTGTCTCCGTCTCTTCCCCTATCCACTTCCTCTCTTTTTTCTCCTCTTTTTCCCCTCCTCATTCACTCTTCCTCCCTCAATCTCCTTCTCCCTGTCCCTCTTCTTTCCTCCTCCTCTCTCTCTCTCTCCCGTGCTCTCCCTTGCTTTACTTCTGTCTCCCTCACTCCCTCTCTCTCCCTCCCTCCTCTTTCTCCCTCACCCTCCCACTCTTTAACCTTATAGAGGTGTATAAAACCATGAGGGGGATACGTAGATAGGGTGCTTGTGTGCAGTCTTCTTCGCAGTGTTGGGGAGTCGAGGACGAGAGGGCACAGTTCTCAGGTGAGAGGGAGGAGATTTCAAAAGGGTCAGAAGAGCAGCTTTTTCACAGAGGAATGAGCTGCTGGAGGAAGTGGGTGAGACAGAGACAATCACGGCGTTTAACACACAGGTACGTGGATGGGAAAGGCTTAGAGAGATAGATGGGCCGAACACCGGCAAAAGTGACTAGCCTAAATGAGAACTTGGTCAACATGAATGGGTTGGCCCGGAAGGCCGGAATGTTATCCAAGCTGCAGCATTCCAGTTGGGAGGAGAAACAGGAGATGCTATCTCTGTTCTCCATGAAGCAGACGAGACCGAGATGTAGAAAATGTTGAAGGGTGCAGAGAAGCTGTTCCTCAGAGCAAAAGGTGTCTAAAACCAGAGGGCACAGGGTAAGTGGCAAGAAACTTAGAGGGGATCCAAAGGCGGGGGGGGGAACAGGGACTTTTCCTCCCAAGAGGGACGGTTGGGATCTGGAACTGACTGCCTGAGAGGTTGGTGGAGGTCCCGATGCAGTATCCAGGCAGGCACTCGAAAGGCCACAGAAGGGTGCAGACCATTTGCAGGGGAATGGAGTTACTAAATAGAATTGTCAGCGGGAATATGCTGGGGCAACGTGCCTCTTCCTGTCCTGGAAGACTCAGTGAGGCTGAGGCTGGCAAGCGTGGGAGGGATGTGGCTGGGTGGGTGGCTGCAGGAAAATGAACAGATTAGCAAGCTGCCGAGAGCCACGGGGTTTGTGGATATCTCAGAAAGGAAGCATCCATCATTAAGGACCTCTGCACCCAGGACCTGCTCTCTTCTGATTTCCTACGTCAAGGGAAGACTTTCGGGATCCTTAAGACACACACTCAGTGTTTTAAGAACAGCTTCCTCCCCTCCACCATCGTATTTCGAAATGGTCCATGAGCCCATGAACATTAAACCCACTACTTTTGCTCTCTTTTTGTACTACTTTATATATATTTCTTATTGGAAGTTATAGCATATTTTTGTATCGCACTGTACTATTGCCCCAAAACAACTTTCACAACATACTGAATGTCAATGATAATTAACCCAATTCTGATCATATTTTTTAATGATCAAAATAACTTTAAATAGCAGAGAAAATAGAAAGCCAAACAATGTAAAATTCAATTAAAATTGCATTTAAAGCACAAACAAATAGTTAACATCAGTATAAATAATTTATAATGCGGCTAAGACCTCTGGCCAAAGGTCAGGATCACTGTGTCCAGAGTAGATAATCCTGGGATTGTGGGTCAACAGAGGTACCAGGAGCCAGGGTTCCCTGATGGTGACGTCATGGGTAGACAGGCTGGTGAAGAGGGTGTGGGGCACTCTGGCTTTCATCAGTCCGGACATTGACTACATAAGTTGGGATATGATGTTGCAGTTGTACAAGATGTTGGTGAGGCTGCACTTGGAGTATTTGTCTCCCTGCTATAGGAAAAATGTTATTTATCTGCGAAGAGTACGAGGAATACTTACAGGACTCCAGAACTACAGGGAGAAAGTTGAACAGGTTGGGACTGTTCAACTGTGTTTACGATTCACCACTCCGCTGCGAAGTCTCTTCGAGGTATGCCTACCCTGAAGAAGTTTAAATCTTCCCTTCGACAGGAGTTATAGGGCCTCTGCCCCTTCCCTCTACAGTCCTGACGAAGGGTTCCGGCCTGAAACGTCAACTCATCGTTTCCGCGGATGCTGCCCGACCTGCTGAGTTCCTCCAGTGTGTTGTGAGGTTGAGACTTTATTCCTTGGAGAGTAGGGGGCTAAAACTGATTAATATAGGAGTATAAAATCATGATGGGAACAACAAGACTTTTTTTCAGGGCTGGGGAATCAAGGGCGTAGGGTTAAGGTGTTGGGTGGATTGAGCTGCCAGGGGAAGTTGTTTAGACAGATACATTAACACCGTTTGAAGACATTTAGACAGCTAAAGTAAAGTTAAAGTTCTTCCCTGCGCCTCATTTGGTGCATCTTGCCGTTTCTTTACCGTCTTACAAGGCCAAATTGCAAGCTCGACGCTCAACCCAGCACAGGTGGAACTCGTACAAGGAGCCGGCTGGATTCAAACCCGGGACCTCCTGTTCGGAAGTCGAGGTGCAGACACCACCAGAGAAGTTTAGAGAGTTATGGGCCAGGCACGAGCAACTGGGACTAGCGATAATGGGCATCCTGGCCAGCATGGTCAGAAGGTCCAGTTTCCATGCTGGGTGGCTCCGTGATCTGGGGGCCGGCATGCTGGAGAGCAGGGAAGCCCAGGATGACGTGCTTTATAGAGACTCAGCAAGGACACAGGCCCTTCAGCCCAGTGGGTTTGTGCTGACCCTCAACTACCCATCAACACCAGCCCTGATTCATTCTCCCTGCATTCCTGTCAACACTCGGCAGATTCTTCCCCCCACCTACACACTGACAGCAGGTATAAACCCACCAATCCTGCCGGCCTTCTTGAGAATGGAATTGGTTTACTACCATCACGTGGTTGGAGATTCAGCAGAAAGCTTTTGTTTGTCTGTCCGTGCTGACAGATCTTTCCATACATCTGTTAGAAAAGAAAACAGATTGCAGAATGAGGTGTACGAGCTACAGCGAAAGTGCAGGGCAGGCAGACAATAACATGCGAGGACCACAGGAGACTCTCTCTTTAGCGTTGAGACTCTGAGTGTGGTAACGGAAGGGTAGAAGCTGTCCCTGAGCCCGGGGGTGCGTGCTTTCAGGCTTTTATATCGTCTGCCCGATGGGGGAGAGGGAGGACAGAGAATGGCCGGGGTGGGTGGGTGGGGGGGGGACTTTGGTTAGGTTGGCCAATTTACCGAGGCAGCAGGACCTGTAGACAGAGTCGTTGGAGGGGAGGCCGGTTTCCATGATAGATTGGGCTGAGTCCACAGCAGAGGAAAGCCATGGGATCACAGTGAGAATGTCCAGACCCCACACACACACACACACTCACACCCTCACTGGGGTAAGGGTCAGACACACACACACACACACACACACACACACACACACTCACTCTCATGCATGCACGTGCACACACACACCCTCAATGGGGTAAGGGTCAGACACACACACAGAACAGAGGTCTGGGGCTTCTGAAGGTCTGAAGGCTGATAAATCTCTCTAGTCTGTCTCTACAGCCGAGGGGTGAGACTTTGGAATTGCCACTGTCCGTGTCTGAGTTCTGGTGTAAGCATTCCTTCAGCAGAATTCAGCCAGCTTGGAGTTTCATTTGTAGCAATGTACGGTACAGTGAAAGACTTTGTTTTGCATGCCAAACACCCTGATCATTTCATCACAGCTGTACGCGAAGCTGGTACGGGGAAAACAATAACAGAACGCAGAATAATGCGTTACAACGACAGGAAAGGTGCAGGCAAGGCAGACAGTAAGGTGCAAGGGCCATAAGGAGGTAGATTTTGAGATCAAGGGCCCACCTTATCGTACTAGGGAACTGTTTGATATGTAAGAGTGATTAAAAGATTAACTTTAATATTTGTCACATGAACATCAAAACATTGAAACTTACAGTGAAGTATGTCATTTGTATCAACAACCAGCACAGTTTGAGTATGTGCTGGGGACAGCCCTTCAGACACCAACATAACTTGCCTATGACTTACTAACTCTAACCAGTACATCTTTGGAACATGGCGAGAGGCAGAGCACCCAGCAGAAAGCCACACGGACACGGGGAGAACGTACAGACAGCGACAGGAACCAAACCCTGATCTGCCAATCACTGGTGCGGTAAAGCGTTATCCCTGAGCCCGGTGGTACGCACTTTCAGGCTTTCGTATCTTCTGCCAGATGGGAGGGGGCAGAAGAGAGAATCCAGGGTGGGAGGGGTCGCTGATCATGCTGGCTGCTTACCGAGGCAGCAAGAAGCGTAGACGGAGCCCGTGGAGGAGAAGCTGGTTTCTGTGGTAAACTGAGCCATACCCACAACTCAAGTTGCAATTCGTCTAGACATGCCAAGTTTCTTTAGCCTGCTGTGAAGGGTGGTGAGCTTTCTTGGCTGCGGCAGCTATGTGGTTGGAGCAGGTCAGGCTGTTGGTGATGTTCACAACCTGCAGCTCTCAACCCTGCTTTACCCTCAGCATTATTGATGTAGACAGGAGCATGTGCGCTGTCCCACTTCCTGAAGGCAATGAGCAGCTCTTTTGTTTTGCTGACAATGAGGTTGTTGTCATGACACCTTGTAACTGGACTGCCTATCTCCTTCCTGTACTCTGACTCACTGTTAGTTGCCTTAGTAGGTTAGTACACAGGTCTACATACCTTCATTGAAGCAAACATGTTGATACACAGATAAACACAGGCACAGACACAAACACAAACTGCAGAAAGCTCACAGCCTGTCCACAACATTGGAAGACAGCGAAACTGGTTAATATTGTGAGTCAGTGAACCTTGATCGGGCTGAAGTCACAGTGCTTCAGAACAAGGGAATGAAAAACCAGAGGACACAGGTTTAAGGTGAGAGGGAAATGATTTAAAGGGGACCTGAGGGGCAACTTATTACACTAATTAAATTGATTAAGCTAATGACATCACATCTCTTCCGTCTACACGATGTCAATATTCCTCTGCTCTCTATACATCCCTTTGTACACTGTTATCATATCTGCCTTCATCACCACCCCAGGCAGAGATCCACCACCCTCTGTGAAAAGGAACTTGGCACTCACATCTCCTTTAAACTTCCCCCCTCCCTTCTTCAATATATGCACTCTAATATCAGTCATTTTGACCTCGGGGAAAAAAGATACCTGGTGTCTACTCTACTTATGCCTCTCATTGTCTTATAAACTTCTGTGAGGTCTCCTCTCAGCCTCCAGCACTCCAGAGAAAACAGCTCAAGCTTGTTCAACCTCCCCCTATAGTGCACACCCTCTAATCCAGGCAGCATCCTGGTGAACCTCTTCTGCACCCTCTCCACAGCCTCCACACCCTTCCTGTAATGGGTCAACCATAAGTGCACACAATACTCCAAGTGCAGCCTAAGAAAGGCTTTATACACCTGCAACATGACTTTCCAACTCTTGTACTCAATGGCCCGATGAGCTTCACGTTCTGAGGAGTGAACGTCACTGACGGCCTGTCCTAGTCCAGACACATCTACGGCACGGCCAAAAAAGCTCACGAGCACATCTACTTCCTGAGGAAGGCAGAGAAATGTGCCATGTCTCTGGCAAGCCTTAACAGGTTTTATTGACGCACCACAGAAAGTCATCTATCTGGAATACATCACCGCTTGGTACCGCAACTGTTCTGCCAGTGATTGTAAGAAACTGCAGAGTTGTGGACATAGCTCAGCACATCACAGAGACCAGTCTCACCTCTGGGGACTCTGTCTATACTTCTCAGTAAATAGGCATCCGTTAGTCTCGTGAGACCATGGATTTGCTCCTGGGAAGGTTTCCAGGGCACAGGCCTGGGCAAGGTTGTATGGAAGACCGGCAGTCGCCCATGCTGCAAGTCTCCCCTCTCCACGCCACCGATGTTGTCCAAGGGAAGGGCATTAGGGCCGATACAGCTTGGCACCAGTGTCGGCGCAGAGCAATGTGTGATTAAGTGCCTTGCTCAGGGACACAACATGCTGCCTCAGCCGAGGCTCGAACTAGTGACCTTCAGATCACTAGACCGACGCCTTAACCACTTGGCCACACGCCAACACTTCTCAGTAAAACAGCCAGCATAATCAAAGACCCCACCCACCCCAGACACTCTCTCTTCTCTGAGACTACATCTTTGGCAAGGATTCCCCTCCCCCTACTGAGGACCCCTTCTCCCATCTTTAACCCTCCTCCTCCTCCTGGACACCCGCCCGGGTCTTCTACCTGCACTCGATCTTTTCATCTCCAACTGTCGCCGAGACATCAACCATCTCAACTTCACCACTCCTCTCTCCTGTTCCAACCTCACTCCCTCTGAACGCACTGCCCTCCACTCTCTCCGCACTAATCCCAACCTCACCATCAAACCCGATGACAAAGGTGGTGCTGTAGTAGTCTGGCGGATGGACCTCTACCTCACTGAGGCCAAACGGCAACTCTCTGACACCTCCTCTTACTTACCCCTGGAACAGGACCCCACCAGAAAACATCAATCTGTTGTCTCCCGGACCATCACCACCCTTACCAAGTCCAGAGACCTTCCATCCTCAGCCACTAAACTCATTATTCCCACACCCCGTACCACTCAGTTTTACCTCCTCCCCAAGATCCACAAGCCTGACTGTCCCGGTAGACCCATAGTTTCTGCCTGCCCCTGTCCCACCGAACTTGTATCTGCCTACCTGGACGCCATTTTCTCACCCATAGTTCAGTCCCTCCTCACCTACATCCGGGATACATCCCATGCCCGCCACCTCTTCAATAACTTCCAGTTCACCGGTCCCAGCCGCTTCATTTCCACTATGGATGTCCAAACCCTATACACCTCCATTCCCCATCAAGAAGGCCTCAAAGCCCACCGCTACTTTCTGGATAATAGACCTCACCAGTTCCCCACCACCACTACCCTCCCCCGGTTGGCGGAACTGGTTCTCACACTCAATAACCTCTCTTTTGACTCTTCCCAGTGTAGCTATGGGAACTCGCATAGGCCCTAGCTATGCCTGCCTCTTCGTTGGTTATGTGGAACAGTCTGTGCTCCAATCCTATTCTGGTACTGCCCCCTAACTTTTCCTTCGGTACATTGACGACTACATTGGTGCTGCTTCCTGCACCCATGCTGAGCTCGTCAAGTTCATCGACTTTACTTCCACCCAGCCCTCAAATTCACTTGGTCTATCTCGGACACTTCTCTCCCCTTTCTCGATCTCTCAGTCTCCATCTCTGGAGACAGGCTGTCCACTGACATCTTCTACAAGCCCACTGACTCTCATAACTACCTCAACTATACCTCTTCCCATCCCGCCACATGCAAAAATGCCATTCCCTATTCCCAGTTCCTCCGTCTCCGCCGCATCTGCTCCCAGGATGAGGTTTTCCGTTCCAGGACATCTCAAATGCCCTCTTTCTTTAAGGATCGTTGTTTCCCTTCTGCCATCACCAATGATGCCCTCACCCGCATCTCCTCCATTTCCCGCACTTCGGCCCTCATCCCATCCTCCCGTCACCACAACAGGGATAGAGTTCCCCTTGTCCTTACCAACCACCCCACCAGCCTCCAGATCCAGCACATTATCCTCTGCAACTTCTGACACCTTCAACAGGACCCCACCACTAAGCACATCTTTCCCTCTCCATCCCTCTTCGCTTTCCGCAGGGATCGGTCCCTCCGCGACTCCCTGGTCCACACATCCCTCTCCACGGATATCCCGCCCGGCACTTATCCCTGTAAGCGTCAGTGCTACACCTGTCCCTACACCTCCTCTCTTGCCACCATTCAGGGCCCCAAACAGTCCTTCCAAGTGAGGCAACACTTCACTTGTGAGTCTGTTGGGGTCATCTATTGCATCCGGTGCTCCCGGTGCGGCCTCCTCTACATCGGTGAAACCCGACGCAGATTGGAGGACAGCTTCTGTCCTCTGCTCCGTCCGCCAAAACAGACAGGATCTCCCGGTTGCTACCCACTTCAACTCTGCTTCCCACTCCAATTCAGATATGTCCATACATGGCCTCCTCTACTGCCATGATGAGGCTAAACTCAGGTTGGAGGAGCAACACCTCATCTACCGTCTAGGTAGTCTCCAGCCCCTTGGTACGAACATAGAATTCTCCAACTTCCGGTAATTCCCTCCCCCTCCCTTCCCCTATCCCTATTTCACTCTGCCCCCTCCCCCAGCTGCCTATCACCTCCCTCATGGTTCCGCCTCCTTCTACTACCCATTGTGTTTTCCCCTATTCCTTCTTCACCTTTCCTGCCTAACACCTCCCTGCTTCCCCTCCCCCACCCCTTTATCTTTCCCCTTACTGGTTTTTCACCTGGAACCTACCAGCCTTCTCCTTCCCACCCTCCCCCCACCTTCTTTATAGGGCCTCTGCCCCTTCCCTCTTCAGTCCTGATGAAGGGTTCTGGCCCGAAACGTCGACCCATCTTTTTCACAGATGCTGCCCGACCTGCTGGGTTCCTCCAGCGTGTTGTGAGTGTTGCTTTGACCCCAGCGTCTGCAGAGTATTTTGTGTTTTCTCTCTTCTCCCCCTCCCTTCGGGCCTGAAAGCAGGTACCATGAGGCTCAAGGACAGCTTCTACCCCAGTGTTATAAGACTACTGAAAGCCCCCCTTGTGCAATAAAGTGGGCCCTTAATCTGACGGTCTACCTTGCCCTGGCCCTCGCACCTTAATGCCTACCTGCACTGCACTCTCCCTGTAACTGTAACACCATTATCCTGCAAAGTTATTGTTTGCTCTTGCTCTACCTCAGTGCACTCGGTAATGGGTGGCATGCAAGTTTTCCATTGTGCCTCAGTAGATGTGACAGTATTAATATCTCATTGATTCCTATTGAAGATCCAACAGCTTAGACAGTGGATATGGAGATAATATTTTCTATAATGGGGGAATCTAGAGCCAGAGGGCACAGTCCCAGGATAGAGGGGTATCCATTGAGAACAGAATTTCCAAAGAAGAATTTCTTTAGCCGAGAGTAGTGAATCTGTGGAATCCATTGTCACAGGCAGCTGTGGAGAACAAGTCATTGGGTATATTTAAAGTGGAGGTTGACAAGTTCTTGATTAGTCAGGGTGTCAAAGGTTACAGGGAAAAGGCATGAGAATGGTGTTGAGAGGGACAATAAATCAGTCACGGTGGAATGGCACAGCAGACTCGATGGACTGAACGGCCTAATTCTGCTTCTATGTTTTAAGGCTAAAACAATTTACCAAACGATTCTATTTTTACTCTGAAGCGCCCCCTGGTGGAGGAATGGTGAATAACGTTTGGAGGGATGGAGGAATTTCTTCATTTTATATCCCAAAAGACTTTAGAATCTTGACCCTCCTCAGTTAAACTCAATTCAGAACAGTTTACAAACTCAAGGTCAAAGTTAAGTTTATTGTCAGACAAGTCCATGTGCGCACAGGTGCGGTGAAAAACTGACTTGCAGCAGCTTCACAGTAACAGAGTCATAACATTCACAAGAAAAATGTAAACGTGAATTAAACACAACTTTTACAAGAAAAGACACCAAACAGAAAAAGGAGTCAATGTAATGCAAAGTGGTCATAGTGTTGCTGGTGTGTAAATGATTATTGGCATTGGTTTATTATTGTCACATGTCCAGACATACAGTGAAAAGTTTGTCTTACATACTGTTCATACAGATCAAATCATTACACTGCGCATTGAGGTAGAACAAGGTAAAACAGTAAAAGAATGCACAATTAAGTGTAACAGCAGCTAAAGTGCAGTGCAACAGACTAGATCATAATGAGGTAGATGGTAAGGCTGAGTCCATTTTATTGTACAGGAGGTCTATTCAAGAGTCTAACTGCGAGGGTGGAATGTGCCGTGTCTGGTGACACCTCTTTCAGCCTTTTGTATCTTCTGCCAAATAGCAGAGGGAAGAAGAGAAAGTGTCAGAGTGGGTGCTGTTATGTACCCCTAGGGGTCATTTTTTTAATGGACTATACCTTTGAAAAGAAAGAGAGAGAGTTGTTCAACACAAACACCTTGTTAAAGAGAGAGAGAGAGGCGAAGACTGCTCACAGTTTGTTTATACTTTCTGCAAGGACACTGGCAGCTTCCAAGTTCTTACAGAGAGAGAAGGGAGGAGCTGCTTGATGGACAGCTGGTGTTCAGCACGGTGAGATAAATAGAAGGTCAGCTGATAGACCTACAGACACATGGTTTTGGACACTGAATGAGCTTTGTTGTGCCCACAGAAAAGGTGGGTTTTGGAGGAGCGATCAGGTGGATCGATCAGTGGCTCTTGCTGTGTGAAAAGGGTGTGACCGCTGGGGAGTTATTTGTGTGACCAACCCTCACCTGAGTTGATAATTCCACCCAGGAAGAACGGTCCCTTTTATTGCGGTCACAGTTGGTGACTTCTAAAGGATTTCGGAGGACAATGGGAAGATCGACAGCATCAGTTCACCTGAAGACTCAAATCTCTCCATCACTACTCAACTAAATACCATGAACTGAACTGAACTTTACTCATCATCGTAAGACTATCTATTTACCCCTAGACTTGAAGAAGCTTGGTTTTCATATATTTCCACACTTATATATTGCTAATCTGTTTGATTTATCTGCATTTATATTACTGTATTGCATAGTTACGAATAAATACCATTAGTTAATAACAATACCGGACTCCAAAGTGTTTTCCATTTCTGCTGGATCTTTAACCTGTCACGGGGTACGCGACAGTGCGGTCTTTAATTATATATAACGTTGCTATACTGAGGCCGTGATTAGGGCTGTGCTGACTCGTTCAAGAACTGAATGGTTGAAGAGAAGTAACTCACACAAAATACTGGAGGAACTCAGCAGGCCAGGCAGCATCTATGGAACAGAGTACAACCGACATTTCTGGCCGAGACCCTTCCTCAGGACTGGGGGAAGAAAGGAGTCAGAGTTAGAAGGGAGGGGTGGAAGAAACGCGAGGTGATAGGGGAAACTGGGAGGGAGGGGGTGAAGTCAAGGGCTGGGCAGTTGATTGGTGAAAGAGATACAGGGCTGGGGAAGGGGGAGTCTGATAGAAGAGGACAGAAGGCCATGGAAAAATGAAAAGTGGGGAGGAGCACCAGAGGGAGGCGATGGGCAGTCAAGCAGATGAGGTGAGAAAGGGAACAGGGGATGGGGAATGGTGAAAGGGAGTGCATTACCAGAAGTCTGAGAAGTTCATGTTCATGCCATCAGGCTGGAGGCTACCCTGATTTTCTCTTGTTTGTAGTTGACGGGAAGTGGCTGCTCCTGAACTGGTGGGGGGTCTGCGGGCTTCTGTCAATGGGAGCTGCAAGATGGCATGAAGATGGGAGGAAACTTTAATGATGGATGTTGGTTTCCTGTGACAGTGCCTCCTGATGGTGGGGAGGGATGTGCCCGTGATGTATTGGGCTGAGTCCACTGCTCTGTGTCTAAGTAAAAAAGGGCATCTGTAGACATTTGTTAGAGTGTTCAGTGACAAGCCAAACCTCCTTAACCTGCTGAAAAAGTAAAGATGCTGGCTCGACTTCCTTGTGATTACATCTGTGTGCTGGTCCTGGGCCAGGTCACTCGATATGTTAATGCCCAGGAGTTTAATGCCGTTGACTCTCCACTGCGAACCAACCCCGAGATCTCCTCTGTGGGAACCCTCCCCCACCTCTCCCCATGAGTCTGGGTGGTGAGGGACAGTCGCAGGGCTGCAGGCCGGGGAATTGGCAGACATCTTCAGGAGGGTGAACCCATGAAAAGCCTCCGGCCCAGGCAAGGTAGCTGGCCATATACTGAAGAGTCATTCTGATCAACTGGCTGGAGTGTTGACTGAGATCTTTAACCTCTTGCTTCAGCAAGCTGAAGTAACTACCTGCTTCAAGCAGGGTTCAATCGTACTGGTGCCTAAGATGAACATGGTAACCTGCCTCAACGACGATCGTCCAGTATCGTTTACATCCACAGTGATGAAGCATTTTGAGAGGTTGGTAATGAGACATAACAACTCCTGGCCAATTAGCAACTTGGATCCGTTCCAATTTGCCTGCTGGAGCCACGGGTCCACCGCAGATGTCATCTCAGTGGCTCTTCACTCAACCCTGCAACATTTGGACAGCAAAGATGCATACATCAGGATGCTCTTTATTGACTACAGCTCAGCGTTCAATACTATCGTCCCCTCAAAACTAATCTATAAGCTTCAAGACCTTGGCCTCAACACCTCCTTGTGCAATTGGATCCTCAACTTCCTCACCTGCAGACCCCAGTCATTTCAGATTGGCAACGACATCTCCTCCACAATCTCCGTCAGTAAAGGTGCGCCACAAGGCTGTGTGCCTAGTTCCCCTGCTCTGCTGGCTTTACACGTATAATATGACTGTGCGGCTATAAGCACAGCCCCGATGACATATTCACGTTTGCCGAGGACACCACTGTGCTATGCCTAATCAAAGACGATAACGAATCAGCACACAGGAAGGAGATTGAAAATCCGGCTGAGGGGCGCCACAACAACAAACCCTCACGTGATGTCAGCAAGACCAAGAAGCTGATTATTGACTTCAGGGGGAGAAAACGGAGGTCCGTGAGCCAGTCCTCGTGGGAGGATCAGAAATGGGGAGGGTCATCAACTTTAAACTCCTCGGCGTTATCATTTCAGAGGACATGTGCTGGGCCCAGCACGCAAGTGCAATTACGAAGAAAGCACGGCGGCGATCTCTACTATCTTAGGAGTTTGCGAAGATTCAGCGTGACGTCTAAAACTTTGACAAGCTTCGTAAGGTGTGTGGTGGAGGGTATATTGACTGGCTGCATCACAGCCTGCAATGGAAACACCAATGGCCTCGAACGGAAAAAAAAACCTACAAAATGTAGTGGGTACGGCCCAGTCCATCACCATTAAGCACGGAATGGTGTTGCAGGAAAGCAGCATCCATCATTAAGGTCTCTCAGCACGCAGATCATGCTCTCTTCTCGCTGCTGCTATGAAGAAGGTGGTACGGGAGCCTTAGGACCCGCACCTCCAGGTTCGGGAACTCTTCGACCAAAGGGGTAACTTCACTCGCCCCATCACTGAAATATTCCCACTAACTGTAGACATCGCTTTCAAGGGCTCTTCATCGCATGGTCTCGATATTTATTGCTGATTTATTTGCATTTGCACAATAAATAAAACTCCCAGTTACAGTTGATTCTATTACGGTTATTATTCTATTATGGACTTATTGAGTATGCCCGCAAGGAAGTGAATCTCAAGGTTGTATCAGATGACATGTCTGTACTTTGATAATAAATTTACTTTGAACTTTGATCTAGTTCGGCACGTCTCTGCGCTTCGGGCGCTCGGAGCAACCGATCGCGGCTCGACCGCACCCCCTGGTGGCCGTCACTGAGAGCAGCTTTATGTGCGGTGTGGTTCCGCGGAGAGTAAACCCGAACCGGTTTGGGATCCGGCTCAAGGTTGGTTGGTGGGTGGGTGGGGAGTGTGTGTGGAAAACTGCGTGTGTTTACCGCACAGTCTCACGATGCCGGACAGAAACAAGAAATCTGATGGCAGAGGGGAAGACGATGTTCCTAAAACATTTGTCTCCGAGCTCCCGCATCTCTTACCTAAGGGTAGCGATACGAAGGGAACATGTCCTGGTTGATGAGGGTCCTCAATGATGTACGCCTCTTGAAGATGTCCTCCATGGAGGGGAGACTTGTGCCCGTGAAGGAGCTGACTGAGTCTACAACCATCCCGAGCCTCTTGCAATGAGGTGTGGGACTTCAGGCTTCTGTACCTCCAACCCGATGGACCTGCGAGAAGATGGTGGGGCCTTAATGGTGATGTGTGCTTTGCATAAGACCATAAGACAAAGGTCAGCGCTAGGCCATTCGGCCCATCGAGTCTGCTCTGCCACTTGATCGTGGCTGATTTATTTTCCCTCTCAGCCACGTCCTCCTCGTAACCTTTAACTTCGTGCTTCACCCTTACTAATCAAGAACTTATCAATCTCTTTTTAAAATATACCCAAGTCATCTATCCGTGGCAATGAAATCCACAGATCAGCACCCTCTGGCTAAAGAAACCCCTCATGTCTGTTCTAAAGGGGCGATATTGCGTACTGAGGCTGTGCCTTCAGTCCTAAACTCTCGCACTGTTGGAAACATCCTCTGCATGTCCGCTCTCTGGGCTTTTCACAAGCACGAATGGACGTGTGTGAGAGGGATGTTTGTCCGTTTCCGTGAGTGTGCCCGTGTGTACGTGCAGCACTCTCACCACACACCGTGCTCACAGACTGAACCACTCTCCCGTTGCCCCCCACTCTCCAATATCAGTGCATCCTTTCCTAGACAAGGGGCCCAAAACTGCTCACAATACTCCAGGCGAGTCTTCACCAGTGTTTTATAAAACCTCAACATTACATCCTTGCTTTTATATTCCTGTCCTCTTTCTTCTACCAAAATGCATGATCATACACTTCCCAACACTATTCCATCTGCCACATCTTCACCCATTATCCTAATCTGACAAAGTCCTTTTGTAGTGTCTCGCCTTCCTCAAAACTAACTGCCCCTCCACCTATCTTTGCATCATCCGCAAACTTACCCACAAAGCCATCAATTCCATTATTCAAAACATTGATATATAACATAAAAAGAAACAGTCCCATTGCAGACCCTGTGGAACACCATTAGTCACCGGAAGCCAACCAGAAAAGGCTCCCTTTATTCCCACTTTGCCTCCTACCAACCAGCCAATACTCCATCAATGCTGATATGATGTTAAGCAGCCTCATGTGTGGCAACTTGTCAAAGGCCTTCTGAAAATCCAAGTACACAATATCAATTGATTCTCCTTTGTTTGTCCTGCTTTTTTATTTCATCAAAGAATTCCAATAGATTTGTCAGGCTAGATTTTTCCTTAAGGAAACCATGCTGGCTACAGCCTCTTTTATCATGTGCCACCAAGTACATCGAAAGCACATCCTTAACAATCAACTCCAATATCATCCCAACCACTGAGGTCAGACTAATTGGCCTATAATTTCCTTTCTTCTACATCTCTCCCTTCTTGAAGAGTGGAGTGACATTTGCAATTTTCCAGTCTTCCAGAACCATGTCAGAATCAATTGATTCTTGAAAGATCATTACTAATGCTTTCACAAGTTCCTCTTCAGCTACTTCTTTCAGAACTCAGGGATGTATACCGTCTGGTCCATATGACATATTTACCTTCAGATTTTTCAGTTTCCCAACAGCCTTCTCCCCGGTAATGGCAACTTCACACACTTCTGCCTCCTGACACTCTCGAACTTCCACCATACTGCTAGTGTCTTCCACAGTGAAGACTGATGCAAAATACTAATTCAGTTTGTCCACCATTTCCTTCTCCCCCATTACTACTTCTCCAGCATTATTTTCCAATGGTCCAACATCTGTTCTCACTTCTCATTTACATCTTTATATATCTAAAACAAACTATTGGTATCCTCTTTAATGTTACCTCGATTACCTTAGTATTCCATCTTTTCCTCCTTTGTCTTTTTTTTAGTTGCCTACTGTTAGTTTTTAAATCTTCCCATTCCTCTAGCTTCCCATTAAGATTTGCTCTATTATGTGCCCTCTCTTTTTTTTTGTTGGCTATGACTTCTCTTGTTAGCCACAGTTGTGTCATCCTCCTTTTAGACTTCTTCCTCTTTGGGATGTATCTATCCTGCGCCTTTCAAATTGCTCCCTGAAATTCCAGCCATTGCTTCTCTGCCATCATCCCTGCTAGTTTCCCCTTTCAATCAACTTTGACCAGCTCCTCTCTCATGCCTCCACTGTAATAATTATACAGCTGACTCTAGCTTCTCTTTTTCAAACTGCAGGGTGAATTCTATATTATTATGTAATTTATTATTCTTGTGTCTTGCACTGTATTGCTGTAACAATGCAACAAACGACACAACATACAGTACATTACTGTGCAAACTTTTTAGGCACATATGCATCTAGAATGCCTCAAACTATTGCACAGTACTGTATTTGTCAACGTGAAGTGGAAAGCGAGTTTGGAAATTTAGCGGGGAGCAAAGGCTGTTGGGAATGAAGAGGGTGGAGTGCTGGAGGGGGCGGGTGGGACAGGTGGCAGAGAAGGATCACCACGGGTGCAGAGACACCCAGGAAAGGTCATTTGATTCCAAACAATTGGCTTATTAATCATTACAGAACATCTCTCTAATGCTCCCTTCTCCCTTCCCATTTCTGAACCATGATTCCCCCTCTCCCTGCCCCCTTCCCACTCCCAGTCCACAAAAGATACCCACATCAGAATCAGGTTTATCATCATTGACATATTAGATTAGATTAGATTAGATTAGATTAGATTAGATTCAACTTTATTGTCATTGTGCTGAGTACAGATACAAAGCCAAAGAAATGCATTTAGCATCTGACCAGAAATGCAAAGAATAGTGTTATTTACAAAATAACTGCGAATAAAAAAGTGCTACAGTACACAAATATAAAAGTACTGAGACAGTACAATACGGATGCAATACTGCTTAGCACTGTGATGTGAGGTTCAGCAGGGTCACAGCCTCAGGGAAGAAGCTCTTCCTGTGCCTGCTGGTGCGGGAGCGGAGGATCCTGTAGCGCCTACTGGATGGGAGGAGAGTAAAAAGTCCATGGTTAGGGTGAGATGCATCCCTGATAATGCTTTTCGCCCTGCCCAGGCGGCTTTTATGGTAGATGTTCTCATTGGTGGGCAACTGGGTGCCGATAATCCGCTGGGCAGTTTTCACCACACGCTGGAGTGCTTTGCGGTCCGATACGGGACAATTGCCATACCACACTGAGATGCAGTTGGTGAGTTTGTTCTCAATGGTACAGCGGTAAAAGTCTGTCAGTACCCTGGGACAGAGGTGAGCTTTCTTCATGCTCCGCAGGAAATAAAGGCACTGTTGAACCTTTTTGATCAGAATGGAGGAGTTCAGGGACCAGGTGAGATCCTCGGAAATGTGGACACCAAGGAATTTGAAGCTTGATACATGCTCCACTACAGTTCCGTTGATGTAGACGGGGACATGAGTGTGACTGCTGGCATGCCTGAAGTCCGCAATGATCTCTTTGGTCTTCTGGGTGTTAAGGGCCAGATTGCTGTTGGCACACCATGCAGCCAGGTGCTGGACCTCGTCCCTGTAGGGCTGGACCTCATCCCTGTAGGCTGTCTCGTCATCCCCTCTGATCAGACCAACCACCGTGGTGTCCTCTGCGAACCTGATTATGGAGTTAGAACCATGTGCAGGAACGCAGTCATAGGTGAAAAGGGACAGATTAAAAATGTCCATGAAGACCCCGGCCAACTGCCCTGCACAGACTCTGAGCACATGGCCAGGTATTCCATCCGGACCAGCTGCCTTTCGTACATTCACCCTGCTCAGGGTGGGGCAAACATCGGAGGTGGAAAGTGAGAGAGACAGTTCACCAGGTGAGAGATCTGCTTTGAGGGTGACCTCCTTGTTCTCTCGGTCAACGTGAGCGTATAAGTAATTGAGCTCATCAGGGAGGGAAGCAGAGCTGGAAGGGGGCACAGTAGTAGGTGGTTTGAAGTCTGTAATGACCTGTATGCCTTGCCACATGTGCCGGGGGTCCAAGGAGTTGAAATGCTCCTCAATTCTCTGTTAATATATGTGTTTAGCCTGAGAGATTCCCCTCCTCAGGTTGGCCCTGGCTGAGCTGTAAGCCTCCCAGACTCCAGACCTGGAGGCTGAATCCCTGGCTTTGAGCAATAGGCGAACTTCTCTGTTCATCCATGGTTTCTGATTGGGGAAAACTTTTATTTGTTTTTGTGATGTCACTCTATTTACACACTTGTTGATGTGCTCAAGGACAGAGTTGGTATATAAATCGATGTTAATCTGAGAGTCTGTGGTGACATGGGCAGCAAATGCGCTCCAGTCTGTGTGCTGGAATGGGTGCTGAAGAGCAGCACCATGAAATTTGTTCTTGGAGTTCCTAGGGGTGAACGTGACCAATAACAAATAATCATACCGATGTCACGGCAAGAAAGCTCACTAGCACTTCTACTTACTAAAGAGGCTACGAAAATTCAGTACGTTCCCTTACACCATTACCAGTTTTTACAGATGCACCACAGAAAACATCCTATCCAGAGGGTCTCGGCCTGAAAAGGTTGACTGTACTTTTTTCCAGGGATGCTGCCTGGCCTGCTGAGTTCCTCCAGCATTTTGTGTGTGTTGCTGAGTCGAACTGCCCGAGATTCTACAGGATCTGGACAGAGTGAGTGTGGGGTGGCTCTCTCCCCCTGTGGAAAAATCCAGAATCATACAGCCCTTCGGCCCACAATGTCGTACTGGACTACCTAAAAAGTAAATCAAAACACTCAAAAAAAACCTAATCCTTCCATCTTTCTTGCATTCATGTGCCTATCTAAATCTCTCTTAAAAGCCTCTAATGTAGTTGCGTCTACCACCATACCAAGCAGAGCATTCCAGGCATCCATCACTCTGAGTAAAAAACTTAACCCTCACATCCCCTTTGAACCCAGCCCCTTCTGTCCTTCAATGCATGTCCTCTGGTATTAGACATTTCTACCCTGCAAGAAAGATATGCCCTATCTACTTTTCTATGCCTCTCAATCTTATAATTCTCTATCAGATCTCTCCCTCAGCTTCTGTCACTCCAAAGAAAATAACTCAAGTTTGTCCAGTCTCTCATGATAGCGCATGCCCTCTAAACCAGGCAGCATCCTGGTAACCCTCTTCTGCACCCTCTCCAAAGCCTCAACATCCTCCCTATAGTGAGGCGACCAGAACTATACACAATACTCCAGATGTGACCTAACCAGAGTTTTATAACGTTGCAACATAATCTCTTGACTTTTGAACTCAATGCCAAGCATTCCATGAGCCTTTTCAATCATCCGGTCAACATGTGTAGCTACTTGGAGCTGTGAACTTGGACTCCAAGATCTCTCTGCTCAGCCCTTCAACAGTGTACTGTCTCCTTGCGTTTGCTCTACCAAGGTGTAATACCTGATGTTTATCTGGTTGGAACTCCATCTGCCATTTCCCTGCCCAGATCTGCAACTGATCTATATTGCACAGTCTTCTGCACTGCTCGCAACTCCTCCAATCTGGTTATCATCTGTAAACTTCCTAACCCACCCTTCCACATTTCCATCAGGTCATTTATATACATCACGAACAGCAGAGGCCCCAGCACAGAGCCTTGTGGAACTAAGAGGATACCTGTTTATGACAGCCCTTTCTCACAAAGGGAGCTGAGTCTTCGGAGCTCTCTCCCTCAAATGGGGCACGGAAAGCAGAGTATGTGGGTGTTTCTATGGCAGGGGTGGGGGGTGGGAAGCATCCTTGGTAAATGAGGAGGAAGAAAGGTCAGGGGAGTGGGGTGGAGGTTTAGAGATTATGTTATCTTCATGATGGAGTCGTGTACATACAACAGGGAATCTAGTCTCTACCGACCAAGATTCCCATCTAAGCCAGTCCTTGTTCCATTTGCCTGTATTTGGTCCATGTCCCTCTGAACCTTTTCTAGCTATGTACCTGTCCAAGTAAATTTAAAATGTTGTTAATGTAGCTGACTCAACCACTTTCTCTGGCAACTCGTTCCATGTATGAACAACCCTCAGTGTGAGTAAGTTGCCCCTCAGGTCACTATTAAATCTCTCCCCTCTCATCTTAAACCTATGCTTTCTACTTTCAGGCTATCTACCCTGGGGAAAAGCCTCGGGCATCTTCCCTGTCTATGCCCCTCATGATGTTATAAACTTCTATAAGATCACTCAACGGTCTTAAAGACTCCAGTGAGAACAAACCCAACCTGCCCAATCTCTCCTAATAACCACAATCTTCCATTCCACCAAACGTGCTGGTGAGTCTCTTCTGCCTTCTCTCTCATGCTACACTCCCTTCCTGTAATGGACACACAATTCTCCAATCATGGTCTAGCCAGCGTTGCATCGGCCTCCAACATGACAACCCAATTCTGATGCCCAGTGCCTCAAACTATGAAGGCACCTGTGCCATACACCTTCTTCAGCTTCCTATCAGCAGTGTCTTTCCCAAGCAATCAGAATCAAGTGTATGATCACTGAAATAGATTGTGAAGTGCGTTGTTTTGTGGCAGCAGTACAGTGCAAGACATAAAATTACTGCAAGTTACAAAAGAAATAAATAGTGCAAAGGACAAATAGTGAGGGAGTGCTCAGGGACCATTCAGGAGTCTTCATGGCAGAGGGGAAGGAGCTGTTCCTAATGCGTCTTCAAGCTCCTGTGCCTCTTCCCAGATGGTAGTAATGAGAAGAGGGAATGTCCCGGAAAGTGAGGGTCCTTAATGATGGATGATTGAGACACTGCCTTTCTGTCAATGTCTTCAATGGTGGGGAGGGTTGTGCCGGTGATGGAGCTGGCTGAGCCTGCAGGCCTTTGCAGCCTCTTGTGATCCTGTGCACTGGAGCTTCATACCTGACAGTGATGCAATCAGTCAGTTGCTGCACACTGGTAGAAATTTGCAAGAGTCTTCGATGCCATACCAAATCCCCTCAGACTCTCAATGATGCCTTCTTTGTGATTGCATCAATACAAAGCTGGGCCCAGGATAGGTCCTCTGAGTTGTTGCTGACCAGGACTGGGAACCTGCTCGCCCTGTTCACTGCTGACCCCACAATGAGGACTGGCCCATGTCCTCACAACTCCCCCTTCCTGAAGCCCACGATCGACCCCTTGGTCTTGCTGACGTTGAGTGCAAAAGTGTTGTCACAATAACTCTCAACCAGCCAGTCTCACTCCTGTACCCCTCCTCGTCACGATCTGCGATTCTGCCAACAACGGTGAGGTCATCAGAAAATTTACAGAGTGTCTGAGCACAGCCATGTGTGTAGAGAGAGCAGAGCACTGGGCTAAGCACACATTCTTGAGGTGCAGCGATGTTGATCGTCAGGAAGGAGCACCAAATATGATCCCCTTATCCAAGGGATGATGTGCTGGCATTGGGAAGGATCCAGTGAAGGTTCACAAGAGTGATCCTGGGAATGAAACGGTTTATGTACAAGGAGCATTTGATGACTCTGGGCCTTTACTCACCGGAGTTTAGAAGAATGAAGGGACAATCTGACTGAAACCTATCGAATATCGAAAGGCTAGATAGAGTGGACACGGAGAGGATATTATAGTGGAGAGTCAAGGGCCATAGGGCAGAGACTCAGAATAAAAGGACATCCCTTTAGAACAGGGAAGAGGAGGAGTTTCTTTAGCCAGAGGCCACAGATGGTCATGGAGGCCAAATCATTGGATATATTTAAAGTGGAGGTTGATAGATGCTTGATTAGTCAAGGAGTCAAAGGTTATGGGGAGGTGGCAGAATGGGCTTGAGAGGAATAATAAATCAAACAAACTGGAATGGTGAAGCAGCTCAATAGGCTAAATGTCTTAATTCTACCCCTATGTATTATGATCATGTACATGAAATTTGTTTTGTGGCAGCAGTACAAGGCGGTAGATGGAGCTCGTCAGCCTGGGAAGGCAGTCCATCTAAGAGAGGGAAAACTCTGATTTCAAACCTCCGCTGCCTTGCGGCCATACCCACTTATGGGAAAGACTTTGGGAGTAAACCGAGGACAAATCCGGAGCTGGAGTCCCTAAGGCAGTCCGACGTTGCTTTCAACCTCGCTCTGGCAACTCCTGCGACGTCACTGGTGCCAAGTTGTACCAGCCCTTGCCCTTCCCTTGGACAACATCGGTGTCGTGGAGAGGGGAGACTTGCTGCATGGGAAACTGCCGGTCTTCCATACAACCTTGCCCAGGCCTGCGCCCTGGAGAGACCGAAGCAAGACCTTCCAGGAGCAGATCCATGGTCTCGCAAGACTAACGGATGCAATCCACAAAGCAATGAGAAAATAATTATCATAAATTGAAAATAAATGGTGTAAAACAAAATAATAAGTATGATAGTGTTCATGGGTTCACGGACTAGAACAGAAGCCACCAGTGGCCATTTTTCACAATGATTTCATTATAAGATTGCAACTGTAATTTTGATGCCAGCTAATTGGGTGAGTTTAATTGGAGTCACCACATTAATAGTAATTGGGGAACTTATGATCATTATCAAAATTTCAATGGTGTTTACGGGGTACACTAAGACATTTAACCACTGTTCCACCTCTGATTTTGAGGATCATCTTAATTCATCTTATCAGTAATCCATTTCCAAGATCTATCTGTGATTTCAAGAGGTGATTAATGGTGATTTTAATGTCAATTAAATGCAGTTAATTTAACTAAATATTTCAGTGGCGTTAACTCTAGTTGTCATAGGACAGAGCAGGTTATGGATCGACTGCAGATGAGGGCAAAGAAGTGGCAGATAGGAGTTTCATTCATCGGAGAAAGGTCGGCAGCTTTAAGTTCCTTGGTGTTATTTCAGAGAATCTGTCCTGGACCTAGCACGCAAGTACCATTACAAAGAAAGCACTACAGCACCTCTACTTTCTTAAAAGTTTGCAAAGGTTCAGCATGACAACTGAAACTTTGATGAATTTCCTTAGATGTGCGATGGAGAGTATATTGACTGGTTGCATCACAGACTGCTCTGGAAGCAACAATGCCCTTGTACAGAAAAGTAGTGGATATGACCCAGTCTATCACAGGTAAAGTTCTCCCCCACCACTGAGCACATCTACGTGGAGCACTGTTACAGGAAAGCAACATCTATCGCCAGGGACCCCCACCACCCAGGTCATGTTCTTTTCTCAGGGCTTCTATCAGGAAGGTGGTACAGGAGCCTCAGAACCCACACCACCAGGTTCAGAAACAATTATTACCCTGCAACCGTCAGGCTCTTCAACCAGAGGGAATAACTTCACTCAACTTTACTTGCCCATCACTGAACTGTTACACAATCTATGGACTCACCTTCAAGGACTCTTCATCTCATGTTCTCAATATTTATTGCTTATTTATTTATTATTATTATTTCTTATACAACTTCAACATAATGTCACATCTCCTGTATTCAATACTTTGATTTACGAAGACCAATGTGCCAAAAGCTTTCTTTACAGTCCTATCAACCTGTGACACCACTTTCAATGAGTTATGCACCTGTATTCCAGATCCCTTGGTTCTACCACACTCCCCAGTGCCCTATCATTCACCGTGTAAGACCTACCCTGGTTGGTCCTACCAAAGTGCAAAACCTTGCACCTGTCTGCATTGAATTCCATCTGCCATTTTTCAGCCCATTTTTCCTTGATAGTCTTCCTTGCTGTCCACTCCACCCCCAATTTTGGCATCATCCGCAAATTTGCCAATCCAGTTAACCCCATTATCATCCAAATTATTGATATAGATGAAAAACAACAACTGCTCCAGTACCAATCCCTGTCCACTCCTCTAATCACAGGCTTCCAGTCAGAGAGGCAACCATCTACTACCACACTCTCAAACAACAGAAATTCTGCAGATGCTTGAAATCCAAGAAACTCACACAAAACGCTGGAGGAACTCAGTGGGCCAGGCAGAATCTATGGAAAAGAGTGCAGTCGACGTTTCAGGCTGAAACCTGTCAGCAGGAGTGGAGAAAAAAAGATTTTAAAGGTAGGGGAGGGGAGGGAGGAACACAAGGTGATGGGTGTAACGGAGGGGGAGGGATGAAGTTAAAGAGCTGGGAAGTTGATTGGTGAAAGACTGGAGAAGAGGGAATGTAATAGGAGAAAACAGAAGGCCATAGAAGAAAGAAAATCGGGAAGGAGCACCAGTGGGAGGCAATAGACAGGCAAGGAGATAAGGTAAGAGAGGGAAAAGAGGATGGGAATGGTGAAGGAGAGAGGGGTTGCATTATCGGAAGGTCAAGAAATTGATGTTCATGCCATCATGTTGGAAGCTACCAAGACGGAATACAAGGTGCTGTTCCTCCAACCTGAGTGTGGCTTCATCACAACAGTACAGGAAGCCATGGATAGACATATTGGAATGGGAATGGGAAGTGGATTTAAAATGGGTGGCCATTGGGAGATCCTGTTTTTTCTGGTGGACGGAGTGTAGGTGCTCAGTGAAGCGGTCTCCAATCTGTGTTGGGTCTCACCGGGAGAACGGGACAGAGTGTATGACTCCGACAGACTCGCAAAGTATCGCCTCACCTGGAAGCACTGTCGGGGGTCCTGAATGGTAGTGAGGGAGGTGGTGTATGGTCGAGAGTAGCAGTTGCAAGGATAAGTGCCAGGAGAGAGATCAGTGGGGAGAGACGAATGAACAAGGGAGTCACATAGAAAGCAGAAAGTGGGGGGGGGGGGAGGGAAAGATGTCCTTGATGGCGGGATCCCAATTGGAGACGATGTAAGTTATGGAAAATTATGTGCTGGATGCCGAAGCTGGTGCGGCAGTAGGTGAGGACAAGAGGTGAAGATTAGTAGGGTGGTGGGATGATGGGGTGAGGGCAGCCATGCATGAAATGCAGTTGAGGGCAGTGTTGATGATGGAGGAAGGGAAGCCCTTTTCTTTGAAAAAGGGGGACATCTCCTTCGTTCTAGAATGAAAAGTCTCATCCTGAGAGGAGTTGCGGTGGAGATGGAGGAATTGAGAGAAGGGGTGGCGATTTTACAAGCAATAGTCCAGGTAGCTGTGAGAGTCCATGGGTTTATAATAGACATCAGTAGAGACAAAGAGATCGAGAAAGGGGAGGGAGGTGTCAGAAATGGACCAGGTAAATTTGAGGGCAGGGTGGAAGTTGGAGGCAAAGTTAATCATGTTGACGAGCTCCACATGTGTGCAGGAAGCAGCACCAATGCAGTCATCGATGTAGCGTAGGAAAAGTGGGGGATGGACATCGGTGTAGGCTTGGAACATAGATTGTTCCATGTAGCTGACAAAAACGCAGGCATTACTGGGACCTACGGATCTACGCAAGTGCCCATGGCTACACCTTTTGTTTGAAGGAAGTGTGATGAGCCAAAGGAGAAATTATTAAGAGTGAGAACATGTTCTGCTAGATGGAGGAGAGTGGTGGTGGAGGGGAAATGGTTGGGTCTGGTGTCCAAAATGAAATGGAGAACTTTGAGGTCTTCCTGGTGGGGAATGGAGGTGTACAGGGACTGGACATCAATAGTGAAAAAAAGATGATGGGGGCCAGGGCACTTGAAATCATTGAAAAGATCCAGTGTGTGAAGTGTCACAGATATAGGTAGGAAGGGACTGAACTAGGGGAGATACAACAGAATTGAGGTATGCAGATATGAGTTCAGTGGGGCAGGAACAAGCTAAAACAATGAGTCTATCTGGACAGACAGGTTGTGGATACCACAAAGCCAATGTCTAATCCAATTTACTACCTCATCTTGAACGCTGAATGACTGAGTCTTCTTGAACAACCCTCTGTGTGGGATCTTGTCAAATGCCTTGATAAAGTCCATGTAGACAACATCCACTGCTTTGCTTCCTGGTAACTTCCTCAAAAAACTCTAAGGTTGGTTAGACATGACCTATCTCGCACGAAGCCATGCTGACTATCCTTAATCAGTTGGTGACTATCCAAATACTCACATATCTGGTCCCTTAGAATAACTTTCCCACAAATGATGTCAAGCTCACCACCTTTTAATTTTCTGGCTATCTTCCAATCATCTGGTACCTCACCTGTCGCTAAGGATGAGTTAAATCTCTTTGCCTGGGCCCTGGCAGTTTCTGCACTTTCCTCCCGCAGGGTCTGAGGGAACACCTTATAAGGCCCTGGGGATTTATCCACCATAATTTGCCTCAAGACAGTAAACACCTCCTCCTCTGTAATCTGTACAGGGTCCATAAAGTTGATGCCGCTTTGCCTCACTTCTATAGACTCTGTGTCCGTCCCCTGAGTAAATGCAAGTGGAAAAAATTAAATTAAGATCTTCCCCATATCATTTGGCTCCATGCATGGATTACCTTTCTAATCTTCCAGAGGACCTTGCAATCCTTTTGCTCTTAACATATTAATAGAATCCATTAAGATTCTCCTTCACCTTTTTGGCTCGGGCAACCTCAGGCCTTCGTTTAACCCTCCTGATTTCTTTCTCTTGCATTTCTTATACTTCATAAGCACCTCACCTGTTCCTACTAGCGATGCATCTCCATTTTTTTTCCAATATCTCTTGAAAATCCATGTTCCCTACACCCGCTATCCTTACCGTTTATTCTGACAGATGCATACATGCTTTGGACTCTCAAAATTCGACCTTTTGCAGGTCTCCCACTTACCAAATAAACCTTTGCCAGAACATAGCTTGTCCCAGGCCACACTTACCAGGTCCTTTCTGATACCATCAAAATTGGCCTTTCGCCAATTTAGAATCTCCAGCCGTGGACCAGACCCATCATTTTGCATAATTACTTTAAAACTAGTGGCATTGTGATCAGTAGATGCAACATGTACCCCTACTCAAACTTCTGTCACCTGCCCTGTCTCATTCCCCCAAAAGCAGATAAAGCATCGTGCACTTTCTCATTGGGACTTCTAGGGACTGATTAAGGAAACTTTCCTAAACACGTTTGACAAATTCTATCCCATCTTGTCCTTTTACAGGATGGAAGTGCCAGTCAATATGTGGAAAGTTACAATCACCTAATATAACAACCTTATGTTTCTTGCAACAGTCCACAATCTCTCACAAATTTGGACCTCTAAATCCCTAGGACTGTTGGGTGGTCTATAATATAGCCCGATTAACGTGATCATACCTTTCTTATAACTCAGTTTCACCCATAATGTTTCACTAGACAAGTTCTCCAGCCCTTCCTGGCTGAGCACTGTCATGACATTTTCCCTGAACAGCATCACCACCCACTCCTCCTTTAATCTCTCCCGCTCTGAGTCTAGAACAAAGGAACCCTGGCACATTGAGCTGCCAGTCCCGCCCCTCCTGCAACAGTCTCACTAATGGCCACAATATCATAATTCCAGGTGTTGATCAATGCCCTGAGCTCGCTTCCTACAATACTTCTTGCCTTCAAATATACACAGCTCAGAACATTAATCGCACCATGCGCAATCTTTTGGTTCCTGATTTTGTCTGAGGTCTTGACCACATGACGCCACAACATCTCCATTATCTGTTCCAGCACCCTGATTCCCATCCTCCTGTAACACCGTTTCAACTATCCACCCCCCGCCACGGATAGAGGGTGAGCCAGATCCTGGAGCTGAGTAGGGAGGTGCTTAATGAAACAGGTTGTGGTGGGGTGGGGAATGAGGGCACAACTGGGGAGACAGAAGTTCCCATGGACTCAGAGAATTCAATTTTTAAAGTCTGTCCCGAGCCTTTGTGGCCCATCAGGCCCGTGCTCATGCCGGTTTCTGTGGCGTGAAGCGACTGAGAGTACAAGACTTCCCCCCACTCCCCATCCCGGATAGGACGCCAGTCTATTGCGAGGTTAACCCCCAGTATTTGCCGGTACCCATTTTCAGCTGGGTGGACTGGAATGGACTGGAGCAGTGTGTGGTTAAGTGCACTTGGTTAAGTGTCAAAGACAGAACATGCCAAGGCTCGATCCCACGACCTTCAGATCGTGAGCCCAATGCCCTAACCACTTGGCCACGCGCCACACCAGAGAATTCAATGCTTACCTCAAAGTGCTCTGTGGGAAGATGAGATGTTCCTCCTGCTATTCGAGACATTGGTGAGACCTCATTTGTGTGTAGGTTTCATCACCCATCTACAAGAAGGACATCATTAAGCTGGAGAGGGTACAGGAAAGATCCACAAGGACGTCACCAGGTCTGGAGGGGTTAAGTTACAAGGGGAGACCAGGCAGGCTGGCACTGTTTTCCCTGGCGTGAAGGAGACAGAGGGGTGACTTTACAGAGGTTTATAAAACCATGAGGGGTGTTGATACGGTGCAAGGTCACAGTCTTTTCCCCAGCGGGGGCGGGAGTCTAAAACTAGAGGACACAGGTTTAAGGCAAGAGGGGAAATGGCATTTTTCCACTCTGTGTGACTCTGTTAACTAGAATTACAATCAGGGACTGAGAAATCCAACAAGACTCCAATGATCCCATTTCCCTATTTCCCACTCCTTTTAAAACCCAGTTTTCTGCTCCCTTTAATGTACCATCTGGACCCCATTTCCAGCTCCCTTAAAACTCACCAGGTTCACTGGGAATGATCATTTAATTGCATAATGTAAAAATAAATTTTAATCGTGTTTTCCCTTTGGTGCCCCCATATTCCAGTCCATCAACCCGCAGAGTGCTGGATTAGTGCAATTTTCCGATGGACTCTATCGTCCAGCCCTGATTAAGTTCAGTGGAGCACACTGTGCTATCTCCAGTTGCAACCCAATTAAAATCTCGACAACATTCCCAAGTGAAATCACTTCAAAAAATATTCTGAATTAAAATCACCTCTCTATACGCACAATTGAAATCAGATAAACCCAAATAAATTTGTCCTTTAATGCAAATCTAAGGTTATCCCTGTGAAGGATAGAGGTCTGAGTACATAGTTAAAGTGCAAATTATACTTACTTGTGATCTCTCTAATTATGTATTGTAATAACAATGATTATAATCACATCTGCTTCTTGAAGTTGAAATCACCTACATAACTAATTAAACTCACGTTAATCACATTTGATAACTAGAGATAAGTGTAATTACAATCACTGATTAAAGTCACAGTACTGACTTCAATGAAAATCACTGGTCCAGATTCGATTGTGACATGAGCGAGAGAGAGAGAGAGAGACAGACCCATCCCCTTCTAGTGACAGAGAGTATTAGAGACAGTGAGGGTGAGAGAGAGTGATCTGTAGGTCTCCCTGGAGTCTCCAGTTCCCTCCCACGTTGCAAAACCACAGCATGCGGTTATGGGTGGGTTTATTGGCCGCTTTGAACACTGCCCAACCACACCCTCCTCCCCGCCATGTGGTGTATTGATGAAGGGTAGTATCTGGGGGTAAGATGGAGGCAAGTTGCAAGGGGAATTTTGAAGGGGAGAAGAGGATGAGGAGATTTCTATGCTGGGGTGGGTCAGTATGCACTTGATGAGCTGAATAATGTTTTTTTTTGCAATTGTTCTATTTGCAATTTAGCAGTTGCCTTCAAAATTGACCTTAGAAAGCTCTAGTAGCAACTACTGGAGGATAGGCCTACTGGGGGATAGGCCGCTGACCTGGGCCAGTCTTTCAAGTTGTCTCCACGAAGGGTAGCCCGTCTTCTTGGCGTATTATCTCCCCCCCCCATCCCCCGGGATGAGGTCTTTGTAGCTTCTTTTAGTGTTTTTGTAGCTTGGGGCTTTTAACGGATGGAGTTGTTAGCCCCATGTCCAACCCTCTTCCTTTCACAGTCAGGCTTGGGACTGTCCATGGTAGAGTTATTAATGACAAGATATCAATTAAAATCACCAATCCAATTGGAATGATCCCAAGACAGCTCCAGTCAAAATCAACCAGTGATAATTCAGTGACAGCTGGAGGGCCTCCAATTAAAAACTCTCAGTGATGACCAACAGAAATTACCATTAAAACTCCAATTCAAACCACGCCGTGGTAATTAAATTCACCCAGAGATTTTTCTGATTGACAGCCAATTAATATCTCCCAGTGATGACACTAATTCCCATCACCATCATAACACAAATCAAAAGCACCCAGCAACGATTCAAACTAAGATCACCTAGACACGCAAGAGATTCTGCAGGTGCTGGAAATCTGGGGCAGCACACACACACAAAGAACTCACATCGGGAAACTGAACAGTCAATGTGCTGTGCCAAGACCTGATTAAAATCAGTCAGTGATAGGAGGCCCCCTGTTGGTCAAGGTCGACCATGGATGTTGTGTCATAGTTGTCTACATGATATGCCAGTCAGTACGCAAGCCAGGGCAGTGTGATATGGAGAGCGAGCCGTTACCCATGCAGTTGATGAATCCAATGGATCAGCAGAGGCCGATACAGTTTGGCACCAATGGCATCGCAGGAGTTGCAAGTCAGCCACTTGGCCCCACTCATCCATACTGACTGTCATGCTGTCTAAGCTAATCCCATTTGGCCCAGATCCCTCTAATCCTTTCCTATCTATGTACAGTCCAATTACTTTTAAACCATTCAATTGTGGTTGCCTCTACCACTTCCTTTGGCAACTCATTCCATTACCCACCACCCTCTGGGAGAAAAAGTTTTATCTCAGGTCTCCTTTCAACCTTTCCCCTCTCGCCTTAAACCCGAGCCCTCTAGTTTTAGACTACCCCTGCCCCTGTGACCTTGCACCTTATCAACACCCCTCATGGTTTTATAAACCTCTATGAGGTCATCCCTCAGCCTCCTTCACTCCAGGGAAAACAGTCCCAGCCTGTCCGGTCTCTCCTTATAACTCAAACCCTCCAGTCCAGGTGACGTCCTCGTGAACCTTTCCTGTACCGTCTCCAGATTAATGATGTCCTTTTTGTAACTGGGCGATGAAACCTGCACAAAATACTCCAAGTGAAGTCTCACCAATGTCTCGAACAGCAGGAGGAACATCTCATCTTCCCACAGAGCACTTTGAGGTAGGCACTGAATTCTCTGACTCCATGGGAACTCCTGTCTCTCCTTGCTCCCCAGCTGTGCCCTCATTCCCCACCCCACACCTTGTTTCGTTAAGCACCTCCCTGATGCTCAGCTCCGGGACCTGACTCACCCTCTCTCAGTACGGGGGGAGGGGTGGGGGGAAGCTTTATCTTCCTCTGCAATCCTCTGCACCAGGATCTGTAACCCCACCCTCCCTTCACACGTCGCAGGGTCCCGGACCCAGAATGGTTAACGGGATCCTCTTCCTGTGTTTGTTGTTCATTGGCTGGGTCCCTCCACTGTTTTCAGAACATAGAACATGGAGTGTAGCCCAGTCCACAGAACATAGAACACAGAACACAGAACACAGAACACAAAACACAGAGCACAGAGCACAGAGCACAGAACAGTCCATGGAACACAGAAGAGTACAGCACAGGGACAGGCCCGTCAGCCCATAATATCTGTGCCAAACACAATGCCAAGTTCAACTAAATCCCTTCTGCCTGAACGTGATCCATATCCCTCCATTCCTGCACATCCCTGTGTCTAACAGTCCCTCAAACACCTCTGTCATATCTACCTCCTCCACCAGCCCATTCCAGGCACCCATCACTCTCAGTGGAAAAATTTATGCAATCTTATATTAGACATTTTCACCCTGGTGAAAGGTACCAGCTGTCTACTCTTCCTAGGCCCCTCAGACCAGATCTCCCCTCAGCCTCGGCTGCTTCAGGGAAAACAACCCACATCCGTCCAACCTCTCGTTACGGCTCATGCTCTAATTCAAGCAGCGTCCTAGCAAACTCCTTCTGCACCCTCTCCAAAGCCTCCACGTCCTTCCTGTAATCTGATGACCAGAACTGCACAAAGTACTCCAAGCGTGGCCGAACCAAACTTTTATACAGCTGTACGTTGCTTCTTGACTTCAGAAGAGAAGCGGGGAGAAGAGGTGAACTGTGGTGACTGGGGATTCTTTGGTTCGGTGTTCCATGGACAAGAATGAGATTCCCGGATGTTACGTTGCCTCCTGGGTGCCAGAGCCTGGGACATCTCTGATTGAGCTCTCGGTATTCTTAAGTGGGAGAGGGAACAGCCAGATGTTGTGGTCTATGTAGGTACCAAAGGCATACACTAGGCAGGAAGAGTGACAAGGTTCTGCAAAAGGAGTTCAGGGAGTTAGGTGCTAAGTGAAAGGGCAGGACCTCCAGGGTTGTGATCTCAGGATTGCTACCCATGCCACGTGCTAGAGAGGCCAGAACTAGGAAGATGATACAGTTTAACTCATGGCTAGGAGTTGGTGTAAGAGGGAGAGCAGATGATTGTGCTGTCTTCCAGGGAAGGTGGGACCTGTACGGAAGGGACGGTTTGCACCTGAACTGGAAGGGGACTGATATCCGAGTGGGAAGGTTTGCAGGGAGCAGGTTCAGGAGCCTGAAGACACACACTCAACATTTTAGGAACAGCTTCTTCCCTCCACCATTAGGTTTCTGAACAGTCCGTGAACACTACCTCACAGCTCCCCTTTCCATTACTTATTTCCAAAAGCAAATTGATGGTAATTTTTTATGTCTTGAAGTGTAGTGTAGCCATAAAAGAAAATTCCATAACACAGAGCTGATTCTGACATCTCCAGTTGAAATGACTGAGATACAACAGAACAGCAACCAATTAAACTGGTAACAACAATTAAAGTCTGACTGACAAAGTCTCCTAAAACCGTTGTGATAACTCAAGTTCTGCTATCTCCAGCTAAAATCAGTTTTTAAATCGCTACAATTAAACTCTCCGGAATATATCCAGTTAAAGCCCTGAGTTAACTCTAGTTAAAGTCACTCTCGGATACCACTAACTAAAATCACCCAGATCCCTCTGATTAGAACATAGAAGAGTACAGCACAGAAACAGGCCCTTCAGCCCACAGTGTTGTGCTGGTCCAATTAAATTAGTAATCAAATGGGCAGCCTATCTAATCCCCTCTACCTCTATCACTATTCCAGGCAATGCATTCAGGAATCCATCACTCTCTCGACTTCAATGCATGCCCTCTGGAATTAGACATTTCAAACTTGGGGACGAAGGTACTGTTTGCCTGATTTATCAATGCACCTCATAATTTTATAAATCTGTTTCAGATTTCCCTTCAGCCTGTGCCTTTCCGGAGAAGACAACCCAAGCTGGTCCAACCTCTTTTCAACTATTCCTTTATAACTACAGTGTTTTCATTTCCTTCAGCGCCAATGTCATTCTCTGTAATGAATTGTTCTATCGGCTTTGATGAAGGCAGACACAAACCTTTTGTTCAATTTCTCTGCCTTTTCCTCATACCCCAGTATGTCAGTCACGTAAGGGACCCGTGTTAGCCTTTGAAAACCTCCTGCCTTTTCTACGCAAATTTCTTGTTCTCACATTTCCAGCAGGGGAACTTCCTGCTCTCCTAAATGACTATATGGAATATTTAGCATGGTCCAAAATTTTACCAGGCCATAAGACATCGGATCAGAATTTGTCCCATTGATACTGGTCCACCGATTTCTTATCAACCCCACTCTCCTGCCTTCTCCTCGTAACCTTTTATGCCCTGACTAATCAAGAACCAGACAACCACTTTAACTATACCCAATGACTTGGCCTCCACAGCCACCTGTGGCAATGAATTGCACAGATTTACTGCCCTCTGGCTAAAGAAAATCCTCCTCATCTCTGGTCTAAAGGGACATACTTCTACTCTGACGCTGTACCCTCCAGTCCGAGACTTTCCCACTACTGGAACCCAAAATACGCAGTACTACATGGGGATACACAGAGCCTAGACTCCCCCACTGTCGGAAACATCTTCTCCATCCACTCCGTCCAGGCCTTACAATATTTAATAGGTTTCATTTCTTCTAAACTCCAATGAGTACAGGCCCAGAACCATCAAGTGCTCTTCATACATTAACCCTTTCATACCCAGGATCATTCTTGTGAATCCCCCCACCGCCCCCCCAGACCCTCTCCAATGCTAGACATCCTTTCTTAGATAGGGGACCCAAAACTGCTCACAGTTCTCCAAGTGTGGTATAAAATCTCACAAAGGGACGTCTGGCTAGCTATGTTTGCCCCCTATCCCCTCTGGCAGCCTTATCATTGGATCAAAAACAATGTGCAATTTCTCTCAATGGACACAAAGTGCATTTGCTGCTCCTCAGCTGCCCAGGAGGAGATAGTACGTGCACTCCACATCCACCACATTACCTCTACCCCATCTAAATGCATTAGAGTATAGGTAGGCATAGAGAAGGTAAGTAGCAGCTGTATAAAGCTCTGCTGAGGGTGTAGCTCGGGTACAGTGTGCAGTTCTGGTCACCCTGTAACAGGAAGGATGTGAAGGCTTTGACGAGGATGTAAAAGAGGTTCACCAGGATGCTGCCTTTTCCAATCCCTCATCTACAAGGCACCAGACAGGGGGGTGATTGGGCACTCCCCATTTGCCTGGGTGTGTACAGCTTCAACAACTCTCAAGACCCTGAACACTGTCCGGTTCAGAACAGCCCACTCAATCAGCATCCCACCCAAACTCTCCAAAACACTCCCTTCCTCCACCACCTCACCCCCATTGGAAATCAGTCAGTTTTCCTTCCTCGTAACTGGGTTTCAACCCAACAAACCCACTCAACAGATCTGTGACAGCACGTTCCTCACACGGACTAGGGTGCTGCAGGAGCTCTCAATAACCCCCCATAACTTCCTGAAGGGGAGTGTGGATTCAGTCATCAATTTTGTAGTCGGCTAATCCCACTAAACCTATTTATGTTCTTTGAGCTGGCTTCTTTGTCCCAGTCAGTGTCTGTACACACACACACTCACACAACGTATATATAAACACATACATTCACACAAGTATATATACAGACACACACATATATAGACACAAATACATACACACACTTGCAAATACACACTCACACATCTCTACACAGATGTACATATGACACTCTGGTTGCGTCGGCTGTGTAAGTCTCGGGAAGACACCCTCTGACCTCGCCAAACATGGGAGATTAAAGTGCAAGCCCCCCCCCCCAAATCCTCCTGTTTGTGTGGATGCTGTGTGATTCGTTACCCTGTTACAAATCAGTACCACAAAATAACAGACACTACACCGCATACAGTTAAAAGAGTAACTTTATAATTCTTAATGTGACTACAGGGTTAGTGAAGAAAAAGCGAAAAAAGAAACAGGCCCATTTTAATGAAACAGTCTAACGTGCACAAGTTGGAGCTCACAGTTTCCCCGTCGCCGATCCTCCTTCGATCTCCCCCGGGCTTCACCGAATCCACACCGGGTCGACTCCTCCAAACGCTTCTCTCCAGCGTCTTCTCTCTTCTCCCCTCTCAAAAGCCCCAAAGCCAACCTTAGTGTCCCTCACCAGAGAAACCTCCCCCGAATCCATTCATCCAGAATAGATGGCGCATAGTTCTCCTATCTCTTATCTCCAACAGTAACCCAAACAAGCAGCTTACTCAGAGAACAGTAGAGCATAACAGAGAAAAATATGAACCATGTGAACCAGGGTATTACATACATATAGACATGCATTCACACACATACTGTATATATACAGACACACAGGAGTAAATATAAACACACACACAAACACAAGCATATACACACAAGCATGTGTATATGTAAACACATGTATACATATACACAAACATAACTATACACACACATATATACAGACACACATACTCAAGTACCTTAGCACACACATGCACATATATGCATATGCACACGTAGAAGTAAAAATACACACACACATATATCTATAATTTACACACACAGTATATATACACACATTCTCACATGCATATATACAGACACACACACATATATATATATACACACACACACATACTCATTCACACACACATGCATTTATATATAGACACATATATGTATACAGGCAAAAGAACACACATATGTATTCAGACATGTGTATATATAAACACAGATATACACACATGTACATTTACACACAAACACATACATACACAGATACACCTACAGATATGTATACATGCACATGTATATACTCTCACACGTATATACGCACACACATACACACATGCACGTACATACACGTGTGAGTATACACATATGCACATGCGTATACACGTACGCACACGCATATACACACATATGTACATGCATGTATATATACACGTGTGTACATACATGTGTTTATATACATATGTGTACGCATGTGTATACACACATATGTATATACACACACGTCCATACACACTCATGTGTATACACACACACATCCACACACTCACGTGTATACATACACGTCCACACACTCACGTGCATACACACACTGACATGTATAGACACACGCACATTATGTATATTGAATAGATTAAAAAAACATACAAAAACAGAAATACTGTATATTAAAAGAAGGTGAGGTAGTGTCCAAAGCTTCAATGTCCATTTAGGAATCAGATGGCAGAGGGGAAGAAGCTGTTCTGGAATCGCTGAGTGTGTGCCTTCAGGCTTCTGCATCTCCTACCTGATGGTAACAGTGAGAAAAGGGCATGTCCTGGGTGCTGGAGATCCCCAACAATGGACTCTGCCCTTCTGAGACACCGCTCCCCAGAGATGTCCCGGGTACCCTGCAGGTTAGTGCCCAAGATGCAGCCAACTAGGTCGTGACCAGTAGCCCCTCCAGACCAGAATGTAATGCACCCTGTCAGAATGCTGTCTATGGTACAGCCACAGAAGTTTTTGAGTGTATTTGTTGACATGCCAAATCTCTTCAAACTAGTGTAGCCGCTGTCTTGCCTTCTTAATGATTACATCAATATGTTGGGACCAGGTTAGATCCTCAGAGACCTTGACACCCTGGAACGTGAAGCTGCTCACTCTCTCCACTTCTCATCCCTCTATTGGTATTGGTAAACATGCACGTGTATGTACACACACATATACACACATCAGTGTACACATACGTACACACACATATCCATGTATTTATACACACGCATGTATACACATATACACACAAATGCACATAAACACAAGTATATATGAGTGTGTATATATGTGCATTTATATATACACATTTGTACATGTGTGTATATATGCGTGTATATATACACATGTGAGCATGTGTCTATACTTGTCTGTGTGTATACATGTGTGTATTGACGTGTCTGTGGGTATCTATCAGATTGCATATGAGTGTGTGCATGTATTTGTATATACACATACTTACACGTATATTTACACACCTACGTATACACACACATTCACACAAGTATACACACCCACACATTTACAAACGTATATACACAGACACGACAATGCACACACTCACACACATATACATAAACACATATATAAACAAATGTATTCACACACATACACAGGTATATACATACAGACATGCACATATAAATATATACACACACACACACACACATATACACATGTACATAGACACACACATGCAGAATCAGAATCAGGTTTATTATCACCGGCATATGACGTGAAATTTATTAACAGCAGCAGCAGTTCAATGCAATACATAATCTAGCAGAGAGAAAATAATAATAAAATAAAAACTAATAAATAAACAAGTAAATCAAATACATGTACTGAATTGATTTTTTTTAATGTGCATTTAATAGAAATATTATATATTAAAGAAAAAGTAAGGTAGTGTCCAGAGCTTCAATGTCCATTTGGGAATCAGATGCAGAGGGGAAGAAGCTGTTCCTGAATCGTTGAGTGTATGCCTTCAGGATTCTGTACCTCCTACCTGATGGTAACAGTGAGAAAAGGGCATGTCCTGGGTGATGGAGGTCTTTAATAATGGACGCTACCTTTCTGAAACGACGCTCCCTAAAGATGTCCTGGGTACTTTGTAGGCTAGAGCCCAAGATGGAGCTGACTAGATTTACAACCTTCTGCAGCTTCTTTCGGTCCTGTGCAGTAGCCCCTCCATACCAGACAGTGATGCAGCCTGTCAGAATGCTCTCCATGGTACAACTATAGAAGCTTTACAGTGAATTTGTTGACATGCCAAATCTCTTCAAACCCCTAATGAAGCATAGCCGCTGTCTTGCCTTCTTTATAACTACATCAATATGTTGGGACCAGGTTAGATCCTCAGAGATCTTGATGCCCATGAACTTGAAGCTGGTCACTGTCTCCACTTCACACAAACGTACACACACGTGTATATACACACACATGCACGCACACCACATACATGTACACACATATACATATGTACACACACAAATGTATGCACCTACACATGTGTATATATGCATGCATATATAAGCATACACACTTGTTTGTGTATCTGTGTGTTTGTATGTGTTCGTGTGTGTTTACATGTATGTGTGTATATTGACGTGTCTGTGCATACATACGTGTATGAGTGTGTACATGTATTTGTATATACACGCACAGATGTGTATATATACACACACATATATATATATATGTATACTCACACACATATGCCTGCATATGTGTGTATATACACACACGCATACACACACATGTATACAAAACAGATAAACACACGTATACACAGACACATGCATATATACACATGTATAAATACACAACTCATTCCCCTGTTTATAAACAAACGTGTGTGTGTGTGCATATGTGTGTGTGTGTATACACACACATACATACACACACACACACAAAATGATATGTGTGCACACACGTGTATGTATGCAATCACAGGGTTATATGCATGTATATAGCACACATACTATATGTGCACACATGTATATACACACACTATATATACACACAATCATATATACTATACACATACGTATATATACACTATACACACACACATATACATAAAAGCACACACATAGGTATACACTCACTTATATGAAACACCCTGGTTTCCTTGGCTGCGTAAGTCTCAGGAGGACACTCTCAAGTCCCGCCAAACTCATGAGATTGAGATGGCTCATTCCACACCCCAAACCCCGGTTTTGTGTGGATGCTGTGTAATTTGCTACCCTGTTACAAATTAGCTCCATAAAATTACAGACAGTTCCCTGCATACAATTAAAGGAATTATATTTATGAACCTTAACTTAACTAAAGGGTTAGTAAAGAATAACAAAAAGAAAAGGGCCCATTCTAGTTAAACAGTCAAACGTGCACAAGTTGGAGCTCATCTTGAACTTCTCTAACACTGACGCACTGGAAGGGTGCTTATGTGAGAATGCTGTTCTTGGACTACAGTTCATCATTCAACTCCATAATTCCCTCCAGGCTCAACAAGAAGCTCAGAGACCTCGGCCTTCACCCTGCCTTGTGCAGCTGGATCCTGGACTTCCTGTCAGATCGCCGGTAGGTGGTAAGAGTGAGCTCCCTCACCTCTGCCCCTCTGATCCTCAACACAAGAGCCTCTCAGGGCTGTGTCCTAAGCCCCCTCCTTTACTCTCTGCATCTCCATGACTGTGTGGCCACTCACTACTCCAATCTCTGAATTAAGTTTACTGATGATACTACACTGATTGGCCTAATCTCAAATAATAATGAGGCAGCCTACAGAAAAAAACTCATAACCCTGACACAGCAGTGTCAAGAAAACAACCTCTCCTTCAATGCTGCAAAAACAATGGAGTTGGTTATGGCCTACAGGAGGAATGGAGACAGGCTAACCCCTATTGACATCAATGGATCTGGGATTGAGAGGGTGAACAGCTTTAAGTTCCTCGGCAGACAGCACCAAGGATCTCATGTGGTCTGTAGACACCAGCTATGTGGTGAAAAAGGCACTACGCCTCTTCCACCTCAGATGGTTGAAGTTGTTTAGTATGGGCCCCCAAATCTTTTCTGCAGGGGCACAATTGAGAGCATCCTGACTGGCTGCATCACTGCCTGGTATGGGAACTGTACTTCCCTCAATCACAGGACTCTGCAGAGAGTGGTGTGAACAGCCCAGCGCATCTGTAGATGTGAACTTCCCATGATTCAGGACATTTACAAAGACAGGTGTGTAAAGAGGGCCCAAAGGATTACAGGGGCCCCAAGTCACCCCAATCACAAACTGCTCCAGCTGCTACCATCCAGGAAACGGTATCGCAACATAAAAGCCAGGACCAACAGGCTCCGGAACAGCTTCTTCCACCAGGGCATCAGACTGATTAATTCATGCTGATACAATTGTATTTCTATGTTATATTGACTGCCCTGGTGTACATACTATTAATTACAAATTACTATAAATTGCACATTGCTCATTTAGACAGATATAACATAAAGATTTTTACTGCTCACATATATGAAGGACGCTAAGTAATAAAGTTAATTCAATACTTACACGTACACACACACACACATAAACATATGCGTGTATATATGCTCAGATTCATGCACACATACACACATGCAAATGTATAATTACACTCGGACAAATGTATATCCACGTGTATGTATGTGTGTGTATATATATACACATACACGTGCACACATGCATATATAAAAATAGATAAAACATGTATAAAGACACTCAAGTATATACTCATTCATGTATATACACATATACACACGTATAAACACGCATGTATATATAAACATACACAAAGACGTGTATATGCACATACAGTATATATACACACATACATATATTATATATTTATATATATATATATATATATATACACACACACACATGCAAACACACGTATCCACTTATCTACAGACACACGTATATTAACACACACACAAGCGTAAATATAGTCACACACCTTCCCACAAAAAGACCCTAATAGGTATTATCTACAGGCCCCCAAGCAGTAGCATGGATATTGGGTGCAAGTTGAATAGGGAGTTAACAATGGCACGTGGCAAAGGAAATGTTGCAGTAGTTATGGGGGATTTCAACATGCAGGTGAACTGGAAAAAACAGGTTGGTACTGGACCCCAGGATAGGGAGTTTGTAGAGTGCCTACGGGATGCATTTTTAGAGCAGCTTGTATAAGAGCCGACCAGGGATAAGTTTATTCTGGATTTAGTGTTGTGCAATGAACAGGATTTGATAAGTGATCTTGAAGTAAAAGAGCCATTAGGAGGTAGTGACTATAATATGATAAGTTTTTATCTGCGAGTTGAGAGGGATAAGGGCAGATCAGAAGTGTCAGTATTGCAGTTGAACAAAGGAGACTATGGAGCCATGAGGGAGGAGCTGGCCAAAGTTGACTGGTCAGATATCCTAGCAGAAAAGACAGTGGAATAGCAATGGCAGGTATTCTTGGGAATAATGCACAAGGTGCAAAATCAGTTCATCCTCCGGAGAAGAAAGGATTCAAAGGGGGGAAAGTGGCCACAGTGGTTGACAAAGGAAGTCAGAGATAGCACAGCATTAAAGAAGAAGTATAACAGAGCTAAGGTGAGTGGGAAGACAGATGATTGGGAAATTTTTAAGAAGCAACAGAACTTAACTAAAAAGGCAATACGGGGAGAGAAAAATGAGGTATGAACGCAAACTAGCTAGGAATATAAAGGCGGATAGCAAAAGTTTTTTTTTAGGTATGTGAAGAGAAGGAAGATAGTTAAGAACAATGTTGGGCCCTTGAAGAATGAATTGGGAGAAATTGTTATGGGAAACAGAGAAATTGCAGACGAATTTAATAAATACTTTGGATCTGTCTTCACTAGGGAAGACACAAGCAATCTCCCAGATGTATGGATGGGCCAAGGACATAGGGTAACAGAGGAACTGAAACAGATTGACATTAGGAAGGAAACGGTGATGAGTAGACTGATGGGACTGAAGGCTAACAAATCCCCAGGTCCAGATGGTCTGCATCCTAGGGTACTAAAGGAGGTGGCTCTGGAAATTGCAGATGCATTGGTGATCATTTTCCAATGTTCCTTAGATTCAGGATCAGTTCCTGAGGATTGGCGAATGGCTAATGTTATCCCACTTTTTAAGAAAGGAGGGAGGGAGAAAACAGAGAACTATCGCCCTGTTAGCCTAACATCAGTAGTGGGGAAGATGCTAGAGTCCATTATTAAAGATGAAATAGCGGCATATCTTGATAGCAGTGATAAGATTGGGTCGAGCCAGCATGGATTTACCAAGGGCAAATCATACTTGACTAATCTATTGGAGTTTTTCGAGGATGTAACCAGGAAGATAGATGCGGGAGATCCAGTGGATGTGGTGTACCTTGACTTTCAGAAGGCATTTGATAAGGTACCACATAGGAGATTGGTGGGTAAAATCAGAGCTCATGGCATTGGGGGGAGAATATTGACATGGATAGAAAACTGGTTGGCAGATAGAAAGCAAAGGGTAGCAGTGAATGGGTGTTTCTCGGAATGGCAGGTGATGACTAGTGGGGTGCCGCAGGGCTCGGTATTGGGACCACAGCTGTTTATGATTTACATCAATGATTTAGAGGAAGGCATTGTGAATAACATCAGCAAGTTTGCTGATGATACTAAGCTGGGTGGCAGTGTGACATGTGATGAGGATGTTAGGAGAATTCAAGGTGACTTGGATAGGCTGGGTGCGTGGGCAGAAACTTGGCAGATGGCGTTTAATGTGAATAAGTGTGAGGTTATTCACTTTGGGAGCAAGAACAGAAAGGCAGATTATTATCTGAATGGTGTGGAGTTAGGTAAGGGAGAAATACAAAGAGATCTAGGAGTTCTTGTTCATCAGTCTCTGAAGGTGAATGAGCAAGTGCAGCAGGCAGTGAAGAAGGCTAATGGAATGTTGGCCTTTATTACAAAGGGAATTGAGTACAAGAGCAAGGAAATCCTTTTGCATTTGTACAGGGCCCTGGTGAGACCACACCTGGAGTATTATGTGCAGTTTTGGTCTCCAGGGTTAAGGAAGGACATTCTGGCTGTGGAGGAGGTGCAGCATAGGTTCACTAGGTTAATTCCTGGGAAGTCCGGACTGTCTTACGCAGAGAGGTTAGAGAGACTGGGCTTGTACACGCTGGAATTAAGGAGATTGAGGGGGGATCTGATTGAGACATATAAGATTATTAAGGGATTGGACAAGATAGAGACAGGAAATATGTTCCAGATGCTGGGAGAGTCCAGTACCAGAGGGCATGGTTTAAGAATAAGGGGTAGGTCATTCAGGACAGAGTTGAGGAGGAACTTCTTCTCCCAGAGAGTTGTGGAGGTGTGGAATGCACTGCCTCAGGAGGCAGTGGAGGCCAATTCTCTGGATGCTTTCAAGAAGGAGCTAGATAGGTATCTTATGGATAGGGGAATCAAGGGTTATGGGGACAAGGCAGGAACCGGATATTGATAGTAGATGATCAGCCATGATCTCAGAATGGCGGTGCAGGCTCAAAGGGCCGAATAGTCTACTTCTGCACCTATTGTCTATTGTCACATATATACACAGATATATAAACACACATATCTACGCGTGTGTCTATGTATACATGCACACACACGTATATATACACACACATGCATATATACACACATACCCACCTCTATGTGTATATACTAGCATGAAAAAGTTTGGGCACCACTGGTCAAAATTTCTGTTACTATGAATAGTTAAGCGAGTAGAAGATGCACTGATCTCCAAAAGTCATAAAGTTAAAGATGAAACATTCTTTTCAACATTTTAAGCAAGATTACTGTATTATTTTGTTTTGTACAATCTGACAGTGGAAAAAAAGGAAAGGAGCACCATGCAAAAGTTTGGGCACCCCGAGAGATTCGAGCTCTCAGATAACTTTTACCAAGGTCTCAGACCTTAATTAGCTTGTTAGGGCTATGGCTTGTTCACAGCCATCGTTAGGAAAGGCCAGGTGATACAAATTTCAAAGCTTTTCAAATAACCTGACTCCTCAAACCTTGTACCAACAATCAGCAGCCATGGGCTCCTCTAAGCAGCTGCCTAGCCCTCTGAAAATTAAAATAAATGATGCCCACAGAGCAGGAGAAGGCTATCAAAAGATAGCAAAACGTTTTCAGGTAGCTATTTCCTCAGTTTGTAATGTAATTAAGAAATGGCAGTTAACAGGAACGGTGGAGGTCAAGAAGACCCAGAAAACTTTCCAAGAGAACTGGTCGTAGGATTGCTAGAAAGGCAAATCAAAACCCCCGAATGACTGCAAAAGACCTTCAGGAAGATTTAGCAGACTCTGGATTGGTGGTGCACTGTTCTACTGTGCAGCGACACCTGCACAAATATAGTCATAGTCATGCTTTATTGATCCCGGGGGAAATTGGTTTTCATTACAGTTGCACCATAAATAATAAATAGTAATAGAACCATAAATAGTTAAATAGTAATATGTAAATTATGCCAGTAAATTATGAAATAAGTCCAGGACCAGCCTATCAGCTCAGGGTGTCTGACCCTCCAAGAAAGGAGTTGTAAAGTTTGATGGCCACAGGCAGGAATGACTTCCTATGATGCTCTGTGCTGCATCTCGGAGGAATGAGTCTCTGGCTGAATGTACTCCTGTGCCCACCCAGTACATTATGTAGTGGATGGGAGACATTGTCCAAGATGGCATGCAACTTGGACAGCATCCTCTTTTCAGACACCACCGTCAGAGAGTCCAGTTACATCCCCACAACATCACTGGCCTTGTGAATGAGTTTGTTGATTCTTTTGGTGTCTGCTACCCTCAGCCTGCTGCCCAGCACACAACAGCAAACATGATAGCACTGGCCACCACAGACTCGTAGAACATCCTCAGCATCGTCTGGCAGATGTTAAAGGACCTCAGTCTCCTCAGGAAATAGAGACGGCTCTGACCCTTCTTGTAGACAGTTTCAGTGTTCTTTGACCAGGAAGAGTCATCAGAAGAAAATCTTTCCTGAGTCCTCACCACAAAATTCAGGGTCAGAAGTTAGCAAAGGAACATCTAAACAAGCCTGATGCATTTTTTGACCACAATCAGCAAAGGTTTGGAGAAAAAAAGGGTGCAGAATTTCACGAAAAGAACACCTCTCCAATTGTTAAGCACAGGGGTGGATCGATCATGCTTTGGGCTTGTGTTGCAGCCAGTGGCACGGGGAACATTTCACTGGTAGAGGGAAGAATTAATTCAATTAAATACCAGCAAATTCTGGAAGCAAACATCACACTGCCTGTAAAAAAGCTGAAGATGAAAAGAGGATGGCTTCTACAACAGGATAATGATCCTAAACACACCTCAAAATCCAGAATGGACTACCTCAAGAGGTGCAAGCTGAAGGTTTTGCCATGGCCCTCACAGTCCCCCGACCTAAACATCATCAAAAATCTGTGGATCGACCTCGAAAGAGCAGTGCATACAAGACGGCCCAAGTATCTCACAGAACTAGAAGCCTTTTGCAAGGAAGAATGGGTGAAAATCCCCCAAACAAGAATTGAAAGACTCTTAGCTGGCTACAGAAAGCGTTTACAAGCTGAGATACTTGCCAAAGTGGGTGTTACTAAGTACTGACCATGCAGGGTGCCCAAACTTTTGCTTTTGGCCCTTTTCCTTCTTTGTTATTTTGAAACTGTAAAAGGTGGAAATAAAAGTTTTCTTGCTTAAAATATTAAAGAAATGTGTCGTCTTTAACTTTATGCCTTTTGGAAATCAGGTCATCTTTTACTCGCTTAACTATTCACAGTAATAGAAATTTTGACCAGGGGTGCCCAAACTTTTGCATGCCCCTGTATATACCCATGTGTGCATACGTATGTACGCATACATATATACACACACACATATATACACATGCACACATATACTCACAGATACACACATACACAGTATATATAGATGTCTGTGTATATATACACAACATATATATACACATTCACACAGAAATATATACACACTCTATATATGTCCACGCACCCCCACGTATATATAAATACATATACACTTTCACAGACTTATATACATACACACACGTATATACACACTCGTGCACAAACGAATATATACACACTTTTTGGAGTGTTCTTTTGTCTTCATGGTGTAGTTTTTGCCAGGATACTGCCTCACCAGCAGATGGACCTCCCAGATACAGGTGTATTTTTACTGCAATCAATTGAAACGTCCTGACTGCACCCTGATTTGGTGTGTCATATTGAAGGGTGTTTTCCCTTTGACATGATAGAGTCTTACTGTTGATCAGTGTCAAAAAAGTCAAATTAAATCAATGCGATTCAATGTTGTATAACAATAAAACATGAAAACTTCAAAGGGGGTGAATATTTTTTATAGGCATCGTAGATATGTATTTAAAAAACTCCAACTAATCTCACTGTTAAACTCATTCGAAAAACTTCTGTGAATATGGCCTGAATATAACTCAATTTAAGATCACTAACATATCCCCAATAAGTTATTTAATTAAAATAATGCAAATGATTTAGAGAAACGAAACTAACTAAATTCACAGTAAAACTCAAATAAAATTCAGTGCAACTCTGACAACAGGTGAATGGTGGGACTCTGGGAGTGTTATGGAACAGACACAGCTTGCAGGTCAGGCACATGGTTTCCCCGAACATAGCGCCACAGGTAGTCAGGGAAGTACGTTGGGGCGTTGGCCTTCTTCAGTCAGGGCACTGATCACAGGAGTTGGGATCGTAGGTGCAGCTGTATAAGCTGCCCTTGGACTCCCCCTTCTCCCATTCTCACACTCCAGCTCCCTTCCTTCCTCCTCTCTCTCTCTCGCTTTCTCAGCCCCAACCCCTTCATTGAGCTCTACGGACCTCCGGCTCCTCCCTGTGGCCGTTGCAGGTACAGCAGCCCATTGACAGGAGCAGCTATTAAGTCGAAGTCGAGTTTATTGTCAGGTGCACAAGTCCACGTGTACACAGGTGCAATGACAAACTTACTAGCAGCAGAATCACAGGCATACAATATCAGATAAGCAACGTTCACAGGGAAAACAAATTACACAGCTTCTACAAGGAAGGACACAACTTAAACAAAAGAAAACTTCCGTTGTATTCCAAAATGGTCACGGTATTTCTATACTGAGGCAGTTATTAGAATTGTGCCGGTTGGTTGAAGAACCAAACGGTGGGAGGGAAGTAGCTGTTCCTGAACCGAGTAGTATGGACTTCAGGCTTCTGTACCTCCTGCTCACACGTCCTCACCACACCTGGTCACAACCTTGCAAATCATTCCTCTTTGCTTCTTGATCACGCCGCTTGAGATTCAGTGTCACGCAATCCTGCCAGTTTGATCTGGTCCACGCCTTCATGAACCAGGTCCAACACTTGCCATTTTGGGTCTTCCTCCTCCTTACATAAATCAGCTGGTTGTTGGGTGTGCGGACCCTTGGATTAGGGTTGAGGGTAGGGCTGGGAAAGAGAGGGTTGTGGAGCTTAGTGTCGAGAGGTGTGCGGGGCTGTGGAGCCACTTCAGTCTGCCCATACCTTTCATTAACCTGGTTCGACACTATTTGGTTGATTAACTGGGAGTGCGCTGGGACACATGATCAGTAATGTAACCAGTTGTTTCCGGTCATTAATCATTAGACACCTCGCCCAGGCGACCCAGCCAGGGCTGATCAGGCTCGGCTGTGTTCATCCTATGGACCAAGATAATCAGAGGCATGCAATTTTGAGTGGTCGTGTATTTTAGACCTCGATGGTGGTGGAGGCAGATACAATGGTGGTGTTTCAGAGGTTCTCAAACAGGCACACAGACTTGCAGCGGTTGTGGAGACATGGGCCAGATGGGGTTATTTTAATTTGGCACCATGATTGGCAGAGACATTGTGGGCCAAAGGACCTGTTCCGCGTTAAGTACAGCAGTGCAACATCCCCTGAACAGGCCTTTCCCAAACACCATGGATGAAGCAACCTGATGTTACCTACATCGCCAGAGTTCAGTCAGGAGGAAGACTTACCTTCGGCTTGATTTCATATCTTGTGCATTAGGTGAGAACTCCAATAAATCTCCAGAATCTCGACACCACCCAGGACAAATCAGTCCGTTTGACTGACATTTCGGGCCCCCATCCCCCCCCCCCCACCGGCTTCCATCAGCTGCAGTGTGCACCGTCTACCGAAGGGGACAGCACAGTTACTCCTCCGACAGCTCCTCTTGTCACTGGTGTGAGTTAACCCAATTCTCCGCCCATCAGTGAGTATGCAGCGTCCAATATCAACACCTACCACCAGTGAATGTGCGACAGCCAGTGTAAAATCTGCCTCTAGTGAATGCAAGACTCAGTATACTATTTTCTGGTGGGTATAACAAGATAATATTGCCCAGCCGTCACCTCTGCGTGTACGCGCGCAAGGCTGAACAATTTACTGCCGCTTCGTGTGCATAATCTAATGTAGCATCCGTTACCAGTGACGGGGCAAGAGGCAATACAACTCCTGTCAGGGAGCGAGCAAAATCCAGCACAGTCGATAGGGAGGGCAAGTTTGCTGTCATAACATCATGTTACTCGGCTCTATCGCCTTCCTGTTCATCGAATCGTCGCTACTATATTCCGACTCGTTGCAATTTGAACTCGTGACCTCGTTAGAATCTGGCGCCTTATTGTCTGCCGACTCTGCACTTTCACTGCTGTACATCACTCCCCAGGGCCCTGTCACTTCTTGTTCACCTCTTCAAAAAAAAATCTTAGCCAAATATGTTAAGGACGGATTTCCCCATACTCTAACGCTACGCCACTGTCCCTAACCAGTCCTTGCCTTTCCACATGCTGGTCGAGGCTGTCACAGAATCGTCTCCAGTAACTTTCCCGCCACTGATGTCAGCCTCGTCGGTTTATACTTCCCTGGCCCTTCTCCTCCAGTCTTACTGTTATTTACCCCTGATGATGTAAATATTTCCACCAGGGGCCCCTGCAATATACTCTCGACTTTCCCAGTTCCCTGGGATACACTTGGCCCGAACTCAGGGATTAATTTACCTTTATGAACCTCGTATTAGGGATATGTCCCAGAAACATTGTTCTCTTCCCCCACGGCCGTTTCCACGGTGAATATAGACATTTAAGACCTTTCCCATTCACTGTGGCTTCACCCAGTCAACCACGCTGATCCTCAGGGATTCTATCCTCTTGCTGGTTTACCATGCGTTCTTGCTATACTTGTAGAATCTCTCAGCACTCTCCCTCACCTTGTTGGGCACAGTTCATATCCTCCTACATCTCTGTATGGCTAAATGGCTTTAGTTCACTCCTGAACAATGTCTTTCCTGCCCAGACTCATCATTCAGGGCTCCCCCACACCTTGCCAGCCATCCTTTCACCTGGGATTTAGATCCAACCATCACTGGTGACTCGTTTGACAAGTGGATGTGCAAGGCCCGAGGCTTCCTGTCCATAGTAAGTGTGCAAAGACTGGAGCTACCTTTCACCAGTGAGTGTGCAACAGGCTTTCACCTCTCCTGCACCAGTGTGTGTATGTGTGTGCCCAAGTCCCAACACACCATCTGTCAACGAGACACTGGCAATCTCTCCACAGTGCATGGGCAGCCCTGGTACCTGCTGCTCCACAACCGAGTGTCTAATGGAGGGAGCCAGTGGGTGTGCAAGCCCACCACACGCCATCGCTTTATGCAACTCATCCAACCTGGCACCAGTGAGGTTGCACACAGTGTTGTCATACAGTGTACACACCCCAGCAAGTGTGCAAGGTCAAGGCACCCCCCAGAACCACGGTGTGCAAGGCTTATATCGCACTTGTCTCAGTGCAAGGCTCAGTCTGTCAGTGAGTGTGAAAGTAGGTGCACACCTGTTACTGACTGTGCAAAGACACACACAACCATTGCCACTGTGCAAGATCTGGTGCATGCCTATTACGGGTGTGCAAGGTTCGATCCAGGGTGAGAGGGGGGGCGATGAGGCAGGAGGGGCAGGGTTGATGCCTCATGGGATGAGAGGGGCGAGTTGGTGATGGAGGAGCAGATGCTGGTGGACACCATATCTTACACCCTCAGGTGTGAGCAGGGGGGAGGGGACTGTGGAGAAACCGATGAGCAGCCTGCACTGACACTGTCAGAGGTGTGAAGGACTGCATTAAAAACACACAGTGCACAGTTGGATTGGTGCCCCTCGGGGAGTCATTTCAATCTATAATACAAAGCAACTTTACAGATATTGTACAGAATGCTTTAGCATGAGGCGGCAGGGTGGGGAGAGGGCTGAAGGGGTGTGGCTGCAGGGAGGGGAGCAAGGACAAGCTAAAGGAACCTGACAGTGTGGGAGAGAAATGGGGAGGGAGAGATGGGAGTTAAAATGAATGAAATAGGAAAGGATGAAGAAAAACAATGAAGAGGTAAAGTTTGGAGACTGTAGTGTGGGAATGGGAGGGTGGAAGGGGTGGGGAAGAGGGGGACAGGGATGGAGAGAGCGTGAGGGCTGGGTAGGGAGGAGGTGAGTGAAGCAGAGACGAGGGGGAAGCGGTGGATGGCTGAAGACAAAGTGAGACAGAGTGGGCGCGTTTGAGAGTGTGAGCGACATGGAGGAGACCCCACTCCCAAAGGAATCTGTACAGCGCCCCCAGCGCTGGTTCATACCAGTCGAAATCAGCATCCCCACACCGCGACAGGGCACGGAAGCAGTCTACACGGTCCCCCCCAAAACCCCATCCACCCCTCAACCCATCCCCTCCCAAATCCTGTCCAGCACAGGGAAGCGTCCTCCTCCTGTCTGCCTCCGCCGCCTTGCAGGATGGTGCTCGCACGCACAGCCCCTTGCTCCTGGATCGGTCCGGAGACCAGAGTTCGTGCTCTCTACCCGCGGCGTGGCTCCTGACGGCCCTGTCCCGCCGATTAGTTTCCAGGAACCCTGTCCGGTGCGGGTGATCTCTCCCGTCCCCGCCACCTCGCATTACAGCGCGCACACACACACTGACACTACCACCTCCTCCAGAAATGGCGTAAGACCAAAGTCTGTGGCTGTCTCCCACAGATGGGTGGGGGGGGGGGCTTCAAAAAAAAAACTCATCCAGTACAGGTGAGCACTTTCCTCCCCTCACTGTTCTGCCGTCTCACACAGAGACACTGCCCCCTCCTCCACAATGGGCATGGGGAACCAGAGTCCATGGCTCTTCCTTCCTGTCCCCCGTCAATCGAGTTCGAGGAAACCTGTCCGGCCGAGCCATCTGCTGCAGACCTTCCTCCCCAGTCTGTCTGTCCGAGGCGCCGCCCTCCTCCTGCTCCCGATCGGTCGCTGTGCCGGAGTGTATTGAGTCCTTGGAGAAGGGGGCCAGTTCTCCGCAGCATTGCGGGAAGCCCCGTGTTTATATTTATATATTTATAGATAACCTACGCAGTATGAAAAGGACAAGGTGGGTGGGAGGTGGGCCGTTGGGCAGTCACCTGGCAGTGGGGTTGCTGGGGGAGCTGTGCTCCGGCGAGGACTCAGGCCCTGGCCCCTCAGTCTCGGCTGAGGGCTCCTCCTCGTGGCGGCCCAGTGCATCGGGGCCGGGCTGGGCGGAGGGCGAGGCCGGGAAGGGCGAGGAGGGCAGTGGCTGCTCACTGGGTGTGGCCGTCTGCATGATCTTCTGGCGCACCTCACGAATCTTCAGCTGCAGACACACCTTGGTTGGGAAGATGTCTGAGTAGCGAGCCTGGAAGGCAGCCGTAGCTTGTGCTGCAGGGGAGGAGGGGCAGGCGAGGAGTGGGGGTGGTAGGGGAGAGTAGGGACATGGGGAAGGTGGGGAGAAGCAGGGATGAAGAAGAGGAAGTTGTTACAGCGACCAGTCCTGGACGGTGTGACGTCCCACCTAACAAGATGTGTCCCATGCCCACTCCCAGCACTGCCTCAGCTCTCCGTCTCTCTCGGATTTAACGGTACCTGGATACCATACACCCGGCCACACGTTTGATTTTGACGCTGTTATTCCTGCTCAGTAACAGAGGAACGGGGGCATGGAATCCCTCAGTACCTCCAGCCCCGCCAGCTTGTTCTCACCACTGCACCCCCTCCACACGTGTTACCCACGTCACTGTGTAAACAGACACAGGGTTGAAGGGACATTGGAAGGGAGGGGACGACAGAGTTAGGGAAGGAGGAGGAAGCACAGGGCAGGAAGAACGGGGAATGGGGGAGGAGGTGGGGGTGTTGGAACGGTCACTTACCAGAGGGGAAGAAGCCATGCTCCTGGAACAGCTGCATGACCAAGGCACGCCGCTGGTCGAGGGTTCGCCGCAGCGAGGAGTAGGGCACCTTGTCCGCCAGGTCAGCCAGCACGTCGTCTGCATCTGATCCTTGACTCACTGAGAGAACAGGGCACATCAAAGGCGGCGGCTGGTCTCGATGGCCCTCTTTCTTCATAGTGTACCCCTCTCCTCTCCCTCGCCCCCTCCCCATCTCCTTCATGCCTCCCTCACAAAGCAGATCCACTCTCTGAATTTTCCCCATGACTCACACTCCGTACATCACACCCAACCCCCTTACTGAGCTGGGGGGTGGGGGGAATTCACAGCAGCCAATTAGCCCATCCACCCCACCCCTCGTTGGGATATGGGAGAAAACTGGAACTCCCAGACAAATACACTGGTTACAGGGAGAACATGTGAACACACACACACACACAAGCAGAGAAGAAAGCTGGGGAGTTATAAGCTGCTGGGGGAAGGGAGTAGAAACAAACCGACACCAACTCAGTGAGTAGTAGTACAAATCCTTCCTTCCTCCTCCTCCCTGTTCCCAACCCCTTCCCACACCTCTCAGTACCACCCCCCTCTCCGGCCAGTCTACATTAACTGCACTGCATCCCACACTGACCCCGAGGGCCTCTCCTTCCACTCGACAACTGGCTCTGGGCTCAGAGCAGCACAGGACCTTTGCAACTGAGGAAATCAACCCTGCCCAAACCCCAGCGAAACAGGAGCTGCCCACGCACCACACCAGGGTGACAAGACTCCCCTGGCCCCACATACCGGGTCTGTCAAAGGTGAAGATGTCGCCCTCCCGGCTGGCGCTCTTGGGCGTGTTGGGCTCCGAGCTACAGCTAGAACGACGGCGCAGTTTCCTCTTCGGGGAGATGGGGTCTTCCGTTGAGGAGTCCAGGTCTGGGGGGGGGGAGAGCCACAGTGTGAGAGCACGGAAGAGGGAGAGGACAGACAAACAGAGAGGGGAGGGGGCGAGAAGAGGAAAAGAGATGGGGGGGGAACATAAAAACAGGAGGGGAGGAGGAGAGGGTGAAGGTGGTTGGGGAGAGCGGGAGAGGGAGGAGTGAGAGGTGGGGGGTAGAGAGAGGAGCAAAAGAGAGAACAAAGGGGATAGAGGGAGGTTGGGGTAGGGGGAGTGGGAGGGGGAGAAACTGGAAAGAGCTAGCAGAATGGAGATAGGAGGGGGAGGATTGGGGAACAGGGAGAGAAGTGCAAGTGGGAAAGGTGGGGGTGATGGGGTGGAGAGAATGTAGTGGAAGAGGGGGAAGTGGTGGGAGTAGGGCAGTGAGGAGAATGGAGTTCCACCCCATACCTGTGGAATTCTTGCGTTTCTTGCGGTAGCTGCTGAGGATGGTGCGGGGCGAGGTGGTGAGGGCCTGCAGGGTGGGCGAGGGCAACACCTCCTCTGGCCGGAACTCGGGCAGCTCGGCAAAGCGCTCCTCGAAGTCCACCTCCAACAGCACGCTGTGGGGAGGAACAGCATCATCACACCGGGATGGGGGACACCATCGTACGGGAGAAAAGAGCCATTAAAATCAACCAAGTCACATTGGGTGAGAGTTGCAGATGAACCAATAAAAAGAAGCAGGTTTAAGTGGAGTGGGCCAGTGCTAAGAGTAGGGAACTAAGTCTTTGGCTTAAGAGGCTTCGGAGGGAGGAAGTGGAGGCACAGGTGAGTCACGGGTAAAGAATTTGCATTATGTATAGTATTAGTTTTATATAACAAATTAAATAGGGATGCAGGATCAGGAGCTTGAAGACTCATACCGCCAGATTTGGGAACAGCTTCTTTCCAACTGTGATAAGACTGCTGAATGGATCCTGACCCGGATCTGGGCCGTACCCTCCAAATATCCCGACCTGCCTCTCAGTTTTTTTGCACTACCTTACTTTCCATTTTTCTATTTTCTATTTATGATTTATAATTTAAATTTTTAATATTTACTATTGATTTATAATCCAGGGAGCGGGAAGCACAGAATCAAATATCACTGTGATGATTGAACATTCTAGTATCAATTGTTTGGGGACAATGAAGTATAAAGTGTTGTAGCTGCACGTTTTGGGAGCTGGTGGACCTCATTGTGGTTCCTGGTGCCACATCTGCAGCAAGTGCAGGCTGCTCGAGGAACTCAAGCTCAAAGCTGACGACCTGGAATCTGAGCTTCAAACACACTGCGGTGCATCAGGGAGGGGGGAGAGTTATCTGGACACTGTTTCAGGAGGCAGTCGCAACGATTAGATTAAATACCTCCAATTCCGCATCCCGAGGTAAGAGAGTGGGACTGCTTGTGAGACTGGTAGAGGAAACCAAGATGCAAGGTATGTGGAAGGGCATGTGGTATTGAGGAAGCAGGGAGTCTGCAGAAGAACAGGCAGATTTGGAGAATGGGGAAAGAAGTGACAGATGGAATATAGCCTAAGAAAATGTTTGGTCATGTACACTTTGGTAAGAAAAAAAAAAACGGTGAAAAAAATTCAAAAATCCGAGGTGCAAAGGGACTTGTGCAGTATCCCCTAAAGGTTCACTTTCAGTTTGAGTCTGTGGTAAGGAAGGCAAATGCAGTGTTAGTATCCATTTCAAGAAGACGAGAATACAAGAGGAAGGACACAATGCTGAGGCCTTTTAAGGCATTGGTCAGACTGCACTCGGAGTATTGTGAGAAATTCTTATCTAAGAAATGTACTGCTATTGAAGACTGTGCAGAAGAGGTTTACTTTCTGGCCTGGGGTGGGCGGGGGGGGGGGAAGAGGGGAGGAACACAGTCAAACTGGGGGAAAACAGGGCTAAGAGTTGGGTGAATCAGACCTGGTTGTCCCAAGCAGAGAGAGACACAGGGTAGGATCTGAACCCCCCTCCCCGCCAATGCCATGAACCCAGTCCCCATTAACCAATTACCTCAGCTGTAAGCCTGGCCACCACATTAATCCCTCACTTCCCCATGATCCCAGTTCTCCCCCCACGTCAACCCCTCACCTCCATGACCCTAATCACATTAACCCGTCGTATCCCCATGACCCTGGTCATGTAAACCCATCGTATCCCCGTGACCCCAGTTGCACACCACTCACTTGTCCACCGAGTCAAAGGTTTTCTTCAGTGGCGGCGGCCGGACCTTTACCTTCTTGGGTGGCTCTTTTTTATCAGTGGGGTCAGAGGGGGGAGCTGCAGCCTTACCGGGCTCGCCAGGGGCGGGTGAGGTTTGGGAAGTGCTGGGTGCCTCCCCTCGGCTGTCCAGGAGCGAGCCCCGCCACTCTCCGCTGCCTGCGTACTTCACCTGCCAAATGCACACAGTGGGGTCAGGGGTCAGATACACCGGGCCAGAGGCCATTTTCCTCCATCTCTCTCTGTTCCTCACCCCAATACCTTTCTCTCCTTCTTCCCCCTTTCCCCAGGGGTGCCCTGTTGGACATATAGCATACAGTCCTCCTCATTCAAGTCCCATCCTTCACACCCTCTTCCTCAGTGCTCTCTCAAAAGGCCCCACCCCTTCCTCTCAATCTCTGCCTCCCAGCCCTCAGCCCGCCTCCGCACTTCCCGGCGCTCTGTCTCGTTTCTCTGCTTCCTCTCATCTGTCTAATCCAGTGGTTCCCAAAAGTTATGATATCACCCCTCCTAGAGTTGGGAGGGGTCACTCGGTAGGAGGGGGGCAGCTGAGGGATTATAGGTTTAATTTAAGAAATAATTTATAAACATTTTATGCTCAGTACCTCATAACTGATCACAAAGATCAGGTAATCATCTTTTGCTAACCCATCATTCCCTTAGACTTTGCTTGAAGCACATTTGTTGAAAAGCAATGTGACACACCTGTATTTGCATATCATGAGAAATCTGGCTGAAGAAATTGTGATATTTCCATGTCCAGTGCATTATTGCTGTTCACTACTGTAGTACAGTATAAGCTGGTGTGAGTTTTATACTCTCATCACGTAGTGATGCATTTCATGTGAAGTTCAGAATCTACTGTTCAATGGTCTTCACCGCATTTCTCTAGCACACGGCTCATCCAAGGTATTGCTGCCCTACTTTATGTACCTTTAGGCAGGGAGCCTGAGCTATGAGAACATCATACCTTTCCCCTTTATTGATCGCAGTGCTTGAGGTTGGACTGAACAATAGGCAAATGACCGCAGTCATTAATCAATAAAGAAAATAGCAGAAGCAGACCAAACTAAAAAGTGCAGACAGTATATTGTGGAGTACCAGAAAATAAAGATTTATACCAGCAGTAAGCAATCAACAGCAGCCAATGTGCAACAAAGTTTTTTTTTCAAATGAGACAATGAAACTGTCCGGGCCCTTTGAACATTTGAAGAAAATATACTCTGAGAAAGCAAACAAGAACTTGGCTTATTTTCAGTCACTTCATGAAATGGAAAACACTGTTTGGAAAACATGTTTGCCAGCACTTCACAAAAAAGTGATAGTTTGTGTCCTTCATACATTTCATTGCTTATTACTAAATCTAGAAAGTCCCATACAATTGGAGAAAAACTGATCCTGCCAGCAGTAAAGGAGATTCTGAGTATGGTTTTGCACACATCACAACACAAAATAATTAAAGTGATTCTGCTCAGTGACAACTCTGTTCAAAGACAAATAGATGAAATGTCGGAGATTGTGTAACATATCTAGGGCAACAGAATTCACGCTGCACTTGGATAAGTTAACTTTGCAAAACAACGAATCTTTGCTTCTTGGTTATGTTCACTTCATAAAAGAGGAAAGCATTGTCCAAGTTGTAATTTGCAAAGGCACTATCAACAGATACAAAAGGAAAGTTAGTATTTCTGGTTGTTGAGTAAGTTTTCAAAGAGAAGGACATTCCGTTCACAAAAATTCTTGCCCGTGCCACAGATGAGACATCAATGACAGGATACTACCATGGGGTTATTATTTTCATGAAAAAAGTTATACCCAACTTATTTATATTTCACTGTGTAATTCACAGACTGTATCTTGTCGCAAAAAAAAACCCAAGTGATCAGCTACATAAATCATTAAGTACTGTTGTCACAGTGGTAAATAAAATCAAGTCCCATGCTCTCAATTTTCAACTATTTTGAGAGCTTTGTATTGAGAACGATGAACAGTTGAATAATTGCTGTTGTACACAGAAGTGAGATGGCTCTCAAAGGAAAACTGCTAATATGTTGCTAATAAGCTGTTAATATGAGACACTCCTATGTGCTTTTTGAAATTAATAAGATTCTTTGAAGACACAAATGCTTCATTCAGTAATAACTAAAGAATATTAGGTATGACATTACTTATTTGTCAGAATTGTTTGCAAAGTTTAATGAAATTAATCTTCAATTGTAAGGGAATGAGTTGAATCTTATCAAAGTCAAATCAGTCATCTTCACATTTCTGTCCAAGTTAACCCTATTTAAGTCCAACATTGGCCATCCAAAGTCCAACTCTCTATGAGTTGGAAGAACAAGAAAGAATACCAGATGATGTTCTTCAAATATACTGTGCCCCACCTGGGTAAGCTGCATAAAGACATGTCAGAGAGATTTCAGGATCTTCTCTTGATCCAAATTCCAGATTAGGTAATAAATCCAGTCCTGAATATTTGTAATGAGGAAGGACAGGGAAAGAACCGATTTTGCTACAAAATGCCTGAACTGACGCCAAGGTGTAAAAATTCACATCAACACTTTTGATTGCAGAAAGTTAACCCTGAATGCTATCCTGCACTGCAGAAAAATATCAAGGTGTTTTTTGTTGCCTTTCCAACATCACATTTAGTGGTGCGCTGTTTCAGTGCAGTCACCCAACTTCTTTCAAAACAATAGACTGCAAATTACTGTACGTAGGGATCTGCTGAATGATACTCTGCCTGATGTCAATTTCACTGTACTGAGCCCATCCATCTCATTGAAAGGTGAAAAAGCAATGAACTACTGAATATTTGGACTACTAACGTACACTCTAAAACTGTTGATGAAAATTGATTTACTGTAATTAAATATAGAAACAATTTTATTCGTAGTTTTAAATAAATTTGAATAATTGGTTTGCAATTTATTACTCCTTTGGATTTGTAGTTCCTATTTTCTTTCACTGTGCATACAAATCTAAATTCTTTAGTCTTTTAAGTAATGTCTGGAAAAAGAGAGGGGTCACTGTGAACCAGGTGGCGGGAACCCAAAGAAAATTTGAGAAACACTGGTCTATTCCATCTCCCTGTCACTATTCTAGAACACAGAAATCTACAGCACATTTCAGGCCATGTAACCTGCTCTACAAACTGCCTAGAACTACCCTACCGCATAGCCCTCTCTTTTTCTAAGCTCCATCTACACAAGAGTCTCTTAAAAGATCCTATTTTATCTGTCTCCACCACCATCACCAGCAGTGCATTCCACACATCCACTGTGAAAAACTTATACCTGACTTCTCCTCTGTACCTACTTCCAAGCACCTTAAAAACATGGCACCTCGCGTTTGCCATTTCAGCCCCGGGAAAAGGCTTCTGGCTATCCACACGATGAATGCCTCTCATCATCTTGTATACCATCAGGTCACCTCTCATCATCCATTGCTCCAAAGGGAAAAGGTCAAACTCACTCAACCTATTCTCACAAAGCAACATCCTTGTAAATCTCCTCTGCACTCCTTCTATAGTATCCACATCCTTCCTGTAGTGAGGTGACCAGAACTGAACACAGTACTCTGTGGGGTCTGACCAAGGTGTCACATAGGTGTAACATGACCTCCCGACTCTTGAACTCAATCCCATGGCTGATGAATGCCAGTACACCGTACGTCTTAACAACTGTCAACCTGTGCAGCAGCTTTGAGTGTCCTATGGACACTGACCCCAAGATCTCTCTGATCCTCCACACTGCCAAGAGTTTTACCATTACTACTATATTGTCTTCAAATTTGATCTACCAAAATAAACCACTTCACACTTATCTAGGTTGAAGTCCATCTGCCACTTCTCAGCCCAGTTCTGCATCCTATCGCTGTCCCACTGTAACCTCTGACAACCCTCCAGACTATCCACAACACCCCCAACCTTTGTGTCACTAGCAAATTTACTAACCCACCCTTCTACTTCCTCATCCAGGTCATTTATAAAAATCACAAATGAGGAGGGGTCCCAGAACTGATCCCTGCAGAACACCACTGGTCACCAACCACCATGCAGAATATGAACCATCTACAAATACCCTTTGCCTTCTGTGCATAAGCCAGTTCTGGATCCACAAAGCAAGGTCTCCTTGGATCCCATGCCTCCTTACCTTCCGAATGAGCCTGGCATGGGGAACCTTATCAAATGCCTTACTGAAATCAATGTGGTTTGTTACTCCCTCAAAGAATTCAATCAGGTTTGTAAGGCACGACCTGCCCTGACAAAGCCACGCTGACTATCCCTAATCCCTAATTGTACCTCTTCCTTCCCGCTCTCCACCATCCTTCCACACCACACCATCCCCTCCAACACACCCAACCCTCCACAACTCTCGCACTCCGTCTCTCCCCACACCCTCCCTCTCTCCCCCCTCACCGCAGGCTCCTTCTTGACCATGACCTCGGTGTTGGTGGACCTGCTGCTGTAGGCGGTAGGGCTGCCACTGCCCTTCGCCGGGACCCCCATCCCAGTCTCGCCATGGCCCCTGTCCTCGCCGGGTGGGCGCTCCTCCCTGGGGAACCCCTCCTCAGGGCCCAGCAACCCCAAGGGCTGTGGTCCCTCCTCCGGCCGCGGCGATTCAGGCCGCCCGTCCTCTCTCTCCGGCGCCGACTGCTTCCCCCCTCCCCATCCAGGCGCTGGGATGTCAAGTGCAGCTGGTGGAAGGCTCGGGGGGCCAGACTTGGCCTTGGCTGCCTGCTTCGGAATGGGCTGGGGTCGCAGGTTAAAGGCCAGATTCCCTGTGGGTTGAGGAAGGGGAGGAGAGAAGACAACAAGCAAAGATACTAATTAGAATTGGGATCTGGAAGCCACACAGAAGGAAGCAGCACTTTCTTCCACCCAGTATGCACCTATTTGTGCCCACGTCCCGCTGAACCCTTCTCATTCGGAAATCTATCCAAGTAGGGAGGCGGGTGTGGAGGGAGAAGAGGAGAAGGGGGGAAGGGAGGATGAGGTTGGAGCAGGGGTCCAGAGGGGCACGAGGTGGGGGCAGAAGGATCAGGGGCCACATGTAGGGAGGTGAGCATCCCATCCGGACGGGTGGGGTCATGAGATAGCAGGGAGCTCACATCTGGAGCTATGGGAAGGGTCGATCTCACATCTACATAATATGAGAGTTGAGACGGCACAGGGGAAAGAAGGGAAGGAGAAGAAGACAGAGTCCTCACACCCAGAGGGGGAGCAGGTGCAGAACTGGGAGAGGGGATTAAACAGAACCAGACTCGGAAACAGGCTAGAGGCTGGGGGTGCTACGGTGGAAAAGAGAGGGGAGGATGGAAGAGGTCTTTGGAGAGGTGCTGGGGGAGAAAGGAGGTTGAGCAAAGGCAATAACAGTGAGATATGACACTGGATCTCCTGGGATGGGAAGGTGGACCGCAGGACCCTCTCATCTTCCTTCCCCACTTACCTTGTGGAGGGATGGTCAGCCCAGTGTACAGCGGGGTGGCTGGTCCCTGGGACGAAGCTGGAGCTGCTGACGTCGACGGGGCAGGAGGAGCAGGCGAAACCACCGCCTTGGGCAGGATGGTGGTTGGCAGCGAGGTCGCTGAGGCTGAGGCAGCCGGAACACCTGGCTTCACTGAGGCGATGGCCACCGGAGGCTGCACAGATGGGAGGGGTCCAGTGGTCAGGACTGGAGGCTGACCTAGAAGGAGAAAGGGCGGTGGGAGCAAGAGAGCGCGCGAGGGAAAGAGGGAAAGAGGGAAAGAGGGAAAGAGGGAAAGAGGGAAAGAGGGAAAGAGGGAAAGAGGGAAAGAGGGAGGTAGTGATTAGCGCAGGTGCAGTGAAACACACACACACAATCTCCAACCAACAGTGTCCCGCTGACAGCCAACTATCTCAGTACACCCACCCAATGATGGGCACACTGACTGTAGCCTGATACATCACTGCTGATTATCCACATTCAGGACCCAAGCAGTCTACACACCCAGTGCCTGGAGTGGTAAGCACAAACCCCGCCCGCACCTGTAGTGTACAAACCTCTTCCCTCCCACTCCCGTGCCCCCCTGCACAATGGGCTCAGTCCCACTGTTCCCCACACTTACAGCACCATACCTACTCGGGGAAGGTCCCAGCTGCTCTCGCAGGCCACCACAGCCGTGCTCCGTACATAACTACCGACCCCACCGTCCCCCCCCCGCCCCAGCTCCTCTACAGTCCGATCGACTGCACACACTACAGTATCTCACCCTGCCCTGTACCTAGGGCCCCACTACTTCTACTCTGTGCCATCCACCATTTCTCTCTCAGTCCCCTACACTGGGTCCCACTGAACATGGATCACACCTCCTTCACCATACGCGTTCTACTCTCGCCTCCACCCCCAAGTAGATCCTGGCTTCCCCACTGTACGCAGTCTCTCCTCCCGTATGCAAATTCCAGCTCCTTCAATGTACACATACCCTGGCTTCCTTGCTGTATAAGGCCTTGGCTTCCCCCTCACATACGATCACTGATTTCTCTCCGCCACACACAACCCGAGCCCTCCGGCAAATTCGGTAGGCAACCCGGGCCCCTCCGCTGTCCACCACCCCCACCCACCTGTCAGAAGGGGCTGCAGCAGGGTGCAGCCATCGGCAGCGATGGTGGTGAAGCCCAGGGCTACAGGGGGCTGCCTGAAGGCGGCGCTGCTGCTGGGGGAGGGGGTGCCGTGGACGGAGGACACCGAGGTCACCAGGGGGACAGCCGGCTGCACCCCCCCGCTGGACGGAATGTAGGCAATCCTGGGGGGAGAGAGCAATGGTCAGGACGAGGGTACACTCACTCACTCCCACGGTGGGTTGCGCTCTCCTCGCTCCCCCCTCCCTCCCGCAGTGCGGCCCTCCCTCCTCGCCGCCCCTCCACCCCTTCCCCCCTCCCCCTCCAGGTGACCCACTGCCCTGACACTCACCTGGTTGAAGTCGGCAGCAGCATCTTCGGTGGGTGGCTGCCTGCGGCCATCACAGCAGCGGTGGGCGCGGCTGTGGCCGTGTAGCTGGTGTGGGAGACTGAGCTGGCCGGCGGCTGTAGTGGGGTCTGTGACGTGATCTGTGGCTGCACCACAGGGATCGGAGCAATTTGTATTATCTGTGGGGATAAACAAAAAAAAAAATCACCAGGCAGGGTACAACCAGAGGATCAACAATATTAGCATTACCCCACTTCACGCAGTCCAGCCCATCCGTAACTCTAGTCTATATATGGCAAGACACAAAGTGCTGGAGGGACTCAGCACGCCAGGCAGCAGCTATGGAAAGGAATAAACAGGTAATATTTCAGGCTGAGACCCTTCATTAGGACTTTGGAGTCTTGGCCTGAAACATCAACTGCTTATTCCTTTCTATAGATGCTACCTAGCCTGCTGAGTTCCTCCAGAATTTTGCGTGTGATGCCTTGGATTTCTGGTATCTGTAGATTTTCTCATTTTCTTGTTTATATTACCATTACCCTCCTTCAGCTGCTCCATTCCATCTGAAACTCCGTTCCAGGAATTATCAGTACCCTCCTTCAGTTGCTCAATTCCATCTTGAATTCCATTCCAGGAATTACTATTACACTCCATTTCATCTGTAATTCCAGTCCAGGAATTACCATTAACCTTAATTCAGCAGCTGTATTCCATCTTGAAGTGTAGTCCAGATATTATCACAATTCACCCACTTTATCCCATCCTGAAATCCACTCCTTCACCCACTCTATTCCATCCACATCAGCGTTCCAGGTATTATCTCCACCCTCCTTCACAGCTCTATTCCACTTAACAGTGTCTTCTAACTGTTAGAGGGTACTGGAAAAACCCTTTAACAGTTCTCAACCTGGGTTCCACAGATCTCTTGTTTAATGGAATTGGTTCATAGAATTTAAAAAAGTTTGGGTCAGGAATCCCCTGCTCTAAAACCTCCACCCACTTCATTTCAATCTCAGCTCCAACCCAGTTTTTAACTATTCTCCAGCACCTTCGTTCACTCCATACTGCCCTCAGACCCATTCCCACCACCTTCATCTGCTCCTCATTCATAATTCCAGTCCAGTTGTTACCACCCATCTCTAACACCCTCACCAGCTCCAGTCCAGTTAATACCAACCACTCTGTCGGCTGCCTCATCTGTTCCGTTCCAGTTTTAACCGCACCCCACAAGTTCAATACCCCCCCCCCAACACAGCAGAACCTCCGGGGCCAGCTGAGATACACAGGAAGTGTGTGCCGTTTTGCAGTTCTCAGCTGCGTTCAACCACAAGTCCTGCACATGGCGAAACACTGGAAAAATCACATCCATGCGGGGGGGGGGGAAGAAGAGTGGGGATTCGGGGAACAAGTAGGATCTGGGGAAGGGAGGGAGGGTGGGAAGGAAAGGGATCCTGAAGGGGTTGCAAAAAGGGAAATGGAGGGGATGTGTGGGTGGGGGGGGAATAGGGGTCATGTGGGGGTAAACAGGGGAGGTGCAGGGAAATGGGGGGTACGACGTGGGGAGGGTGCTCTCACCTTGCTGCCCTGCTGTCCCCCGTTGTGCAGGGTGATGGGCGGAGTGGCCACGTGGACGGCCCCCGACACAGTCCCTCGGACGGAGACCTGAGACGAGGGCAGGGCCACCAGCACCTTGCCCTGCACGGGGCTGGGGGCCGGGAGCAGCGCTGGGGGCTGAAGTACCTGAGCCGTGTTGATGGGTGACAGGGCTGGCACTGGGGACATCGACTGAGCTGTGGAGAGAGTGCAGCAGGGGTGAGGGGATGACAACTCCACCAAGCACCACCCCCCATCACAGACATCCCTTCCTGTCTCCCCACTGACTCCACCACCAGATGTTAGCACAAACACTCCATATATATTTGATATATTTATTTAGAGATACTTGTGGCCCTTTGAACCTCACAGCCCTGCAACCCCTGACAACCCCGATTTAACCCTAACCTAATCACCAGACAATTTACAATGACCAATTAACCTACTAACTGGTAGGTCTTTGGACTGTGCGAGAAAACTGGAGCACCCCAGGTAAACCCACACATACCACGGGGAGGATATATAGATGGCACCAGGATTGAACAAACTCCAGTGGCCTGAGCTGGATAAGTGTCTTTGTAGTCTGCTGAGGGCTGGATCTGTGGCATTCAAGTCCGGTGATCCAGGACTAGACAAGAAGGCCAGGTACTCACGGAGCGCTATCGCAAGAAGAAAGGAACAACCCTGAACAAGGCTAGAGGCAGAATCAGATGCACATCAATTCTGGCAGGATTTGCAGGTCATTACTTCCTACAAAGCAAAACCTAACACCATGAATGGCAGTGATGCTTCACTCCAGATGAACTCAATGCCTTTTATGCTCGCTACAAGGATTCCTGCTGCACCTAGTGACCCTGCGATCCCTTTCTCAAAGGCTGACGCCAGACTGCCCTTCAAGAAGCGGGAACCCTTGCAAGGCCACAGGCCCCACTGGGGTACCTGAAAGGCCTCTGAAAACTTGTGCCAACCAACAGGCGGGTGTGTTGAAAGACATCTTCAGTCTCTCACTGCTACAGTCATTAGTTCCCACCTGCTTCATAAGGGCAACAATCTTACCAGTGCCCAAGAAAAGAGCTGCCGTATTGACTACCATCTCGTAGTATTCACATCTATGGAGATGAAGTGCTTTGAGATGTTGGTTATGTCTAGAATCAACTCTGTCTCAGCAAGCTCCTGGACTCACTGCAGTTTGACTATCGCCACAATAGGTCTACAGCGGATGCAATCTTCATGTGACCTTGAATCACTTGGACAATACTAACACTTATGTCAGGCTGCTGTTTATTACTACAGCTCTGCATTTAATATAATCATTCCTACAGGTCTGATCAAAAAGCTCCAAAACCTGGACCTCTGTACCTCCCTCTGCAACTGGATCGTCGACTTCCTCACCGGAAGACCACAACCTGTGCGGGTCCGAAATAACATCTCCACCTCAGTGATAATTAACACTGGTGCACCTCAGGGATGTGTGCTTGTCCTACTGCTCTACCCTCTCGACACACAGGACTGGGTGGCTAGGCGCAGCTCAAATGCCTTCTATACATTTGCTGGACAACATAACTATTGGCAGAATTTCAGATGGTGACGAGATGGCGTACAGGAGCAAGATGGATCAGCTGGTTAAGTGTGTTGCAGTAGTAACCTTGCACTCAACGTCCATTAAGACCAAAGAATTAATTGTGGACTTCAGAAAGGATAAGATAAGGAAACACACACCAGCCCTCATAGAGGGATCAGAAGTGGAAAGAGTGAGCAATTTCAAGTTTCTGGATGTCAACATCTCTGAGAATCTATCCTGGGCCCAACATATCGATGCAGTTACAAAGGTACAACAGTGGCTATACTTCATTGGAGATATGGTATGCAATCAAAGACACTCACAAATTTCTGGCGAGCATTTCAACTGGCTGCATCACCTTCTGGTATGGGGAGGTGGGGGGGGGGTGGGGGGAGGCCATTGCACAGGATTGAAATAAGCGGCAGAGAAGTTGTAAACTCGGTCAGCTCCACCATGGGCACTAGCCTCCCCAGCATCCTGGACATCTTCATGAAGCAATGGCTCAAAAAGGTGGCATCGATCATTAAAGAGCCTCATCATCTGGGACAACACACCCCCTTTGCATTGCTATCATCAGGGAGGAGGTACAGGAGCCTGAAGGCACACACTCAACGATTTATGAACAGCTTCTTCTCCTCTGCCATCAGATTTCTAAATGGTCAGTGAACCCATGAACACGACCTCACTACATTGTTTGCACTACTTATCCAACCACACTTACCGTAATTCACAGTTTTTATTGTGTGTTGCAATATACTGCTGCCAGATAACAACAAATTTCACAACATATGCCAGATATCAAACTGATTCTGACATTAACTACACTGGTGTGGCGCTACTGTGTTTTGATGCACGTGATATTTTAATAAATCAAATCTGAAGCCTGTCCCTCTGATTCTCACCTCTCCCAAGACCGTCTTTGCCTCTCCACTCGTCACCTCCCTCCTACCCTTCTCCCCTCCTCAGCGCCTCTTCTACCTACAGCCTCTCCTATTCCTTACTGCCTTCCTCCAGTCTCACCATCACCCTCACCCATCACTTCCTCACTCTTCACTCCAGTCCCCTCCCTTATACCCCCTCTCCCATTCCACAGGTATTCTCGCCCGCCCTCTCCCCTGTTCACTCTCAATCTCTCCTCCCTGTCCCCCTCTCTTCTCTCTCCTCCTGCCAGTCCCTCCCCACCCCTCTCTCGTTCCCCTCCCCCAGTCATCTCCTCACCTTTTGGGGTCCCTGTGGTACTGCCCATTGGGGTGGGTTGGATGATGGAGACGCCCTGGTGAGGCGGGACAGCTCCCGTTGCCGAGGCCGAGCCTGGGGGTAGCAGCTTGCCGTTGGTGGGAGGAAGGGCGAAATGGAGGCCAGTGCCCCCTGGCTGGGCACGAACAGGTACGGGGACAGCAGCAGACCGTCCCCCTCCTGCCCCCTGGGGCTGGGGCAGGACGTACTGGAGCTGGGCCACTGCTCCCCCCCTCAGGGGCTGGGGCTGCAGGACCCCCAAGGGCAGGGTTCCGTTGGGGCTGCCCCCACCCTGGGCCACCAGCTGCAAGGAAGGTGGGGCAGGCCGCTGGACCCGGGAAGGGGCAAGTGGTGGGGGCGGGGGCCTCCTTTCGGGTGGGTAGAGCAAGCCCAGGCCTTGTGGGGGGCAGGCAGGAGGCTCTGAGGCAGGAAGTGGTCCGCCAACAGACCGCAACACTGTGGCCCCCCCTCCAGCTGCCGGGGCCTTGGGGCAGCGGGGAGCTGAAAGCCTCTCAGGACCTGGGGGGGCAATGACTGAGTGGCCGGAAGGGGGGCGGGTGGACTCCCCCTCTTTCCTGGGGGGCGTTCGCCCCTCCCTGGCACGATCTTGGGGCGACGGGGGAGGCAGGATGCCATGGGGGCCACGGGATTCACGACCGTGAGAGGGGGCGGAGGAAGAGGATGAGGGGGTCACAGATGCCGACACCGCGGCCTCGGAGGGTTCCCGAACGACTGCATCACCGTGGCTCGGTGCCCGGACTCCTGGCTGCGGAGAGGTGCGGATCACTGGTGGGAAAGTCTGTGGGGAGAGAAGCTGGGAGGTCAGTGTCAGTCACAATCTTCCCATCAATCCAATGCCCTCCTCCCACCAATCCATCTTCCCTAACCAAACCCCCTTCCCTCCCGAACTCACCCACCGAGCAGGTAAGGGAAGGTTTCAGCAGCAGGAAGGGGTGGCGGTGAGGGTGTGCCACAGCGAGTGCTCCACCAGAGGGGGTGGTGGGGCAGCTGCTGTGCCGGAGGGGTAAAATTCTGATAATTGTATTGGCAGGTGATGCAGTATAAGGGAGGGTTTGTTAGGATGGACAGTGTTGAAAAGGGAATAATGCATATGGTGTGAGAAGAGGCGGAGTGGAGAGAGCAGAAGTGGTGGATGTGTCAAGGGTAGGAATAAAGGAGGGGGAAGTCAGACAGGGAGTAGGGAGAAGTCAGTGGGGAAGGAGGTAGTAGTCAAGGATGGGGGTGGTGGGACAGGAGGGAAAGGGCAGTTGGAGGGCAGGGGCGAGGGACAGTCGTGAAAGTGGGAAGGCAGGGAGGCCTGGAGTGGGAGGGCGGTGCGGGCTTTCAGAGGCTGAGGACTCTCACTGATACCACACACACCTTGGACTCTCCATCATCAGCTGACATGCCTTCGCTGTCACTGTCCGTCACCCTCTCCTTGCACTTCAGGTCGATGTCCCCAGGAAATGCCTCCTCTGTCGAGTAGAACAAAGGCCCGATCAACTCCCAGCCATGCTTTCCTCTCCCCTCCCCCCCACAAAAACTGGCAGCTCACCACCCCCTCCCACAGGAACAGAGACTTCAACCCTGACCATAAAGCGTGTTAAGTTAGCTAACTCGCTCCACTACATCTGCTCAGCCATGGCTGATCTATTTTCCTCTCAACCCCATTTTCCTACTTTCTCCCCCATAACCTTTGATGCCTGACTAACCGAGAATCTATCAAACAGCATTTTAAATATGCGCAATGACTTGGCCTCCACAGCAGTGTGTGGCAATGAATTCCACAGATTCACCATCCTCTGCTTAAAGAACTGTCTCCTCATCTATTCTGAAGGGACATTCTTACATTCTAAGGCTGTGCCTTCTGGTCCTAGACTCCCCCACTATCTAGGCCTTGAGCAACACAAAAGGGTCTGAAACATCAACTGTACTTTCTTCCATTGATGCTGCCTGGCCTGCTGATTTCCTCCAGCATTTCTGCAGATTTTCTCTTGTTTGTTCTTTCAATATTTGCTAAGTATTTCACAGGGAAATCTCAGTTGAGACCACCTCCCTCACGCCAACCCCTTGCCCTTGAACCACAAGTCCAGCCCCAGTCTCCCAGGAGCTCAGTGCACCTGTCAATCACCTCCCATCCACATCAACTCTGAATCTCAGCTTGGTGTCTCCCCACCACATCACTTCACCCAAGACTTCCCAGCCTTTCTCACTTTTGGCCAAAACCCTGCATCAGATCCCTGAAATTTTGCAAGTAGAAAGGATGGCAAAGACGATGTATGTCATATCTGCCTTCAATAGTTGAGGCATCGAGGATAAGAGTCAGGAAGTCATGTTGAAATGGTATAAAACTTGGGTCAGGTTGCACGTCTGCTTGCCCCATTATGGGGAAGATGCAGAGGGCTTTGGAGAGGGTGCAGAAGAGGTTCACCAAGACGTTGACTGGTTTAGAGAGCATGACCCATAATTCGAGGTTGAACAAACTTGAGCTGCTTTCTCTGGAGCAGTAGAGGCTGAGAGAAGACCTGATAGAAGTTTGTATAATTATCAGAGGCACAGATAGAGAGGACAACCAGAATCTTTTTCTTGGGGTTGAAATGTCTAATACGAGAGGGCAGCCGTTTAAGGTGAGAGGGGGTAAATTCAAAGGAGAGTGCCTGAAACACATTGTCAGGAGATGCTGTTGAAGACAGACATGATAGAGGTGTTCAAGAGGCCTTTAGATCGGCATATGAACAGAGGGGCATGTACACCGTGCAGGCAGAAGGAATTTAGTTTTATTTGGCACCAAGGGCCAAAGGGCCTTTTCCTGTGCTGTTCTATGAAAATGTTGGCCATTCCTCCCCCAACAGACACTGCTTGATCCACTGAGTTTCTCCAGTAGATGCTCTGTCGCTCTTGCACTCTGGGTTGGGATCAGTGATCTCCTCCAGTTCTGTGCTGGAGGGCAGGAAAACTGCCCCTTTCCCTCACCCACGAGGCCCAGCTCCCTCCCCCTGACCCCCCCCAAACTCACCCATCACGTCGTCGTCACCCTCCTCCTCGCAGATGACCATCCGCTCCTCGTCACTGGTCATGTCCTCGCTGGCCGTTCGCTGTGAGCGGAACTGCCGGGGGGGACAGCTGGAGGGGGTGGCCTCGCCGGGCGGGTGGGGGCTGAAGCCTCGAGGCCCTAGGGCTGGGTGCGGCCCTCGCATCCCAGCGTAGGGCAGCGGGCTGACACACATCTGTGGGGGATGGGGGTAGGAGAAAGGGGAAAGAGGGTGAGATAGGAACGAGCTACACCGCACCCCCAACAACTGTAGCTTCAGAGGATCGTACTCCCCTCAATCTCAAAGGGCCATGGGTCCATCTTCTAACTCAATCCCCCACCCTCTCCAGCTCAGTGCCTTAAGGACTTCCTGAGGCCCTTCCTCCCTCTACAGGTTGCTAGGTAGATATACGCTGCATCAGCCACATCACCTACAAGTCAGGAGTATAATGGGACATTCCCCGTTTGGCTGGGTGGAGCTGGTCCATGCACTCCACATCCACCACATTATCTGTCCCCCACCTATCTACAAGACAGGAGTGTGATGAGACACTCTTCTCTTAATGGGCAGAGCTAGTCTTCACATTCCATATTCACATTACTTGCCATGCAACTCCAACAGCCCCTCCTGAAATCCTCACTTACGTTTCCTGCCCAAGGGGATGATTATAAAGTTTACTCGTCAACTGCATTTTAACCACTTGGCGTTACGAGACCCATGCACCGCCCCCAAAACATTTCCCTGAACCTGGTGCACACCTGTGCCAGCTCCTCCAGTACCTCGGTGTCTCGCTCACACTTCTCTGAGCTGTGGGCACCACTGTGGGAGAAGGCGCGGGGCCGGGTCAGCTGGGTGCTCCCCACCCCAGGGTGCTGGCTGCCTTCAGCGTTCATCAGCAGGGAGATGGGTTTGCAGTCCGTTCCTGGAGGGTCCTGGCAGTCTGACGTCAGCTCCGACGACACTGGAGCGAGAGGGAGAGTGAGAGCGAGTCAGGAGACTGAGGAACTCAGTCACCAGCACTTTTCTCCCAGGGTTTACTGTTTCCACTGACCTCACCCCCATTGCTGGAAAATGATGTACAGCCAAACCAACCCACGCCATAGCTCTTAGCCCATCTTATCTCACCCACTCCACGGCTATGTTACTCCCCCTCTCTGCACCCCTTGCTCTGCCCATGTCTCTTTCTCTCTCTCCCTGTCCATACATCACTGTCTCCCTCTCTGCATGCGCGTGCTTGTGCGTGTGTTTGTCTATCTTTCTTGTGTGTGTGTGCCTCTTCCTTTGTGTGTGGGTGTGATGTGTCTCTTTCATCTCTCTCTCTCTCTCTCTCTCTCTCTCTCTGAGCGTATCTTTCTGTCTCTCTCCCCCCGTCTCCATGCATGTCTCTCTCCCCCTCCTTTCTCCCCATCTATATGTGGCTCACATATTCTTCCTGTGGTCTTGCACCTTCCCCCAGGTGCTCCAGTTCCCTCTCACTGGGGTGGTGGGGTGGTGAATTGCCTCATGTGGGTGAGGGAATAGAATGGGGGGGGTGGATTTGGATTTGGTGAGAATGTGAATCAATGAAACAGATCACTCTTCATTGATCAGTGACCGAGGGTAGGCACACACTCTACGGCCGAAAGACCTGTTTCTGTGCTGTCTTCTTCTTCTTCTTCTTGTGCCCGTAACTCCTGGTGGAGTCGTCGGGGCGCCGTCATGACAAGCTTTGCACCAGCTTTTTGGTGTGCTCATCATGCGGTGTCTCTCAGGCATCTGAAACCTGGCAGAGCCCATCCCTCTCCGGGTCTGACCACAGCCAGTTTCCTCCAACTAGGTGGCTCGCCTTGGTCGTGAACACGTGGCCGTTATAGTTCATCTGAGAACCTTTCCGTCCTGGCCAGTGACTTCATCATGGAAGTCTTTCGCCCAGTGGTGCCGTGCTAACAGCACCCCCTCACATGGTTTAGCCCACCAGCTGAAGCGATTTACTGGGGTATGGTGTTTGGAGCCAACATGCGAGATTTAGGAAATGGATAGGACCGGTGATGCCCGTCCACCCTGTCTGGTAGGAAGCAGAATGCCAGACATCAAAGGTACTACTTCTATCCAGATCCCCTATACCTGTGCTGTATCTACAACTAACTCCTGACTTCCCCCTCTTAAAAACCCCACATCCTCTTGTCCTAAACACTTGACCAGGGAAAAGAGGTGTTTTCTGTTTTTACAATCTGTCCTCACTCGCCCCCTGATAAAATTATTAAAAATTATCAGGTCCCCCACCAGGCCCCTCCGCTCCAGGAAGAACAGGTCCAGCTTCTCTCGTCTCTTCTCGTCACTGTAACACTCCGTCCCAGGCAACGTCCTGGGAATCCCCTCTCCAGTGCAGTCACCTCCTACCCTACAGTGTGGTGATCAGAAATTCACATAGTATCCCAGCTGAGGTCTGATCAGTGTGTTTGGACCAAGACCCCCCACGTCTACGCATATACTCTACGTCCTGGTCATGGAAGGCAGGAGTCCTGTATGTAACCTTCACCACCTGTGCTGAGGGATCCTTAAACTGGTACCACAAGGTCTATTTGGTCCTTAAACATACATATATTTACAGCAGCCAATTAACCTACTGAGCCAGCATGTGTTTTTATTTCTGGGGTATTTTGAAGAAAACCAGAGCACCTGGGTGAAACCCATGTGGTCACAGGGAGAACATGCAAATACCACACAGATGGAGGCACACACCCACAGACAGAGCACACAGGTCTCTGGAGCCCCACCAGGGCTCCAATGACAGTCCAAGCCCGGGGCCAGGGCCGCTATTAGTTGCCCGTCCCATGCAGAGGGCATCTGCTGGGTTCAGGTACACCTATCGAACTGATACACCACCACACTTCTTCCCTGTCCCAGTGACTGAGCCCAGAACTGGTAGCAGAGTACTGGGGAAGGCTGGCACAGGAGCAACGGGCTGAAGAGCCAGCCACCAAGCCGCAGGCCAAGAGGAGGAACGCATCCTCGGCAAGGTACGGGAGGTTCGGAGAGTAGACCCCACCCCACCACCGCTAATCACATATACGCAACACAGCCGTTGGGTTACCTGCTGTGGCAGAGAGCGCACCAGTCTCTGACATGCTGCGCTCCCGTGGCTCCTTGCACCTCAGGGTCCCAGGACCCCCGAGGGCTGTCTTCACATCGGAGCTGGACTTCTTTCGGTCTTTGTTACACCACTTCCAGTCTGGGTGGGCTTTGAAGTGAGCCTCTTTTACCTGCCAACACCAAAGGCAAGGGATGCAGGGATGTGGTTTAGGAGGAAGAGAGATTGATCAACACCAGCTATCCCACACCATCCCATCACGCTCTCCTGGGGTCAGACAGCATGAAACTCCATCCACACCACCCTATCACACACTCCTGGGGTCAGACACAGAGCAAAGCTCCCTCCACACTCTCCCATCATGCTGTTCTGGGGTCCGACAGCGTGAAACCAGTTTCAGACCACACCCAGAGCATTGTGTTTAATACTGGTCTTATGCAGATATGTTCAGGCTTTTCTCTTTGGATAAGAGGCACAGACTGAATGGATAGCCAGAGACATTTTCTCAGGACAGAAATGGCTAATACGAGGGCATAATTTTAAGGCGACTGATGGAAAACATAGGGGAAATGTCAGAGGAAATCTTTTTTTTAAAAAAAAAGAGCCATGTGGTGACAGTAGAGGCATAAGGGCCATTTTAGAAATTTTCAGATAGGCACATGGATGATAGAAAAATGGAGGGCTACATAGGAGGGAAAGGTTAGATTGATCTTATAGTTAAAATGTCAGCACAGTATTGTCGGCCGAAGACCTGTACCGTGCTCTACTGTTCTACAGTTGCAAGAAAAGGTCTGTGAACCCTTTGGAATTATCTGGTTTTCCGCATTAATTACTCATAAAATGTGGTCTGATCATCTAAGTCACAATAATAGACAAACACAATCTGCATGAACTAAAAACTGTACTACTTCTCGTCAATACTGACAACACCATTTAAACAATCACAGTCTAGGTTCAAACAAGTATGTGAACCTCTGAGTAATGCCTTCTACAAAAGCGATTTGGAGTCAGGTGCTCCAATCAATGAGATTGGAGATATGGGTTTTCCCTGCCCTATTAAAAAAAAGACAGGTTACTGACAGAGCCTGCTCTTCAAGAAAGATCTGTTTATGTGCACCGTACCTCGATCAAAAAAACTTTTGAGGACCGAAGAATTGTAAAGATGCATGAAGCTGGAAAACACAAAAAAAAGCATTTCTAAAGACCCAAGTGTTCATCAGTCCACAATAAGAGAAATTGTCTGCAAATAGAGGAAATTCAGTACTATTACTACTCTCCCTAGCAGTGGCCTTCCTGCAAAAGATCTCACCAAAAGCACAACGTGCAATGCTGAAGGAGGTGTAAAAGAACCCAAGTGTAACAGCAAAAAACCTGCAGAAATTTCTAGAGCTCACTAATGCGTTAGTTCATGTGTCCACTATATGAAAAACACTGAACAAGAATGGTGTTCATGGAAGGACTCTGTGGAGGAAACCACTGCTCTCCAAAAAAAATTGTTGCATGTCTCAAGTTTGCAAAAGACCACTTGGATGTTCCACAATGCTTCTGGGACAATGATAGTAGAGACAAAAGTTAAACATTTTGGTAGAAGTGCTCACCACTATGCTTGGAGGAAAAAGGGCGCTGCACACCAACACCAAAACCTCAACCTCATACCATCTGTGAAGCATGGCGGAAGGAGCATCATGGTTTGGGGCCGCTTTGCTGCCTCAGGGCCCGGACAACTTGCAATCATTGTATCAAGACATTTTACAGGTGAATGTCAGGGTAGCAGTCCGTCACCTAAAGCTTAATCGAACTTGGATGATGCAACAAGATAATGATCCGAAACACAAGAGTAAATCAAAACCACAATGGTTTAAAAAGAAGAATATTTGTATTTCGAGATGGCCAAGTCAGAGTCCAGACCTTAAACCATTTCGGATGCTGCTACATGACCTGAAGAGGGCTGTGCAGGCAAGGTATCCCAGAAATACCGATGAACTCAAAATATTTTGTATGGAGGTATGGTATGAAATTCCACCTAGTTATTAAGCAAGACTGATCAGCAACTACAGGAAACATTTGGTAGAGGTTATTGCTGCTAAAGGAGGTTCTACTAGTTAAATACAAGGGTTTACACACTTTTCCAGCCTGGACTGTGAATGATCAAACAATGTGTTCAATAAAGACATGAAAAGTACAAATGCTCATGTGTTATTAGTTTAGGCAGATTGTGTGTCTATTATTGTGACTTAGATGAAGATCGGACCACATTATGAATAATTAATGCAGAAAGGCAGGTAATTGCAAAGCGTCCGCGAACATTTTCTTGTAACAGTATGTTTTATCACACATTTCCAGGGTCGGACAGAGCGAAGCCTGCTCTGCACTGTCCGTACCATCATAGGGGTCAGACACAGAGAGAAGCTCCCATCACACACTCCCAGGGTTAGACACAGAGAGAAGCTCCCTCCACACTGTCCCATCACACACTCCCAGGGTTAGACACAGAGAGAAGCTCCCTCCACACCATCCCATCACACACTCCCGGGGTCAGACATAGTGTGAAGCTCCCTCCACACTGTCCCATCACACGCCCCCGGGGTCAGACACAGAGTGAAGCTCCCTCCACACCATCCCATCACACACTCCCAGGGTCAGACACAGAGTGAAGCTCCCTCCATACTGTCCCATCACACACCCCTGGAGTCAGATACAGAGTGAAGCCCCCTCTGCATCAGGGGAGCCCAACCTCTTCAATGCCACTGACCCCTACTATTAACCGAGGGGTCCATGAATCCCAGATTGGGCAGCCTTGCTCTACACCATCCCATCACACACTCCTGGGGTCAGACACGAGAGAAACTGCCACAACATTCAGTAACCCTGAGCCAAGTTCCAAACCCACCTGGAAGGCCAGGTCGTGGTATTTCTTTTTCTCATTGGGTCCCAGGGCGTACCACCACTCGCCTAGGATCTTGCTGACTGTCCTGTTGTCCTGGTTAGGGTGCCGCTGGTGAACCAGTGCCCGGTGCCTTTTGCTGAAGATCATGAAGGCGTTCATCGGCCGCCGGATGTGGTCCTTCTCACGCTGTAGCGGGGAGGGGTATTGAAGTCTGAGAGTGGGCAACAGGCCCGTTAACTCTTCCCACCCAAGTAACCGACCCCTACAGTTCAGTTGTTAGGAGGGGTTTAGTACTAGCCGTCATCACACTCTGTGCATCTTCAAATGTCCTCACACAGTTACACAGCATGGAAACAAGCCCTTTGGCCCAAATGCTCCAAGCCAACCAAGCTCCCCTTCCAACCACCAGCCCAATACATCACAGGCACATCCCTCCTCACCATCGATTATGTCTACCAGGGGCATTGCTTCAAGAAAGCGACATCCATTATCAAAGATCCCCACCATCTGGGCTATGCCATCTTCTCACAGCTACCATGAGGCAGGAGGTACATAGCCTGAAGTTCCACATCAGGAACAGCCGCTTCCCTTCAACCATTTGGTTCTTGAGCCGATTGGCACAACCCTAATCACTGCCTCACTATGACCACTTTGTACTACAATGTACTTTGTTCTGTTTTCTTTAATTGCGTTTATTCCTGAAAAAATTGTGTATAATTTGCGTCTCTGATGTTCTTCTCGTGAATGTTGCGACTCTGATGCTCTAATGTTTGTGCAGGTTTTTCATTGCACCCATCTATAGAAGTTGGGTGATAAGCCAAACCTCCTTTTAACTTTCTAATAGTAGAAATAGTGGTGGATTTTGAGATCTCCATGTACAAAGAGGCTTCAAGTCACACCTGAGGTCAGCAAACGGTTTGCAAGGTATTCAACACACCCAGAATGCTGGAGGAATTCAGCATCTATGGGGGGAATGAATAATCGATATTTCAGGCCAAAACCCTGGAACAGGACCTGATGAAAGGTCTTAGCCCAAAACACCGACTATTCGTTCCCTCTACAGATGATGCCCAACATGCTGAGTTCTTCCAGCATTTTGTATGTTGTTCAAGATCTCCACCATCTGCAAAATCTCTTCTGCCGGCTGGTCAATGGATAGGCCACAGAGCCCGTTTCTCAGCTGTACATCTCTTTGACTCCTCAGGTAACGGCCATGTTGACACTCACGGCAAGACCTGAGACAAGGATTCTTTGCTGCAGTTCCACAGATCCTGGGGAGACCCCACCAGGAGCAAAAGTCTCCTATATCAGAGAGATGGGCTTGCCCCAGAGAAGTACACTGTTGCTGAAGTGGTGAGGAGACAGTGTGTTGATGGGGACCATGGCAAAATGAGGGGTAAATAAGTCACTACACCACAAAGCACAAACACAGGTCCTGCAGCCCAACTGCTCCATGAACATCCAAGATTCACATCTAAGCTGGTCCCACCTGCCCGTGTTTGTTCCATTCCCCTCTAAACCTCTCCTATCCATGTATCTGTCCAACTAACTTTTAAATGCCTCTACCATTTCCACTGGCAGCTCATTCCATATACTCACCACCCTCAGTGAAAAAACTGCCCCTCAACTTCCAAATAAATTTCTCCCCCCTCATCTTAAACTTATGCCTTCTTGTTCTCAATTCCCCTACCCTGGGGGAAAGTCTGTGTTCACTCACGCTGTCTATGCCCTTTTCGATAGTGTACACTTCTGTAAGGTCACCCCTCAGCCTGCCACACTCCAAAGGAAAATAAAGTTCCAATCTGCTCAGCCTCTCTGCAAAACTCAGTCCAAGTCTCAGCAACATCCTCATAAATCTTCTCCGCACTCTTTTCAACTTCGTGTCATCTTTCCTATAGCAGGGTGACCAAAATTAGACACAATACTCCAAGTACGGCCTCACCAACATCTTGTACAACTGAAACATAACTACTCAACCCCTGTACTCAGTGCCTGGAGCGATGACGGCCAGCATGCCAAACGCCTTCTTGTCCTCCTCTGACACCAATTTCAGGGAACGATGTACCTGAACGCCTTTGTTCAACAACGTCCACAGACCTCCCCCGACTCCCCATCCCACCAACGTTCACCTGAGCCGACAGAGACGCATGTGACATGCTTCAGAGTCAGGAGGGGACAAAAGAGGTTGTACAAATATCTCGTGAGTCTGCACCTGGAACTGAGTGTTCAGTTTTGATGGGTGATTTTACAGAGGTCAACGAAACCACAAGGGGCATAGACAGGGAATGTACACAGTCTTTTCCGCAGGTCTGGGGAATAAAGAACTAGAGGCTTAAGGCTATAGGGGAAAGACTTAATAGGATGCTGAGGGGTAACTTTTTCACCTGGGGGTGGTCTGTATATGGAACGAGCTGCTAGAGGAAGTAGTTGAGGCAGGTACACTAGTATTTATTCTTTGGAGCATAGAGTGAGGGGTGACTTTACAGGTGTATAAAACTACGAGGTGCACTAATGGGGTGAAGAAGTTTTTCCCCAGGGTTGGGGAATCAAGAAGTAGAAGGAATAGCTTTAAGGTGAGAGTGGAGAAATTTAGAAGGAACCTGAGGGGCAAATTTATTACCCTCAAGGTTACCCTTATGTGCAACGAGATGCCACAGGAAAGTATATTAACAATGTTTATAAGACATTTGGACGGAGCCAGAGATAGAGAGAGAGGATAAGCCAGTTTGATGCAGACTGCAGGATACAGAGGAATGACGTTATAGAGGAGAATAAAAGCAGGAGGGGCACTTCATGTTGTGGCCTGTGACTCCACCAGCACAAAGTCAGCAAAACCAAGAGCAGCGAGTGAACCTGATGGAAACACACAGGAGTCTTCAACCGTCCAACTGTGTACACTCTACCGTCCAACCACACCCCTTGCCCCAACCCTCACTCCCTCGCATGCACAGCCCACCGACCTTGTGTGGGCTGCGGCCCTCCTTCTCAGAGGAAGAGTCCCTGTCCTTGGGCAGCGCGCTGAGCGACTTGGTCCGGCGCTTCTCCGGAGGCAGGCAGACCGTCTCCAACCCAGCGTTGGGTAGGAACCTGTAAGGGGTGACACAGAGAGGGAGGGAGGAAGTGGGGGGGGTGAGGGTTAAGGAAGAAGAGGAGAAGAGGGTGTGGGGTTCGGGTGGTGGAAAGAGGGATAGGGGAAATGGGTGAGAGAGAGGGGGAGCAGCAAGGGGTAATGATGGATGGAAGGGAAGGAAGCAAGGGAAGGGATGGGTAGAGAGGAACAGAGAAGGTGGAGAGGGGAGAGAGAAAATGAGTGAGTGTGAAAAAGAGAAAGGGGTGAGGGAGAGGTTTGAGATGGTGGGGGGGGGTGGTGTGGAAGGGAAAACAAGCCTGGTGTTGGTGTGGAGTTATTTATAAGGAGAGGCAGCCCCCACAGCACCCTCAACAATATAAAATTCTGGTCATTGCCATCTCAGGAATCGCTTGCAGTTCCGGTAAAGGACAGCTTCTCTCAAACATACACAGAACCCCTGCCATACTCACGCCTCATCCTGGTCACTCTCTGTCTCGCTGTCTCCTCTCTGGCCGGGCAGCCCCTGCATCTCCTCAACGTGGGACTGTGCTCTAAGACCATCGGTGGATCCCCGTGGTGGGCTGCCACCCGCCTCTTCCCGTCTCTCAGGCTCTCGGGGAAGCTCTGCCGGAACACACGCTTGCTGCGCCGACTGCACAGGCTCTGTGTGTGGGAAGACATAGGAGAGAGGTGTTAGAAAGAGAGGAGGGGGGAGGGATGGTGAGTGGGTGGGGGGGGGAGTTAGAGATGGGACGTGGAGAGAGCAGGGGGTTGGGTAGATATGGGAGCCAGGAGAGGGTGGGAGGGGGGAGGAGTGTAGGTGTGCGTGAAAGCTGCGACCAGCACTGATGAGCCCATAACGACCGACTTCACCCCTCTGCCCCACCCAAGAGATGTCCCAGTCTATCACCCATCCACCTACCTTTCACTTGATTGGACGAGCCAGCCGGACAGGTGGGCTTCTGGGCCTCCGGAGGTTGTACCGAGGCATCCGGCTGGCTGGGAGCCAGGAAAGGAACCAGGGAGTGCCAGGGATAGACGGGTACAGAGCGTGGCTCCACATTGGTCCACACTGCGGGGAGAGCAAAGAGAACATGGCTGCAGGGCATGCATGTCACACGGAACGCAGAACTCAGAGCAGGACGGCACATGGTGAAGTGGTAAATTACCACCTTGTGTACTGAATAGGGAAACATCAGTATTGCATGCTGTACGTACTTGCCTCAAAGACACACAGCCCTCCACCCAGACAGTTAAAGTGGTTTACGCTGTCACCCATACTGAGGTTAAGTGCACACTGTTCATACAGATCACACTGTAACAGTGCATTGAGAGAAAAGCAAAACCAGAATCCAGAATGAGTGTTACAATTCGAGAAAGTGCAGTGCAGGTGCTGGGGCCAAGATAAGGTAGATTGGGAAGGGCAGAAGGTTTATTATTGTCCTATGTACTGAGATGCAGTGAAAAGCCTGTCACTTGGGGGCTCAGTTCCTGCCGATGTCTGTAAGGAGTCTGTACGTTCGCCCCATGACCGTGAGTTTTCTCCAATTTCCTCCACATTCCAAAGAGGGAGGAGCTCAGCAGGTCAGGCAGCTTCTACAGAAATGAATAAACAGTCGATATCGGGGGCCAAGAGCCCTCATGAAGACTAGAAAGGAAGGGGGAAGAAGCCAGAATGAGAAAATGGGGGGTGAGGAAGGAGTACAAACGAGAAGGTGATAGGTGAAGTTGGGTGGGTGGGGGAGGTGGGATGAAGGAGGAAGCTGGGGGTGGTGCAATACGTCAGTGGAAGAGGTAAAAGGGCTGGAGAAGGTATCAGATAGGAGAGGAGAGTCACCCATGGTAGAAAGGGAAGAAGGGCACCAAGGGGAGAAGATAGGCAGAGGTAAGAGGGGAGCCAGGGTGGGATTTGAAGAGGGTAAGGGAGGAGGAAAATTACCAGACATTAGAGAAATCAACGTGCATGCCACAGGCTGAAAGCAATCTAGACAGAATATGAGGGGTTGCTCCTCCAACCTCATTCTGAGTGACATGAGAATTGGAATTGAAATGGGTGGCCACCAGGGAATTCCACTCTTGGGGGATAGAGTGGAGGTGCTCGACAAAGCTGTCCTCCAATCCACGTCGGGTCTCACCAACATAGGGAAGGCCACATCAGGAGCACCAGGTACAGAAGACGACCTCAACAGATTCACAGGTAAAGTGCTGCCTTAGCTGGGAGGACTGAAGGGAGAAATGGACAAGGGAATCATGGAGAGAGCGATCCTGTGGAAAGCAAAGAGTGGGAGGGCAGTACACGTGTTTGGTGGTAGTATCATACTGAAGGTTGCTGAAAACAATGTGCTGGATGCGAAGGCTTATGGGGAGGCAGGTGATCCCTGTTAAGGCGACGGGAAAATGGTTTGAGAGCAAATGACTGGAAAAAGAGTGCAGCTGAGGGCAGCATCAATGGTGGAGGAAGAGAAGTTGAAACCCTGTTCTTGGAGGACTTCTCCAATGTCCTGAAAAGAAAAGCCTCATCCTGGAACAGATGCAGCAGAGATGAAGGAACTGAAAAAAGGGAATGGCATTTTTCAGGGGAGGAGATACAGTCAAGATAGCCGTGGCAGTCAGTAAGTTTATAAAAGGTATCAGCAGGTTGTCTCCAGAATGAAGACAGAGAGATCAAGAAAGGGGAGAGAGGTGTCAGAAATGGACTAAGAATGAAGAAAGGGGAGAAAAATGTCAGAACTGGATCGAGGACTGTTGTTCTAGATTTCCAGCATCTGCAGAACCTTGTGTTCAGGTTAGAGTTGGTGAATTGTGGGCACGCTATGCTGGTGCCGAGAGCATGCTCAACACAACCCTTGCTGAATAGATTTGACGCAAATGACACACTTTGCTGTGTTTCGATGTATGTGACAAATAAAGCTCATCTTTAATATTGCACACTGTTCATACAGATCAGATCACTGAGGCAGAACAAGGTGAAAAATTGGTATGGAATAATATTACAGGTACAGAGGAAGTGCACTGCAGGCAGACAATAAGGTGCAAGGGAATTGGAATTGGTTTATTATTGTTACATGTACTGAGGTACAGTGAAAAGTTTGCCTTACTTACAGTTTGTACAGATCAGATCATTACACAATACGTGGATAAAATATAAAATAACAGAATCCAGAATGAAGTGTAACAGCTATTGAGAGAAAGCAATGCAGGCAGACAATAAAGTGCAAGATCATAAATGAGGTAGACTGTGAGGTCAAGACTCCATTTTATTGTACAGGAGGTCCTGCTCAACAGTCTGATAACAGTGGGGTAGAAACTGTCCTTGAGCCCAGTGGTATGTGCCTTCAGGCTTTTGTATCTTCTGGCAGATGGGAGGAGGGAGAAGAGAGAATGTCTGAGGTGGGTGGGGTCTTTGATTATGTTGGCTGCTTTACTGAAGCAATGAGAAGTATAGACCAAGTCTACAGAGGGAAGGTTGGGCTCCCTAATGTGAGCGTCCCTGGAGTGTCCACAGCTCTCATTGACAAATCTAACCAATTTCACATACAGTCTATATCTCCATTTCCTGCACACAAGACCATTACACACAGGAGCAGAATTAAGCAATTCGTCTGCTCCATCATTCCATCATGGTTGATTTATTATCCTTTTCAACCCCATTCTCCTGTCTTCTCCCCGTAACCTTTGATGCCATGACTAATCAAGAACCAAACAACCTCCACTTTAAATATACTCAATGACTCGGCCTCCACAGCCGTGTGCTGCAATGAATTCCACAGATTCACCACTCTCTGGTTAAATGCCTGTTAAAGAAAAGTTTAAACACTTCTATGACATCTGTCTTCACCACAACCCCTGGCAGCACATTTCACCTCTCACCTACCGCTTGCCGCTTTTTCCATTAGTTCTGACAAGAAACATTAATTCGAGGTGGTTTCCCCATTCTCCTCTTTCCTGCCCCTCCAAACCCCTTGCAGACAGATGAGCTGCCATTAATGAGAGGCACTCACCACCACTCAGTCAACTCCAGTCGATACATTCCTGGTATCCACTCCCTCACAGATGTTCCCTTTGCTCACGACGACCTCTCCCCATGCTTGCAACCCCAAACCCACTCCTTTCCCAAAACTTCCACCAATCAATCGCATACTGATGCAGCGAGGCAGATAAAGCGTCCGATTTTAGATTGAAAGACACAGAAGTGAAACAGCCCCTTCAGCCCCACAAAACATGCTTATGATCCCTACCCTCAGGAGGAATTTTGACATACCCCAGTTTTAAATGACTGGCCCCTCACTTTGTAGTAGTGCCCCCCATCTTGCGCCCAGCCATGGAATCATCTCAACATTAAGTCTATCTAGCTGCTGCACGTTACAGCACAGAAGCGGTCTCTTCTGCTAACAGAGACCATGCCAACCGTACACCATGAACTTACACTAATTGCATTTCACTCTTCCCATATTTCAAACCTCCACAGCACACTCCCCACCACCTGATTCATCTCTCACCCACGTACTAATGTAAATTTCTGGGATGTCGGAGCAAATGGGGGAAACCTTCAGGGTCACAGGGAGAATGTGTAAACCCCACAAGCAAACAGGAGTGAGACATACACAGGAAAGAGACAAACACTTAAACACAGGCAGGAGTTGGAGAGTCCCTCCACTGGTCGAAGCTGACCAAGAACATTGCTTCCAAGCCAGAGTAGTACAATATGGAGAGCAGGCTGCCCCTCTCCACACAGCTCGAATCCAAAGAAACGGCACAGACTGATACAGTTCAGCTCCAGGAGTTGCCAATCAGTATTGAACCCAATGTAGGACTGCCTTGGGGACTCCAGCTCCAGGTTTATTCTCAAAGCCATAAGTGGTTGTAGCCACAAGACAGCAGAAGTTTGAGATCTGAGTTTTCCTTCTACTAAGTGAGCTGCCAACCATGTCTGACAAGCCTCATCTGCCCGAAGGGGGTAGGAGAGACACAAACAAACACACAAAGTCAGAGGCTGGGATAGAACTGGGTTCACTGGTGCTGAGAGGGGACCGCTCTATCCACTGTGCCATGTCCATTTATTGGGGCTGAAGGGAGCGTCACTCCACCCGGTGTTGGGAGAAACCACAGCATAATGTACAGAAACTCTATCTCCTTTACAGAAGGTCGATGTGGCAGAGAGGTGATGATGTGATTGATTCCTGAACAAGGAATCTGGTGAGCGAAGAAAAACTGTGCAGTACTGGAAACACTCTAGGGAACAGGGAATAGCAAGAAGGTAATCAGAGGCCTCTCAGGATGGATGACTCTGGGAGGCTCCCCTTCGCTTCCCAGTAAAGAGAGTCCTTCTGTGTGTGTGTATGTGGGGGGTGGGGTGCCCTATACACTGCACACTGCCCACTCCTCACCGCCATTCCCGCAAAACAGAACTCCTTCCTCAAAGCAACTCGCGCAACATAGCACTCCCTCCTCAGTGCCCCTCCCTTGGTGATTCCATCTCATTACTCCTCTCTCCTTGCCTCCCTTCCCACATGCTACATCCTCAGCTCCCCTCCTATAATGATCCTCCCAGAGCAGACACACAGTGACTCATGTAAAATTCATGACCTCCTCCTTCAGCTGTTTTCTAACCCATAAGACACAGGCGCAGAATTACGCCATCGGGACCTTCTAGTCTCGTCCTCTAGTCAATCAAGACTGATTTATTTTCCCTCTCAACCCCATTCTCCTGCCATCTCTCTGTAACCATTGCTGCCCTTACTAGTCAAGAACCCATCAACCTTTGCTTTAAATGTACCCAATGACTCGGCCTCTACAGTTGTCTGTGCCAATGAATTCTAAAGGTACACCATCCTCTGGCTAAAGAAATTCCTCATCTCTTTCCAGAGGGATGTCCTTCCATTCTGAGGCTTTACCCTCTGGCCCTACTATCGATAATATCCTCTCCAGATCGACTCTGTTTCAACCTTTATTCGGTATTCCCACCCCCAACTCCCCGCTGAGCCCAGGTGATGCAATCGGCAGAGTACGCGCTGCAGATGTGCAGGAAGTGTGTGCATCTGGACGACTGGGACAGAACAAAAAGAGCAGCAGGGTGAGGAAAGGGGAAATACAAACGGGACGACCTTCATACAACAGAAGGAAAAGGAGCCGAGGACAAAGGGAGGCCCGAGCTAGACAGAAACAGAGCAGGAAGTCAGCAGGCAAACACTAGGGGTGGGAGTAGGAGCAGGGGGTTGAGCTGCAGTCTTCCTGGGCTAATTCTGCTGCTCCTTCAGCACAGCGAGATGGTCTGTGATGAGTAATCTCAGTCTGAACCCTTCACACCATCCCATCACAGACTCACTGGGTCAGACACGGATTGAAACTCCCTCTACACCATCCCATCACAGACTCACTGGGTCAGACACTGTCTGAAACTCCCTTTACACCATCCCAACACACATTCACTGGGTCAGACACGGATTGAAACTCCCTCTACACCATCCCAACACACACTCACTGGGTCAGACACTGACTGAAACTCCCTCTACACCACCACATCACAGACTCACTGGGTCAGACGGACTGAAACTCCCTCTACACCACCCCATCACACTCTCCCAGGGTCAGACACGGATTGAAACGCCCTTTGCACCATCCCCTACTCGCAGGGTCAGACACTGATTCTAATTCCCTCTACACCATCCCATCCCCTACCCCCGGGTCAGACACTGATTGAAACTCCCTCTACACCATCCCATCACACACTCCAGGGGTCGAACAGAGAACAACTCCTTCTACCCTGTCCCATCAAACACTCAAGGTCAAGGGAGAATGCATGCAGTGGGACTGAATATTTGGGTAGGGCAACAGTTGAGTGACCTTGATCTCTTGCTCTAGACAGCACTGGTACGTGGGCAGAGTTGAACTGTTCTTCCCCCCCCCACCCCTTCAGAAGGCAGCGTCTGTACAGGGGATGTGTATTTCTTGAGGTCAAGACAGTAATTGTATTTCACACAAGGGTCAGTGAGGGCATGCTCTGGAATAATATTGTACAAGTTTTCCAATTGGGCACGCACAGAGAGTGCAGTGAAACGCTCAGGAATCCATCAGTGTCCCGTGAGTTGCTGTAGAACAGTCAGTGGAGAGGTCAGGACACAATGGCCCTCTCTCCAATGTTTTACTCACAATCACACACAAGGTAACAGCAAGGGTTGCTGCTCACCCCACCATTCCATATGAGCATTGTCAACGACAATACGATCAGCCTCTTGATGATCTTGAGGTCCAAGTCTCTGAAAGCGTCCTCACAAGTCAACAGGTTGGTAAAGGAAGTGAGCGCCATGCTTGACTATTAGTCAAGGCACTGAGTTCAAATCACATTGTAGGTCGTAAATCTCTGGGCCTTGTCTGGAATACTGCATTCAGTTCTGGTCACCTCATTACAGGAAGGACATGGAGGCTTTGGAGAGGATGCTGCTTGGATTAAAGATCATGTACTATAAGGAGACAAACCCGAGACTTTTCTCTGGTGTGGCGGAGGCCAAGGGGAGAAGTTTTTAAAGAGTATGGGAGGTGTAAATAAGAGTAGAGACATGGTATCCTTTGCCCAGGGCTGAATAGATTTATACTAGAGGACAAGCATTGAAGGAGAGAGGGAAATAGTTCAAAGAGGGGCAAGTTTTTTTTAATATAAAAATCTTAAGAGTGATGGGTGCCTGGAATGTGTTACCAAGGGTGGTAGTGGAGGCAGATATGGCATTTAAGAGGCTCTTAGGTAGAAACATGAATATGCAGAGAATGGAGAGATACAGGTTACATGCTGCCAAAAGAGACCAGTTTAATTTGGCACAATATCACAAGCCGAAGGGCCTGTTCCTGTGTTATACTGTTCTGTGTCCCAATGGCTCAAGGCATCTTCTAACTTACTGTTATCGGAGTCATGAACGGACATCTCATATACTAAAAGCTCCCCCAATCTACCTCATCATTGCCATTGCATCTTATTGTCTGCCTGTACTGAACTTACTCTACAAACGTAACACTTTACTCTGCATTCTATTTTCCTTTTGTTCAGCCCTTTACCACCCATCACTTCCCAGCTTGTACTCCTCCCCCTTCCCCTACCTTCTCCTTCTGGCTTCTTCCACCTTCCTTTCCAGTCCTGAGGAAGGGTCTCAGTCCGAAATGTCAACTATTTATTGAACCATATTGGATCGACTGCGAGAATGGGGCAAGTGCGCTTGTGGCTGATTGATCACGCAATGGATTGATTTGGCCTCTTTCTTTTGGTGTGGGCATTTTGTCTTAGGGTCCAAGCTCGTTGCTCCTGCATGTGTCGTGGCTGATGACTCAGTAAAAACATACCATCCTTCTGTACTATTACCGTCGCTCTTGCTCTGTGCATAGGTAACACTTAATTCCTTCCACAGATGCTACCTGACCTGCTGAGTTACTCAGCATTTTGTGTGTGCGGTGCTCGATTTCCAGCATCTGCAGAATCTCGTGCTTACGTAATGATCTATCTGGATGGCTTACAGAGTACATTTTTTCCACAGTATCTGGGTACATGTGACCATAATAAACTGATTACCAGTGATCATGGTTGACCTATGCTGGCCTCAACTTCCATTCTGTGCCAGCTGTCCGTAACAGCTCAATTCTTCGATCTTCCAAATATTTATCCAACTCCACCTTAAGTACCTCCAAAGATCCAGCCTCCACTGCCACTGGGGACAATGCATTTCAGTGATTCCCACTGCCTCCCCCCGACCCGCTGAGAGAAGAAATGTTTTAAAGGACCAGCCAACACACACAACGTGAAGGAGGAACTCAGCAGGCCAGGCAGCATCTAGGAAAACAGTACAGGCGACATTTCAGGCCGAGACCCTTCAGCAAGACTGGAGAAAAAAGCTGAGGAGCAGATTTAAAAGGTGGGGTGAGGGGAGTGAGAAACACCAGGTACCAGGTGAAACCTGGAGGGAGAAAGATGAAGTAAAGAGCTGGGAAGTTGATTGGTGAAAGAGACAGATAGAATGGGAGAAGGTAAAAAGAGGGAGTGGGGAGAGGAGCACCAGAGGGAGGCAATGGGCGGCCATGGAAATGAGGAGAGAGAGGGAAAGGTGGGGTGAGGCATTACTGGAAGTTTGAGAAATTGAAGTTCATGCCATCAGGTTGGAAACTAATACAGGGTGCTGTTCCTTCAACCTAACTGGGGCCTCATCACAACAGTGGAGGCCATGGATAGGCATATCGGAATGGGAATGAGAAGTGGAATTAAAATGGGTGGCCACTGGAAGATCCCACTTTTTCTGACAGTTTCAGCCCAAATCATCGACTGTACTTTTTTTCCTAAATGCTGCCTGACCTGCTGAGTTCCTCCAGCGTTTTGTGTGCACTGCTCGGATTTCCAGCATCTGCAGATTTTCTCTTGATGGTTAAAGGACCAGCCCCTTATTTTGTCTCTGTGCCCCCATCATTTGGGACTCTCACCAGCAGGACCACAGCTGCTCACAAACTCCAAATAACCCTGCCCAACATTTCAAAGGAAGGAGCTTGTGCTGGGTGCCTGACCACCGGTCTCCACCTACACCAACCCCATTCCCCAGCAGTCAGTCAGTCTCCTTCTCTATCTCTTGGCCTTTCGTGCCTACCTGGATACTTTGCCAGTGCTGTGAGAGTCTCTCACCACACCACCCCCTCAGGCAGTGTTCCAGGTTCCAGCCTCCAATCCTCTAACCCACTCCTGGGGAAATAGCCCTCCTTCGAACCCCTCTACCCACTCGTCCTTACCCTAAATCTACGCATTCTTACCTTAGACATGTGATTGTGGGAAAGTGTTTCCTAATCAGCCCCCCTTCCCAATAATTCTAACAGGTCCCTCTCAGCTCCCTCCACTCCAGCAAGAACCGTTGGAGCCTCTCTCATCACTGGAATGCTCTGTACCAGGCAATACAGTAGGAAATCTCCTCTGCACCCTCTCCAGTGCAGTCACTTCCTTCCTACAATGTGATGATCTGCACCTTGGCTGTGGTCTAACTAATGTTTTATAAAAATTTCAACGAGGACCTCCCTGTTCCACATTTCCATTACCTCCCCCGAAACAACAGGTAATTAACCCACCAAACCCACGCGCAGTTAGGATGTGGAAAGGAAGCAGAGCTTTCCATTCAATATGGCTTTGAGCTGAAGGTCTCCATCGAGCTCCTCACCCAGACTTTGTTGTTTTTAGGGTTATAGGGGTGGTTTTGTTTAAGTTAGGGGGTCAGGGACAGTGATGCAGGGAGAATTGGAGGTCAGGGCAAGTCTAGGCTTTCAAAGTGGATGTGTGATGTGGAACGTCCGTGGTAGGATGTTGGGCCAGCAGACCAGCGAGGATGAGTGTTTGTGGCCTACCCCCCTCAGGTCAGTGAGGGAGGAGAGAGAGACCAGTTAAGGTGGGAGCAGGTTTGGGGGTCAGGGGTGAACAATGACAGTACAGGAAAGAAAAAGATAAAAACCTAGTGACATGACGCCATGACAATCTTTCCCTCAATGGAAAATAAAAGGTCATTGAAGAGGACTATACTCTGTGGTGTTGAGGTTAAGAGATTCAAGTTCCCAGGAGTAATCACCACCAGCAGTCTGCTCTGGTCCAACCACAAAGATGCCATGAAATCACACCAGCAATGCTGGAGGCTAAAGAAATTTGGCATGTGCCAGTCAACCCTCACCAATTTTAACTGATGCACCATAGAAAGCACCCTATCTGGATGCATCACAGCTTGGTATAGCAACTGCTCTGCCTGTGACCACAAGAAACTACAGAGAGTTGTGAATACAGCTCAGCACATCACAGAAACCAAATTCCCCTCCATATATTCAGTCTCTAGTTCTCGCTGCCTTGGTAAGGCAGCTGATAACCAAAGACCCCTCCCATCAGACAGAAGGTACAAAAGCCTGAAATCATGTATCACACAGCTCAAATACAGCTTCTATCCCGCTGCTATACAACTATTGAACAATTCCCTAGTATGATACCATACACTCTTGACCTCAGAATCGACCTCATTATAATCTTGCACCTTATTGTCTACCTGCATTGCACTCTGTCTGTAACTGTTACACTTTATTCTGCATTTTGTTTTACCTCGTTCTACCTCAATGCACTGTTGTAATGATCTGATCTGTATGAACAGTATGCAAGACAAGCTTTTTCACTCTATCTTGCTACATGTGACAATGATAACCCAATTGCTGCCACCAACAGACAGGATTGTACCACGTTTTTTTTTATATACACTCACTGGCAGCAGCCCCTCGTCAGCCAAACCCGGTTATTAAACCCCAGCGCCGTGCAGGCAGATAATCACAGACTGTCCCCAGCCCTCGCGGACCCAGTAATTACCACCGCACTAATTACAGAGACCCCCCACTTCCCCGACAGGTTAATTACAGAGCCCCCTCTCAAACTTGACGGGCTAATTATGGGGAGGCGACGAGGGGTGCTGGCACTGGCAGAACGCCTCCCCTGCTGGTTAAACCACCGCTCATTCCCCCAGCTCAGGGCTTGGGATGAGTGCCGGGGTCAGGAGGCGGGCCTTTGGCTCAGATCATCTGCCACAGTGAGGGGAAAGGCTGAACTGGGGGTGGCAAAGATGAGCCGGATCGTGCGTTTCTCACGAGCCCCGCAGGGCCCTGCCGCTTGTGGTGAAGTCTCCACCGTGAAGCCCTTCAAGTCAACAGTGGGGAGGCAGGCCCTTCAGCCCATTGAGTCAGTGATGGTCAAATGTCTGATTACACCAATCCCTTTTCATCCCCCCCCCAACACTCAAATACTCACCCCCCTCCCACATCAGATATTCCACCCCCTTCCACACACAAACTTGATAGGGTGAGCAACTGACAGCAGCAGATTAACCTGCCTGCCCTACACATCACTGGGAAACACATGGGGTCACAGGGAACTCAACTGAACTACACAGACACACACTGTCACTGGGGGGCATGTCCTATGCAGAGCGGAAAGAGGCAAATACACATGGACAGTGTGTCACCCTTCAGACCACCAGGTCCATGCTGACCAACCAAAATCCCATTGCACAACTGTCGAGGCCTGCCAACATCGTCAAAGACAGCTTACATAATCTCTCCTGAGGTCATGCAGCGCACACTCACCAGCTGGGTCTGGTGTTGTGGTTGGGGGAGGAGGGAGGTAGGAAGAGGGTAGTGTGTGTGGGAGAGAGAGGTGGGAAGGAGTGAGAGGTGGGAAGGAGTGGGAGGTTAGGGGCTGGGAGAAAGGAGGAGGATGAGTGGAGAGAAGGAACCTGGTAGCAAAAGCTGGAGATGAAAGAAGGTAGGTTGGAGGGTCAAGGGTCGAGCGCAGGGCCACAATACCAGATCGCAACGTAGCCAGGTACACAAACACCACCTTCTCCCCCATCACTCCCCAGACCAAAACCCTCCACCCACATTCCCACATCCCCCCCCCATTCTAAACAATCCCGCGGTACACAGATTGACCTCCATCCCCACCCGCTGCGAGCCCAGGGGAGGGGAGGGGAGGGGAGGGGAGGGGAGGGGTAGAATGAACGGGAGCCGCTCTCACTGACCGAACATGCTGAGCCCACTGCGCTGCGGAGTCACGGCTGGGGCGTACATCGCTGGCGATTCCGTGTCCGGGGTCCGGCAACGTCCTCCGGGAATCAGGGCGAAGAAATGAACACCCCTCTCCCCCACACACTGCCCCCCGGTCACCCACAACTGAGGGGGTCGACCATTCCACTCCGGCGTCCCCGCTAGGGTGGCGCAGGTCCTTCCACCGAGTCTCCCCAAAATCCAAGTTCCAGCAGAACTCCTGCAAGTACCAACGAGTGTTCCCTCCTCGGTGGGGTGGGTGCTTCGGCGGGGGTGCGACCCGCCGCAAGGGTGGCAGGAAAAGTCCAGAGAGTGAGAAGTAACAACTTTGAACCGGACACGATTTCAGCCGACGACTGCCTAAGCCTCTCGGGGCTCTCTAGGGCATCCTCCGGGCCAGGAGGGGAGGGGTGGCGGCTCCGCTGGCTTCCCGCGGTAGGTCAGCTGAACTCTCCAGCTACGGCTCAAGGGGAGAAACTGGACTGAGAGGATTTGCTCTTCGACCGGCGTTGAGAAACCGGGGCTCCGCGTCAGGGCGCCGGCACCTTCCCCTGGGGTCCGGCGTTGGACGGAGCATCACTCCGGCCAAGGGCGGAGCGCGGTTGGCCGGGATCGACGGGAGTGAGGCACTCCCGTGAGGCACTGGTGTACTCTTCCCAGCCTCTCTTCCTCACACACTTTGCTGCCTATGTACGAGCTGGGCGCCCCTGATGAGTGCCGCTAATGGAGGAGATTCTCTTCTACTGTCGGGTTCCCCTGTACTCCACCCTCCCGCGAAGACCCCTCTGTCTAAACACCTCACGACTTCTCTCTGCACCCCCTGTCTTTTGCTGTAGGCTCTTGTTCCTATACACCCACCTCGTCTCCCAGCGTCTGCTCAAGACCCTCGTCCTCTCTTGTAGTTGGTTTTCTCTCTCTCTCCCTCTGATGCCTCCGCCTCCCTTGTACCCGTTGCCCAGCCCCTCGTCTGGTTTGTATACTCCCTCTGCGCTGTCCCGTTACGATCACAGGGATGGCTCTCCTCTGTGCCAAGTTAAGGTCTTCCTCTCTGCCTGGCGAAACTACCCGTCTCTCACTGTAATACCTCTTCCTTCAATCCTTTCCTCAGACTGTCCTATCACCACTTAGTTCCCTGTCACTACTGCTCCACACCTTTTTCTGCGCTCCCCAAATATTCTCCTATTGCCTCCGTTTCCCCGCTGGTACACTCACTCAACCTGCTTATCCTCCTGTTCCTTCCCCTTTGTTGCCTGCACTTGTTCCCTCACGCCCACCTGTACCCTAACTCCTCTACCTGTTGCCCCTTGTTCTCAGACCAGCTTTACTCCCGGTAGTCTGCTCTCCTCACCTGTAGTCTCCCCTTACTGTGCCGTTTTCACTTGCTACCAGTACTCCTGATACTTTTCCCTCACTGCCCGTTTCCTCAGCTTGTTGTCCCCACTGCCTGTAGACCTCACCTTGTTTATCTCCTTACTATTTGTACTCCCTTTGTACTTTCCCTTCCTTCCTCTGTATTCTGTTAGTGCCTCTGCACTCCCCTTAGCCGCCTGTACCCCCTCTATCAGCCTTCAGTGACCCTCTCACTAATTATTCTGTCCTTCCTGTAGTGTTGTACACCCCTCCCGCCCCTCTACTCACCCTTCCTCTACCTGTACTGCCCCTATACCTCTCTCCTCTCACTGCCTGTATTCTCCCCTCCTCTAACTGACTGTAGTGTCCCTACACTCCCCCTCCTCTCTCTACTTGTTCTCTCTTCTCCCCCCCCCCTCGCTGGTGGTACTCTATAACCCCTTTCTCTGCCTGTAGTGTCCCTACACCTTCCCCCCCCGCGCGCCTGTACTCTCCCTCTCTGGCTGTAGTGCCCCTATACTCCCTCCCTCCTCCGCTGCCTGGATTCTCCTCTCACTGCCTGTAGTGCCCCGTTCTCCCAGCTGGCGTCTCCCCGGAAGGGGCTCCGACCACTCCGCCAACCACTCGTTCAGCTATCAGTGCCGTTCCAAACGGTCGGCCGCCCCGCTTCCTGCTTCGCTCGCGGCCTCTCGCTCCCGCTCCGCCGCCGCAGCCATTCCCACACTCCCTGAACCGCCCGAGACACCTGGGCGGGGTCGGAACCTATGCGCCTGCGCCGCGCCCCTCCCTACTCCGCCAATCGGAGCTCGGGTCGCCCCGCCATTCAAACCTGTTGTCCTCTCGCAGGCCTGCCCTGATTGTCAATCTCGCCCCCAACAACGAGAGCATCGACGAGAACTCCAACAATCAGAATCAGAGACCGCCTCTGCTCCAACACCATTGGGCAATCTGTCTGACCATGCCATCAATCAACATAGTTTCCACCTTCGCTTCCATCTCATTGGTCATTCCGACCGGCCATGCCATTAACCGGGTTGCACTCCCCGTCCGTGTAGTAAAAGGCCAATAGGCGGGACCCACACATCAATTAACATCAATTCCAGCTCCCCCTACTCCAGCGCCTTAGCCAATAAAACCGACGCTAACATCAATCAGCCGCAGCATGAGCCACTGCCGCCTCCCATTGGCTCGTACCCTGCGGACCGGTTCACGGAGCGAGGGATGGCGTTGCCCGCTGAATGCCGTTCTGGGATTGGCAGGTGAAGTTGTAGTATGCTAATGAACTTGAGGAACAGCATGACTCAAAGTGAGAGAGGACGAGGTCGGGGAACAGTCAGCGCAGGGATTGGATCGGAGAAGTATGATTGATAGGGGCACTACCCAATCAGAACGAGGGTCAGATGATGTAAGAATCAATAGAAAAAGGAAGTGCAGTCAACGTCCCACCCATCAGAATACAAAGGGTGAGATGTGTGAGGGATGATGAAGAGGAGTGGGCATCAGGACGTAGGGTAGTGAAGAATGACGGAGGGTGGGAATGAAGGCGAGGGCTGGCACGAGTATCCCGTTTTGGGCTCAGCACACAGATGCAGTCACAGTCAGTGTGGACTTTCTCAGGAGGTTCGCCTGGTTACGAACACTCTTTAACGTACTTCTGGAGATGTCCTGTGGAAAGTATCCTGACTGGTTGCATCCCAGTCTGAGTGCGCAGTGAACGCAAGAAGCTGAAGACAGTAGAGGACTCAGCCCAAAACATCACGAACAGAAGAAAACATTCACCATTAAAGATGCAACACCATGTGGACATTATTATCTTCTACATCATACAGGAACCTGAAGTCCCACACCACCAGGTTCAGGAACAGCTACTTCCCTTCAACCATTCGGTTCTTGAACCAATCAGCACAACCCTAATGACTACTTCAGTACAGCAACACTTTGCACTACAGTGGACTTTTTTTTTGTTCTGGTTGTGTTCTTTTTTGTAAAATGGTGCATAATTTCACACACCTGTCAATTCCCTCTCCCCCTTCCCACACGTGCCCATTCTCTCTCAGTCTCGGCACCTTAAATAGAAAGATTCTGCCAAATTTTAATCTCTCAACGTTTGGAAACCAAACCCCAGGATTTCTGTAGATTTGCTTAGTTCTTTCAGCACCCTACAAAGGAAACTTCTTGTACCTGGAGATGAGTCCATTTTAAGTCCCAATGCTTTCCAAACTGATCTTTTCCCGAAGCTGGGAAAATCTGAAGGACTTCCCATCTGAATTCTGCCCTTATTCGAGCTTCTCGGGACATCCTGCTGCCCATCATACCTGGAGCAGTTGTGGGATACAAGAGGGGCTGTGGGATTTACAGGGGTGTGTCTCAATTCACCAGCTCCCTGAACAACAGTTTCCCTCCCCAGCACAGAAGGCATGAGAACAACACATCCCTTTCTGCCTTCAGTCCCAGCCACGTGAGATGACTTTGGCCATCGGGCATTCAGGAGAAGTTTTTGCAATCTCCCTTGCACCAATGTTGAACACAACCAGGCAATTGACATGTGTGAGTGTGTGGTGAGAGAGAGACCTCTTCCTCAAGTGCAACATGAAGCAGATTCACACCCACATAAGGAGTTAGTTAGTCACTGTTAGTCATGGACCCAGTGTTATACAGTGGGAGATCTGAACCCTCGTGTTTAAGCAATGAGACACACGCACCCTCTTGTTAGAAACTCCCGCAAATCACATTGCTACAGATATTAACCCTGTTGTAACACAATTTAAACAACAGCACATACATTATCATCATATACTGAGATAGAATACTGGCCTTGGTCATATAGCGTCAGTAACACAGGCATGTTGTAGTTATATAACAAAGTTCACACAGTGGTAGGGAGAGATTCTCACCAGGGTTGCACTCACATAAACCCTGACTATACTGTCAAGTGACAGGGCTTCAAACAAGTTATAGCAACAGACCCATCCTCACCGGTACAGTAACCCAGTGTTATACAGTGACAGGCCCATCCCCACTAGTACTGTACCCCAGTGTTATACAGTGACAGGCCCATCCGCACCGGTACTGTACCCCGGTCTTATACAGTGACACACCCATCCCAACCCAGACCATAACAGACCAGGCCCCACCGGTATTGTACCCCAGTGTTATACAGTGACAGACCCATCCTCACCAGTACAGTAACCCACTGACACATGGTGACAGGCCCATCCTCACCAGTACAGTAACCCACTGACACATGGTGACAAGCCCATCCTCACCGGTACAGTAACCCAGTGTTATACAGTGACAGACCCATCCTCACCAGTACTGTAACGCACTGACACATGGTGACAGACCCATCCTCACCAGTACAGTAACCCACTGACACATGGTGACAGACCCATCCTCACCAGTACAGTAACCCACTGACACATGGTGACAGGCCCATCCTCACCGGTACAGCAACCCACTGACACATGGTGACAGGCCCATCCTCACCAGTACAGTAACCCACTGACACATGGTGACAGGCCCATCCTCACCGGTACAGTAACCCACTGACACATGGTGACAGGCCCATCCTCACCAGTACAGTAACCCACTGACACATGGTGACAGGCCCATCCTCACCGGTACAGTAACCCACTGACACATGGTGACAGGCCCATCCTCACCGGTACAGTAACCCACTGACACATGGTGACAGGCCCATCCTCACCGGTACAGCAACCCACTGACACATGGTGACAGGCCCATCCTCACCGGTACAGTAACCCACTGACACATGGTGACAGACCCATCCTCACCAGTACAGTAACCCACTGACACATGGTGACAGACCCATCCTCACCAGTACAGTAACCCACTGACACATGGTGACAGACCCATTCTCACCAGTACAGTAACCCACTGACACATGGTGACAGGCCCATCCTCACCGGTACAGTAACCCACTGACACATGGTGACAGGCCCATCCTCACCGGTACAGTAACCCACTGACACATGGTGACAGACCCATCCTCACCAGTACAGTAACCCACTGACACATGGTGACAGACCCATCCTCACCAGTACAGTAACCCACTGACACATGGTGACAGACCCATTCTCACCAGTACAGTAACCCACTGACACATGGTGACAGGCCCATCCTCACCGGTACAGTAACCCACTGACACATGGTGACAGGCCCATCCTCACCGGTACAGTAACCCACTGACACATGGTGACAGGCCCATCCTCACCAGTACAGTAACCCACTGACACATGGTGACAGACCCATCCTCACCGGTACAGTAACCCACTGACACATGGTGACAGGCCCATCCTCACCGGCACAGTAACCCACTGACACATGGTGACAGGCCCATCCTCACCGGTACAGTAACGCACTGACACATGGTGACAGGCCCATCCTCACCAGTACAGTAACCCACTGACACATGGTGACAGGCCCATCCTCACCGGCACAGTAACCCACTGACACATGGTGACAGACCCATCCTCACCAGTACAGTAACCCACTGACACATGGTGACAGGCCCATCCTCACCGGTACAGTAACCCACTGACACATGGTGACAGACCCATCCTCACCGGCACAGTAACCCACTGACACATGGTGACAGACCCATCCTCACCGGTACAGTAACCCACTGACACATGGTGACAGGCCCATCCTCACCGGCACAGTAACCCACTGACACATGGTGACAGACCCATCCTCACCAGTACAGTAACCCACTGACACATGGTGACAGGCCCATCCTCACCGGTACAGTAACCCACTGACACATGGTGACAGGCCCATCCTCACCAGTACAGTAACCCACTGACACATGGTGACAGGCCCATCCTCACCAGTACAGTAACCCACTGACACATGGTGACAGGCCCATCCTCACCGGCACAGTAACCCACTGACACATGGTGACAGGCCCATCCGCACCAGTACTGTACCCCACTGACACATGGTGACAGGCCCATCCGCACCAGTACTGTACCCCGGTGTAATACAGTGACACACCCATCCCAACCCAGACCATAACAGACCAGGCCCCACCGGTATTGTACCCCAGTGTTATACAGTGACAGACCCATCCCAACCCCACCAGTACTGTATGCCAATGTTATACAGTGACAGACCCGTCCTCGCCAGTACTGTACCCCAATGTTATACAGTGATGGACCGTCCCCACTGGTACTGTACCCCAATGTTATACAGTGATGGACCCAACCCCACCAGTACTGTACCCCAATGTTATACAGTGATGGACCGTCCCCACTGGTACTGTACCCCAATGTTATACAGTGATGGACCCAACCCCACCAGTACTGTACCCCAGTGTTATACAGTGACACACCCATCCCAACCCCACCAGTACTGTATGCCAGTGTTATACAGTGACAGACCGTCCCCACTGGTACTGTACCCCAGTATTATACAGTGACAGACCCGTCCTCGCCAGTACTGTACCCCAATGTTATACAGTGATGGACCGTCCCCACTGGTACTGTACCCCAATGTTATACAGTGATGGACCGTCCCCACTGGTACTGTACCCCAATGTTATACAGTGATGGACCCAACCCCACCAGTACTGTACCCCAATGTTATACAGTGATGGACCGTCCCCACTGGTACTGTACCCCAATGTTATACAGTGATGGACCCAACCCCACCAGTACTGTACCCCAGTGTTATACAGTGACACACCCATCCCAACCCCACCAGTACTGTATGCCAGTGTTATACAGTGACAGACCGTCCCCACTGGTACTGTACCCCAGTATTATACAGTGACAGACCCGTCCTCGCCAGTACTGTACCCCAATGTTATACAGTGATGGACCGTCCCCACTGGTACTGTACCCCAATGTTATACAGTGATGGACCGTCCCCACTGGTACTGTACCCCAGTGTTATACAGTGACAGACCGTCCCCACTGGTACTGTACCCCAATGTTATACAGTGATGGACCGTCCCCACTGGTACTGTACCCCAATGTTATACAGTGACAGACCGTCCCCACTGGTACTGTACCCTAATGTTATACAGTGATGGACCCAACCCCACCAGTACTGTACCCCAGTGTTATACAGTGACACACCCATCCCAACCCCACCAGTACTGTATGCCAGTGTTATACAGTGACAGACCCGTCCTCGCCAGTACTGTACCCCAATGTTATACAGTGATGGACCGTCCCCACTGGTACTGTACCCCAATGTTATACAGTGATGGACCGTCCCCATTGGTACTGTACCCCAGTGTTATACAGTGACAGACCGTCCCCACTGGTACTGTACCCCAATGTTATACAGTGATGGACCGTCCCCACTGGTACTGTACCCCAATGTTATACAGTGACAGACCGTCCCCACTGGTACTGTACCCTAATGTTATACAGTGATGGACCCAACCCCACCAGTACTGTACCCCAGTGTTATACAGTGACAGATCCATCCCCACTGATGCAGTATCCTGGAGTCAGTGACAACACAGTCCCCATCATTATTTTACAGTGCCCTGACGTTATACAGTGACAGAACTGTCCTCAGTAGTACTGTACCCTGGTGTTATACAGTGACAGACCCGTCCCCACTGGTACTGTACCACAGTGTTACACAGTGACAGGCCCATCCCCACCAGTACTGTACCCCGGTCTTATACAGTGACAGGCCCATCCCCACCGGTACAGTAACCCAGTGACACATGGTGACAGGCCCATCCGCACTGGTACTGTACCCCGGTGTTATACAGTGACAGACCTGTCCCCACCAGTACTGTACCCCGGTGTTATATGGTGACAGACCCATCCCCACCAGTACAATAACCCAGTGACACATGGTGACAGGCCCATCCGCACCTGTACTGTACCCCAGTATTAGACAGTGACAGACGCCTGACGTCTGTAAGCCCATGAGGGGAAATCCCGGGTGTAAAGCTATGACTATTTCAGCTGCGGAGCTGTTTTAGATGAGGAGCAGAGAGCTGTTGATAACACGGAGATGTTTCATAGTTGATGTACTGTCAGTGTTCTGCTTCCCCTAATGCTGACCCTCTCGCCCCTCTTCACTGGACCCCAGCCTGTGCTGAGCCGACTGTCTCTGCACCCCCCCACCAACCCCTCCAGGCTAACAGCCAGGCTGGAGCCCCTCCCTCTCCCATCTCTGTTCTTTGTCTCTCTCCTCCTGACCCCGTCACCCTTTGTCTTTCCCATCTCCATCTCTCCAACACCTGCAAACACACCTCCCACCTGCCCCCTCCCCACACCGGCCTGCTCCACCTCCTCTCCCGTCAGATTCCACAGTCAGTCCTTTGTCACCTCCCCCTCCATCTACCCCTCAGCCTTCTCCTCCCCACGTGGAATCGGTCATCACCCGCCTGCCCTTGCTGTCTCCCTCCCCCAACCACTTTACACCGGATCTATCCTTTCCACCGCAGAAGGCTCTCAGCCTGAAATGTCGATTGTCCACTTCCCTCCACCGACGCTGTCTGGTCCACTGAGTTCCTCCAGCATTTTTTGTGTTGCTCTGGATTTCAGGGATTTGCAGTCTCCTGTTCACCCCGCACCCACCCCCACAATATGTTCTCCTGCCAACGGCTGTCTTGGGCAGTTTGGGTGAATCCCACCCGCCTGCATGCAGTAGATCAATCTCAATCACCATCAAGTCCCCAGTCTACATTAAGTAGTCGGTCCATTCTCTTCCCTGTGCCTTGGCTGTTCAAGTCCTCATCTGGATATGTCTTCAGTGAGGTGAGAACTTCGGTCCCCACCACCCCCTTGGGCAATGTGTTCCAGATTCCAAACTCCACTCCTCCTCTTGCCTTAACACCTCTGCTCCTCAACACCTCCACCATGGGGAAACCTCGTCCCCTCTGTAATTTTGTTCATTTATACCAGGTGCCCCTGCATTCCAGGGAAAACCGTTGCAGCCTCTCTCATCTTTCCTCGACACTGAAACCCTCCACCCCAGGCAACATTCTGGTGAATCTCCTCTGCCTCCTCTCCAGTGCAGTCACCTCCTTCCCGCAGTGTGGTGATCAGAACTGCACTCAGGGTACCCCAGCTGCGATCTGACCAGTGTGTTATAATGTCTGTACCCCCTCCCCACTCTTATACCCTACATCCCAGCCAGTGGAGGCAGGAGTCTTCTATGTCTCCTTCACCACATCATGCACCTGTGCAGATACCTTCAGGGATTCCTGGACTTGCGCGTAGAACACAGAACTGTACACCATATATATAACCATATAACAATTACAGCACGGAAACAGGCCATCTCGGCCCTTCTAGTCCGTGCCGAATTCTTACTCTCTCCTAGTCCCACCGACCTGCACTCAGCCCATAACCCTCCATTCCTTTCCTGTCCGTATATCTATCAAATTTAACTTTAAATGACAACATCGAACCTGCATCAACCACTTCTGCTGGAAGCTCGTTCCACACAGCTACCACTCTCTGAGTAAAGAAGTTCCCCCTCATGTTACCCCTAAACTTTTGCCCTTTAAATCTCAACTCATGTCCTCTTGTTTGAATCTCCTTCACTCTCAATGGAAAAAGCCTACCCACGTCAACTCTATCTATCCCCCTCATAATTTTAAATACCCCTATCAAGTCCCCCCCTCAACCTTCTGCGCTCCAAAGAATAAAGACCTAACTTGTTCAACCTTTCTCTGTAACTTAGGAGATGAAACCCTGGCAACATTTTCGTAAATCTCCTCTGTACTCTCTCAATTTTATTGACATCTTTCCTATAATTCCTACACTGCAGGACAAACACAAAAGATTCTGCAGATGCTGAAAATCCAGAGCAGCACGCACTATGCACTAAATGCTGGAGGAACTCAGCAGGTCAGGCAGCATCTATGGAGGAGAATAATCAGCCAACATCTTGGCCCAAAATGTCAGCTGTTCATCCCCCTCCATAGATGCTGCCTGATCTGCCGAGTACAGGAACAATGGCCTCTGCCTACGATGTCCTACAGAACGAATTAATCTTGTAATTAACTCCAAATCCCCTCTGCCTACACAATGACCATATCCCTCCATTGATGACAGGTGTCTGTGTAAGTATCTCTTACCCACCTTTTGTACCCAAGGTCCCCCACTTTCTTAATCCTCCCTCGTATCTGTCCACACCCATCCAGGACTGTGAGCTCAAAGCAAAGAGCAAGCTGCATTTTTATTATTACTTCTTTTAAAATTTAGAGATACAACGTCAAACAGGCCCTTCTGCCCTGTGGAGCCACACTGCCCTGCCACCCGCTGATTTCAACCCTATCCTAATCACGGTATAATTTACCATGACCGATTAACCTGCTAACCACTACGTCTCTGGACTGTGAGAGAAAACCAGAGCACCCAGTGTAAACCCACTCATAGTTATGTCAGGGTTTTTATTGTATCATGACAATAACATAATTTTTATCAGTGCAATATAGGTTGGACTGTGTACATAGATCTACTGATGCTTCTGGACACATCTTCAGTGATGTTCCTGGAATCATCGGCTGTTTAGGGTCTTTCAACATCATACAACCTCCTCCAGGTGACCCAGCCGGGGCTGATCAGACCCCAGCTTGTGTCCAGATGGCTGGCTACTTATGACTCCATGGCTCCCCTCTTTTGAGCCACAGCCAACTTGATGGCCTCTCTGCCGCATCGGTGGTACTGCGGATGGCTCTCCTCTTCCTCTCTCCCTCGATGCCCAAAATGCTGAAGGCTGTAACTAAGTGAATCCCCTACAACCAACCTCCACTGGGAGACACCTCGCTCTCCATCCAGCCTGCTGACAGTTGCTGACCAGTTCTGCGTACTTGACAAATTTGGTTTGTTTTCTCTAGGACATTAGAGTCTGGGTGGGCGGGGGGGGGGGGGCAACCTGCTAGGAGGTTTATAGATTTATGAGAGGCATAGAGCAGACAGATGATTTTTTCCCCCAGGGGTCTAAACGGCTGATACTAGAGGGCATGCATTTAAGGTGAGAAGGGAATGTACAAAGCAAGTTTTGTTTTTACACAGAGTGTGTGTGTGCCTGCGGTGGTGGTGGAGGCAGATACAACAGGGGCATTTAAGAGGTAAGTTAATATATTAAAGTCCCCCTCAGAGTGGGATTCAGCCCCGTCATTCATCATTCTAGTTCTTACTACCTGGACTCTTAACAGTTTTGATGTGCCGAAGGACTTTGGGGTCCAAGTCCATATCTCCCTAAAGGTGGCTGCACAGGTCGATTGGCCAGTGAAGAAGGCTGCCTTTGTTAGTCGAGGCACTGAGTTCAAGAGGCAGAAATACTTTATACTTTATTGTTGCCAAACAATTGGTACTAGAACATAAAATCATCACAGCGATATTTGATTCTGCGCTTCCCACTCCCTGGAATACAAATATTAAATATTAAAAATATTAAAATAGTAAATATTAAAAATTTAAATTATAAATCATAAATAGAAAATAGAAAAATGGAAAGTAAGGTAGTGCAAAAAAACCGAGATGCAGGTCGGGATATTTGGAGGGTACGGCCCAGATCCGGGTCAGGATCCGTTCAGCAGTCTTATCACAGTTGGAAAGAAGCTGTTCTCAAATCTGGCCATACGAGTCTTCAAGCTCCTGAGCCTTCTCCCGGAGGGAAGAGGGACGAAAAGTGTGTTGGCTGGGTGGGTCGGGTCCTTGATTATCCTGGCAGCACTGCTCCGACAGCATGCAGTGTAAAGCGAGTCCACAGACGGAAGATTGGTTTGTGTGATGTGCTGCACCGTGTTCACGATCTTCTGCAGCTTCTTTCGGTCTTGGACAGGATAACTTCCATACCAGGTTGTGATGCACCCTAGAAGAATGCTTTCTACGGTGCATCTATAAAAATTTGTGAGGGTTTTAGGGGACAAGCCAAATTTCTTTAGTTTTCTCAGGAAGTAAAGGCACTGGTGGGCCTTCTTGGCAGTGAACTCTGCTTGGTTGGACCAAGTCAGGTCATTTGTGATATTGACCCCGAGGAACTTAAAACTTTTGACCTGTTCCACTTGCGCACCACTGATGTAAATTGAGTCGTGCGGTCCACTACTCCTTCTGAAGTCAACATCCAATTCCTTCGTCTTGCTGACGTTGAGGGATAGGTTATTGTCTTCGCACCATGCCACCAGGTTCTTAATTTCCTCTCTGTACTCAAACTCATCATTACCCGAGATATGGCCTACAATTGTTGTATCATCAGCAAACTTATATATTGAGTTTGATGGAAACTTGGCTACACAATCATGGGTATACAGTGAGTACAGCAGGGGGCTGAGTACACAGCCTTGTGGGGCACCGGTGCTCAGAGTGATTGTAGAGGAGAGCTTGTCCCCTATTTTTACAGCCTGGGTCCGTCTGTGAGGAAGTTGAAGATCCAGCTGCAGATCTGAGTGCTAAGGCCCAGGTTCCGGAGCCTGGGAATTAGATTATTTGGAATGATGGTATTAAAGGCAGAGCTGTAGTCAATGAAAAGGAGCCTTACGTATGCGTCTTTATTCTCCAGGTGTTCTAAGGAGGAATGTAGGGCCAGAGAGATGGCATCTGACGTTGACCTGTTGCTCCGGTAGGCAAATTGCAAAGCGTCGAGGTTGACCGGGAGGCTGTGGTTGATGTGTGCCATAACCAATCTCTCAAAGCACTTCATAGCAATTGATGTCAGAGCCACAGGTCGATAGTCATTCAGGCTCTTCTTCGGCACTGGGATTATCGTTGCCTTCTTAAAACAGGAGGGGATCTTAGACTGAAACAAGGAGCAGTTGAAGATGTCAGCAAACACTCCAGCTAGCTCGCTTGCACAGGCCCAGAGAACCCGTCCTGAGACACCATCTGGGCCCATCGCCTTCCTTAGATTTATCTTCAGGAAGGCCCTTCTAACGTCCTCCTCGGTGATGATGAATCTCGATGCCACCAGGTCTGGTTCATCTGGAGGGAGCAGAATTAGGCCATTCAGCCCATTGAATTTGCTCCCCATTCGATCATGGTTGATTTACTTTGGCCCTCAACCTTGATCTCCTTCCATCTCCTCATAAGCTTTGAGCAGAAGAGGTTCACCAGGAGGCCACCTAAATTAGAGGGTATGAGCTCTAAGGAGAGGCTGAGGGGAGACCTGACAGAGGTTCAGAAAATAATGAGACGAATGGATTGTGGATAGGTTTCTTCAGCCACTGTGGAAATACCCAGTAGTAGAGGACTTGCATTTAAGGTGAGAGGGGGTAAGTTCAAAGGAGATGTGAAGAGCAAGGTTTTTTCACATGGAGTAGTGTGTGTGTGTGGAAAGACTACCATGAGTGGTGATGGAGACAGATACAACAGAGGTGTTTCGGAGGCATTTAGATAGACATAGGAATGTGCAGGGAATGAAGAGATATGGACCATGTGCAGGCAGAAGAGATTAGAGTAATTTGGCATAGTGTTCGTAACAGACATTGTGGGCGGAAGGGCCTACCCCTGTGCTGTACTATTCTGTGTTTCTAAACCTCCTACCCTAACTGTGATCTCTAATCTTGATAGTTCTGAGTGAACAAAATACCTTCTCCGATTCCCTCTAAACCTCCTGCTGTTACCCTGATCCTTGGCTCTCTCGCTTTAGTCACACACACGCACATACACACACCAGTAGAGGCAGGGCTTCGTGTTTAACTCTTTAACTGCCCAGGTCCTGTGCTGGAGTAGTCCAGCTCCCTGTTCCCTCATCAGTCCCTAGTTCCCAAAATCCCCCGACTCCAACCCCATTTCCCACTCCCTTTAAGACGAGCAGGATCCCATTTTCGACTCCCATTGAACCCACAGGACTGCATCTCTCACTCCCTTTAAACCCACAGGGACCCTGATTCCTGCTCACGTTAAACCTACCAGAGGACTCCGTTTCCCACTCCTGTTAAACCCGCCAGGACCCCGTTACTCACTCCCATTAAACCCACTAGGACCCTGTTTCCCACTCCCTGTACACCCACCGGGAATCTGTTTTCCACTTCCGGTAAACCCACCAGGACCCCGTTTCCCACTCCCTGTACACCCACCGGGACTCTGTTTTCCACTTCCGGTAAACCTACCAGGACCCTGTTTCCCACTCCCTGTACATCCACCAGGAAACTATTTTCCACTCCCGTTAAACTCACCAGGACCCTGTTTCCCACTCCCTGTACACCCACCAGGAATCTATTTTCCACTCCCGTTAAACTCACCAGAACCCCGTTTCCTACTCCCTTTAAACCCACCAGGACCCTGTTTACCACTCCCTTTAAACCCACCGGGAGCCCATTCCCCACTCACTTTAAACCCACCGGGAGCCCCTTTCCTCCCTTTAAGGTCATTCAATGTACAGATTCACACTCATGCAGTTGCGTACACACACACACACACACACACACACAGCAACACACATTGAGTTGCAGTCATGGTCATTCAGTGCACAGATTAGTATAAGTGGACCCACACACATCATTGTGGAGCTCTCTGACCCCGTTGTACAGATATACAGAAGTACACACTCACATAGAGCTGTGCATACTCAGAAGAAACCCCAATTCTCACAGAGAGATGGACGCTGATGCTCAGTGATTCACCCATTGATACAGAGTGTCACATATGAGGCCCTGGTGTGAGTCAGCAGTGAGGGGGAATGGAAGGAGACTGTGGTGTAGACAGAGACCATGTGGAGCAGTACACTGGGGCACTGACTCAATCCAGTCCCCTGGAACTGTGCGTGCGTGTGTGTGTGTGTGTGTGTGTGTGTGTGTTGTGTATACGGCCGTGTGTGTGTTTTGTGTATGTACACTAGTGTGTGTGTGTATGTGTGTGTGTGTGCCTGTGTGTGTTCGTTGTGTATACGGCCGTGTGTGTGTTTTGTGTATGTACACTAGTGTGTGTGTGTGTGTGTGTTGTGTATACGGCCGTGTGTGTGTTTTGTGTATGTACACTCGTGTGTGTGTGTGTGTGTGTGTTTGTTGTGTATACGGCCATGTGTGTGTTTTGTGTATGTACACTAGTGCGTGTGTGTTCATTGTGTATATGGCCGTGTGTGTGTTTTGTGTATGTACACTTGTGTGTGTGTGTGTGTGTGTGTGTGTGTGTGTGTGTTTGTTGTGTATACGGCCGTGTGTGTGTTTTGTGTATGTACACTAGTGTGTGTGTGTGTGTGTGTGTGTGTTGTGTATGTGTACAAGTTTGTGTGCGTTGTGGATGTGCACTAGTCCGTGTCTGTGTGTACTGTGTATATCCACTAGTATGTATGAACCAATTTCCCCCGGGATCAATAAAGTATGACTATGACTATGACTATTTGTGTGTGTTGTGTCTGCATTAGTCTGCGCATGTGTATGTGTGTGTATGTGTTTTGTCTGTGCAGAAGTCTGTGTGTGTGTGTTTGTGTGATAACGTGTATAAATGTCTATTGTGTATGTGCATTAGTCTGTGTGTGTATTGTTTGTGCACATGCGCTGTGGATATGCACTGGCCTGTGTGTACGTGCGTATTCTGTAGGTGAGCATGTTTGTTGTATATGTGCAGTAGTCTGTGTGTGTTCTGTATGTGCACTAACCTGTGTGTTGTGTATATGCACTAATCTGTGCGTGTGTGTGTTTTCTCTGTGTGTGTGTGTGTGTGTGTGTGTTTTCTCTGTGTGTGTGTGTGTGTGTGTGTGTGTGTTTTCTCTGTGTTACTGTGTACTGTACTAGCAGTTATGGTCGAAATGACAATAAAAAGTGACGACTTGACTTGTTTGTGCACACATGCTGCGGATATGCACTGGTCTGTGCAAGCATTTGTGTATATCTGCGCACTAGTCTGTGTGTCTGCCTGTGTTCTGTTGTGTGTATGTATGTTGCATATATGTGCACCCGTCTGGGTGTGTGTGTGTGTAGCCTGCATGTACTTTCTGTGACCCTGTGGTTTCCCCCAAGGTGATCCAGTTCCCTCTCGTGTCCCAAAGACATGCAAGGTGAGAGTGTTCATCAGCCACTGTGAATCTTACCCCTCAGTGGATGGTCGAATCTAGGGGGAGTCTGTGGAGTTGGAGGGTGGCAGTGAATTGGGGTTGGTATCAATGGGTGCTTATGGTCAGCAAGGAGCCAGTGTTTATCTCTGTCCGATGCGGGATGGGATGGAGGGTGGGCGCAGGAGAGCAGAGAAACAATCCAACTTGCAGAGAGTCACGGCTCCTGTAAACATTTAACCCTCCATGAACTGGTCACAACCTCCCTTTGTCGTCAACTGCATCTGAAATTTACCAAAGGACATGAGAAGAAGGTGCAGCACTCCCTGCTGGTATAGCCTTGCTGCGTGTGCTCGGAGCTGGGTCTGCCTAGAGCAGTCCGTGATCGGGGGAGGGCGTGCAGCCCAGTGTGACTGACTCACTGCTGCCTTCAGCAGGCAATGGCAGACAGCCAGGACCTCCTCGCACCATCACCAGGGCAACAGGAGAACAGGCGGAAGCTGTCAGTAAGGCTGGAGGTGGCAGGGTTGCAAGTGAATCTTAGAGGTTACGGGGTGAGTGGGGGTATGTGTGTGTGTTGTGTATGTTGGTGTGTGTGTAACTATGTAATTGTGTTCGTCAGTGTATGTCAGAAGTTGTATGTGCTGTAAGCATATGTGTCAGTGAATGCATGTCAACTTGTGTATGCAAATGTGTGTGCGTGAGTGTGTGTGTGTGTGTGTGTGTGTGTGTGTGTGTGTGTGTGTGTGTATGCACGTGTCTGTGAGTGTCTGTGTCGAGGGTGGAGGCAGTGTAAAGGGTTTACAGTGAGGTGGAGAGTAAAGGAAGACACAAATACTGATGGTTGGAGGGAGGTGATGGGTTAAAGGGCAGAGAGCCTGCATGTTGTGTTCCAGCCTCCCTAGGGCCCTGTGGTGAATCACCGGCTCCAGTCACAGCCCCACACAGCAGTTAGTGGGCTGTTAACCCTTCCTAGGGCAGAGGAGTGGCAGAAGCACTCAATATATCACTGGTTAACCCTTCATGCCCCCACTATTCACTATTAACCCCTTCACACACCCACCATTCAGTTAACCCCTTCACACACCCACACCTCACCAATCATCACACCTCTCTACTCCCACCATTCTTTTAACCCTTCACACATCACAAACTTCTTCAGCCCCAGCACTCCGTTAACTCCTTCACTTTTAAACCTTCACACACCCATGACACTCATTGTTAACCCTTTCTCCCCCACCACTGACTGTTAACCCTGCACACACTCATTACTCAGTTAATCCTTTCACACATCCACCACTCACACACCTCTCACCAACATAAACTACTCACTCTTCCATGAACACTGCCCCCACCAAAACCCCACTCTAACAAGATTCACCGTTAACCCTTTCAACAACTCTGTTGCCCAGTCGCCATCACCAAGACAACCATTTCATTGTTGTTGCCCTAGTAACACGATTACCACACAGTGAGTGGCAGGACCCCAGGGGGTAGTGAGGAGCTGAGAGAGCTCAGGGTACAAGTCTAAAGATCAGATAGGAAAGATTTCAAGGAATTTTGGGCAACAAAAAAGTCAATGGATTGGCATGAGTGAGGTATCTTTGATGTATAATTCTATGATTTCTGAAGGTGTCAACACAGATGGATGAGGTGGTGAAGGAGGTGTACTGAACCCTTGCCTTTACTGGCTGGGACTTAGCATAGGGGGGTCTTCGTACATACTTTCTAAGTCACGGGTCAGATCACAGCTGGGGTACCGTGTACAGTTCTGGTTACCACACTGTAGGGAGGAGGTGACAGCACTGGAGAGGGGCCAGAGGAGATTTCCCCAGGATATTGCCCGGGACAGAGTGTTCCAGTGACAAGGAGATGGGAGAAGTTGAGTATGTTCTCCTTGGAGAGAAGGGAGCTGGGGTTAGGGGTGGGGTATGCTCACATAAGATAGAGTTGTACAGAATCACGAGGGGCCTCTGGTCCTAGACACCCCTGCTGTGGGGAAAGGTTTACCACTACCTACCCGATGAAATCTATCAATCAGATCTTCTCTAACCCTCCTACTCTTCACTCTAAACCTTGCCATCTGATCCTATACACCTCTGCTGTGGGGAAGAGTTTATCACTATCTACCCTGTCAAAGTGGTGTCTAGGGCCAGAGGGCAAGGTTGAGGGTGTGGGGTAGGAGGCTTAGAGAAGACCTGAGGCAACTTGCCTCCCCCCACACCCAGAGGGAGGGTTTGGGAAGGGGTTAAATATTACTGAGTAAACATTGTGGGGGATTGGGTTAAATGATACACACTGTGTGTGGGGGGCAGGGAAGGAGTTAAATGTTACCCACTGTCAGAGGGGGTGATGGAGGCAGAGAAAATCACCACACCGATAAAATACCCAGAAGGGCACTTGAATGACCAAGGTACAAAGAAGGGTACGGAGTGAGTACAGATGGAGATGATGGTTAGTATGGATGGGCTGAATAGCCTTTTTCTGCACTGTATGACTCCAACTATCCCTGTCACATTTACCATTAACCCCTTCCCAAACACAGCACAGTTGGTGGGTATCATTTAACCCCTTCCCCAGCACTGCCAAGAGGTCGTTTCTATTAACCCTTTCAACAACCATGTACCTGCTTGTTCATCGCAAACTTACTAGCCAATGGCCAGACTGTACCAAAAATTAACCCCTTCCATCACGAAGCTGGAAGGAGTGCAGAGCAGATGTATGAGAATACCAGGACCTTGAGAGACTGACTTATAGAGAGAGGTTATGTCTTTATTCAGTGAAGCACTAGAGAATGGGGACTGGCTTTACAGATGTTTATAAAACCATACAGGGCAGAGATGAGAGCGGAAGGATTTCAAAAGGATCTAAGGACCAGAGGGTGGCTCGTATATAGAATGAGCGCCTAGAGGAAGTGGTCAAGGCCAGTACAACAATAACATTTAAAAGGTACTTGGACCAGTACATGGCAGGAAAGGTTTAGCCATGGGCCAAATGCAGAGAAATAGGACTAGCTTGGATGGAAATCTGGGTGAGCTGGGCTGAAGAACTCTTTAATTCTATGAATCGTTCCACAAGCCTTACCATCAATAACAGCAGGGGAGGGAGCCAAGAGTACCGGGGTTAAGAGAACTTCAAGAACATCCCCACCCTCTGTGAATGGGGTACCAGCAGGTGAGTACGACAGACAAGAGCTGATGTATTCACAAGAATTCCTGGAGAGAGGCGCTATAGAGCCTGTTGACATTGATCCCATTTCATTCCCCTCAAATTACCCCCCCACAAACTGGAAGGGGGGGGTAGAGATTAACATTCACCAATTAACTCACTGACTCACATCATGGGATATGGAAGGAAGCTGGAGCACTGGGCCACAGGGAAAGTGTGCAAACTCCACACACACACACACACACACACACACGCACGCACACACACAATGCAGGAATCGGGACTGAACCGGGGACTCTGGAACTGTGAGGCAGATGCTCTAGGCAATGCACCAGAGCAATGTCTGGATACCCTGCAATGTTTTGCGGAGCTGAAAGTGTCACACGGTGAGGTGACGATCACAGTAGGGGTAAAGCTGACAAGTGGAGAATGGAGACAGCAGTGGGCTAAAGGGCTGTGTCAGCAGTCACTGCTGTGACCCTGCTCACTGCTTGGGATGGTACAGGGGTTGAACCTGAAGTGAGGTGAAGACAAATCACAAGTATTTAAATACAGGGTGAGAGGGACACTGAACTTAAACAAGATCAAGATTAAATCTCACAGCTCACGGCAGTAATAGTCACAGGACTACAATATAGTTTAATACAGTGACAGACCCATCCCCACTGGTACTGTACCCTGGTGTTAACTGTGATCAATCTGCACACACTGCTACTGTATCCTGGTGTTACACAGTGACAGACCCGTCCCAACTGGTAATGTGCCTATGTTATACAGTAACAGACCTGTCCCCACTGCTACTGTACCCTTATGGTGTTATTAAGTGACGCCTCCACCCCAGAAACTCAAAGATGAGAGAGAGGAGAGAGATTGAGTGCGAGTGAGAGAGCACAGGAGAGAGAGAGAGAGGGAGGGAGAGATGGGGAGGGGTTAATGGAAGGGCAGAGCATTGAACATGGTAACTGGAAGAGGTCTGATTGCTGGTGCAACATCTCTCTGATGGTCCCAGTGCGGCCAGTGAGATCACCAGCTCTCAGCAACAGACAGCAATCCAACCCATTTATGGAGTCCTCCTGGGGGCTGCCAGTAAACACTCCCCTCAGGAGGAGAGGGGTAGGGAGGTGGAGCCAGGGAGTGTGAGTGCTACCACAGGGAGGAAGACTGGAGATAGCAGCGTGGGGAGAGGGAGAGAGGGAAGGAGGGTGTGGTGGAGGGAGGGAGAGTATGACAAATAGAGAGAAAAGAAGGGAAAGAGAAGGACAGAAAAGTAAGGGAGTGACAAGAGAGAGGGAGAGGGGAGCGACAGATGGAGAGACAAAGAGAGGGAGTGACTAAGGGAGAGAGAAGGAAAGAGAGGGAGAGTGACAGAGAGACAGAAAGGAAGTGCAGAGAGAGAGAGAGGGGGGAAAAGAGAGTGAACAAGACCTATTCCACAGTCACAATGTGTAAAATGTGGACCCAATCGTAACTGAAGGATGGCAGCTTTAACTACAGATCACAGTGACAATTTGCACCATCTCACACACGCAAACACACACAGTCCTGTCCCAGCTTGTAAACCACACTGGATCTCTGCGTTCCTGAGGGAGGGGGTGGTTCAGAGCGGGGTTGCAGTTGCTGGGAAGTGTCAGCAGGCGGGGCAGTGTTCCTGCTCGAAGAGTCACCGCCGACAACACACACGGTGAACACCCAGCACACACGCATATGGGGAAGGGGTTGGAGTCGGAATAGTTAGGGACTAAATTAAAATGCAATAGCAAAAGGTAGTAATCTCTTGATTGTTACCTGAGCCCTGTACAAATTAGCACAGGGTTAATAAGATTAGAGAAGTAAATGTGTGGTTCAAAGATTGGTGTGGGAGAAGTGGATTTGAATTAGGGTATTGGCACCAGTACTGGGGAAGGAGGAAGCACCTCCAATGGTGAACAATGCTTGCCAAATCACAAAACTAAGGCTGCAGATAGGGTTTTAAACTAAATTATTTAGAAAAATAAGTTAGAAGTAAAACAGAAGAAGCGTGCGAGAACAGTTTCTGAAGTCCCCAGAATAAAGAATAGAAGTTTTGAAAGGGATGAGAATTTAACTTTAACATGGAGATAAAATTGAAGAGAGAGGAATACAGGACTGAAAGTGTTATCTTTCAATGCGCACAGTATATGGAATAAGGATGATCTTGTAGTGCAGTTAGAGATGGGGAGGTATCTTGGAGTCGTGGCTGAAAGATCATAGTTTGAAGCTTTAGATCCAAGTATACATATTGTATCGATAGGATAGGTGGAGGGGCTGGGGTGGCTCTTCTGATAAAAAATTAAATCAAATCCCTAGAAAGAAGTGACATGGAATTAGAAGAGGTAAGACACTGTAAAAGACCCTGATGAGAGTTATATTCAGACTTCCAAATAGCAACCAAGATTTGGGATACAAATTACAAAAGGAGATAGAATAGGCATTTAAAAAGGGTAATGTTACGATGGTTATGGGGGATTTCAATGTGCAAGTGGATTGGGAAAATCAGGTTGGTGGTAGATTCTAAGAGAAGGAATTTGTAGAATGCCTATAAGATAGCTTTTTAAGATTAGCTTGTGGTTGAGCCCACTAGGGCAAAGGCAATTCTAGACTGGGTGTTGTGTAATTAATCAGATTTAATTAGAGAGTTTAAGGTTAAGGAACCCTTAGGAGACAGTGTTCATATGATAGGATTCACCCTGCAGCTTGAGAGAGAGAAGCTAAAATTAGATTTATTAGTATTACAATAGAGTAAGGGGTGTTACGAGAATACACATAAAATTAAGATGTTTGCTGGCCTGGGCTAGCATCAGTGGCATCAGCAGTTGGTCTGCCACCTGCCCTCAGGGGAAGGAGAGATAAGGAACAATGGAGCAGCGTCTGGAGATGTGTAATGAAGGGATGTGGGAGAGAGAGCTGTCTGGAGCGGCTCCCCCCTTTGAACCCTGAACTGTTTGAAGTGATGGACAGGCGATACCCCAGCAGGGGGATAAAAAGGGACAGGTTTGCTAAGACGACACACGCCACCCGAGGTAACGAGACCCTGGAAGCGGTGCGCCTCTCACGAGTGGGTGAGAAGTGCCAGACAACGACAAGGGTGGAAAGGTACGATCAGCGGGAACCCAGTGTGTGTCCGCCCTTGCCTGGGTGCCGGGTTCACTGCAGAGAATCGACCGCATCTGGAGGAGGGGTCACAGTCGGTGACCTCAGGTGACATCACCAAGGACCCGCCCAAATGCTGTTTGTGAGCCATCTCGCTGGTCTGTGAGCCATTTCGCTGGTCTGTGAGTGAAGCAGTGTTCTGAATGATCAGTTGTTCCTATTCTATGTCTCTCTTCCCCCACGTTGTCCACCGCCATGGCAACGATTACTGCGAACTGAACTACTAACTGGACTGAACTTTGAGTCATTTTGAAATTGGTCATTTACCCCTAGACAACGATAGAGCTTGATTGATGCTGTTATCTTACTTCTGTGCACATGTGTGTTTATCATCACTGAACTGTTGCATTTATTATCCTTTCGATTACTGTGTTGCTTGTTTCTTTAATAAAACTTTCTTAGTTCTAGTACTCCAGACTCCAACTGAGTGATCCATTTCTGCTGGTTTGGCAACCCAGTTACGGGGTACGTAACAGGGGAATCACAGAGGCATGAGGGAGAAGCTGGACAAAGTTGATTGGAAGGGGACACTAGCAGGGATGACGACAGAACAGTAATAGTTGGAGTTTCTGGGAGTAGTTTGTAAAATGCAGAATCAGTTCATCCCAAGAACTAGTATTCTAAAAGGAGGTTGAGGCAACTGTGGCTGACAAGGGAAGTTAAAGAAGCAGAGAAGCAAAAGAGAGGGCATATAATATAGCAAAAATTAACAGGAAGCTGGAAGAATGGGAAGTTTAAAAAGAACAACAGAAGGCAACTAAAAAGAGCCGTAAGGAGAGAAAAGATGAAATATGGTAAGCCAGTCAATGATATAAAAGAGGATACCAAAAGTTTTTTCAGATATATGAAGAGTTAAAAAAAAGGCGAGAACGGATATTGGACCACTGGAAAATGATGCTGGAGGTAGTTACTGGGGGGTCAACAAAATGACAGACAAACATAACAAGTATTTTGTGCCAGTCTTCACCGTGGAAGACACCAGCAGCATGGCAGAAATTCAAGTGTCGGGGCAGAGTGAGTGTAGTCGCTATTACTAAGGACTAAGGTGTTTGGGAAGCTGAAAGGTCTGAAGATAGATAAATCACCTGGACTGGATGGACCATACCCAAAGGTTCTGAAAGAGGTAGTTGAAGAGATTGTGGAGGCATTAGTAATGATCTTTCAAGAATCACCAGATTTTGGAATGGTTCTGGACGACTGGAAAACTACAAATGTCAATACATTCTTTAAAAAGAAAGAGAGGGAAAAGGCAGGAAATGATAGGCTAGTTAGCCTGACTTCAGTGTTTGGAAAGACGTTGGAGTCCATTATCAAGGATGAGGTTTCAGGGTACTTGGCGGCACATGATAAAACAGGCCAAAGTCAGCATTGTTACCTTAAGGGGAAATCTTGCCTGACAAATCTGTTGGAATTCTTTGAGGCAATAACAGGCAGGTTGGACAAAGGAGAGTTAATGGATGTTGTTTACTTGGGTTTTCACATAGCCTTTGACAAGGTGCAACACATGAGGCTGCTAAAGATGACAGCCCATGGTATTACAGGAAAGAAAATAGCATGGATTGGCTGACTAGCAGGAGGCAAAGAGTGGGAATAAAGGGGGCTTTTTCTGGTAATTGCCCAGACTAGTGGTGTCTGCGAGGGTCAGCGTTGGATCGTGTTGTATGTTAATGATATGGTTGACAGAATTGATAGCTTTGTGCCAGAAATCAGGTGCAAACCGACTTAAGAGTCCTTGTGCCGGATTCCCTAAAGGTTAACTTGCAGATTGACTTGTTAGTAAGGAAGGCAAATGAAAAGTTAGAATTCATTTCAAGACTAGAATATAAGAGCAACGATGTAATGCTAAGGCTTTATAAGGCATTGGTCAGAGTGCACTTGGAGTATTATGAACAATTTTAGGTCCCATATCTAAGAAAGAATGTGCTGGCATTGGAAAGTGTCCAGAGAGGAGGTTTGGAAAAATAATCCCTGGCATTAAAGACTCAATATGTGAGGAGCATTTGATGGCTCTGGGCCTGTACTCGCTGGAGTTTAGAAGAATGAGGGGGAATCCGAGGGGGGATCTCATTGAAACCATTTGAATAAAGAGGTTAAAGAGGAGATTAACGCAATAGAAAGGAAGGACATAAGCCGGGAAGATGTGGAATCGATATGGGTAGAGCTGCGTAACACTAAGGGGCAGAAGACGCTGGTGGGAGTTGTGTACAGGCCACCTAACAGTAGTAGTGAGGTCAGAGATGGTATTAAACAGGAAATTAGAAATGTGTGCAATAAAGGAACAGCAGTTATAATGGGGGACTTCAATCTACATGTAGATTGGGTGAACCAAATTGGTAAAGGTGCTGAGAAAGAGGATTTCTTGGAATGTATGCGGGATGGTTTTTTGAACCAACATGTCGAGGAACCAACTAGAGAGCAGGCTATTCTGGACTGGGTTTTGAGCAATGAGGAAGGGTTAATTAGCAATCTTGTCGTGAGAGGCCCCTTGGGTAAGAGTGACCATAATATGGTGAAATTCTTCATTAAGATGGAGGGTGACATAGTTAATTCAGAAACAAAGGTTCTAAACTTAAAGAGGGGTAACTTTGAAGGTATGAGACGTGAATTAGCTAAGATAGACTGGCAAATGACACTTAAAGGATTGACGGTGGATATGCAATGGCAAGCATTTAAAGGTTGCATGGATGAACTACAACAATTGTTCATCCCAGTTTGGCAAAAGAATAAATCAAGGAAGGTAGTGCACCCGTGGCTGACAAGAGAAATTAGGGATAGTATCAATTCCAAAGAAGAAGCATACAAATTAGCCAGAGAAAGTGGCTCACCTGAGGACTGGGAGAAATTCAGAGTTCAGCAGAGGAGGACAAAGGGCTTAATTAGGAAGGGGAAAAAAGATTATGAGAGAAAACTGGCAGGGAACATAAAAACTGACTGTAAAAGCTTTTATAGATATGTAAAAAGGAAAAGACTGGTAAAGACAAATGTAGGTCCCCTACAGACAGAAACAGGTGAATTGATTATGGGGAGCAAGGACATGGCAGACCAATTGAATAATTACTTTGGTTCTGTCTTCACTAAGGAGGACATAAATAATCTTCCAGAAATAGTAGGGGACAGAGGGTCCAGTGAGATGGAGGAACTGAGCGAAATCTTGTTAGTAGGGAAGTGGTGTTAAGTAAATTGAAGGGATTGAAGGCAGATAAATCCCCAGGGCCAGATGGTCTGCATCCTAGAGTGCTTAAGGAAGTAGCCCAAGAAATAGTGGATGCATTAGTGATAATTTTCCAAAACTCGTTAGATTCTGGACTAGTTCCTGAGGATTGGAGGGTGGCTAATGTAACCCCACTTTTTAAAAAAGGAGGGAGAGAGAAACCGGGGAATTATAGACCGGTTAGCCTAACATCGGTGGTGGGGAAACTGCTGGAGTCAGTTATCAAAGATGTGATAACAGCAGATTTGGAAAGCGGTGAAATCATCGGACAAAGTCAGCATGGATTTGTGAAAGGAAAATCATGTCTGACGAATCTCATAGAATTTTTTGAGGATGTAACTAGTAGAGTGGATAGGGGAGAACCAGTGGATGTGGTATATTTGGATTTTCAAAAGGCTTTTGACAAGGTCCCACACAGGAGATTAGTGTGCAAACTTAAAGCACACGGTATTGGGGGTAAGGTATTGGTGTGGGTGGAGAATTGGTTAGCAGACAGGAAGCAAAGAGTGGGAATAAACGGGACCTTTTCAGAATGGCAGGCGGTGACTAGTGGGGTACCGCAAGGCTCAGTGCTGGGACCCCAGTTGTTTACAATATATATTAATGACTTGGATGAGGAAATTAAATGCAGCATTTCCAAGTTTGCGGATGCCACGAAGCTGGGTGGCAGTGTTAGCTGTGAGGTGGATGCTGGGAGGATGCAGAGTGACTTGGATAGGTTGGGTGAGTGGGCAAATTCATGGCAGATGCAATTTAATGTGGATAAATGTGAAGTTATCCACTTTGGTGGCAAAAATAGGAAAACAGATTATTATCTGAATCGTGGCCGATTAGGAAAAGGGAAGGTGCAACGAGACCTGGGTGTCATTATACACCAGTCATTGAAAGTGGGCATGCAGGTACAGCAGGCGGTGAAAAAGGCGAATGGTATGCTGGCATTTATAGCGAGAGGATTCGAGTACAGGAGCAGGGAGGTACTACTGCAGTTGTACAAGGCCTTGGTGAGACCACACCTGGAGTATTGTGTGCAGTTTTGGTCCCCTAATCTGAGGAAAGACATCCTTGCCATAGAGGGAGTACAAAGAAGGTTCACCAGATTGATTCCTGGGATGGCAGGACTTTCATATGAAGAAAGACTGGATGAACTGGGCTTGTACTCGTTGGAATTTAGAAGATTGAGGGGGGATCTGATTGAAACGTATAAAATCCTAAAGGGATTGGACAGGCTAGATGCAGGAAGATTGTTCCCGATGTTGGGGAAGTCCAGAACAAGGGGTCACAGTTTGAGGATAAAGGGGAAGCCTTTTAGGACCGAGATTAGGAAAAACTTCTTCACACAGAGAGTGGTGAATCTGTGGAATTCTCTGCCACAGGAAACAGTTGAGGCCAGTTCATTGGTTATATTTAAGAGGGAGTTAGATATGGCCCTTGTGGCTATGGGGATCAGGGGGTATGGAGGGAAGGCTGGGGTGGGGTTCTGAGTTGGATGATCAGCCATGATCATAATAAATGGCAGTGCAGGCTCGAAGGGCCGAATGGCCTACTCCTGCACCTATTTTCTATGTTTCTATGTTTCTATGTAATATTAAAAGGATTAGATGGAATTGACATGGAGATGTGGTTTCCAATAGTGAGAGAGTCTAAGACCAGAGGGCACAGCATTCCTCCTCATTTCTGTCCCTTTAGAACAGAAATGAGGAGGAATTTCTTCAGCCAGAGAGTGGCAAATTTGTAAAATTCATTGCCACAGACAGCTGTGGATGTCAAGTCAATGGGTATATTTAAAGCAGATGTTGATAGGTTCTTGATTAGTAAGGATGTCAAATATAATGGGGAGAATGGATTTGAAAGGGAAAATAAATCCTGCCATGACGTAGTGGCAGAGCAGACTTGATGGGCCGAATGGCCTGACTCTACTCCTATGTCTATGAGAGAGACAGACAGACAGACACACAAAGTACCGGGAGTGGGTCTTGAACCCGGATCTCTGGAGTGGCTCTACCCACTGCACCACTGTGCTTCTTCTCCTCTCATAGAACAGTCCAGCATAGGAATAGGTGTTTTGCCAAACTAATTTAACCAGTAATTTAAACTTCTAACTAAACTAATCTCTTCCGCCTACACAATGTCCATATCCCTCTATTCTCTGCACATTCATATGCCTATCTGGGAGCCTCTTAACACCTCTGTTGTACCTACATCCACCACTACCCTGGCAGGACATTTCAAGCACCCACCACTCTCTGTGTAAAAAAAACTTACCTTGCCCATCTCCTTTGAACTTTCTTCCTCTCACCATAACTACATGGCCTCTAGCATTAGACATTTTGACCCTTGGAAAAAAGATTCAGACAGTCTTTCAATACCTCTCATAATCTTATAAGCCTCCAACAGGTCTCCCCTCAGCCTCTGTTGCTCCACAGAAAACAACCCAAGTTTGTCCAACCTCTCCTTGTAGCTTGTGCTCTCTAATCGAGGTAGCATCCTGGTGAACCTCTTCTGCACCCTCTCTAACGCCGTCACATCACTGCACTTGCTCTGTAACATTGCATTCTGCATCTCTTTTCCTTCTGTATCACCCTGATGTACTGATTTATGGAGGGGTCTGTCTGGATGGCACACAGACTAAAGCTTTTCACCGACAATAATAAACTAACACAGATAGGATGGTTAGGATGGTTAAGATGGTGCTGGCGCGTGGCCAAGTGGTTAAGGCGTCGGTCTAGTGATCTGAAGGTCGCTAGTTCGAGCCTCAGCTGAGGCAGCATGTTGTGTCCTTGAGCGAGGCACTTAACCACACATTGCTCTGCGACGACACCAGTGCCAAGCTGTATCGGCCCTAGTGCCCTTCCCTTGGACAACATCAGTGGCATAGAGAGGAGAGATTTGCAGCATGGGCAACTGCCGGTCTTCCATACAACCTTGCCCAGGCCTGCGCCCTGGAAACCTTCCAAGGCGCAAATCCATGGTCTCACGAGACTAACGGATGCCTATATATATATACATACACACACACGCACACACACACACACACACACACACACACACACATATATATGATGGCATGCGTGCCTTTATCAGTCGATGCACTGTTCAAATATGAGGAAGTTATGTTGCAGCTTAATAAAACTTTAGTTAGGCCACATCTGGAGTATTGCATACAGTTTTGGTTGCCCCATCATAGCAAGGACGTCAAGGCTTTGGAGAGGGGCAGAGGTGGTTTTGCCAGGATGTTGCCTGGATTTGAGGGCATGTGCAATAACAAGCAATTGGACAAACTGGCTTTCTCTGGAGTGCTGGAGGCTGAGGGAGACCTCATAAAGGTTTATAAGACTATGAGAGGCATAGATAGAGTAGACAGACAATACATTTTTCCAAGGGTTGAAATGTCTAGTACAAGAGGGCATGCACTTAAGGTGAGAGGGGGTAATTTCAAAGGAGATGAGACAGGCAAGATTTTTTTTACACAGAGAGTGATGGGTGCCTGGAATGCACTGCCTGTGGTGGTGGTAGTGCAGACACATTAGAAACTTTTAAGAGACGTTTAGACAGGCACATGAATGTGAGGAAAAAGGAAAGATATGGACATTGTATAGGCAAAAGAGATTAGTTCGCCATTTGATTATTAATGTATTTGGTTCGGCCTGACTATGTGGGCCTGATCTGTTCTATGTTCCATGCAATCCCAACTCCCAGCATTCTCACATCCTGATTTAAACAGACTGAGTTTTTCCACTACAAGGTCACCAGTGGGAGAGATGCTGAGCAAGTTTGTGTTGGCAAAGGAAAGATTAATTTGAAATCTCTGAACTGACGCAGGGAGTGGATTGTGGGAGGAATTTCTCCGCACATACAACGAGATTCTGAGGCAGGGTGCAAGTCAAGTGTCTCATATCAGCAAAGTATGAGATGATTCATCAAGATCCCCACCCCACCCTCCCCTTTCCTTACACACCAAAGCTCAAAGCAAATTAATTATCAGAGTACATATACAATCCTGCGATTCATTTTCTTGTGGGCATACTCAATAAATCCAATAACCATGACAGAATGAATGGAAAACTGCACCAAAAGGGTGGCCAACCAATGTTCAAAAGACAACAAGTTATGCAAAAGAATGACAAAATATGGAATAATAAAAAATAAATAAGCAATAAATATCGAGAACATGAGACGAAGTGTTTGTGAAAGTGAGTCCATAGATTATGGGTACAATTCTGTGATGGGACAAATGAAGTTGAGTGAATGTTATCCCCTTTGGTTCAAGAGCCTGATGGTTGAGGGGTAATAACTGTTTCTGAACCTGGTGGTGTGAGTCCTGAGGCTCCTGTACCTTCTGCCTGAAGGCAACAGTGAGAAGAGAGCATGACCTGGGTGTTGGGGGTCCCTGATGATGGCTGCTGCTTTCCTGCACCAACACTCCGTGTAGATGTGCTCAATGGTGGGGAGGGCTTTACCCATGATGGACTGGGCCATATCTACTACTTTTTGTAGGATTTTCAGTTCACAGAATATGGTGTTTCCATACCTGTCTGTGATGCAGCCAGTCAATATACTCTCCACTACACATCCATAGAAATTTGTCAAAGTTTTAGACGCCATGCCAAATCTTTGCTAACTTCTAAGGAAGTAGACATACAGCCATAAACACAAAATAATCTGCATATGCTGTTGTCAAAGGAACACTCAGGGCCAAAATTCAACCATTCAGGCCCAAAACAGTCCTTCCAGGTGAGGCAACACTTCACTTGTGAGTCTGTTGGGGTCATGTATTGCATCCGGTGCTCCCGGTGCGGCCTCCTCTACATCGGTGAAACCCGACGCAGATTGGGGGACCGCTTCGTCGAGCACCTCCACTCCATCCGCCACAACAGACAGGATCTCCCGGTAGCCAACCACTTCAACTCTGCTCCCCATTCCCATTCAGATCTGTCCATACATGGCCTCCTCTACTGCCATGATGAGGTTAAACTCAGGTTGGAGGAGCAACACCTCATATACCGTCTAGGTAGTCTCCAGCCCCTTGGTATGAACATAGAATTCTCCAACTTCCGGTAATTCCCTCCTCCTCCCTTCCCCTATCCCTATTTCACATCACCTCCCTCATAGTTCCGCCTCCTTCTACTACTGCGCATTGTTCTGCTGCCAATCACATCACTGCTTCCCCTCCCCCACACCTTCGTCTTTCAAATTACTGTTTTTTTCCAACTACCAGCATTCTTCAAACCCTCCTCAAAGTTCTTCCTTCAGTCCTGACAAAGGGTTTCAGCCCGAAATGTCGACTAATCTTTTCAACTGATGCTGACTGACCTGCTGAGACATACAGCCATGCTTTCTTCATAATTGCACTTGTGTGCTGGGCCCAGGACAGGTCCTCTGAAACGAGAACACTGAGGAAATTAAAGTGGCTGACCCTCTCCACCTCTGATCCTCCCATGAGGACTGGCTCATGGACCTCTGGTTTCCTCTTCCTGAAGTCAATAAACGGCTCCTTGGTCTTGCTGACATTGAGCAAGAGATTGCTGTTGTGGCTCCACTCAGCCAGATTTTCAATCACCCTCCCAAATGCTATTTCATCACCACCTTTGATTCAAACGACAACAGTGGTGTCATCAGCAAGCTTGAAAACGGCATTGGAGCTTTGCTTAGCCATACGGTCATAGGTATAAGGTAAGTAGAGTAGGGGGGTTAAGCACACAGGCTTGTAGTACACCAGTGCTGACGGCGATTGTGGAGGAGATATTGTTGCCAATCTGAACTGATTGGGTCTGCAAGTGAGGAAATCAAGGATCCAGTTACAATAAGAAGTATTGAGGCCCTCAGGCCAGTCGCTCAGAGTAGCATGGTTAACGTAACACTATTACAATGTCAGCAACCCTGGTTTAATTCCCACTTCTGTCTGTAATGAGTTTGTATGACTGCACGAGTTTCCGCTGGGTGCTCCGGTTTCTTCCCACATTCCAAATACGTACAGGGTAATGATTTGTGGGCATGCTGAGTTGGCGCCAGAATCTTGACAACACTTGTGGGCTGCCCCATCACATATTCAGACTGTGTTTGTCATTTATGCAAATAATGCATTTCGTTCTATGTTTCAATGTACATGTGACATATTCATTCTTTTTAGGTGTTACAAATAATTTTACGGCCTACATCCTCCCAGAATGGGAGAAAGCTGTTTGGCCCATCAATACTGCCCTTCTCACTGCCCCCACTGATTCTTCTGTAACATATCCTCCTGCATGTTCCCATCAACTCCCCGCCCCCCGCAGATTCTGCCCCCTCTGGGAGTTGATTTACTAAACCACAGACCTTGGCATGTGGGAGGGAACTGGAGCACACGGTCACTGGGAGAAGCTGCTTGCGCATAAAACACACATACACAGGGAAGAGGGAGACACATACACAGACATGGGGAGGAAGGAATCAGACAGATGGATGGACAGACACACACACACACACACACACACACACACAGGGGGAGGAGGGAAACACACACACACACACACACACACACACACACATGGGGAGGAAGGAATCAGACAGATGGATGGACAGACACACACACACACACACACACACACACAGGGAGGAGGGAATTAGATGGACAGAGACACACACACACGGGGAGGAGGGACACAGACAGACAGACAGACATACGGAAAAGGGAGTCAGACACACACACACACACACACACACACAGGGGTAGAGGAAGTCAGACAGACGGACACACGCGCGCGCACACACACACACACATACACACGTGGAGGAGGGTGACAAACACATACACAAGGGGGAGGAGGGAGACAGACAGACACACACACACACACACGGGGAGGAAGGAATTAGACAGATGGACAGATGGACAGACACACACACACACACAATCACACACGGGGAGGAGGGAGACGGACAGACACACACACACACACGGGGAGGAAGGAATCAGACAGATGGACACACACACACACACACACACACGCGTGGAGGAGGGTGACAGACACACACACACGGGGAGGAGGGAGACAGACAAACAGACACACACGGGGAGGAAGGAATCAGACAGATGAACACACACACACACACACACACACACACACACAAGGGGAGGAGGGAGACAGACACACACACGAGGAGGAAGGAATCAGACAGATGGACAGACACACACACACACACACGGGGAGGAGGGAGACGGACAGACAGACACACACACACGGGGAGGAAGGAATCGGACAGATGGACAGACAGACAGACAGACAGACAGACACACACACACACACACACACACACACACAGGGAGGAGGGACACAGGCACAGACAGACACATACACACACACACAGGGGGAGAAGGGAGACACATACCGACATACCGACCCTAACAGGGAAACAGGTCTCCCCTCAACACACAAACACCGGTTGTTGTGATTGAACCCATGTCTCTGAGGCTGTATGTCAGCAGTCCTACCCAATGAGGCACTGTGCCATTGAACCTGTAACAGCCTCAGGAGTCTCTAAGACCTGCATTAGATCATCCCTCAGACTCTCCTTTGCCAGCATCAAGAGCTCCAGTCAACTGAACAAGAATATACCTGGTTACATCTCTGGCTGGTGTGGAAGCCCCGATGCACGGGATCACAAGAGGCGTCAGAGGTTTGAGTACTCAGCCAGCTCTGTCACAACCCTCCCCACCATTGAGGATATCTTCAAAAGGTGCATCATTAAAAACCTTCACCACCCGCAACATCTCCTCTTCCTATTACTGCCACTGGAGAGGAGTCACAAGAGCCTGAAGACCCACATTCTGTTAGTCGGGTTCGATCATAGATGTTCCATCCCAGCAGTCCATGTGATACACAAGCCAGAGCAGAACGATACGGAGAGCAAGCTGTTGCCCATGTAGCAGGCTACCCCTTTCAATGCAGCTGATGCATCCAAAGGAGCGACAGAGACCGATACAGTCTGGCACCAGTGATGATGCAAGAGTTCCCAGTCAGCGTTGGACTCAATGTAGGTCTGCCTTAGGCACGTCAGCTCTAGATTTTTCCTCTGGGTTTACTCCCGAAGCCTTCTCTGTGAGTGGGTACAACCACAAGGCAGTAGAGGTATGAGATCACTTCCTTCTTCTCGATAAGCTGCCAACCACAGCTGACAAGTCCCACCTGCCTGAAGTGACAGGTTTTAAAGTACCAGTAATCTGCCTTTGCCCCTTCTCTTGTCAGCATCATTTATTTAATTAATTTTTGAGATACAGTGCAGAATAAGCCCTTTCAGTGCTTCAAGCCACGTCACCCAGCAATCCCCCGATTTAACCCTAGTCTAATCATGGAACAATTTACAACGACCAATTAACCTATCAATTGCTGCATCTTGGACTGTGGGAGGAAACTGGAGCACCCGGGGAAAACCCGCATGGTTACGTGGAAAACGTACAAACTCCTTAGAGACAGCAATGGAAATTGAACCCAGGTCACCCCCACGGCAAAGTGCTGTGCTCACCACTATGCTACCATGCCACCGAACTGATTCCACCAGGCTCAGAAGCTGAACCACATATGTGGAGGCCAGGAGCTGGACTTGCTTGTCCGAGGCTATTTGCGACGCATGCCATTGGGAGACTTAATACTGGCTTATCCCCACTATCACCCCCTTGGCTATAGCAACGTTAAGGAATCAGACCCACACTCAATGATTTAAAAACAGCTTCTTCCCTCCGACATCAGATTTCTGAATGGTCCACAAAACCACGAACAATAATTTGTTAGATACAATAGGGATTCTGCAGATGCGGGAGATCTTCAGCAACTCACACAAAACGCTGGAGGAATTCAGCAGGTCCAGCAGCATTACTGGAGGGGAAGAATGGTCTCACAGTATTTTCCTCCATAGACGCTGCCTGACCTGCTGAGCTCCTCCAGTGTTTTGAGTGTGTTATAAAACTACCGTGACTTTTTTTGCACTAATTATTTATCTTTGTAATTTATAGCAATTTTATGCCTTTGCACTGTACTGCTGCGACAAAGAAACAAATTTCACGACATACAAGTCGATGATTATAAATGAGATTCTGATTCTGATTCTAGGCCTGACAGAAGAGTCACATCCCCCTCTTTTCCACCTTGTAGTCTGCAAGGAGAAAAGCCTATCCCTCAACTTTATCTAACATCGGGGGCTATTCCAGCAAACTTTTCTTCCACCTTCCCTGCATTCTCTCACTCCTTGAGTCAGGACCCTTGGCCCAACGAAACTGTGATGATCATCAACCACTCATGGACACTGATCCCATTTTGTTCTCACCACATTCCCATCCACTACCCCCTGACCTTGGCAGAGAAGATTTACGAGGATGTTGCCAGGACTCGCGGGCCCGTGTCAGCGGGAGAACTTGGCCAGGCTGGCTCTTTATCCCTTGGAACACAGGAGAATGAGGGGCGACCTTATAGAAAGGCTTAAAAATATGAAAGGCAGAGACAAAGTGAACAGTACTAATCTTTTTCCCAGAATAGAGGGCACAGATTTTTGACAAAAAGACAATTAGTCCCACATTTTGGTAGGACTAATCAAAACAGGACATAGATGGTAAATGGTAGGGCATTGAAGAATGCAGTAGAACAGAGGGATCTAAGAATAATGGTGCATAGTTCCCTGAAGGTGGAATCTCATGTGGATAGGGTGGTGAAGAAAGCTTTTGGTATGCTGGCCTTTATAAATCAGAGCTCTGAGTATAGGAGTTGTGATGTAATGTTGAAATTGTACAAAGCGTTGGTGAGGCCAAATTTGGAGTATTGTGTACAGTTTTCGTCACCGAATTATAGGAAAGATGTCAACAAAATAGAGAGAGTACAGAGAAGATTTACTAGAATGTTACCTGGGTTTCATCACCTAAGTTACAGAGAAAGGTTGAACAAGTTGGGTCTTTATTGTTTGGAATGTAGAAGGTTGAGGGGGGGACTTGATAGAGGTATTTAAAATTATGAGGGGGATAGATAAGAGTTGACGTGGATAGGCTTTTTCCATTGAGAGTGGGGGAGATTCAAACAAGAGGACATGAGTTGAGAGTTAAAGGGCAAAAATTTAGGGGTAACTTGAGGGGGAACTTCTTTACTCAGAGAGTGGTAGCTGTGTGGAACGAGCTTCCAGCAGAAGTGGTTGAGGCAGGTTCGATGTTGTCATTTAAAGTTAAATTGGACAGCTATATGGACAGGAAAGGAATGGAGGGTTAAGGGCTGAGTGCAGGTCGGTGAGACTAGGTGAGAGTAAGAGTTCGGCACGGACTAGAAGGGCCAAGATGGCCTGTTTCCATGCTGTAATTGTTATATGGTTATATGGTTTATTAGAGTTTAAAGAGTAAAAAGTTTTTAACTTCTTCACCCCAAGTTGGTGAGTACAAACTGCCAGAGTAAGTGGTTTAGATAGGTACAAGGACAGGGCTTGGAGCGATATAGGACAAACACAGGAAATTTGGGCTAGTTTGGTGGGTACCATGGTTAGCATGGGCTGCTTGGGCCAAAGGGCCTGGATCTATGTTGTATTGCTCTCCGACCCCATTGTCCCCACCCACTCACCAGGGGTGATCGACAAAGTGAGGATGTGAGAGGAAGCCAGAGCACGGGGAAATCCATGAGGAAAGGAGAGGTCACAGGGAGAATGTGCAAACTCCACAGAGATACACAGGGAGGAGGGAGGAAGAAACATACATACACACACACACACACACACACACACACACTACAGTGCAGGAGTCTTAGGCATATGTAAAAAAAATATGTAAAGTGAAATTTCTAAATATCAAAAAATCACTATGAAGAACAGCAAACAGTAAAAAATAACTAAATCAAATCAATATTTTGTGTGACCACCCTTTGCCTTTAAAACTGCATTAATTCTCTTAGATACGCTGTCATACAGTTTTATAAGAACATCAGCTGGTAGGTTGTTCCAAGCATCTTGGAGAATTTGCCACAGTTCTTCTCAAGATTTGAGCTGTCTCTTGCTTGCTTCTGTCCCTCCAGGTAATCCCAGACAGTCTCAATGATGTTGAGATCAGGATTCTGTGGAGACCATATCATCTGATGTAGAACCCCTTGTTCTTCTTTTCACTGAAGATAGTACTTTATGTTCTTGGCCATGTGTTTAGGGCCATTTTCCTGCTAAAGAATGCAATTGGGACCCATCAGACGCCTCCTTGATGATATTGCCTGATGGATGAGAATCTGCTTGTACTTTTCAGCAGAGAGGATTCCATCAATTTTAACCAGATCACCAGCTCCATATGCGGAAATAAAACCCTAAACCTGCAGGGAACCTCTGCTGTGCTTCACTGTTGGCTGCAGACACTAATCCATGTAACGCTATCCAGCTTTTCTATAGACAAACTGCCTCCTGTTTGAGCTAAAATTTCAAATTTTGACTCATCAGTCCAGAGCACTTGCTGCCATTTTTCAACACCCCAGCCCTTATGTTCTTCTGTGTAGTTGAGTCTCTTGGCTTTATTTCCCACTTCAGAGGAATGGTTTTTTGTCAGCAACTCTTCCATGAAGACCACACTTCTCTACACTATAGAGGGGTGTACTTGGATTCCAGGGGTTGATGTGAGTTCAGAGCTGATAGCAATGCTAGATTTCTTCTGATTTAGAAGGGATGTCGCTTAGATGTATCTCTCATTTGCTGCTCTCAGTTTCTGTGACTGACTGCTACGTCTCTGGTCCTTCACTTTGCCTGTTTCTTTATGTTTCTTGAGAAGAGCTTGAAGCTCCTGTCTGCCATGAAATTTCTGCTTGGGAAAGACACTGCTGATGCAGGATGACCATCTCGCGACATGTTGCTATGCTCACTCTTGCCACAGTGTAAGAATTGATGATTTGCAGGTTAAACTGTCACATCTGCCGCACCCTCACCCTTTAGTGTGGTTGCATCACCCAGTTTCATTCCTTCTGCACCAGTTTCAGTTAATCAGTTTAGTTCATTCAACTCATGTCAATGATCATTAGCATCTGTTTGTTATCTTTGTTCAATCATGCACTGGGCTAGATACCTAAAAAGTAATCAAGTTTTTGTTTGAAAAGTGGTCATTAATAGTTACTTTCTTTAATGAAAAACAAACATTTCTCTAACGTCTAATTTTTTGGAAAATAAATGCTTGGAAATCTAAAATTTGTGCCTTTCTACAGACACACGACTGCAGGCAACAAAAAAATAAACATCTAAAACAAAATTTATATTAGAAATCTAGGGTGCCTAAGAGTCTTGCACAGTACTGTATACACACACATGCACACACAGCTCCGGAGGTGCTCAAACACACACATAATGCCGACAGGTCTCTGAAACTGGCTGGCAGTGGCTCTACCCACTGTGCCACGTTGGCCCCTGCACATCACCAGCTCAGCCTTGGGAGCCTTCATTGACTGAGAATTCACTGCCTGAGGGCAAGAACTCCAGTCTCAGCAACACTCATCAACTGGGCATCCAGACAGAATTCCAGCTCCAAACACCCTTGCCCTCATCACTTCTGCAGCCTCAGGGGGAAAGAATTCCACATATTCACAACTGTTCATGAGAACAGATGCTGCCGGGGCTGGAGGACTTCAGTTATGAGGACAGTCTGGATAGTCTGGGACAGTTTTTCCTAAAGCAAAGGAGATTGAGGAGTGACCTTACAGAGATTTGTAAAACCTTGAGGGTCAGAGATAAAATGGTTGGTTATAGTCTTTTTCCCCCCCAGGGTAGAGGAGTCTAAAACTAGAGGGCACAGGTTCATAAGGGTGAGTGGGGCGAGATTTAAAAGGAACTTGAGGAACAGGTGGTAGGAATATGAAATTAGCTGCGAGCGAGAGGCAGGAAGGGAGGATGGAAAGAGTAAAGGAGGGAAGGAAGGAAAGAAGAGGAGGAGGAAGGGAGGAAAGAAGGAAGGGTAAGAGGGAGGGCATAAGGGAGGAAGGAAAGAAGGGACAGAGGAAGGGAGAGAGGGAAGGAGGGAAGGGAGAGAGGGAAGGAGGGAAGGGAGGGAGGGAAGGAAAGAAGGGAGGGAGGAAGGGAGGGAAGGAGGGAGGGAGGGAGGGAGGAAGGGAGGGAAGGAGGGAGGGAGGGAAGGAGGGGAGGGAGGGAAGGAGGGAAGGAAGGAGGGAAGGGAGGGAAGGAAGGAAGGAGGGAAGGGAGGGAGGGAAGGAAGGAAGGGAGGGAGGGAGGAAGGGAGGAAGGGAGGGAGGAAGGGAGGAAGGGAGGGAGGGAGGGAAGACTGGAGATAAGAGAGAGACAGGGGGATATGGAGGGAAGGAGGAGAGGTGGGGGAGCACAGGAGGGAGAGGGGAGGGACTGAGCGAAGGAAGGGAAGGGGAGGAGGAAAGGAAGTGTGTGTGTGTGTGTGTGTGTGTGTGCGCGTGTGTGTGCATGCACACATGCGGAAACCAATGGTAATGGCCAGCATAGGTACAGGAGACAATGTGAGTGCAGTACACAGCCAGAGTGAGAGAGCAGGTCACCATGGACACAAACTCAAACTCCGCACAGAGCACCCTGTGTAGTGGAGTCATGTGTGTAGAGCGTGAAGACACTGTGGGAATGACACTGATCAAGGGGTGTGTGTGTGTGTGTGTGTGTGTGTGTGTGTGTGTGAGAGTGTGTGGCTTCACTATAGCCTTGGACCATCGGCACCCAGATGATGAGCTCAGTGTGCTTCACTGAGTGTTTATGACTGAACACTCATCCGCACCTCCGACACACACACACACACACACAAACTCTTCACCAGCCCACCTGCATCTCCACCATCTCTGACAGAGACAGAAGCACACACACTCCTTCCCCAAACCCATCCTGATAGAGTCTGTCAAATGTCGTCAGGAAAGTTTTCTTAATTAGTACACGCCATTAGGGAATGAGACAGGGCAGGTGACAGAAGTTTGTGTAGGGGAACACATTTCACCTGGTGATCACAATGCCATACATTTCAAAGTAATGATGGAAAAGGATAGGTCTGGTCCGCAGCTTGAGATTCTAAATTGGTGAAAGACCAATTTTGATGGTATCAGAAATTATCTGGCAAGTGTGGATTGGGACAGGCCGTTTTCTGGCAAAGGTGTACTTGGTAAGTGGGAGCCCTTCAAAAGTGAAATTCTGAGAGTACAAAGCTTGTATGAGCCTGTCAGAATAAAAAAAAAAGATAACAGGTGTAGGAAACCATGGCTTTCAAGAGATATTGATGCCCTGGTTAAGAGAAAAAAGGTGCTTTGTAGGTATAAGCAGGTAGTTGATTATGAAGTTTAAGAAATGCAGGAGAACTCTTAAAAAATAAAGCAGGAGGGCTAGAAGAAGACATGCAGTTGCCTTAGCAGACAAGGTGAAGGGAATCCTAATACTCTACGGATATGTTAGGAGCAAAAGGATTGCATGAGACAAAATTGATCTTCTGAAAGACCAGAATGGTAATTCATGCATGGAGCCAAAAGAAAGCTTCAAACTTTCAAAGTGCATTTATTATCAAAGAATGTATAAATTATACAACCTTGAGAGTTGTTTGCTTACAGGCAGTCACAAAGCAAGGAACCCGAAAGAACCCCCCTGGGACCACAGAGAAAGAGGAAAAAAAGCACAAAACAAATCATACAAACAATAAAGTGAGCAACACCAGCATTCCAAACCAAAATGAGTCCTTAGATCCAAATCCCTGGAGCAGCCCAGAGTAGGCCCAAAGTTAATCATACTGGCGGGACAAATCACTGAAAAGTTTGCAGACACGAAGCACAACAGCTGGGGGCAGCCTCACAGTCTTCACATCATGGAGAGAGAAGCCCCTAGACTATATGGGTCAGCGTTTAAATTGTCCAAACCTCACACCAGGACCCAGCCCCACCACTGGCAAATTGCTCCAGGCCTAGATTTCGCTGCATTTTTCATATCTGTATTTACTCAGGAGACAGACACAGAGTCTATAGAAGTGAGGCAAGATGGCATCAACTTCATGGACTCTGTACAGATTACAGAGGAGGAGGTGTTTGCTATCTTGAGGCAAATTAGGTTGGATAAATCTCCAGGACCTGACAAGGTGTTTCCTCAGACCCTGCGAGAGGCAAGTGCAGACATTTCTGGGGCCCTATCAGAGATATTTAAATTACCCTTAGCGACAGGTGAGGTACCAGAGAATTGAAGGATAGCAAATGTTATTCCGCTGTTTAAGAAGGACTCTAACCAGGAAATCAGGAACCAGAACCAAGAAATTATAGGCCAGTGAGCCAAACATCAGTAGTTGGAAATTTATTGGAAGGTATTCTAAGGGTCCGGATACATGAGTATTTGGAAAGACATGGATTGATTAGGAATAGTCAGCATGGCTTCGTGCATGGTAGGTCATGTCTAACCAATTTTATAGAGTTTTTCAAGGAAGTTACCAAGAAAGTTGATGAAGACAAGGTGGTGGATGTTGTCTACATGAACTTTAGCAAGGCACTTAATAAGGTCCTGCATGGGAGGTTCGTCAAGAAGGTTCAGTCGCTCAACATGAGGTAGTAAATTGGACTAAACATTTCCTTGGTGGGGGAACTCAGAGACTGGTAGTCGATGGTTGCCTCTCTGACTGGAGGCCTGTGACTAGTGGAGTGCCATAGGGATCGGTGCCGGTCCTTTGTTGTTTCTCATCTATATCGATGATCTGGATGATAAAGAGGTTAAATTTGTAGTTGACACCAAGATTGGGGGTGTAGTGCACAGCAAGGAAGACTATCGTGCTTGCAGCAGAATCTGGACCAGCTGGAATAATGGGCTGAAAACTAGAAGATAGAATTTAATGCCCTACCAAGACAAGTGTGACTTATTGCACTTTGGTAGGACCAATCCGGGTAGGTCTTACGCAGTGAATGGTAGGGCACTGAGGAGCACGGTAGAACGAAGGGTTCTAAGAATACAGGTTCATGATTAATTGAAAGTGGTATCACAGGTAGATAGGGTCGTAAAGAAAGCTATTGGCACTTCAGGCTTCATAAATCAAAGTACTGAGCACAGGAGATGGGATGTTGTGTTTGTAACACCCTGGGAAAAGCTTCACTGCTAACGTAATGGTTTTTCAGTAGCAGCAATGTTTGAGTTATGGCTAGAGATAACGGGAACTTTGGAACGTGCGCCATCCAATGAAGGGAGTGTTTTTTCCTGTTGTGTGCCTGAGACCGAGGTGATCTGGGTCTTTTGTTCGGCGGAAGATGGAGAGCGAAGATGCCAGAAAGGAGAGGATGCAGACACCAGGATGGAGTGAACTTGGAGATGGACCAGGTGTCGATGAAGCCCGGAGAAATCGATGGAGGACCAAAGGAAGGGAATCCGTGAGCTCCAACAATGTGCACGTTAGACTGTTTCATTAAAATGGGCCCTTTTCTTCTTGTTTTACTATACTAACCCTTTAGTCAAATTAAGAATTATAAAGCTAAATCGCTTAATTGCATATGGTGTAGTGTCTATAAGTTTGTGGTACTGATTTGTAACAGGGTAACACATCACGCAGCATCCACACAAACGGGAAGTTTTCCACCTCAATCTCGTATGTTTGGTGGAGCCAGAGATTGTCTTCCTTAGACTTACAAAGCCAACAAAACCGGAGGGTTACATGTTGAAGTTGAGTAAGACATTGGTGAGGCTTAATTTGGAGTATTGTGTGTAGTTTTGGTCACCTACCTACAGCAGAGATGTAATAAAGGTTGAAAAAGTACAGAGAACATCTACAAGGATGTTGCCGGGTTTGATGGACCTGAGTTATAAGGAAAGATTGAATAGGTTTGGACTTTATTCCTTGGAACGTAGAAATTCGATAAAGGTATACAAAATTATGTAGGGTATAGATAGGATAAATGCAAGCAGTCTTTTTCCACTGAGGCCGGGCGGGACTACAACTGGAGGTCATGGGTTAAGGGTGAAAGGTGAAAAGTTTAAGGGAAACGTGAGGGGAAACTTCTTTACTCGGGGTCGTGAGAGTGTGGAACAAGCTACCAGCGCAAGTGGTGCATGTGAGCTCAATTTCAATGTTTAAGAGAAGCTTAAATGGGTACATAGACAATAGGGTATGGAGGGCTCTGGTCCCAGTGTAGGTCCATGGGAGTAGGCAGTTTAAATGGCTTGGCACAGACTAGATGGGGCAAAGGGCCTGTTTCTGTGCCATACCTTTCTATGATTTTATAACATGATAGTCCCTGCTCTCCGTAACATGCCAGCCCCCTGACCCCTGAACCAACCCGCTCCATTCCAGCAAAATCTTATTTCGTAAGCTCCCTCCTGCATCAGCCACCAGTCTGCAATACCTTTGAATCTGCGCTAGGATAAAGTACTGTGCAAAAGTCTTAGGCACATATAAAATAATCTGTAAAGCAAAGATGCTTTCAAAAATAATGAAATGAAAGGTTTCTAAATATCAAAAAATTACTGTAAAGAGCAGTAAACAGTAAAAAACCAAATCAAATCAATATTTAGTGTGACTACCCTCTGCCTTTAAAACTACATCAATTCTCTTAGATGCATGGTTGTGCAGTTTTATAAGAAAATTGGCTTGTTTCAAGCATCTTGGAGAACTTGAATTTCTTCTGCAGACTAGCTGTCTGGCTGTCTTATAGGGAATCCCAGACAGCCTCGATGATATTGAGATCAGGGCTCTGTGGAGGTCTTATCATCAGAAACCATATAAAATACCTAGGGTGTCTAAGACTTTTGCACAGTACTGTACTAACCTAACCCTCAATTCCACCCCAGCCTGTAACCCACTCCTGGGGATCTGTTATTCTATATATAGCCCCCTGAACCCTTAGATTATATCACAGGGGTTTGAGGGGACTGTAGTTTTTATACAGTGACTGTAGTTATTTCTGTCTGACTGTACTGCTCCTATTACTTAATGACTGTGTAGTCATCATACTGTGATTGTACAGTTATCACACTGACTGTAGTTATTACACACTGACCGTAGAGTTATCACACTGTCTGTAGTTATTACACATGGACTGCAGTTATTGCACACTAACTGTACAGTTATCACACTCTGTCTGTAGTTATTACACATGGACTGTAGTTATTACACACTAACTGTAGAGTTATCACACTGTCTGTAGTTATTACACATGGACTGTAGTTATTACACACTGACCATACAGTTATCACACTCTGTCTGTAGTTATTACATATGGACTGCAGTTGTTACACACTAACCATACAGCTAGCACACACTGACTGGAGTTATTACACACTGACTTTAGTGCTATTACACAATAACTGTACAGTTAGCACACACCAATTGTAGTTTTTATACACTGTGACTGTACAGTTATCACACACTGACTGTAATTTTTACAGTGTCTGTACAGTTATCACATTGACTGTAGTTTTTACACACTGACTGTACAGTTATCACACTGACTATATATTTGTGATGCACTGTAGTTATTATAGACTGACTGTACTGTCAGTATGCTCTGATTGTACACTATTACCAGTGCCCATTACACTGTACAATTATTACACAGTAACTCTACAATTATCACATGATAACTGTTAACATGTCTGGTTCATTCTCATGTTTCCTTACCACACAGAAGTTTGACCTATTTTCAGAAGAAGGCAATGGCAAACCACTTCTGTAGAAAAAATTGCCAAGAACAATCATGGTGCTGGAAAGACCATGATCACCTACATCGTATGATATGGCATGTAATGATCAAACAAACTAGTATTTAACTTTTGAAGCAGGGGAGAAAGATTCTGACTAGCAGGTAGATGGGATCAGTTAGAATAGTAACCTGGTAGGCACAGAAACAATGGGCAGAAGGGCCTGTTCTGTTCCGGTGCTGTACAACTCTGCCCATTATTCCTGCAGCCTACCTCTGGACCAGGCGACTCCCCCTCCCACCCACCACCAGAGCTGTGTTGACGTGAGCTGAGAAAGAGAGGATCGATGGAGTGGTAACCGGACCCTGTGTGCTGCAAGTCTTGCGAGAACAGGCAAAGATTCCATCAGCCTTTTCATTATTTATTGCAGCAACTCCCCCCCCACCCCCACCTCACGAGGCCTGACTCTCCTCTCTCCCCACGGGTTATAGAACAGTATGCGTCTCCCAGGCAGCTAGTCTATGCCTCATCATACTGGGGGACATGGATACACCTGACAATACCGACCCCAACTCCGCTACTACCTGTGCACTCTCTAGATGCATCATAGCTCAGTACAGCAACAGCTCTGTGCATGACCACAGGAGTCCACAGAGAGCTGTGGACACAGCTCAGCACATCACTTAAACCAGCGTCTCCTCCACTTCTCACTGCCTCATTCAAGCAGGCAGCCTAATCAAAGACCCCACCTACCCCAGACATTCTCTCTTCTCCCCCTCCTATCTGGCAAAAGAAACAAAATCCTGAAAGTACATACCACTAGGCTCAAGGATAGTTTCTACCCCACTATTATAAGACTATTGAATGGTTCCCTAGTACGATCAGATGTTCTCTTGACCTCACATCAAGTAAGCGCAATTATGAAGAAAGCACCACAGTGCCTCTACTTCCTTAGGAGTTTGCAGAGATTGGGCATTACATTTAAACTTTGACAAACTTCTATAGATGTGCGATGGAGAGTATATTGACTGGCTGTATCAAGGCCTGGTATGGAAACACCAATGCTCTTGAACAGAAGATCCTACAAAAAAATAGTGGATATGGTCCATCACAGGTAAAGCCCTCCCCGTCATTGAGAATGAAGCATTGTAGCAGGAAAGCAGCATCTATCATTAAGGACCCCACCGTCCCTGGCACCCAAGTCATGCTCTCTTCTCTGCAGGAAGAAGGTGCAGGAGCCTCAGGACTCACAGCACAAGATTCAGCAACAGTTATTATCAGTCTCCTGAACCAGAGGGGATAACTTCACTCATCACTTGCCCATCAGTGAAATGTTCTCACAACCAATGCACTCACTTTCAAGGGCTCTTCATTTCACGTTCTTGATACTTATTGCTTATTTGTTTATTACTATTATTTCTTTCTTTTTGTATTTGCTGTGTGGGCACGTGGCCAAGTGGTTAAGGCATTGGACTAGCGACCTGAAAGTCGTGAGTTCCAGCCCCAGCCAAGGCAACGTGATGTGTCCTTGAGCAAGGCACTTAATCACACATTGCTCTGCGATGACACTGGTGCCAAGCTGTATCGGCCCTAGTGCCCTTCCCTTGGACAACATTGGTGTCGTGGAGAGGGGAGACTTGCAGCATGGGCAACTGCTGGTCTTCCATACAACCTTGCCCAGGCCTGTGCCCTGGAGAGTGAAGACTTTCCAGGCGCAGATCCATGGTCTTGCAAGACTAACGGATGGTCCTAGAATTTGCAGTTTGTTGTGTTTTGCACACTGATTGAACACCCAAGTTGATGTGGTCTTTCACTGATTCTATTATGGATTTATTGAGTATGCCCACAAAAAATGAATTTCAGTGTTGCCTCTGGTAACGTTGATAATAAATTTAGTTTGAACTTTCAACTTTTGAACTTTGAATAATCTACTTCATTACGGTTCTTGCACTTTATTGTCTGCCTGCACTGCACATTCTCTGTAACTATAACACTTTATTCTGCACTCTGTTATTGTTTTACCTTGGATTACCTCAATACAGTGACTTGATGAAATGGTCTGTATGGATGGCATACAAAACGAGTTTTTCACTGTGCCTTGCGACATCAATAAACCAATTACAGTCACAATTCCGATCACCACCTGGCTTCTTTACCATATCGGACCAATTGCAAGAATGCAGTTGATCCCACCCCATTGATCCTTCTGCAAGGCACACAAAACAATTCACTCATACTCAATACCCAGAGGAAACAAACTCTGTTCACCCTATCCACTCCTCTCAGGCTCCATCTCTCCACAGAAAGCAACACGTTTGCCCAACCTCTCCTAATAGCTCATGGTCTCTAAACCATGCAACCTGCTGGTGAACCTCAGTCTCTGTCGCTCCAGAAAAAACACAGGTTTGTCCACTTCTCCCAATAGCTCATGTTCTCTAAACTAGACAGCATCCTCTCTTCTGCATCCTCTCCGAAGCTTCCACACCCTTCCTGTAATGGGGCAACCAGACTACACACAGTACTCCAAGTGTGGCCAAACCAAAGTTTTACACAGCTGCAAAGTAATTCCCCAAATTTTGTACTCAACACTAATGTTCCCTCTTATTTTTTTTTTAACAGCTGTGCGGACCAACCGTTGCGCTCAGCAGGAAATGTTTTACATAGCCTGAAAACTTAAATGTTGTTTTTGTAATTTGCATACTATGAATATTTAGAATGAAAAATGAAAAATCACATACCTTTGGTTTTATTTACTAATTGAAGGATATAATGAAATACAGTACAACAAAGAAAATCCTTCACATTTCGTAAGCCTTTTCTCATCTGTCTGTATTCCAGCTGCCTGGCAACAAAGACGATGTATGCAGGTGTGTTTCGGTTACTGTGTGGCCGCGCACCTACGCAGCTTAGAGGGAACAGTGCTCAACATACCAACCTATCAAGGCAAACATGGCATACACCTTCTTTACCGGCCGATTTAGTCGTGTTGCCACCCTCAGGGAGCTATGGACTTGGACTTTAAGATCACTCAATGGCACAGAGCTCCTCGTACATTAACCCTTTCATTCCCAGAGACTGCAGATGGAGCAACAAGCAATCTACCGCAGGAACTCAATGGGTTGAGCAGCATCTGTTGGGGGGTGAGGGTGGGGAGAAGAATTGTTGACATAGAAACATAGAGAATAGGTGCAGGAGTAGGCCATTCAGCCCTTTGAGCCTGCACCACCATTCAGTATGATCATGGCTGATCATCCAACTCAGAACCCTGTACCTGTCTTCTCTCCATACCCCCTGATCCCCGTAGCCACTAGAGCCATATCTAACTCCCTCTTAAATATAGCCAATGAACTGGCCTCAACTATTCATTGTTCAGGAGCAATGAAGCCATGGTTTTATACTCCTGAAAGGCAACATCAGCCTCAAATCAGGGTAAAATTTATTTATCAAAATACACATAGCGTGCCACGTACTACCTCGAGTTTCATTTTCTTGCAGGTATCTATAGAAAAATGAAGGAATATAATAAAATTTATGTAAAACTATGTATACTGTAAACGAAGACTGACAAGCGATGTGCAAAAGAAAGCAATTCGTACAAATAAATAAGGAACACTGAGAACATGAGCAGTAGAGTCCTTGAAAGTGAGTCCCCAGGTGGTGGGGTCAGTTCAGAGTGGTGGTGATTGAAGTTATCCATGTTGGTCCACGAGTGTGATGGCTGTAAGGATATATAACATAGGACAGAGAACAGTACAGCACAAGAACAAAAAACAGGCCCTTCAGCCCACAATGTTGTGCTGACCCAATTAAATTAGTAATCAAATGGCCTCCACCGCTCCAGAGGAAGCAGCACAGGTTGTCCAACCTCTTGTTACAGCACATGCTCTCCAATCCAGGGAGCACGCTGGTAAGCCTGCTCTGCACCCTCTCCAAAGCCTCAATATCCTTCCTGTGGTGGGGTGCCCGGAACTGTATGCAGTACTCCAGATGCAGACTAACTGGAGTTTTATAAAACTTCAGTACAACTTGCTGACTTTTGAATTCAATACCTCAATTAATACAGGCAGGCATGCCATAAGCCTTCTGAACCACCCTATCAACCTGTGTAGCCACTTTCAGGGTACTATGAACTTGGACCCAAAGATCCCTCTGCTCATCAACCCTGTCTTGTCCTTAATAATGTACTGTCTCTTTACATTTGACCTACCAAAGTGGAACATTCACATTTTAATCTCCATCTGCCATTTCTCCACTCATATCTGCAATTAATCTACATCCATTCTATCCTTCGCTACTGTTTTGCTACACACCACTGCACATCTATGGAAGTTTATTTAATTGGAAATTGAACCTGCAAATTAACTTAGCAACATGAATATTGTCCCACGTGCCACGAGGGTATTTTGATAGAATCCTTACAACCTCTCAGTCCTCGTATTCAGAACACCAGATTCTGTGACCTTCCTATCAGAAGTGTCACGGGCACGTGGCCACACCAATCAGCACCTCAGTTTCTGAAAACAGACCCACAGGCCTTCATCAATCAGAGCAGTGGGTACAGGAGATGGCATGTTATGTTGAGGTTGTATTAGACATTGGTGAGGCCTAAGTTGGAGTATTGCTTGCAATTCCGGTCACCTACCTACAGGAAAGATGTCAATAGGATTGAAAGAGTATAGATAAAATTTACAAGGATGTTGCTGGGACTTGAGGACCTGAGTTATAGGAAAAGGTTGAATAGGTTAGGACTTTATTCCTTGGAACGTAGAAGATTGAGAGATTTGAAAGAGGTATGCAAAATTATGAGGGGTATTGATAGGGTAAATGCAAGCAGGCTTTTTCCACTGAGTTCAACAGTTAACAGTTCAAAGTAAATTTATTATCAAAGTACATATATATCACCAAATACTACCAGAAATTCATTTTCTTGCAAAAGAACAGTAGAACAGAAAAATTCAGAGAACCAATGAAAAACTATACACAAAGACCGACAGACTGTGCAAATACAACAAAAAAGTAATAAAAATAAATAAGCAAGTTACTTACAGAGAACACAATACTGAAATAATACCAAGGTTAAGTGAGACTACAAGTGGGTGTAAGAATCAGAATGAGGTTTAATATCACCGGCATCTGTTGTAAAATTTGTTGTCTTTGCAGCAGCAGTACAATGCAATATATAATAATAGAGAAAACATAAGTTACAGTAATATATATATACTGTGTAAATTATATAAGTAGTGAAAAAGGCAGTGAGGTAGTGTCCATGGGTTCAATGTCTATTCAGAAATCAGATGGCAGAGGGGAAGAAGCTGTTCCTGAATCGCTGAGTGTGAGCCTTCAGGCTTCTGCACCTCCTCCCTGATGGTAGCAATGAGAACAAGGTGGGGGTCCTTAATGATGGACACCACCTTTCTCAGACATTGTGCCTTGAAGATGACCTGGATACCACGGAGGCTAGTGCCCATGATGGAGCTGACTAAGTTTACAACTCTGCAGCTTCTTTCGATCCTGTGCAGTAGCACCCTTCCCACCATCCACACCAGATGGTGATGCAGCCAGTTAGAATGCTCTTCGTGGTACAAATGTAGAAATTTGTGAATGTCGTTGGTGACATAACAAGCCTCCTCAAACTCCATATGAAATCTAGCTGTTGTCGCGCCTGCCTTGTAGCTGCATCGATATGTTGGGCCCAGGATAGATCCTCAGAGATATTGACACCCAGGAACTTGAAATTTCTCACCCATTCTACTTCTGATGCCTCTATGAAGACATGTTGGATCCTGATACACAGTTTTGACCCAAAACATTGACAATTCCTATCCTCCCACAAATGTTGCTTGACCCACTGACTTGCTCCACCATATTGTTCCTCCAAAGGCTCATGCCATTTACTGTGTAATTTCCCCTGGTGAACTTCTTTCTGTTCCCACTTCAAAGACTCTACATACTCTAGTAATGGGGTGACCAGAAGGCAATACGACCACAATAATATGAGACATAGGATCAGAATTAGGCCATTCAGCCCATCAAATCTGCTCTGCCATTCATCCTCATGGCTAATTTATTATCCCTCTCAACCCCATTCCCCCCCATAACTTTTGACGAACTTACACACCAAGAATCAATCAACCTCTGCTTTAAGTATGCAATGACTTGGCCTTCACAGCCATCTGTGGCAATAAATTCCACAGATTCTGCTCTCCCTGGGCAAAGAAATTCCTCCTTATCTCTGTTCTAAAGGGACATCTTCTGTTCTGAGGCTGTGCTCTCTGGTCCTAGACTCCACCATTATAAGAAACACCCTGTCCACATCCACTCTATCTGGGCCTTTCAATCTCCATTAGATTTCAATGAGATCTTTCTCCCCACCCACCCACCCCCCACATTCTTCTAAATTCCAGCTCAGAGCCATCAAACACTCCTCATACATTAACCCAGAATTATTCTCATGAACCTTTTCTGATACCAGCACATCCTTTCTCAGCCCAAAACTGCTCACAATACTCCATGCAGTCTCAACATTACATCCTTGCTTTTATATTCTAGTCCTCTTGAAATGAATGCTGACATTGCATCCGACTCAAGCTTTGCAAGAACAGCAGACGATACTCCAGATGGGGCCTAAGCAAAGCCTTACATGGCTGCAGTGCAACTTCCTGATGTCTCCATGTACCTATCCAAGTGCTTCTTAAATGATACCTTTATACCTGTCTCAATCCCTTCCCCTGGCAGCTCATTCCCAACACTCATCACCCTTTGAATGGAAACACTGCCACTTGGGGCCCTCTTAAACCTTTCCCCTCTCACTCTGAACCTGTGCCCCCTAATTTTGACTGTGGCCAACCAGCCTCTCAGCATGGTAGCAGGGTGGCTACCCTGAAAGCCTTACAGATCGGAATTCAATTCCCACCGCCTTCTGTAAAGAATTGGTACATTCTCTCTGTGACTGCGTGGGTTTCCTCTGAGCACTCCAGTTTCCTCCCATATTCCATAAAACGTATGGGTCAGGGTTCGGGCTAGTGAATAGCGGGCATACTATGTTGGCACCAGAAGCGCAGCAACACCCGTGGGCTGGCTGCCCCCAGCACAATCTTCACTGATTTGATTTGACACAAATGACACATTTCACTGTATGTTTCAAAGTACATGTGACAAATTAGGGCTATCTTAAAAAAAAATTATTTATGCCTCTTATAATTTTAAATATACCTATGAGGTCACCCCTCATTCTCCTCAGCTCCAATAAATACAGTCCTAGCCTGACCAATCTCTTCCAATGACTCATGCTCTCTAGTTCTGGTAACATCCTTGTAAATCCTCTCTGCACTCTTTCCAGTCTAACCTCGTCCCCCTACAACAGGGCAAACAAAACCACAAAGTTAAGCTCCACCTGCTCCTTCTCTGTCCACGTCTCCAACTGGACAATATCCTGCTGTACATTCTCAGCAGATCTGACACGTCTTCCAGTGGCATGATTATCTCAGTCCCACGGGCTCACTGTCTTCCCACCGCCACCAAACACACTCCCCCCCAACTCATCCCTCCCCTGCTATGAGTCAGAGTACAGGAAGGAGTTTGTAAGCCTAGTGGCACGACAGTATCACAACAACCATGGTGTCAGCAAAACAAAAGAGCCAGTCATTGACTTCAGAAAGGGAGGGACGGTGCACATTCTCCTATACACATCCTAATGCTGAGGTTGAGAGCTTTAAGTTACAAAGAGTGAACGTCACCTGGTCCAACTACGCAGATGACATGGTCAAGAAAGCTCATCAACACCTCTACTTCCTCAGGAGGCTCAAGAAATTTGGGATGTTTCCATCGACACTTAACAACTTTTATTGATGCACCATGGAAAACATCCTTTCTGAATGCATCACTGTTTGGTACAGCAACTACTCTGCCTGCGGCCACAAGAAACTGCAGATAGTCATGGGTGCGGATCAGCACATTATAGAAATCAGCCTCCCCTCTATGGATTCACTTCTCACTGCCTCACTGTCAGGCAGAAGATACAAAAGCCTGAAAAGCGCGTACCACAAAGCCCAAGGACAGCTTCCTACTGAACAGTCCCCTTGTACAATAAAATGGACCTTTATGTACCTCATCATGGCCTTTGAAACCTGTAACACTTCATTCTGTATTCCATTACTGTTTTCCCTTGTATTACCTCAATGTGCTGATGGGATCAAATGACATGTAGTACGACTATTCGAACGTGCAGGAACGTAAGAATTTGCAGAGAGTGGTGAACTCAACCCAATATATCGTGGGCACATCCCTCCCCACTATCAGTAGCACCCACAGGAAGTGCTGCCTCAAGAAGGCAACGTCCATCATCAAAGACCACCATCCGGGCCATGCCATCTTCTCACAGCACCCATCGGGCAAGAGGTACAGAAGCCTGAAGCCCTACACCACCAGATTTAGGAACAGCTACCTCCCTTCAACCAACAGACAGATGTTTATTCTTGCAAAATTTGTATCTAATTTATACCTCATCTATCCTATACTTTATTGTCTATCTGATGCTCTGTGTCTATGAAGCTGCTGTGAGTAAGTTTTTCTTTGCACCTCTAAATACAGGGAATTGTACATAAGGCACTAAACTTGACTTGGATCTGTACAGACAGCACACAAAACAAAGTTCTTCACTTGGTGAGCGTGACAACAATAAACTGATTCACAACATAATACCACTGCAGTGGGCTACATCTTAAATAACAACGATTCAGACGACAGGAAGGGGATAGAGTTTAGTGACATGGTGTCATGATAACAACCTTTCCTCCAATGTCAAAACAAAAATAGCTGGTCTTTGACTTCAGGAAGATGCACATGCTCCTGTCTACATCAACGGTATTAAGGTTGAGAGGATCGAGAGCTTTAAATTCCTTGGTGTGAACAGTAGCAATACATGTCCTGGTCCAACAATGAGGACACCACAGCCAAGAAAGGTCACCAATGTCTCTATTTCCTTAGCAGCAGCTCAAGAAATTTAGCATGTCCCATGGACTCGTGACCAATGATTATCGATGCACTACAGAAAGCATTCTGTCTGGCTGCATAGCAGCTTGATACGGCAACTGCTCCGCACGTAACTGCAGTCTCCTTTCCATGGACTCGGTCTACACTTCTCGCTACCTCAGCAAAGCAATCAAGATAATCAAACACCCCTCCTGCCCAGAACATTCTCTCTCATGGGGCAGAAGATGCAAAAGCTTAAAAGCATTTATTACCAGGTTCAAGGACAGCTTCTATCCCGCTGTTATCACACTCTTGACTTCAAAATCTACCTCGGTATGATCTTGCACTTCATCATTGCCTGGCACTGCATTCCTTTGGTAGCTTTTACATTACAGACTGCATTGTTACTGTTTTACTTTGCTTTAGCTTAATGCAGTGCAGAATGATTTTGGTCAGTAAAAGAATTCATGACACGGCGCACTGAGCTACAACAAGTATGCATTCATATATAAATCAAGTATATGAACAGTATGCAAGACAAGCTTTTCACTTATGACAACAAATACCAATTCCAATAATGGATCAGTAGCGCAGAAGGGAAACCAGTCCTTACCTGTGCCAGGTCGTGCCATGATGACCTCCTTCTTGGGCGCTGGGTGGCTGGTCTCACTGTCCTGCGAAGGCACGATGACAGGGAGGAGGGCCGCAGGCGAGGGGTGGAAGGCCAGCGGCTGGAAGGGAGTCTCCTGGTGGGAGGGGGCGCCCAGCTGGGGAGCGGGCTGTCCCGGCGAAGCCACCCGCACCATCCCCGGGACACGGCTGGCATTGATGGGCACAGGGGCCTGCAGCGGGGTCTTGTTGCAGCCCCCCGCGCCCCCGGCGGGGGTCCTGCAGAGGAGGGGAAGGTGCTGCTGCTGCTGTGGTGGAGGCGGTGGCTGCTGCTTCTGCTCGCCGCCGCCGCCACCGCCCCGGCTGCCACCCCTCCCGCACTGGGCCCCAGGCAGCTCAGCAAACCGGGCGGGCAGCGGGACCTCAGGGTTGCGTACGATGACGGGGGAATCACGCCGGGCAGGGGGGACCCTGCGTACAGAAGGGCCGGCAGGGAGGGGGTCGGAGCTGAGGGCCGAGGGCGAGGGGGTAAGGAGGAGGCGGGGGGAAGGCTGGCGGGCGGAGGAGGAGGAGGAGGAAGAAGAAGGGGGCAGCGGTGGCTCAGAGGGAGCAGGGGTCCCAGTCTGGGACCAGTCCGCCCGTAGCTTGCCCCTTCCTGGGCTGACAGGAACGGTGAAGGTTAGGCTTGTCTGGAAGGTCGGCTGGATGCCCGTGGGCTGCCGATGCTGGTGGTGGTGATGGACATGGTGGTGAGGTGGGGGCAGCGGCTGGGGTGCTCCCTCTGGGCTCAGCACCCCACCCACCTTGGGCGTGCTGGCGTGCCTGCGGCGAGACGAGGAGGAGGAGGATGAAGAGGAGGAGGAGGCGGAGGCAGCGGAGGGGCAGGGGACACGCTGGACAGCGGGAGAGGCCGTGATGGGGCTGAAGTTGGCCGGTCGGAAGCCGAAGAGGGGCGAGGGGGAGGGGGAGGGGGCAGGCGAGAAGGGTGACTGGTTGGAAACAGGCGAGAAGCCCGGCGTGCCGGACCGCGAGCTGCCCAGCGACACCAGCATGTTGGCCGCCTCGCACTCATCCGAGTTGAAGCTGGAGAGATCGGAGGAGGCACCGGCGGGCGGCCGGGGGTGGGGCTCAGCCCGAGAGCCACTGGCCTCACTATCCCGGGACGTCTCGTCCCAGTCGTACTCGGAGCTGCCTTCCAGGGGCCCGTGGCTGGACCTTCCCCCATCTCCCCCTGCCCCTCCTGCCCCCTCCAGCTCCTTGGTGCGCATGGAGAGGTGGCGGGAGCAGTAGCCCCTCCTCTGAGACTCCTTCATGCAGCCGTCCCGGGAGCAGAGACGGCGCCACTGCTTTCCGTTGAACTTCTTGCGGATCCCGTTGGGCGTGCACACCACGTCCCCTTTCCTATACTTGTGCTGCGACTGGGGGGCCGTCGCGCCCGCAGCCGAGGAGGAGGAAGAGGAGGCAGCAGAGGGTGAGGAGGCAGAGAGCGGGGTGCGGGAGCGGGGGGCCACCGCGGAGGAGGAGGAGGTGGTGGAGGATGCGGAGGAGGAACAGCCCCCCACCCTGGGGTCGGGGGCCTCCTGGGGAGGGGGCGGCCGGCAGTGCGAAGGGGAAGGTGAAGGGGAGGAGTGGGGTCCTGGGCTGGCCATCTCGCCGGGCCCGCAGGTGGGGCTTGAACTCGTCAGCTCCGGGCAGCAGCGGCGCCGAGGGGAAGGACGGGACCCCCTCGGTGGCGGAGGAGGGACAGTGGCAGAGGAGGAAGAGGGTGAAGTGACGGGGAGGGGAGGGGGGCCCCTGGGAAGGCGCAGGGAGGTCGGGCCCAGCCAGGCCTCCCGCGGCTCCGATGACGCATCAAAGAGGACCCGGTAGGTGGGAGGTGAGGGTCCCAAGGAAGAGGAGGAGGAGGTTGGGGGGACCGGCACCGACTTATCTAGCACCGGGCCCTCGCGGTAGGGGGGTGGGTGGTGCGAGGGTCGGGTGCAGATCCGGACACCAGGGGAGAGGGGTGTGCCAGAAGGGAGGGGTGGGGGGCCTGAGGGCGTCTCACCACCGACAGGCTCCAACCCTCCCTCCCCCTCGCCATCAGCCCCTGTTCCTCCGAGGCGCAGTGCCGAGGGGCGGAAGGCCCCGTTCCTGCGAGCTGGGACACCCCGGGGACCCTCACCTGCTTCCCTCTCCCTCACCTCCACCCCCGCCTCCTCATCCTCATCTTCCTCCCCGCCGGCCGAATGCTCGCTGGCTGTCTCTGTCCCAGAGGAGCTTTGAGCAGGGCAGGGGTCAGGAAGGAGGGGCTGATGCTCGGGGGAAGAGGCTGGGAGTGGAGGGACAGAGGATTCGCTGCTGCTGCCACCCTCTCCACCTCCACTTCCCCCAGGGTCCTCCCGTCCTTCCTCTGCCCCGCTCAGCTCCTCCACTGCCTTCCTGCGGGGCGCCCGGCTCTTGAAGGTGGCCGTCTTGCGGCTGGAAGCTCCCTCGGGCCCTTTCCCCCCTCCTCCTCCTCCGCCTACACCTTCGTCCTCCTCTTCTCCGCCCTCCCCTCTGCCCCTGGCTCCCCGGGGCCTGCCCTCAGTCCTGGTCTGGGCCCTCCTGCTGCTGCTGGTGGTGGAGGTAGTGGTGGTGGTGGTGGTGGTGCAGGTGGTGGTGGTGGGGGTTGTGGGGCCGCTGATTGCTGGTGACTCGTCGCCCTCCTCGCCGTATCGCCGCTTCGAGCCCCGTGCCCTCCCGCTCAGGAGGGACCTGTTGTTCCCACTGCCACTGGGCTTCCTGGCTGGCTTCATTGCTCATTTTAGTCTGGGCTTCTGCGCCTGGAGACAAGACAGACAAAGAGAGAGGTGGATAGCAATCAGTCAAAAGCGAGATGGGGGCACAACAACAACCTCCCCCTCAAAACACACAAAATGGTGGAGGAACTTAACTTCTATGTGGGGGAATAAACAGTGATGGTTGGGGCAATACCCCTCATCAGGACTGGAAAGGAAGAGGGCACAAGCCAGAATCTGGAGGTGGAGGGAGAGGGTATGAGTACAAGTTGGCAAGTTATAGTTTCCCTGACCTGCTGAATGTCTCCAGCATTTTGTGTGTGTCCAGCATCTGCAGAATCTCTTGTATTTGCAACCTCTCTCTCTGCCTCACCGACACTAAGGATCTGGGAGCCTGGAAAGATCAGTTACAACACCCAAGACTCTCCATTTGCATAGGGCGTTCTGGCCAGTTGCATCACCACCTGGTACAAAGGCTCCAATGCACAGGATCACAACAGTATGCTGAGAGCTGTGAATTCAGCCAGCTCCATCACCAGCACAGGCTCCTCCAGAGGACATTCCCAAGACACAGGGCCTCAAGGGGACAATATTTGTCATTAAGGACCCTCACTACCTGGGACATGCCCACTTCTGGTTACTACCAGCAGGGAGGAGGTGCAGGAGTCAGAAGACCCACACTCAACGTTTTAGTAACAGCTTCTTTCCCTCCACCATCAGACTTCTGAACTTCCAACGAACACTACCTCACCATTCCTTTTATTTTGCATTAAAGATTTATGTTTGTAATTTTATGTATTTTCAATGTACTGCTACTGCAAAACAACAAATTTCATGCCAGCTCTGTCAGCGATAATAAACCAGATTTGGATTCTGATTTCAGAAAGGAGATGGAGGGCGAACGAGTGCCAGTGTACATTGGGGATGATCAGCAGTGTAGAGAGTCAGCAACATTAAATTCCTGGGCATTAACATAGCGGATGACTCAGCACCTAAATACAATCATAAGGAAGCCACGCCAGTGCCTTTACTTCTTCAGGAAGTTAAGGAGGTTCGTCTTGTCACCAAACACTTTAACAGACTTCTACAGATGTCCTGACTGGTTGCATCTGGTCTGGAACAGCAATTTGAATACACAGGAATGTAAGAAGCTGCAGAGAGTACAAGACCAATACGTCACGGTCACATCCCTCCCCACCATCGGTAGTGTCTACAGGAGGCAGTCTCTCAAGAAGGCAATGCCCATCACCAAACATCCCCAGCATCTGCACCCTCCCCCTTTTCTTTCTTCCATGGCCTTCTGTCCTCTCCTATCAGATTCCTCTCCTCCAGCTCTGTATCTCTTTCAACAATCAACATCCCAGCTCTTTTCTTCACCCCTCTCCCATCTCCCTTTTCACCTATTACCACCTTGTGGTTCTTCCTGCCCTTCCCCCAACTTTATTTCTCTGACTCATCAAATTTTTTTCCAGTCCTGATGAAGGGTCTTGGCCAGAAACATCGACTGTACTTTTTTCCATAGATGCTGCCTGGCCTGCTGAGTTCCTCCAGCATTTTGTGCGTGTTGCTTGGACTTTCAGCATCTGTAGAATTTCTCTTGTTTTTGAATCTGTGGAAGTTCTTGCCATAGAGGGCTGTGAAGGTTAAGTCATTGAGTGTATTTGAGATGGGAGATTGATAGAAGACACAAGCAACTACAGGTGCTGGAATCTGGAGCAATAGAGCTGGAGGCACGGTAGGTTAGGCAGTACCTGTGGTGGGAAATGGTCTTCATGGTAATACGCAAACACGAGGAATTCTGCAGATGCTGGAAATTCAAGCAACACACATCAAAGTTGCTGGTGAACGCAGCAGTCCAGGCAGCATCTCTAGGAAGAGGTACGGTCGACGTTAGTCCTGACGAAGGGTCTCAGCCCGGAATGTCCACTGTACCTCTTCCTAGAGATGCTGCCTGGCCTGCTGCGTTCACCAGCAACTTTGATGTGTGTTTCATGGTAAGACTCTTGGCAGTGTGGAGGATCAAACGGATCTTGGGGTCCGAGTCCATAGGACGCTCAAACCAGCTGCGCAGGTTGACTCTGTGGTTAAGAAGGCATACAGTGTATTGGCCTTCATCAATCGTGGAATTGAATTTAGGAGCCAAGAGGGAACGTTGCAGCTATATAGGACGCTGGTCAGACTCCACTTGGAGTACTGTGCTCAGTTCTGGTCGCCTCACTACAGGAAGGATGTGGAAACCATAGAAAGGTTGCAGAGGAGATTTACAAGGATGATGCCTGGATTGGGGAGCATGCCTTATGAAAACAGGTTGAGTGAACTCGACATTTTCTCCTTGGAGCAATGGAGGATGAGAGGTGACCTGATAGAGGTGTACAAGATAATGAGAGGCATTGATCGTGTGGATAGTCTGAGGCTTTTTCCTAGGGCTGAAATGGGTAGCACAAGAGGGCATAGTTTTAAGGTGCTTGGAGATGAGGGGTAGAGAGGAGATGTCAGGGGTACGTTTTTTTACGCAGAGAGTGGTGAGTGCGTGGAATGGGCTGCCGGCAACAGTGGTGGAGGCGGATATGATAGGGTCTTTTCAGAGACTTTTGGATAGGTACATGGAGCTTAGAAAAATAGAGGGCTATGGGTAACCCTAGTAATTTCTAAGGTAGGGACATGTTTGGCACAACTCTGTGGGCCGAAGGGCCTGTATTGTGCTGTAGGTTTTCTATGTTTCTATGAAACGGACAATCGACATTTTGGGTTGAGATACTTAATCTGGGCTTACAGACTGATAGCTTCTTCATTGGTAAAGGGGTTAAGGGTTACAGGATTACAAATAAATCAGCTATGATTGAATGGAGAGTAGATTCATTTGGCCAAATGGCCTAAACCTGCTCCTTTGTTTTATGGTCTTATATAATTAAGGTATAACTTACGCTCTGTGCATTGTTGTCTGAATCTACATCATGTTAAGTTGAGTTTTGCAGAAACTGAGTTGAACTCCATCTGTCACTTCTCAGCCCAGTTCTGCATCCTATCGATGCCCCACTGTAACCTCTGACAACCCTCCAGACTATCCACAACATCCTGAACTTTTGTGTTATCAACAAAGTTACTAATCCACCCTTCTACTTCCTCATTCAGGTAATTTATAAAAATCACAAAGAGATTACTGCGGAACACCATTGGTCATTGTCTTCAATGCAGAAAACCAACCATCTACAACCACCCTTTGCCTTCCGTGGGCAAGCCAATTCTGGATCCACGAAGCAAGGTCTCCTTGTATCCCATACCTCCTTACTTTCTGAATGAGCCTAGCATGGGGAACCTTATCAAATGCCCTACTGAAATCCATATACACTACATCCACACATCTACCTTCATCAATGTGTTTTCTTACCTCCTCAAAGAATTCAATCAGGCTTGTAAGGCATGACCTGCCCTTGACAAAGCCATGCTGACTATCCCATAGCAGCTCAAATCTCTCCAAATGCTCATACATCCTGCCTCTCAGCATCTTCTCCAACAACTTGCCCACCACAGAAGTATGACTCACTGGTCTATAAATTTCCTGGGTTAGCTCTACTCCCTTTCTTGAACAAAGGAACAATATTTGCAACCTTCCAATCCTCTGGTAGTTCTCCCGTCCCCATTGATGATACAAAGATCATTGCCAGAGACTCAGCAATCTCATCCCTCGCATCCCACAACAGCCTACAACAGCCTGAGGTGTATCTCATCGGGAAATTATTGAAAAGATCAAGAGCGTGTGAAGTATCACGAATGTACACAGATTCCAAATTCACCACTCTCCATCTGAATAAGTGACCCTCATCTCAATTAAATGCATACAGCTCAGAAACAGGCCCTTCAGCCCAACTAGACCATGCCAAATATACCATCCTCCCTGCTAGTCCCAGTTGGCTGCATTTTTACCCATAACCCTCCAAACCATCCCCTCCATACACCTATCCAAATGCCTCTTAAATATTGACATTGTATCCACCACAACCACTTCCTCAGGCAGCTCATTCTGGGTTCTCAGTACTCTCTGTGTACCCTCTCCCCTCTTAACTTGTATCTGTGCACTCCAGCTTTGGGATGTCCTGTCCTGGGGAAAAGCTTGTGGTCGTCCATCTTATCCATAACCTTCATGATATTAAAAACTCCTGTGAGGTCACCCGTCATTTTCCTGCACTCCGAAGTGGCCAGTCTTTCCCTACAACTCAGTCCCCCTAGTCCAGGCATCATCCTCATAAATCTCTCCTGCACCCTCTCCAGCTTGACAATGTCTTTCCTGTAACAGAGTGATCAGAAGTGTACACAATACTCCATCTGCGGCCTCATCAGTCACTTATATAACTGCAACATAATCTCCTGCCTCTTAAACTGAATGCCTTGATTGATGAAGGCCAGCATGTTAAATGCCTTTTCAACACATTGTGGCAGCTTACAGTGAACAGTGCACTTGCTCCAGAACACAAATCAGTGCCCACCCTTCACTGCACAATTCCTACCCCGTTTGAATATCCAAGATGCATCACCTCACACTTACCTGTTGAAATTTGCCATTCCTCTGCCCTTCTAATTGATCAAGCTCTCTTTGTAATTCAGTACAACCTGCTTCACTATCAATAAGATCCCCTCATTCACGATCAACGTGATCCACTCATTCACTATCAACGTGACCCCCCATTCATAACCATATAATCATATAACCATTACAGCACGGAAACAGGCCATCTCGGTGCTTCTAGTCCATACTGAACTCTTACTCACACCTAGTCCCACCAACCTGCATTCAGCCCATAACCCTCCATTCCTTTCCTGTCCATATAGTTGTCCAACTTAACTTTAAACGACAACATCGAACCTGCCTCAACCACTTCTGCTGGAAGCTCGTTCCACACAGCTACCACTCTCTGAGTGAAGAAGTTCCCCCTCATGTTACCCCTAAATTTTTGCCCTTTAACTCTCAACTCATGTCCTCTTGTTTGAATCTCCCCCACTCTCAATGGAAAAAGCCTATCCACGTCCACTCTATCTATCCCTCTCATAATTTTAAATACCTTTATCAAGTTCCCCCCTCAACCTTCTACATTCCAAAGAATAAAGACCCAACTTGTTCAACCTTTCTCTGTAACTTAGGAGATGAAACCCAGGTTAACATTCTAGTAAATCTTCTCTGTACTCTCTCTATTTTGTTGACATCTTTCCTATAATTCAGTGACCAAAACTGTACACAATGCTCCAAATCTGGCCTCACCAATGCCTTGTACAATTTCAACATTACATCCCAACTCCTATATTCTATATTCACTGTCAATGTGATCCCCTCATTCCCTATCAGTGATTCCCTGATTCACTATCAATGTGATCCCCCTCATTCCCTATCAGTGATCCCCTGATTCAGTATCAATGTGATCTCTTCATACAATATCAAGTGTGCCCCATTCACTATCAACATGAACCCCGTATTCATTATCAATGTGATCCCCTTCATTCACTATCAATGTGATCCCCTCATTCACTATCAATGTGATCCCCTCATTCACTATCAACCTGAACCCCTCATTCACTATCAATGTGATCCCCTCATTCACTATAAATGTGATCCCCTCATTCACTATCAGTGATCCCTTCATTCGATATCAAGTGTGCCTCATTCAATACCAATGTGAGCCCCTCATGCACTATCAATATGATCCCCTCATTCACTATCAATGTGATCCCCTCATTCACTATAAATGTGATCCCCTCATTCACTATCAGTGATCCCCTCATTCACTATCAACATGAGCCCCTCATTCAATATCAAGTGTGCCTCGTTCAATATCAACGTGAGTCCCTCATTCACTATCAACATGATCCCCTCATTCACTATCAACATGATCCCCTCATTCACTATCAACGTGAGCCCCTTCATTCACTATCAATGTGGTCCCCTCATTCACTATCAGTGATCCCCTCATTCACTATCAATGTGATCCCCTCATTCACTATCAATGTGATCCCCTCATTCACTATCAATGTGATCCCCTCATTCACTATCAATGTGGTCCCCTTCATTCACTATCAATATGATCCCCTCATTCATTATCAATATGATCCCCTCATTCACTATCAATGTGATCCCCTCATTCACTATCAATGTGATCTCCTCATTCAATATTAAGTGTGCCCCATTCACTATCAACATGATCCCCTCATCGATTATCAACGTGATCCCCTTCATTCACTATCAATATGATCCCCTCATTCACTATAAACGTGATCCCCTCATTCACTATCGACATGAGTCCCTCATTCAATATCAAGTGAGCCTCATTCACTATCAACGTGAGCCCCTTCATTCACTATCAATGTGGTCCCCTCATTCACTATCAGTGATCCCCTCATTCACTATCAATGTGATCCCCTCATTCACTATCAATGTGGTCCCCTTCATTCACTATCAATGTGATCCCCTCATTCACTATCAATGTGGTCCCCTTCATTCACTATCAATGTGATCCCCTCATTCACTATCAATGTGATCCCCTCATTCACTATCAATGTGGTCCCCTTCATTCACTATCAATATGATCCCCTCATTCATTATCAATATGATCCCCTCATTCACTATCAATGTGATCCCCTCATTCACTATCAATGTGATCTCCTCATTCAATATTAAGTGTGCCCCATTCACTATCAACATGATCCCCTCATCGATTATCAACGTGATCCCCTTCATTCACTATCAATATGATCCCCTCATTCACTATAAACGTGATCCCCTCATTCACTATCGACATGAGTCCCTCATTCAATATCAAGTGTGCCTCATTCAATATCAACATGAACCCCTCATTCATTATCAATGTGATACCCTTCATTCACTATCAATGTGATACCCTTCATTCACTATCAATGTGATCCCCTCATTCACTATCAATGTGGTCCCCTTCATTCACTATCAATATGATCCCCTTATTCACTATCAATATGATCCCCTCATTCACTATCAATGTGATCCCCTCATTCACTATAAACATGATCCCCTCATTCAATATCAATGTGAGCCCCTCATTCAATATCAAAGTGAGCCCCTCATTCACTATCAATGTGATTCCCTCATTCACTATCAATATGATACCCTCATTCACTATCAATGTGATCCCCTCATTCACTATAAATGTGATCCCCTCATTCACTGTCAACATGAGTCCCTCATTCAATATCAAGTGTGCCTCATTCAATATCAACATGATCCCCTCATTCACTATCAATGTGATCTCCTCATTCAATATTAAGTGTGCCCCATTCACTATCAATATGATCCCCTTATTCACTATCAATATGATCCCCTCATTCACTATCAATGTGATCCCCTCATTCACTATAAACATGATCCCCTCATTCAATATCAATGTGAGCCCCTCATTCAATATCAACGTGAGCCCCTCATTCAATATCAACCTGAGCCCCTCATTCACTATCAATATGATACCCTCATTCACTATCAATGTGATCCCCTCATTCACTATAAATGTGATCCCCTCGTTCACTGTCAACATGAGTCCCTCATTCAATATCAAGTGTGCCTCATTCAATATCAACGTGATCCCCTCATTCACTATCAATGTGATCTCCTCATTCAATATTAAGTGTGCCCCATTCACTATCAATATGATCCCCTTATTCACTATCAATATGATCCCCTCATTCACTATCAATGTGATCCCCTCATTCACTATAAACATGATCCCCTCATTCAATATCAATGTGAGCCCCTCATTCAATATCAACCTGAGCCCCTCATTCACTATCAATGTGATTCCCTCATTCACTATCAATATGATACCCTCATTCACTATCAATGTGATCCCCTCATTCACTATAAATGTGATCCCCTCGTTCACTGTCAACATGAGTCCCTCATTCAATATCAAGTGTGCCTCATTCAATATCAACGTGATCCCCTCATTCACTATCAATGTGATCTCCTCATTCAAAATTAAGTGTGCCCCATTCACTATCAACATGAACCCCTCATTCATTATCAATGTGATACCTTTCATTCACTATCAATATGATCCCCTCATTCACTATCAATGTGATCCCCTCATTCACTATAAACATGATCCCCTCATTCAATATCAATGTGAGCCCCTCATTCAATATCAACGTGAGCCCCTCATTCACTATCAATGTGGTTCCCTTCATTCACTATCAATATGATCCCCTCATTCACTATCAATGTGATCCCCTCATTCACTATCAATGTGATCCCCACATTCACTATCAACATGAGCCCCTCATTCACTATCAACATGAGCCCCTCATTCACTATCAACATGAACCCCTCATTCATTATCAATGTGATCCCCTTCATTCACTATCAATATGATCCCCTCATTCACTATCAATGTGATCCCCTCATTCACTATAAACATGATCCCCTCATTCACTATCAATATGATCCCCTCATTCACTATCAGCGTGAACCCCTCATTCAATATCAACGTGATCCCCTCATTCACTATCAACGTGAACCCCTCATTCACTATCAACGTGAGCCCCTCATTCAATATCAAGTGTGCCTCATTCACTATCAACATGAGCCCCTCATTCAATATCAAGTGTGCCTCATTCACTATCATGATCCCCCATTCACGATCAATGTGATCCCCTCATTCACTATCAGTGATCCCCTCATTCACCACCAAAGTGATCTCCTCATTCACTATCAATGTGAGCCTCAATTAAATCTATCAACGTGATCCCCTCATTCATTATCAACATGAGCCACTGATTCACTATATCTTGAGCTCCTCATTCACTATGTGATCCCCTCATTCCCTATCAGAGATCCCCTGATTCACTATCAACGTGAGCCCCTCATTCACTATTAATGTGATCTCCTCATTCAATGTCAAGTGTGCCCCATTCACTATCAATGTGAACCCCTCATTCATTATCAATGTGATCTCCTCACTCACTATCAATGTGATCCCCTCATTCACTATCAATGTGATCCCGTCATTCACTATCAATGTGATATCCTCAATCACTATCAACATGATCTCCTCATCCATTATCAACATGATCCCCTCATCCATTATCAACATGATCCCCTCATTCACTATCAATGTGAACCCCTCATTCAATGTCCTCAGCAAACTTTCCAATCATGCCATGTACATTCATATCGAAATTATTTACAGGAATAATAAATAACAGAGATCCTACTACTGACCCCTGGAGCACTGCACTCGTCACAGGCCTCTAGTCAGGGAATTGACCTGCACCATCATCCTCTGATGACTATAATGGAGCCAATTCTGAATCCACCTCACTGGCTCCCCCTAAATCCCATGCAATTTAATTCTCCAGATCACCCTGCCAAACCTTGTCAAAGGCCTTAATGGCATCTATATCGTCAACATCCACCTCTTTCTCTTCCTCCTTCTTATTTAGAGAAGCAGCACACTACAGGCTCTTCTAGCCCAACCAGCCACACCACCCAGCAACCCAACTATTTAACCCAAGCCTAATTACAGGACAATTGACAATGACCAATTTCTTTACTAACCGGTATGTCTTTGGTCTGCGAGAAAAATCTGGAACACTTGAAGGAAATCCACACACTCACAGATAGGACGTACAAACTTTCTGACAGAGGACACCAGAATTGAACTCCAAGAGCCCAAGCTGTAATAGCAACATGCTAACCACCGTGACGCCCCAGAATTCCCTACAACTGAAGTCAGGTCCACATGCCCACAGCTCCCCTTGGCCTGTCCTTGCCTCCCTTCTTGAATAATAGAACGACGTTAGCCACCTTCCAGTCTTCTGAAACCTTGCCAACAGCTAATGATGACACAAATACCTCAAGGATCTCTGTGATTTCTTCCCTGCCACCCCATAAAGTCTGGGCATGCACTTGGTCAGACCCTGGAGATTTGCACATCTCAATCTCCAGCACCTGAATGCTGCAGATAACTCCTTTCTTGTAATATGCATGTGATCCAAGACTTCTCTACTTATCACGCTCATTCCTTCTTCATCCACGATATTTTAATTCGTAAGCACTCAGGAGAAATAGACATTAAAACTCTCGGCCATCTCTTATAACTCCGCACATAGACCATTGATGGTCTCTTAAGGGGAGCTAGTCTCTCCCTGGTCACCCTTTTACTGTTAATATCACTGAAGAGCCTCTTGGCGGGTTATCTTTAATCCTGACTGCCAGTGCCATCTCATACCTCTTTTTGCCCTCCTGATTTCCCTCTCAAATCTGGTCTTCAGCTTTTTATATTTATCGTGGTATTCACTTGTACCTAGCTGCCTAAACACCCTACTTCTTCCTTACCAGAGGCTCCATATCTATTGTCAGCCAGGATCCCCCAAATTTGTTATGTCTACCTTTCATCCTAATAGGAAGATGCTGCCCCTTGACTCTTGGTATGATCCTTTAAGGAGCCTCCCACTTACCAAGTCTTTAAAGAAAGGCACCCAGTCAATCCCAGCCAGATCCTGTCTAATGCCCTCAGAGCAGGCCCCGTCCCAATTTTAAATTGACATCTCTTCTATTCTGAGGCTATGCCCTCAGTTCTGGACTCTTATACTGATGGGAACATCCTCTCCATGTCAAATCTCAAAATCCAAGTCGATAATTTTCAGACACACAAGTCCATGTGCACACAGATACAATGAAAAACTTAATTGCTACAGCATTGCAGGCACATAACATGAGTTACACAACATTTTGCCTTTTCTACGGCCTTTTCTCCTTGGAGTGATGGAGGACGAGAGGTGAGCTAATAGAGGTGTATAAGATCATGAGAGGCATTGATCGTGTGGATAGCCAGAGGCTTTTTCCCAGGACTGAAATGGCTAACATGAGGGGACATAGGTTTAAGGTACTTGGAAGTAGGTACAAGGGGGATGTTTTTCACACAGAGAGTGGTGGGTGCGTGGAATGACTGCCAGTGAAGGTGGTAGAGGCGAATACAATAGGGCCTTTTAAGAGACTTTTAGATGGGTACCTGGAGCTTAGAAAAATAGAGGGCTATGCGGTAAGGAGTTTACATGGTTACATGGTTGGCATAACATTGTGGGCCGAAGGGCCTGTAATGTGCTGTAGATTTTCTATGTTCTATTAATCACATAATCAACATTATATGATATAAAAAGATATTAATCAAACATAAAATGCACAAATTTTTTTTAAAAATTGAAGTTCATTGTAGTGCAAAGTGATCACTATCCAGGCCTCTCAATATTCAGTTGGATTCAATGAGAATAACGCCTCATCCTTCTGAATTACTGAGATTCCCCCCTCATCCTTCCAAAGTCAGGGAGTCATACAGCACAGAAACAGGCCCTTCACCCTGAATAGCAACATTTTGCCTGTGTTTGTCTCATATCTCCTTCCTATCCATGTACCTGTCCAAACATCTTTTAACAAGACTGTATCTCTAGCAGTTCCTCTGGCAGCTCACTCCATAAGTGAACACAGAACAATATAGGTACCTGGCACAATCTGCCAAGGGTAGTGGCAGAAACGGATACAACAGAGGTATTTAAGAGTCAGCTAGATAGAGACACGAGCATGCAAGTACAGGTGTCCCCCGCTTTTCGAACGTTCGCTTTACGAAACCTCACTCTTACGAAAGACCTACATTAGTTCCCTGTTTTCACTAACAGCAGGTGTTTTCACTGTTACCAAAAAAGGCAGCGCGTGCCCCGAGCAGCCGCCCCTCCCCTGGATTTGGAACTGCATTCTCGCCGGCATTGCTTAATCACATGCCTGTGAGCAGCCCTTAGCAAGGTGAGTTCTAAGGTATCGGAAAAGCCTAAAAGAGCTCGTAAGAGTGTTACACTTAGCGTAAAACTAGACATAATTAAGCATTTCGATCATGGTGAACAAAGTAAGGACAAAGTGAGTTTGGCTTGTGGAAGTTGACGAAGATGATGTTGAAGAGGTTTTGGCATTCCATGACCAAGAAATGATAGATGAAGAGCTGATGCAATTGGAAGAGGAAAGGATAACAATCGAAACCCAATGCAGTAGCGAACGGACCGAAAGTGAAGTCGTCCAGGAACTGAACGTGAAGCAACTGCGTGAGATTTTCGCTGCAATGATAAAGTACAACTTTAATTTTGAAAGGGTACATCGGTTTAGGGCATATTTGCAGGATGGTTTGAGTGCTTACTCAATATGTACTCAACTTACTGTATGATAGAAAAATGCGCGAGGCTAGCAGTCAAGCATACTGTCGTTTTTCAAGTCTTCCACATCAGCCACAGCAGACGACAAACCTTGACCTTCGACATCGAGGTAGGCAGACATAGAAGATGACCTGCCTGCCCTGATGGAAACAGACGACACCTCAGTGTTCCACCACCCCAACCCCCGGGCTGCGGACAGATACCGATTCGCAGAGAATGCAGTGGTAGCCGGGAGGCACCCAGCACATCTTTAAGAAAAAGAGCCGAAATAAACAAGCTGATTAATTAGGTGCCGCCCGGCACATAAATGTCGGCCCAGATCAGAGGTGATTGCCGATTGTGTTGCCTCTGATCTGGGCCGACATTTATGTGCCGGGCGGCACCTAATTAATTAGCTTGTTTATTTCAGCTTTTTTCTTAAAGATGTGCTGGGTGCGTCCCGGCCACCACTGGACCCCTGCGTGCTTCGCGGATCGGAGTCGGTTCGCTGCCCGGAGGGTGGGGGCCACTGCACCGCCCCAACCTCCGACGACTCAGCCGAACACACCATCATCAGTGTGCTTGGCGCTGTCTTCCAGATTCCAGTAAGTGATACTACACTGTACATACATTATTTCTACTTTATATTGGCTGTGTATTTTACGTGTTATTTGGTATGATTTGGCAGCTTCATAGCTTAAAGGTTACTGGAGAGAATGTTTCTGCCCAGAGCGCTTGCGCCGTGTTTCTGCCGAGAGCCCTTACGTGAGATTTTCGCTACGGAGAACAGTCCAGGCAATGATTGTAGAGAAGTATTTCTACTTTATATAGGCTGTGTATTTATCATATCATTCCTGCTTTTAGTCTACGTTACTGTTATTTTAGGTTTTATGTGTTATTTGGCATGATTTGGTAGGTTATTTTTGGGTCTGCGAACGCTCACAAATTTTTCCCATATAAATAAATGGTAATTGCTTCTTCGCCTTAAGACTTTCCAGCTTACGAACTGTTTTATAGGAACGCTCTACCTTCCGATGGAGGGGGAAACCTGTAACGGAACCCTTTGGACCATGTGCAGACAGAATAGAAGTGGCACCCTGTACAGCACAAACACGGTGGGCCGACGGGCCTGTTCTTGTGCAGATCCAAGGAAAGAAGATGCAGAGAGGAGACAAAAAGCTATGGAGAGTAGTAGGTACAGCCCAGTCCATCAAAGGTACATCCTTCCACCAGCGCTCAGCATCCATTATGACACCCACAACTCTCCACTTCCATAGAGAGTCCTGGCCAGTTGCATCACCATCGGGTATAAGGGCTCCAATGCACAGGATCACAAGAGACCGCAGAGAGTTGCGAACTTAGCCAACTCCATCACAGGCACAACCCTCCAGACGATATTTCCAACAGACAGTTCCTCACGAAGACAAAATCTGTCATTAAGGACCCTCACTACCTGGGACATGCCCACTTCTGGTTACTACCAGCAGGGAGGAGGTGCAGGAGTCAGAAAAGTCACACTCAACGTTTTAGTAACAGCTTTTTCCCCTCCACCATCAGACTACTGAACTTTCCACGAACACTATGTCACTATTCCTTTTATTTTGCATTAAAGACTTACGTTTGTAATTTATAGTAATTTTATGTATTTTCAATGTACTGCTACTGCAAAACAACAAATTTCATGCCAGCTCTGTCAGCGATAATAAACCAGATTTGGATTCTGATTTCAGAAAGGAGATGGAGGGCGAACGAGTGCCAGTGTACATTGGGGATGATCAGCAGTGTAGAGAGTCAGCAACATTAAATTCCTGGGCATTAACATAGCGGATGACTCAGCACCTAAATACAATCATAAGGAAGCCACGCCAGTGCCTTTACTTCTTCAGGAAGTTAAGGAGGTTCGTCTTGTCACCAAACACTTTAACAGACTTCTACAGATGTCCTGACTGGTTGCATCTGGTCCGGTTCAGCATTTCGAATGCACAGGAGTGTAAGAAGCTGCAGAGAGTAGTGGATTCAGCCCATCACGGTCACATCCCTCCCCACCATCGGTAGTGTCTACAGGAGGTAATGGTTCGAGACAGCAATGCCCGATATCAAAGATCCCCACCATCTGGGCCATGCCATCTTTTCACTACCTCCAGTAGGGTGTACAGAAGCCTGAAGTCTCATACCAGCAGGTTCAGGAACAGTTACTTCCCTTCAACCATGAGGTTCTTGAACCGACCTGTACAACAGCAATGGTACACTACCAACCACTCGCACTACTGGGGACTTGTCTCTGATTGCCTGTAGGAGTCAGAGCATTGAGTCACTAAGTTCAAGAGTCAGGAAGTTAGGCTGCAGCTTTAGAAAACTGTGGTCAGGCTGAATCTGGAGTATTGCCTTCAATTGTGGTCACCTCGTTACAGGAAAGTAGTAGGGGCTTCGGAGAGGGTGCAGAAGAGTTTCTCCAAGATGCTGCCTGGATTAGAGGGTATGGACTGTAAGAAGTTGAACAAACCTGGGTTGTTTCTCAGGAGCAGCGGAGGCTGAGGAGAAATCAGATAGTGGTTTATAAGAATATGAGTGGCATAGATAGAGGAGACAACCAGTATCTTTCACCAAGGGTAAAATGTCTCATACTAGAGGGTGTACATTTAAATTGAGAGAGAGTAAGTTCAAAGGGGACGTCTGAGGCAAGTTTCCTTTTTACACAGAGTATGGTGGGTGCCTGGAATGCATTGCAAGGGGTGGTTATGGAGGCAAATACGATAGAGGTGTTTAAGAAGCTCTTAGATAGGCATATGGATGTGCAGGAAATGGAGGAATATAGACATTGTGTAGGCAGAAGGGATTAGATGTCATGAGCTTCATTTATTTGGCACAACAGTCTTCTTGTTCCAGTGCTATACTGCTGAGTTCTGATTGTGATTTTTTTTTTGTTTTGCACTGATCTCTTCTTTTGCAGTCTTTTTCTTCACTATTTTGTACAATTTATGTCTAATTTTTATTCAATGTGTTTTCTGTACCCACATGCCTGTGATGCTTCTGCATGCAAGCTTTTCATAGAAAACATCTGATCTGGATTCACCACGGCTTGGTTAAAAAATACCTCTGCCTATGACTGCAAGAAACTACAGAGAGCTGTGGTCACAGTTCAGCACATTACGGAAACCAGCCACTCTTCCGTGGACTCCTGTCTACCCAAACCAAACACTCCCATCTCCCCTCTCCCATTGAGAAGAAGATACAAAAGGCTGAAAGCACGTACCACCAGGCTGACAGCCAGCTTCCATCCCGCTGTTATCACTCTCTCGAATGGACCGCTTATACCTTGTTATGATCATTTACCTGCACTGCACTTTTTTTGGTATCCTGGCTTAATGCGCTGTGTAATGATCTGATCTGTTGACCAATGCATCATCGTCACTAGCTTACCGGCCAGCAAGGACGTATATAGGGAAAGGTACCAGAAAAGGGCCAGTAACATCATGAAGGATCCCACGCACCCTGCTCCTGGACTGTTTGTCCCATTCCCACCAGAAAGCAGGCACTTCAGTACCACCAGACTCAAAAACAGTTATTTTCCCCAAGTCGTGAGGCTGATCAACACCTCCGCTCACTAACCTACCCCTCCAAACCCCCAACCACCACTACTGTATTATTTCCTGTCAGCATACACTCCTGCGTCTAGTGTCACTTTATGGGCAGACAATTAAAATATTATATGAACTATCTTCTATACTTATATTTATTGTTTTTTTATTATTGCATTCTTTACCTTATTGTGTTTTCTATCTTTTTATTTATTTTTTATTTAGAGATACAGCGTGGAACGGGCGCCTGCGGCCCTTCGAGCTACACTGCCCAGCAACCCCCAGTTTAACCCTAATCTAATCACGGGACAATTTACAATGACCAATTAACGTAATCGGTACGCCTTTGGGCTGTGGGAGGAACCGGAGGACCCAAAACAAAATCCACACATTCCATGGGGAGGACATACAGAGACACCGGAACTGAACTCTGAACCCCAATGCCCGAGGCTGTAACAACGTCACACTAATCGCAATGCTACAGTGGTTTCATTTTTGTGCTGCATGTTTTGCTTTCCTTTACACTTGTGTACTGGAAATTAAACAATCTTGATCTTGATAAACAGCATGCAAGGCACGCTTTGCACTGTATCCCAGTAAATATGACAGTAATAAACCAATTTCAATACTAAAACCTCACTGTACTCGTGCAGAAATAACCTCCAATTGATTTACAAATACAACAGAGATAAGTTGTTTACTGGGAGTCAGCACTGGGAATCACAAGTCCCCTGCACTTTCCCACCACAGGTCAGTTCTCAGATTACTCCTGTGCTGGATGCCAAGGAGCTGATTGTCTAAAAGAGATCGATGTAATGGCCCCGATCGATGTCCACCAGCTCTTTCGGGACCCTGCTGCTGAAATTGAACTAACACCTCTATGCTTTGGGTTCGAGTTGCTCCCTTTAATTCCAGTTACAGAGAAGGGAATTCAGCATGTTCCAACTGACTCTCACCAATGCTTTCAGATGCATGTTCCTACCTGGATGCAGCACAGTCCTGCACAGCAACTGCTCTGCTTGAGACTGCGAGAAACTGCAGAGCTGTGGACACAGCTTAGCACACCACGGAAACCAGCCCCCACTCCTGCCATTCTCTCTACACTTCTCACTGTCTCGGGAAAGTGACCAATGTAATCAAAGACCCCACCCACCCAGACATTTTCTCTCTCCCCCCCCACACCACTGGGCAGAAGATACAAAAGCCTAAGAGCAACTATCACCAGGTCAAGGACAGATTCTATCCCACTGTTATCAAACTCTTGATTGGACCTTTTGTACAACAAAGATGAACCCTGGATTGCCCGATTTACCCCGTCGTGGCTTATTTGTCTTCCCATCCCACACTTTCTCCATACTTTATTCTGCATTCTGTTTTCCTTTTAACTACCCTGATGTATCTTGTATGGCAAGATCTAACTGGAAGGCTCGCAAACAAAACACCGTATCTCAGTTCATGTGACAATAATAAACCAATATCCAAGGCTGAAGAGGGTGAACACATCCTTCATTATCTAATCTCAACACGGTCACAAAAAACCTGCAATCAGCTGTTTTTATTTCTAATTTTATTCATGTGTCTTACAATCGACTCTTGAGAAGGTGGGGGTGGGCCACACCCTTGAACTGCCATGGTCTGTGTGGTGGAGTCAGGGGATGGGGGGGTGGTGGAGGGAGTTCCAGGGTTCAGACCAAGCAACAGTGAAGGAACAGCCGACAGATTTCCAAGTCAGAGGTCGACGGAACCTGCAGGGGCTGTTATTCCCCTGCCCTCTGCTGTCCTCATCTTGCAGGAGAGGTGGATGAGAGTTTTGGGAGGGGCTGTTGGAGTAGCCCAGGCGAGTAGCCATGGTACCTTCTGTAGACAGAGCACACTGCAGCCATTGTGGGCTGGTAGTGCAGGGAGGGGGTGTTCGAGAGTGATGGGTGGACTACTCTATCCCGGACAGTGTTAACTTTCCCGAGAGTCGCTGGAGCCACGTTGACTCAGGCAAGACGGCAGAGTCCCTTAACACTCCTAAGTTGTGACTGAAATGTAATGTGACGGATGTGGAGTGCATGGACTAACTCCACCTGGGCAAGTAGGAGTATCCCGTCACACCTCCGACCTGTAGATGGGGAAAGGTAATGTTTCAGATGTGGAGTACATAGACTCCACCCAGGCAAATGACGAGTATTCCATCACATTCCTGAATTGTAGATGGGAGTGAGGTAATATGGCGGATGTTGAGTGCATTGACTAACCCCATCCAGGTAAGTGGGGAGTATCCCATCACACTCCTGAATTGTCGATGGGGGAAAGATAATGTGGTGGATGTGGAGTGCATGGACTAACTTCATCTCGGCAAGTAGAGTGCGTCCTATCTCATTCCTGCCATACAACAATCAACCACCAATTTACACTGATCCCCTTGCATTCTCCCTACATTCTACCTCGCACCTACACTCTTGGTGCAGGAGGGGTGGTGGGAGGTAACTTGCAGCAGCACCACCAACACCCCACATGGTTGGGATTAGGAAGAGTAAATAAGGGAGAATCTAGGGGAAATCCACAGGGTCATAGAGAGAATGTGCCAATTCCCCACACATACATACACACACACACACACACACACACACACATACAAACACACATACATACAGATACACACACACACATACATACAGATACACACACACACACATACATACACACATACATACACACACATACACACACACCCACATACACACACACCCACACCCACACATATACACACACACACACACACACACACACATCCACACACACACCCACATACACACACACCCACACCCACACATATACACACACATACACACACACACCCACACACACACACACACACACATACACACACACCCACATACACACACACCCACACCCACACATATACACACACATACACACACACCCACACCCACACATATACACACACACACACACACACACACACACACACATCCACACACCCACACACATACACACACACCCACATACACACACACCCACACCCACACATATACACACACATACACACACACCCACACCCACACATATACACACACACACACACACACACACACACACACACACACACACCCACACCCACACATATACACACACATACACACACACACACACCCACACACATACACACACACACACAGCAAGTCAAGATTGAACTTGACAGGTTAGAACCATGAAGCAACAGCTCTATCAATGGTGAAGAAGATGTGCAGTGTCACAGGGAGTGTGCTATTTACTGTGAAATACTCAGTTCTTGTGGCTATTTATTTATTTACAGATAGAGTGTGGTACAGGCCCTTCCAACTCAATGAGACCCAGCAACCCAGCTATTTAATACTAGCCTAATCACAGGACAGCTTACAATGACCTATTAGCCTACTAACCAGTATATTTGAGTAGGAAATGATAGGCCAGTTAGCCTAACCTCAGTGGTTAGGAAAGTGTTGGGGTCTATTATTAAGGATGAGGTTTCAGGATATTTGAGACTAATGATAAAATAAGTCAAAGTCAACATGGTTTCTGTAAAGGGAAATCTTGCTTGAAAAATCTGTGAGAGTTCTTTGAGGAAGGAATAAGCAGGGTAGACAAAGGAGAGGCAATGGATGTCATTTACTTGGATTTTCTGAAGGCACACAAATCTGCTTAATAAGATGAAATCCTATGGCATTGGGAAAGCCAGTGGATGGAGTGTACCTGGACTTTCAGAAAGCCTTTGATAAGCTCCCACATAGGAGATTAGTGGGCAAAATTAGAGCAAATGGTATTGGGGGTAGGTTGCTGACATGGGTAGAAAATTGGTTGGCAGACAGGAAACAAAGAGTAGGGATTAATAGGTCCTTTTCAGAATGGCAGGCAGTGACTAGTGGGGTACCGCAAGGCTTGGTGCTGGGACCGCAGCTATTTACAATATACATTAATGATTTAGATGAAGGGATTAAAAGTAACATTAGCAAATTTGCAGATGACACAAAGCTGGGTGGCAATGTGAAATGTGAGGAGGATGTTATGAGAATGCAGGGTGAGTTGGACAGGTTCAGTGAGTGGGCAGATGCATGGCAGATGCAGTTTAATGTGGGTAAGTGTGACATTATACACTTTGGTGGCAAGAACAGGAAGGCAGATTACTATCTGAATGGTGTCAAGTTAGGAAAAGGGGAAGTGCAATGAGATCTAGGTGTCCTTGTTCATCAGCCACTGAAAGTAAGCATGCAGGTACAGCAGGCAGTGAAGAAAGCTAATGGCATGCTGGCCTTCCTAACAAGGGGAATTGAGTAGAGGAGCAAAGAGGTCCTCCTGCAGTTGTACAGGGCCCTGGTGAGACCACACCTGGAATACTGCGTACAGTTTTGGTCTCCAAATTTGAGGAGGGACAATCTAGCTATTGAGGGAATGCAGCATAGGTTCACGAGGTTAATTCCCGGGATGGCGGGACTGTCATATGTTGAAAGATTGGAGCGACTGGGGTTGTATACACTGGAATTTAGAAGGATGAGAGGGGATCTGATTGAAACATATAAGATTATTAAGGGATTGGACACGCTAGAGGCAAGAAACATGTTCCCGATGTTGGGGGAGTCCAGAACCAGAGGCCACGGTTTAAGAATAAGGGGTAGACAATTTAGAATGGAGTTGAGGAAAAACTTTTTCACATAGAGGGTTGTGGTTCTGTGGAATGCTCTGCCTCAGAAGGCAGTGGAGGCCAATTCTCTGGATTCTTTCAAAAAAGAGTTAGATAGAACTCTTAAAAATAGCAGAGTGAAGGGATATGGGGAGAAGGCAGGAAAAGGGGACTGATTGTGGATGATCAGCCATGATCACAGTGAATGGTGGTGCTGGCTCAAAGGGCTGAATGGCCTACTCCTGCATCTATTGTCTATTGGCATTACAGGAAAGATACTGAGATGGATAGAGAAATGGCTGACAGGCAGGAGGCAGTGAGTGTGAATAAAGGGGACCTTTTCCAGTTGGCTGCCAGTGACTAGCGGTGTTCCTCAGGGATCAGTATTTGGACTGCTACTTTTCACATTGTTTGCTAATGATTTGGATCATGGAATTGATTGCTTTGTGGCAAAGTTTGCGGATGATACGAAGATAGGTGGAGGGGTAGATAGTGCTGAGGAAGCAATATGATTGCAGCAGGACTTCGACAAATTAGAAGAATGGGCAAAAATTTGGCAGATGGAATACAGTGTTGGGAAACGTACGATAATGCATTTTGGTAAAAGGAACAATAGTGCAAACTATTATCTAAATGGGGAGAAGGTTTAAACATCAGAAATGCAGAAGGACTTAGGAATCCTCATTCAAGACTCCAAAAGGGTTAATTTACAGGTTGAGTCTGTGGTAAAGAAGACAAATGCAATATTGGCATTTATTTCAAGGGCAATAGAATATAAAAACAAGGAGATAATGCTGATCCTTTATAAGACACTAGTCAGGCCACACTTGGAGTATTGTCAACTGTTTTGGACCCCATAACTCAAAAAGGATGTGCTGTCATTGGAGAGAATCCAGAAGAGGTTCACGAGGATGATACCGAGAAGGAAGGGGTTAACATATAAGGAGCGTTTGGCAGCTTTGGGGGGCCTGTACTCACTGGAATTTAGAAGAATGCGGGGGGATCTCATTGAAACCTACCAAATGTTGAAGGGACTAGATAGGGTGGATGTGGAAAGGATGTTTCCTATGGTGAGGGCACAGCCTCAAAATTGAGGGGCAACTTTTTAGAATGGAGGTAAGGGAGGAAATTTTTTTGGCCAGAGAGTAGTGAATTTGTGGAATGCTCTGCCACAGTCTGTGGTGCAGGCCAAGTCCATGTGTATATTTAAGGTGGAAGTCGATAGTTTCCTGATCAGTCAGGGCATCAAAGGATATGGCAAGAAGGCAGGTATATGGGGTTAAGTGGAATCTGGGATCAGCCATGATGGCCTAATTCTGCTCCTATGTCTTATGGTCTTTTTTACTGTGGGAGGAAAACAGAGCACCCAGAAGAAACCCACACATTCGTGGGGAAGGATGTACAAACTTACAGAGAACACCGGACTACCTCCTGAACCTAATAAAGTGGCCACTGAGTGTATTCATTAATACAGTGTACAATGAGCTTCACACAAACAAGGAATTTGGTTGCACCCTGGTGAAAATGCTGACAAAGAACCCAGATGTGAAACCGAAAAGGACAGAGGACATAGCTGGAGGGCATGCCAATGACACTGCCCAGAAGAACCATGTCCTGCTGTCGAGAAGGCTGACTTTAAAACACCTTCCTGCAAGACCGAGAAATATCCAAGGCTGAAATGACGTAATGTAGTGAATGAGTTACCCTGCATCCAATTAATGCTGCCTGACACTCTTGATGGTACAGAGTACAGTGAGCATCGTATACAACGCCCTGAACTCCTTGATAAAGTAATCACACACAGAATCAAAGTCATGAAATCATCACCTCCTCTGCACTGCAGTTCCCAACTGTTACCTGAAAATCCTCCATCACGCCTGTAAATTTGTACAACCGCCTACAGACACCAAGACAGAATCATCCCCTGGGCAACCAGAAACACCATTAACTTCAGGATGGCAACAAGCTCCTAGCTCAGTGGTGTAGGTCAGGATGGTTCAGTAAGTGAATACACTACAAGGCTATAAAGTTGTCATATGATGAGAAGCTAGTGCCAATGAACATGGAATACAGGATGTGGGCCACAGACTGATGCTCACAATACTGAACACCAATGCTTTAAAGTCACTGAAACAAGTGAAGACAGATGTTATAAAGTGACAGCCACACCCAAACTGGTCTGCACCCTGGTATTATACCCCAGTGCAATACACAAACAAACCTGTCCCCACCAGTACTGCACACGGTGTTATACAGTGACAGACCCATCCCCACTGGTACCATTCCCCTGTGTTAAACAGTGACAGACCCGTCTCCACCGGTACCATTCCCCTGTGTTATACAGTGACAGACCTGTCCCCACCAGTACTGTACCCCAGTATTATACAGTGACAGACCCGTCCCCACTGGTACTGTGATCCGAGCATCTGACTTCTGTGAAGGGTTGAGAGGGTCGGACATCTGAGTCTGTGGGAGGCAGGGCCAGTGTCTGCATCTGTGGTTTAGAAAGTTAGACAGCCTGTGTCTGGAGGTTGGAAGGTCAGATGTCTCTCTAGATGTGGGAGTTTCAGATATATGTCTGGGGATGGGAGGATCAGACAGTCTTAGGTTTGTGGGCAACAGGGTCAGATGTTTATCTCTGGCAATGGGAGGGTGATACAGTCTAAGTCTGGGGTGGGAGGTTGGATGTCTGTGTCTTGGGTGCGTCAGCTGTCCGGGGCAGGAAAAGTCAGACATCTGTCTGGGTGTGGGAGGGTTAGCCATGTGGGTCTGAACTGGAACAGTCAGAGTGTCAAGGAGTGTACTTTTCTGTGTGTGTGTGTGTGTGTGTGTGCAGATCCACGTGTGACCGGATGTCTGCATACAGTTCCACGTGTGTCTGGATGTGTGCATGCAGATTCATGCGTGTCTGGGTGTGTGCGTGTAAAGATCCACGTGTGACTGTGTGTGTGTGTGTGTGTGTGTATACAGATCCACGTGTGACTGGGTGTGTGCGAGTACAGATCCATGTGTGACTGGGTGTGTTTACGTGCAGATCCACGTGTGACTAGTGTGTGTGTGTGTATGTGTGCAGATCTACGTGTGACTATGTGTATGTGAGTACAGATCCATCTGTGAGTGGGTGTGTGTGCATACAGATCTACGTGTGACTGGGTGTGTGCACGTACAGCTCCACGTGTGACAGGGTGTATGCGAATACAGATCCACGTGTAACTAGTTGTGTGTACGTACAGATCCACATGTGATTGGGTGTGTGCATACAGATCCATATGTGACTGGATGTGTTTGCATACAGATCCACGTGTGACTGGCTGTGTGTTTACAGATCCACGTGTGACTGGGTGTGCATGTGTACAGATCCACATGTGACTAGGTGTGTGTGCACGTACAGATTCACGTGACTGGGTGTGTGTTTACGTACAGATCCACGTGTGACTGGGTGTGTGCATACAGATCCATGCGTGTCTGGGTGTGTGCAAGTAAAGATCCACGTGTGACTGTGTGTGTGTGTGTGTGTGTGTACAGATCCACGTGTGACTGGGTGTGTGCGAGTACAGATCCATGTGTGACTGGGTGTGTTTACGTGCAGATCCACGTGTGACTGGCTGTGTGTTTACAGATCCACGTGTGACTGGGTGTGCATGTGTACAGATCCACATGTGACTAGGTGTGTGTGCACATACAGATTCACGTGACTGGGTGTGTGTTTACGTACAGATCCACGTGTGACTGGGTGTGTGCATACAGATCCACGTGTGACTGGGTGTGTGTTTACATACAGATCCATGTATGACTGGGTGTGCATGTGTACAGATTCACGTGTGACTGGTTTTGTTTACGTACAGATCCACGTGTGACTGGGTGTGTGTGTACAGATCCACATGTGACTGGGTGTGTGCGTACAGATCCACGTGTGACTGGGTGTGTGTTTACGTACAGATCCACGTGTGACTGGGTGCGTGTTTACATACAGATCCACGTGTGACTGGGTGTGCATGTGTACAGATCCACGTGTGACTGGTTTTGTTTATGTACAGATCCACGTGTGACCGGGTGTGTGTGTACAGATCCACGTGTGACTGGGTGTGTGTTTACATACAGATCCGCATGTGACTGAGTGTGTGTGCGTAGAGATCCACGTGTGACTAGGTGTGTGTACGTACAGATCCACGTGTGACTGGGTGTGTGTGTCTACAGATCCATGTGTGACTGGGTGTGTGTTTACAGATCCACATGTGACTGGATGTGTGCGTACAGATCCATGTGTTACTGGATGTGTGTTTACGTACAGATCCACGTGTGACTGGGTGTGTATGTGTACAGATCCACATGTTACTGGGTGTGTGTGTATACAGATCCATGCGTTACTGGATGTGTGTTTACGTACAGATCCACGTGTGACTGGGTGTGCGTGTACAGATCCACATGTTACTGGGTGTGTGTGTATACAGATCCATGTGTGACTGGGTGTGTGTTTACAGATCCACATGTGACTGGATGTGTATGTGTACAGATCCACATGTTACTGGGTGTGTGTGTATACAGATCCATGGGTGACTGGATGTGTGTTTACAGATCCACGTGTGACTGGATGTGTGCGTACAGATCCATGTGTTACTGCATGTATTTGAGTACAGATACACTAGTGACTGGGTATGTGCATACAGATCCATGTGTGACTGGGTGTGTGTATGTACAAAACCACGTGTGACTGGGTGTGCCTATGTACAAAACCACGTGCGACTGGGTGTGTACATACAGATCTACGTGTGACTGGGTGTGTGTATGTACAGATCCACATGTGACTGGGTGTGTTTACGTACAGATCCAAATGTGATTGGGTGTGTTTACGTACAGATCCATGTGTGACTGGATGTGTGTATGTGTACAGATCCATGTGTGACTGGGTGTGTGCAGGTACAGATCCACATGTGACTAGGTGGGTGTGTGCGTACAGATCCACGTGTGACTGGGTGTGTGCGCATACAGATCTATGTGTGACTAGGTGTGTGAGTACAGATCCACGTGTGACTGGGTGTGTGTGTGTGTGTACGTACAGATCCACATGTGACAGGCTGTGTGTGTGTACAGATCTACATGTTACTGGGTGTGTATGTTCATACAGGTCCATGTGTGAGTGTGGTCACTGTGCGTGAGCGTGGAGCTGTGGAAGGATTCAAGGACTTGGTGTGTATCGTGATCTTTGACTGGCCGTAGCCTAGTTTTCAGTATCCCGATGTAGGTGTTTGTGAACATCATGTCCCAGCCCTCTGTTTCCTGGACCAGGACAGCTGTATGTTCAACATTCTCCTGCCCAGCACTGCCTCACTGCTGCCTCTACCTGTGTCCCTTCATTGCTCTGCACTGCACCACCCCCCACCCACACATACACACTTGTGGCTTCGCTGCTACACAACCACTCATCCTGTGAGACTGCTTCCAACCACCCCGGGCACTCTTTGGCATCAACCGATAACTCTCCTTGCTTCCTGTGTACCCTTCCAGTGCCCAGGACTGGCAGAGACATGCCTACTAGGATGTCGGACACACCATGGTTATTCAAAGCCCGTGTCTGGGAGGATCAGTGTCTGGAAGGGTGCTCAGAGGTGCAGGGATACTCAGCGGTGCAAAGATAGCTAATTGTGCAAGGGTGTCCAGTCGTGCAGTAATGTCTGGTTTTATAAGCGTATCCAGTCGTGCAATGGTGCACACTTGTGTAAGGTTGTCCCAGGCGTGCAAAGACGCCCAAGTGTGCAGGGACATGGACATCCAGGGGTAAACAGAGGAGGTTGTAAATCACACAAACTGGAGGAGGAACAGTGAGTCAGATGGCATCTGTGGAGAGAAAACTGGATGCTCCAGGTCCAGGCCCTTCGATCTGGACTGAAAACAAGGAGGGGGGCACAGTCGGTATAAAAATAGAAGGGGTGGGGGAAGAGCTAGTGGGAACAGTAGGTGACACCTCCACCTACCCTTCCCTTACCTATCACCAACTACTCACCCAAGTGAAGGATCCACCCTCACCTGGAGCAGACTCTTCCCTGCTCCACCAGCTAACACCTTTCCAGTCCAGATGAAGGGCTTCCACCCAGAAAACATCGACACACCGTCCCCCCCCAGGGATGCTGCTCGGCCTGCTAAGCTCCTCCAGCAGCGTGTCATCTGTGGGCACGGCAAGCTCTGGAATCCGGAGTAACACTGCCCACCACTTCCCCCCAACCCCAGGGATTGCCTGGCCCGCCGAGTTCTTCCACTGCTCAGCACGCTGCAGGTCCAATCCACGGCTTGTTGACAAGGCTGGGCAAACAGGGTTAGGTTTGGCCACTCAGCTCAGAGGCTGTGTCAGTCTTTCTTCCTGTACCGCCAGTACCCTGTGTCACTGCAGTTACACTGGCCTCTCTGCCACGCCGCTAAAAAATTGTCAATCAGCCAAGTGATGTCATGTGTCTCTCAGATACCCTTGCAGGACCATGGCTGGGAAAGGTGTAGAAGATGGACCAGGACTGAGCAGAGATGGGAATGGGTGGACAGAGCCTCACTCCGTGTCTGAACCCAGAAGTGGGCAATTGGACAGTGTGGAGGGAGCCTCACTCTGTGTTTGACCCCAGGAGTGAGTGATGAGACGGTGCAGAGGGAGTTTCACTCTGTGTCTGATCCCGGGAGTTTGTGATGAGACGGTGTGGAGGGAGTTTCACTCTGTGTCTGATTCCGGGAGTTTGTGATGGGACGGTGTGGAAGGAGCGTCACTCTGTGTTTGACTCCAGGAGTGAGTGATGAGACAGTGCAGAAGGAGTTTCACTCTGTGTCTGATCCCGGGAGTTTGTGATGGGATGGTGCGGAGGGAGTTTCACTCTGTGTCTGACCCCGGGAGTTTGTGATGGGACGGTGCGGAGGGAGTTTCACTCTGTGTCTGACCCCGGGAGTTTGTGATGGGATGGTGCGGAGGGAGTTTCACTCTGTGTCTGACCCCGGGAGTGTGTGATGGGACAGTGTGGAGGGAGCTTCACTCTGTGTCTGACCCTGGGTGTGTGTGATGGAACGATGTGGAGGGAACTTCACTCTGTGTCTGACCTCCGGAGTGTGTGATGGGATGGTGCAGAAGGAACCTCATTCAGTGTCTGATCCCAGGTGCTTCACTCTGTGTCTGATCCTGGGAGTGTGTGATGAGATGGTGTAGAGGGAGTTTCACTCTGTATCTGACCCCGGGAGTGTGTGACGGGAAAGTGTGGAGGGAGTTTCACTATCTGACCACGAGAGTGTGTGGTGGGACGGTGTGGAGGGAGCTTCACCCTGTGTCTGACCCCAGGAGTGTGTAATGGGATGGTGTGAAGGGAGCTTCACTCTGTGTCTGACCCCGGGAGTATGTGATGGGATGGTGTGGAGGGAGCTTCATTCTGTCTGACCCCGGGAGTGTGTGATGGGACAGAGTGGAGGGAGCTTCACTGTGTGTCTGACTCTGGGAGTGTGTGATGGGATGGTGTGGAGGGAGCTTCACTCTGTGTCTGACCTGGGGAGTGTGTGATGGGACAGTGTGGAGGAGGCTTCACTCTGCGAGTGTATGAGGGGACAGTGTGCAGAGTCATAGAAACATGCCTTTAAGCCCACCTAGTCCATGGCAACCTGATCTTCTTCCTAATCCAATCTACCTTCTCCTATACCTCTTCCCATCCATGTACCTATCCAAACTTCTCTTTAATGTTGAACCCACATCTACCACTTCTGCTGCCAGCTGATTCCACACTCACACCATCATCTGATCAAAGAAGATCCCCCTTCGCAGAAATCCCCTACGATATTTTATCATTCACCCTTTACCCACGACCTACAGTTCTAGTCTCACCCAACCTGAGAGAGAAAAGCTTGCATGTATTCACGCTATCTATACTCCTGATCATATCTCTAAGATATGATCTCATTTTCCTGCACTCCAGGGAATCATGTCCAATTCTATTCAACCCTTTGCTATAACTCAGATCCTCGTCCTGGCAACATTCGTGTCAATTTTCTCTGTAATCTTTCTAGCTTATTGATATCTTTCCTGTTAGGACACAAAGCTCCCTCCAGCCATGCATGGCTTGAGCTGTCATAGTACGATGCTTGCATGAGCATCTCCCCCCGTGCTTCAGAAGCTGCCTTTGTTCATTGGAGATGTCCCCCTATGGCGGTGTGAAGTTGCCACTGTGAACAGTCCAACAATTGCCCATGAAGTATTGCAAAATCCACCCCTGTAACTGTGCAGTCTCTGTCCCTGCAGTTGGAAAATCTCCCTACCCTCATCCAAAATCTGCCCCTGGAGGGAGAAAATTCTTCCACTAGAGTGGTGCAGTTTCCCTCATGCTCAAAGGCCCCACGCTCGTGCAAAGCCCACTGTGCTGGAGAACTGTAGTCGTGTAAACCCCCAGCTGCAGTCACAAGGTGCTGTCCCATGTTAGTGCAAAGCCCCTGTCCAGGTGCAAACCTGCCACAAAGACAGTGCAGAGATGCTATTGTATTGGTGCAAGGTTTCTGCATGCAGAGCAGGGCTGCTGCTATAGTTGTGTAAGAACAGTAATGCAAGTAGTAATGTAACTCTGCAACACTAGCGGTAGAACTGCCCATTGTCTTGGAATAAGGTAGCACATGATCATTATCATAGTACAATGCTGCCCCTGTAGTAGTACCAAGACACTATGGTGGTATGAGCTGCCCCAGCAAATATGCAAAGCTGCCCCTGTAGTACAGTCAAAACACTATTTTGTTAAGGTAGCCCTGTAGATGTGCAAAGTTGCCACAGCAGTAGTGTGAAGCCACCCTTGTCGTAGTGAAAAGCTGATGCAGTAGTGCAGCTACCACTGTAGCATAGAAGTGCAAATCCACTACATAGTACATAGCTGTCACGGCAGTAGTGCGAAGCCAGTACAGTAGTGCAAAGCTGCCACGACAACAGAGCAAGGTTACTATAGTAATGCGAGGCTGCCGACACGGTGGTGCAAAGCCACAACAGTAGTGCAAAGCGGCCATTCCAGTAGTGCGAAGCCACTGTAGTAGTGCAAAGCTCCCACGGCAGTAGTACGAAGCTGTCTCTGTACAAGTGCAGCAGCTGCCATTGGCCCGGCCTGGCGGACAGCCCGTTGCTCGCGGGTACTCACCGAGCTGCGGGGAGGACAGCCTGCCACAGTCACTCACAGTTCCCCCCACTGCTCCTTGCCTTGCGGTCACTCACAAGGAAGACCGGGGCTACAAAATGGTGAATGGAGCTGGAACGTACCTCTACCTCCCACCCTCCCCGCCTACGCCAGCAAGCCAACCAACCAATCAAGAAACCGCATCCCAATTGACCGACAGACAGCCACACCAATGGCAGAAAGAAGGGGGAGGGACCGAGGGAGCGTTTGTGTTTACCAGAGCCCGCTTATGGACGCGCTTGCGCAAAACCTCTCCAACCCCCATCCACCCATAGCCCGCCGGGAATTGTAGTCAAAATTAGACGTCACAGAGGCGGGGGCATGGATGCGGAACGGAATGAAAACTACAACTCCCGACGTGCCTCGGGGGCAGACCGAAGGCCTGCGCTGGCGAACGCAGGGAACGAGAGGGAATCAGGGTGCGGACGAGGCGGCGACGAGCTGTCAGCTGAAACGGGACGGCGAGGACAGCGCCAACCGCGGCCGTTGCTGTGATAAAGCCAGCGGCGAGGGCTTTTGATAGGGAAACTCACCATCGGCGCCGGGCCCACTTCCTTCCCCCTCTCTACTGTCGCTCGATCGCGGCGTCTCCTCCTCCCGAGGGGGGCGGGACCTGTTGAATTCATTGACGGCGGGCTAGCGACAGCAGGCTGGGCCAATCAGAAGCAGGAGAGACCCCCTTTGGGCCCGCCCTGCCTTCCCCTACTTCGGTCACACCCCCGAAAACCCTCCCGCCTCCATGACGTCGTGGGTCCCGGGTTGCCAGCTGACGTCACCGTGCAGCCGGAGCGCCGGTGGTTGCCAAGGCATCCTGATCAGCTTCGCGTCACCTGCCTGAATGCACACCCGATTGGTCGACGCTCCACACCAATCGGGGGTAGGGAGCCGCCGTGACGTTAGGTCATCTCGTGGTTGGAAGGAATAGCCAATGTGGGGAGTGGAAACAGCGAATACGTCATGGCCAAGGCAACCGGCGCAATGACATGTAGGGGAGTAGGAGTGAGAGGGCCGGTGGACGCGACACCGTCACACATTCAGCGGGTGAGTGCGCGCTGGAGTTTAATCCCGCAGATATAGTCCGTAGTAACTTTACACTGCTACAGAGAGACATTCTCTAACACAGTGACTTTACTACAGGAAGACATACAGTACCACATTAACTTTGCACCACTTCAAGGAAACATACACAACCATAGTGACTTTGAACCACACAGGGAGACATGCAGTCTTGCACTAGTGCAATGACTTTACACAAGTAAAGGGACCACAGTGAATTTACATGACTACAGGGAAACCGACTGACTTTACAGTAGTACAGGGAAACATAACCACCGTGACTATAGGGATGACCTTGCAGCACTACAGAGAGTTGCACACCATTGCCAAGTAATTACACCACTATAGTGAGGCACACAATACTGCATTGGTCTTTCACTGTACTGCCTTTTTAGCTCTACAAGGATACACTACCTTAGCGATCTTGCTCTACAGGAACACACAAAACAATACTGACTCTACCCACTACAGGGAGGCACCCATTACATTACTGCAGTGACTTTTTCCACGGCTGGAAGATGCTCATTTCAGGAGGGACCTTTCCCAGCTATAGTCAGGCATACATTGCCGCTGTGATATTACATCGCTACAGGGTGAAACTTGCTATCATACTGACTTTGCGTCTCTACAGGTAGGCATACACACCTACAGGAGGACACATACTGCCACAATGAATTTACCCCGTAACTGGGAAACACACTGCCTATAGTACCGTTTTCTTATCACCACTGCAGGGAGATACACACAACCTTGGTGCATTTACACCTTCACAGAGAGACAATCACACTAACACTGTGAATGTGCAGCATTACAGGAGACACACACTAACGTAGTGACATTACAACAGTACAGGCAAACACACTGCAGCCATGAATTGTGTAACACACACTACTGTCGTGTCTTCACACCAAAGCAAGGAAACAAAAACAAATGTAGTGACAGGGCGATACAAATTTCTGCAGTGATTTTACAGCTGTACAGCATGACTCACACTACCTTAGTGATTTTGCAATCTACATAGAGACAGACATGTCTGCAGTGACTGTACACCATGATGGAGACTCACCCACTAATGCAGTGACATTACAACACTACAGGAAAACACCACTACAGGGAGACACACGCTAACACAGCTTTGTTACAAACATACTGAGCAACACTTGCCACTGCCACACCACTCCACCACTCTTCATCGATATTTATTGCTTTTATGTTATTAGTATTTCTCAGTTTTCTTTTGGTATTTGCACAGTTAGTTGGCTTTTTCACATGGCCGTTTGTCTGCTCTGTTGGGTGTGGTCTTTCTACTGTCTTTCTTGTACTTGCTGTGATTACACACAAGAAAATGAATCTCAGGATTGTAATAAATTTACTTTGAACTGCAGTGACTTTACACCAACTTAGGATAACTCACACTACCATAGTGAACTTACACCACAAGAGGGAGACAGAAACTAACGTAGTGATATTACACTACAGGCAGACACATACATTACTGTACTGACGTTACGCCACTACAGGAGTCACACATGATAGTAGTGACTTTACACTGCTGCTGGGAGATAGCCACCACTGAAGTGACTTAACTCTACTACAGTGTGGCACACACTACTGTAGTGTCTTTACACCACTGCAGGAAGACATGCACAACCACTAGAGGTCCACACTATGGTAGTGAATTTCACTACAAGGAGATCCACATAAATGCAGTAACATGACACACTACAGGTAGACACCCAGAACTGCCATTGTTTTACACCACTACAGGATAATGCACACTACCACACTACACAGTGACACAAACGACAGCCGTGTGTTTACACTATTACAGAGAGAGACATTGAGTACAGCACTACTGTGAGACATGGATTGCCAGGGTGACTTTACACCAACTCAGTTCACATATGCTATCATAGTGTACAAGAGAGAGAAACACACAACTACAGGCAGGCATACAGCACTGCACTGATATGACACCACTACAAGGAAACACACTACTTTAATGACTCTAAAACCATGCACATAACTATAGTGACTTTATACTACTACAAAGGCATGCCCTCTATCACAGTGATGTTTCATCACTACAGTGACACTGACTTCATTTCACATATTACCACTGTGATGCTACACCACCTCACAAATGGTGAGCTGTTCACCAGTGATTTACATTGGAGGTTTTGCTGACTTTATTGACACTGACACAGCAGGACAGAGATTAGTACACTGGCTACGGTCTTCTCCTTCTCAGAGGTAGATCAGTCCCACACCAGAGACCTGTCCGTGACCACACCAAGACCAAAACTGGCCGATGACTGTACAGAGGTTGTGGTTTGAGTGTGAGAGTGAGCACGTGAAGTCCACGGCCACTACCCAGTGCCCTTGCACTCTAACTGGGAGCGCTGTGCTTGTGAACTGAGGCTTACATTTCGTGACAGGTGGGCAGGCATATTTTTCACAATGGACTGCTGGATGTGAACATAACGTGGGGGGGGGCTGTCCTGGAGCCAGCACACAGACCCAATCCAAATAAATAAGCTCACGGTGGACTCCCACTGGTGGAGAGGGACGTGCCCGTGATGTATTGGGATGAGGCCGCTGCTCTCTGCAGCTTCTTACATTCCTGAGCATCCGAATTGCCGTACCAGACCGTGATGGAACCAGACAGGACACTTTCTGTGGAAGTTTGTCAGAGTGTTCAGTGACAAGGTGACCCAGCGCACGGATGCAGTCCGAAGAAGTAAGCTCGCAATAGACTCCTGGGCCCTGTCCCGGACCCAGTCTGAAGAAGTAAGCTCGCAATAGACTCCTGGGCCCTATCCCGGACCCAGCGCACAGATGCAGTCCGAAGAAGTAAGCGCCAGCATCTTTGCTTTCTCAGCAAGTTAAGGAAGTTCAGTTTGTCACCGAACACTCTTAACAAGCTTTCACAAATGTCCTGTTGAAAACGTCCTGACTGGTTTCATCACGGTCTGGTACAGCGATTCAAATGCGCAGGAATGTAAGAAGCTGCAGAGAGTAGCAGACCCATCCCAATACATCACGGACACATTCCCACCACCACCCCCCCCATTGGTAGTATCTATAGGAGGTGCTTCGTCAAGAAGGCAACATCCACCGCCCGGGCCACGCCATCTTCTCACAGCTCCCATCGGGCAGGAGGTACAGAAGCCTGAAGTCCCACACCACCGGGTTCAGGAACAGCTACTTCCCTTCAACCATTCGGTTCCTGAACCGACCGGCACAGCCCTAATCACCGCTTCAGTATAGCAACACGAGGACCACGTTGCACTATAATTGACCAACACCCGCAGGATGCAGGGCAGGTAGTGTCAGTGGAGGGAAATGAACAGTCGACGTTTCAGCCTGAGACCCTTCACTAGGTCTGGAAAGGAAGGGAACAGAAGCCAGAGTAAGCATGTGGGGGCGGCCAGAGAGAGGGAAGGTGGGCGGGCAGGCTACTACAGATTCACCGCATCTGCAGCATCTCTTGAGACTACAATAGAATAGACTTCGTGTTTTTGTTCAATTATGTTCTTTCTTGTAAAAATTATGTGTCGTTTATGTTTAATTTGTTTGTCTTGTGCATGTTGTGTCTCTGATGCTCTGTGCCTACAATGCTGCAGCAAGTAGGTTTTACATTGCATACATGGACTTGTGCATCAGACAATCAACTCGACCTTGACTTTGGAGACCAATGGCTCTGCGGTCTTCTAAAATTTATTTTTAAAATGGAGAGGCCAGCGTTGGTCGCGCCCTTCCCGCCACTCTCGAGAAGATGGGGTTGAGCTGCCCCCCACCCTCGAATCGCCGCAGCCCGTGTGTGGGGGATATGCCCCCACAGTGCCAGTGGAGTGTGTGGGGAGAGAGCCCCGGGATTCAGGCCCAACGGCACTGCTGTGCAGTCGGGCTGGTGTTGCAACTCAGAGCAGAACCTGCAGGTGGTGGTGTTCCCCTGCGCTGGCTGTCCCCGTCCTTCACGGTGGCACAACGTCAGACTGGAAGGCACAGGCGCAGGCCCTTCAGCCCTCAGTGTTTCTGCTGACCACAAAGCTGAATTAAACTGCTTACACAATATCCATTACCTGCACATCCATGTACTTATCTTAAACATCTCTATTGTATCAACCCCCCACCCCACCCCCCAGGCAGCACATTCCAGGCACCCACCACTCTCTGTGTGAAGAGAACTTGCCCCACTCCGTTGAACTGTCCCACTCTCACTTTAAATGCATGCCCTCTGCTATTAGTTACTTCAACTCTGGGATAAAGATACTGGCTGTCTACTTCATCTATGCCTCTCATAATGAATAAACTCCTATCAGGTCTCCCCTTAGCCTCTGCCACTCCAGAGAAAACAACCCAAATCTGTCCAACCCCTCCTCACAGCTCATGCTCTCTAAACCAGGCAGCATCCTGGTGAACCTCCTCCGCACCCTCTCCAAAGCCTTCACACCCTTCCTGTAATGGGGCAACCAAAACCGAACGCAATGCTGTAAATGCGGCAGAACTAGAGTTTTATAAGGCTGCAACATAACCGAGTGCCTCGACTAACAAAAGCAAGCATGCCCTCCAGAACTGGACACTTCAACCCTGGGGAGCAGGCGTTGACTATCAAATCCAGAGACCACAGAGGCCTCCCCAACCTGTGGATTTGGTCAGAATCGCCTGCGGGGGGGGGGGGCGGAGGAATGACTATTAAAATTAATTGTGAGCCTCACATGGCCAGGGAAATTTACATGATGAGATCCATACGTGTGCATCAACATGAGTGACAGACAGGAGAGCAGTTCCTGCACATGAAGGTCAGTCACTTGAAATAACATGGGGAAGACAGATCGTCTGTGGTATGTTTAACACTACTACGGGTGGGGTGGGGGGGGGGCAATGTTTAGATGGCCATCTTGGTCAGTATACACCGGTTGGACCGCGTGACCTGTTTCTGTGCTGTGTGACTCTATATCACCATTAGCTCAGTCCCACAATGTTATTACAGGTCGTAAATGGCCCCAGCACTGATCACTGCAGAAATCCGGAATCAGTTTTGTGGGCAGACATAAAAAATTACTCTCAGTTACAACGAGATGGACAGACAGATAGTGGGATAAACAGAGCAGAGGTGTTCATGGGTTCGTGAACCATTCAGAGATCTGACGGCGGAGGGAAAGGAGCTGTTCCTGAATCGTGGAGTGCGGGTCTTCACACTTACGTAGCTCCTCGCTGATGGTAGTAGTGAGAAAGGGGCGTGACCCAGATGGCGAGGGTCCTCAGTGATGGACGGACGCCACCTTCTTGAGGCACAGCCTTTTGACGACGTCCTCGACGGTGGGGAGGGGATGTTCATGATGGAGCTGAGTCTGCAACCCTCTACAGCCTCTTGTGATCCTGTGCACTGCAGCCCCCCCCCACCAGGTGGTGATGAAACCTGTCAGAACGGTCTGTAGAAATCCACTAGAGTCTTTGCTGACATGCTGAGGTGCTGAGGTCAAGAGTGTTGAGACCTTCATCTCCCTAGGGGTAAACATCACCAACAGCCTGCCCTGGTCCTGGCCAAGAAAGCTCACCAACCACTCAGAGGGCTGAAGGAAGTTTGATACGTCCCCCTGACAGTGTATGCACACGTACCACAGAAAGATTCCTATCTGGTCGGGCAGCGGCTCTGCCCGTGACTGCAAGAAACTGCGGAGAGCTGTGGACATCACAGAAACCAACCTCCCCTCCGTGGACTCTGGCCGCACTTCTCACCGCCTCAGTAACGCAGTCAACGTGATCAAAGACCCCAACCACACCAGACGTTCTCTCTTCTCTGCCCTCCCGTCGGGCAGGGGGTACAAAGGCACATACCACCAGGCTCAAGGACAGCTTTCTGTTGTAAGACTAGTGATCATATCCCTTGTACAATAAAATGAACTGTTGCCCTCACAGTCGACCCTGTCATGGCCCATTCACTTTATTGTCTGCCTGCGCTGCACTTCCTCTGTGACACTTGATTCTGCATTCTGTTACCTCGATGTACTGGAATTGGTTGATTATTGTCATGTGTACCAAGGTACAGTGAAAACTTTGCCTTGCTCACTGTTCGTACAGATAAGATCATTGCACAGTGCATTCAGGTTGAACAAGGTAAAACAATAACAATGCAGAATGAAGTGTAAAAGCTACAGAAAGAGTGCAGTGCAGGTAAATGTTAGATTGCAGGATGGTAACAAGGCAGACTGTGAGGCCGAGAGTCCATCTTATCATACAAGAGGTCCATTCAAGACTCTGATAACAGCGGGATCGAAGCTGTCCTTCAGCCTGACGGTACGTGCTTTCAGGCTTGTGTATCTTCTGCCCGATGGGAGGGGGAGAAGAGAGAATGTTCGGGGTGGCTGGGGTCTTTGATGTGTTGATGTTCGAGTGAAACATTTGTGTGGCACACAGCAAAAACTCGTCACTGTATCTCGGTGCGTGTGACAAAATCACCAGTTACCCTGCCTGCTCTGAGAAATTACCGCGGCCCTGCCTGCCTTTGTGTAGCAACCTCTATCCTCGCTCCGAGTCACTGGAAATCTAAGGACAGTGAAACTCCGTAAACCTAGGAGTTAACCAGTGTTCCTGTCATTACCTGTAAGTGTCTCTGCACATTCTCCCTGTGACCATGTGAGCTTCCTCCAGGTGCTCCAGTTTCCTCCCACAGTCCTAAGACATAGGGGTTTGTGGGTTAGTTGGTCAGATGGGTCCGTTGGGCCGAAGGGCCTGTTACCAGGATCAGGTTTAATATCAGCAGCATATGTCATGAAATGTGTTGTCTTTGTGGCAGCAGTACAATGTAATGCATAATAATAGAGAAAATGTGAGTTACAGTAAATATGGTAGTTAAATAATAGTTATAATTGCTAATTCTTTGATCGTTAAATTGCCCAGGCCTGCACTCTGGAAACCTTCCAAGGCACGAATCCATGGTCTCACGAGACTAACGGAGGCCTATAAAAAATAAAAAAATAGTTAAAGACAAAAGAGAGTGAGGTAGCGTTCACGGGTCCAATGTCCATTCAGAAATCAGATGGCAGAGGGGAAGAGGCTGTTCCTGAATGGCTGGGTGTGTGTCTTCAGGCTTCTGCACCTCCTCCCTGATGGTAGCAGTGAGAAGAACGTATATCCTGGGTGATGGGGGTCGTTAGTGAAGGGTGCTGCCTTTTTGAGGCATCGCTCCTTGAAGGTGTCCTGGATACTGTGGCGGCTAGTGCCCGTGAAGGAGCTGACTAAGTTCACAACCTTCTGCAGCTTTTTTCAATCCTGTAGTCCCACCCCCACCCCCCCCCCATACCAGACGGTGATGCAGCCAATTAGAATACTCTCCATGGTACATCTGTAGTAATTTGGGAGTATTTTAGTTGACACACCAAATCTCCTAAAATCCTAACGAAATATAGCCGCTGTTGTGCCTTCTTTGTAACTGCATCGATATGTTGGGCCAGGATAGAGGTTCAGAGATATTGACACTCTCTCAACCCCATTCTCATGCTTTCTCGCCATAGTCCTAACTTAATCAAGAACCTATGAACCTCCACTTTAAATATACCCAATGACTTGCCCTCCACACCCATTTGTGGCAACAATTTCCACAGATTCACTACCATCTGGCTAAAGAAATTCCTCCTCATCTCTGCTCTAAATGGATATGACTATGACTATGTCCCTCTGTTCTGAGGCTGTGCCTTCTAGTGCTAGGCTCCCCCACTGTAGGAAACATCCTCTCCACAACAACTCTACCTAGGCCTTTCAATATTCAATAGGCTTCAATGAGATCACCCCTCATTCTTCTAAACTCCAGCGATGCCAGGTCCAGAGCCATCAAACGCTCCTCATACATCAATGCTGTCACCCTCACGAACCTCCTCTTGACCCTCTCCAATGTTAGCACATCCCTTCTCGGATAAGGGGCCCAAAACTGTTCGCATTACTCCAAATGCTGTCTGACCAACAAAGCCTCAGCATTACATCCTTTTATACTCTAGTCCTCTCAAAATGAATGCTAATGTTGCATTTGCCTCTTGCACGAAGACTCCCATGTACCTTTGTACATCTGATTTCTGAATTTGCTCCCTATTTAGAAAATAGTCTATGCCTTTATTCATTCTACCAAAGTCCATGACCATACACTTCCCTACACTATTTTCCATTTGCCACTTCTCTGCCCTTTCTCCCAATCTTTTTAAGTCCTCCTGCAGGCTTCCTGCTTCCTCAACATTACCTGGTGCTCCACCTTCTTCATATCATCCAAAACTTTGGCCACAAAGCCATCAATTCCGTTATTAACATACAACGTAAAAAGAAGTGGTCCAGCAAGGACCCTGCGGATCACCACTAGTCACCACAGCCAATCAGAAAAGACTCCCCCTATTCTCACTCTGCCTCCTGCCAGGCAGCCAGTCAGACTGTTCCTTCCCCACCCCTACCACTTCTGCTCAACCCTCTGGGTCAGTCAGGAGGAGAGTGAACAGGTCAGAGAGAGATATGGAGGTGGGTGGGGGTAGTGGTGAGGGGGACGCAGAGGGAAGGTCACGAGTGAGGGCGGCATTGCCAGGAAAGAACGAGTGCGTAGAGCATCCGAGTAATGAGGGATGGTAGTGTGATGAGGTGGAAGGGCCTTACTATGGGGGTGCAATGAGCAGGGAGCACTGTGGGAGGGTCATTGAGGAGGGAACACTGTGGGAGGGGTGGTGAAAGCACACTGTGGGAGGGGGTGAGGAGGGAGCACTGTGGGAGGGGGTGAGGAGGGAACACTGTGGGAGGGGGTGAGGAGGGAACACTGTGGGAGGGGAGCTGAGGAGGGAACACTGTGGGAGGGGTGAGGAGGGAACACTGTGGGAGGGGCGGTGAGAGAAGAACACTGGGAGGGGGTGAGGAGGGAGCGCTGTGGGAGGGGGTGAGGAGGGAACTGTGGGAGGGGCAGTGAGGAGGGAACTGTGGGGGGGGCGGTGAGGAGAGAACACTCTGGGAGGGGCTGAGGAGGGAACACTGGGAGGGGGTGAGGAGAGAACACTGGGAGGGGCAGTGAGGAGGGAACACTGGGAGGGGGTGAGGGGGGAACACTGGGAGGGGGTGAGGAGAGAACACTGTGGGAGGGGCAGTGAGGAGGGAACACTTGTGGGTGGGGGTGAGGAGGGAACACTGTGGGAGGGGCATTGAGGGGGAACACTGTTAGAGGGGCAGTGAGGGGGGAACTCTGTGGGAGGGGGCGGTGAGGAGTGAACACTGGGAGGGGGCAGTGAGGAGGGAAAACTGGGAGGGACGGTGAGGAGAGAACACTGCAGTAGGGGGTGAGGACTAAACTCTGTGGGTGGGGGTGAGGAGTGAACACTGGGAGGGGCGGTGAAGAGGGAGCACTGTGGGAGGGGGTGAGGAGGGAGCACTGTGGGAGGGGGTGAGGAGGGAACACTGTGGGAGGGGCAGTGAGGAGTGAACACTGGGAGGGGGCAGTGAGGAGGGAACACTGTGGGAGGGGCAGTGAGGAGGGAACACTGTGGGAGGGGGTGAGGGGGGAACACTGTGAGAGGGACGGTGAGGAGGGAACACTGGGAGGGGCAGTAAGGACTGAACTCTGTGGGAGGGGCGCTGGGGAGTGAACACTGGGAGGGCGGTGAGGAGGGAGCACTGTGGGAGGGGTGGTGAGAAGGGAACACTGTGGGGGAGTGAGGAGTGAACACTGGGAGGGGCAGTGAGGAGGGAGCAATGTGGTAGAGATGGCAAAGAGGGAGCACTTGTTGGAGGGGCAATGAGGGGTGAGCTCTCTGGGAGGGTCAGTAAGGAGGGAGCACACTCGGGGGACGGTGAAGAGGGAACACTGTGGGGGAAGGGTGTTAACGGAGCACTGAGGGTTGGGGTGAGGAGGGAGTGCTGTGGGAGGGAGTGAGTATGGAGTGTTGTGGGGAGGAGTAAGGAGTGAACGCTGTGGGAGGGGGGTGAGGAGGGGATGTTATAAGAGGTGTGGATTGAGTGCTGTGGGAGAGGGGTGAAGAGTGAACACTGGGAGGGGGTGAGGAGGGGATGTAGGAGGTGTGGATGGAGAGCTGTGGGTTTGAGGATGGAGTGCTGTGGGAGGGGGTGAGGAGGGGATGTAGGAGGTGTGGATGGAGAGCTGTGGGTTTGAGGATGGAGTGCTGTGGGAGGGGGTGAGGAGGGGATGTAGGAGGTGTGGATGGAGAGCTGTGGGTTTGAGGATGGAGCGCTGTGGGAGGGGGTGAGGAGGGAACGCTGTGGGAGGGGGTGAGGAGGGGTTGTTATAGGAGGTGTGGATAGAGCGCTGTGGGAGAGGGGTGAGGAGGGAACGCTGAGGGAGGGGGTGAGGAGGGGATGTAGGAGGTGTGGATGGAGAGCTGTGGGTTTGAGGATAGAGCGCTGTGGGAGAGGGGTGAGGAGGGAACGCTGTGGGAGGGGGTGAGGAGGGGATGTAGGAGGTGTGGATGGAGAGCTGTGGGTTTGAGGATGGAGTGCTGTGGGAGAGGGGTGAGGAGGGAACGCTGTGGGAGGGGGTGAGGAGGGGTTGTTATAGGAGGTGTGGATAGAGCGCTGTGGGAGAGGGGTGAGGAGGGAATGCTGTGGGGGGGTTGTTATAGGAGGTGTGGATAGAGCGCTGTGGGAGAGGGGTGAGGAGGGAATGCTGTGGGAGGGGGAGGTAGGGAGGGATTCAATCTCTGGGAACCCCCCCCCCGCCCCCACCCTCACCCTCACTCCCTGTTTGTCTTCAGTTGGAGTGGGGAAAGTTTCCAGGGATGGGCCGGCTGTGCTGAGGTGGGTCTGTGTCCTGACAGAATGCTGACTGGTGCACACTGCAGTTATTTTTGGAAGGCTGCTGCTAAATCTGACCCCGGCCCTCTCCCCGCACAAATCCCTGTAGGATCACCTTTCCTCTGGCCCCGCTCCCTGCTGCCCGCCCTGCGCCAGTAGGAAGTCACAGGGAATGGTATCTTCCCTTTTTATTTTTGTGATGCATCCGGATTCTCGGTGCAGGCTTCCAGTGTACACAGAGAGATTGTGGGCAGGGGCAGTGATTCCACCGACTGGCAAGGAACTGTGGCCTCAGCCATTGACCTTCAGTCCTGGGCAAGTAATAGGGCCGTACTTATCCTGAAGAACTGAGTCCTCCCTCCTCCAGACGAGCTGGCTACGTTTGACGTGAGTTTCACTGCATGAGCTGTGTGTGTGTGTGTAAACACTTGTCCATGAGACTATGCATTTGTGTGATGTGTGTGTGTGTGTGTGTGCTTGGCCTTGTGCCAGGACATACACATGAGAGAGTGAAAACTCGACCGTGTGGCACTGTGTGTGTGTGTGTGTTAGAAAGGGTGAAAGAGAGAGGGACAGTGTGATTGAGAGGGAGATTGTGGCTGTGTGTGTGAGAGAGGGAGAGAGTGATGGGAGACAGAGAGAGAATGAGGACCAGTCTGTGATAAAGGGAGAGAATCTGTGTGTGTGTGTATCTGAGAGGGAGTGACAGAGAGTATGTATGTGAGGGAGAGAGAGAGTGTGTGTGATCGGGGTGAAGAGAGAGACTGTGTGTGAGAGAGTGTTATTGGGTAGAGAAGAGAGTGCGGGGGAGAGTGTCAGGGGTAGAGAAGAGAAAAGAGTGTGAGGGGAGAGTATCAGGGGTAGAGAAGTGAGTTGGGGAGAAAGTGTCATAGGGGTAGAGAAGGGAGTATGGTGTGGAGAGTATCATGGAGTAGAGAAAGTGTCATAGGGATAGAGAATAGAGTGTGTGTGAGAGTGTGTGTCATAGGGGTAGAGAAGAGAGCGAGGGGCGAAAGTGTCATTGGGGTAAAGGGAGTGTGAGAGAGTATCGGGGAAGAGAAGAGAGTGTGAGGGGAGACAGTGTTTGATAAAGGGAGTGTGTATTAATGTGTGCGGGTAGGATAGAGAGAGAGTGAAAGGAGGCAAGAGAGAGAAAGAATGTGATAGAGGAAGAGAGAGAGTGTGTATGTCAACACTCATTATTTTGACTGTGTGTGGGGAAGTGTGTAAGACTGTTCAAATGTGTGATAGTATTTATGTGTGTGTGTTAAACAGCTGTATGTGGGTGCACTTGACTACTCTGTGTCGAGTACTCATCCACACGACTATGAGTGCGTGTGTCAGAGACGTCATCTATGAGTTAGAGAAGTCTGAAGTCCCGCACCAGCAAGTTCAGAAACAGCTTCTTCACTTCAGCCATTGGTTCCTGAACCAGCCAGCGCAATGCTAATCAGTACCTCAGTGTAGTCATACTGGGACCTCTCTGCCATAGAATGGATTGAGCTTTTTTTGTCCTAATTCTGTTCCTTCTTGTAAAAATAAATGTGTGTAATTTATGTTTTTCTTATGAACGTTGTGTATCTGATGTTGTGAGCCTGTGATGCTGCTGCAGGTGAGGTTTTTTTGCACCTATGCATACATGTGTGTACATGTGCATGGGACAATTATCTAGAGATTGATTGATCAGCCCACATCTGGCACATACCTGTAAACCTTTCCTACCCATGTACTTCTTTTAAAAAATGCTGCTTAAGTGTTGTGCCTGTCTCAACCACTCCCCGTGGCAGCTAGTTCCATAAATGGACCACCCTCTGGGTGAAAAAGTTTTCCCTCAGGCTATTAACCTTTGCCCCTCTCACCTTAAACCTGTGCCCTCTAGTTCTTGATTCTCCAACCCTGAGGAAAAATACTGTGCTCCATTTCTATGCTCCTCAAGATCAGGATTAGAATCAGATTTATTATCATCATTGTTGATTTGCAACAGCAGTACAGAGTGGAGGCATTTGTGGGTTCGTGGACCATACAGAAATCTGATGGCAGAGGGGAAGAAGCTGTTCTTAAATCTTTGATTGCGGGTCTTCAGACTCCTGTGCCTCCCCCTTGACAGTAGTACTGGGAAAAGGACAAGTCCCAATAGTCACTTTATACTCAAGCAACACATATAAAAGTTGCTGGTGAACGCAGCAGGCCAGGCAGCATCTCTAGGAAGAGGTACAGTCGACGTTTTGGGCCGAGACCCTTCGTCAGGACTAACTGAAAGAAGAGATAGTAAGAGATTTGAAAGTGGGAGGGGGAGATCTGAAATGATATGAGAAGACAGGAGGGGGAGTGATGAAGCTAAGAGCTGGAAAGTTGCTTGGCAAAAGGGATATGAGAGGATCATGGGACAGGAGGCCCAGGGAGAAAGACAAAGGTGGGGGGGAACCCAGAGAATGGGCAAGGGGTATAGTCAGAGGGACAGAGGGAGAAAAAGGAGAGTGAGAGAAAGAATGTGTGTATAAAAATAAATAACGTATGAGGTACGAGGGGGAGGTGGGGCATTAGCGGAAGTTAGAGAAGTCGATGTTCATGCCATCAGGTTGGAGGCTACCCAGACAGAATATAAGGTGTTGTTCCTCCAACCTGAGTGTGGCTTCATCTTTACAGTAGAGGAGGCCGTGGATAGACATATCAGAATGGGAATGGGATGTGGAATTAAAATGTGTGGCCTCTGGGAGATCCTGCTTTCTCTGGCGAACAGAGCGTAGGTGTTCAGCGAAACGGTCTCCCAGCCTGCGTCGGGTCTCACCAATGTATAGAAGGGTGCATCGGGAGCACTGGACGCAGTATATCACACCAGCCGACTCACAGGTGAAGTGTCACCTCACCTGGAAGGACTGTCTGGGGCCTTGAATGCTGGTAAGGGAGGAAGTGTAAGGGCATGTGGAGCACTTGTTCCACTTACAAGGATAAGTGCCGGGAGGGAGATTGGTGGGAAGGGATGGGGGGGGATGAATGGACAAGGGAGTCACGTAGGGAGCAATCCCTGCGGAAAGCCGGGGGGGGGGGGAGGGAAAGATGTGCTTAGTGGTGGGATCCCGTTGGAGGTGGCGGAAGTTACGGAAAATTATATGTTGGACCCTGAGGCTGGTGGGGTGGTAGGTGAGGATGAGGGGAACCCTATTCCTAGTGGGGTGGCGGGAGGATGGAGTGAGAGCAGATGTGCGGGAAATGGGACAGATGCATTTGAGAGCAGAGTTGATGGTGGAGGAAGGGAAGACCCTTTCTTTAAAAAAGGAGGACATCTCCTTTGTCCTGGAATGAAAAGCCTCATCCTGAGAGCAGATGCGGCGGAGATGGAGGAATTGCAAGAAGGGGATGGCATTTTTGCAAGAGACAGGGTGAGAAGAGGAATAGTCCAGGTAGCTGTGAGAGTCCATAGGCTTGTAGTAAACATCAGTAGATAAGCTGTCTCCAGAGATAGAGACAGAAAGGGGAGGGAGGTGTCGGAAATAGACCAGGTAAACTTGAGGGCAGGGTGAAAGTTGGAGGCAAAGTTAATAAAGTCAACGAGCTCAGCATGCGTGCAGGAAGCAGCACCAATGCAGTCGTTGATGTAGCGAAGGAAAAGTTGGGGACAGATACCAGTATAGTCTTGGAACATGGATTGTTCCACAAAGCCAACAAAAAGGCAGGCATAGCTGGGACCTATACGGGTGCCCATAGCTGCACCTTTAGTTTGGAGGAAGTGGGAGGAACCAAAGGAGAAATTATTAAGAGTAATTATTGGTCACTTTATACTCCTCTCTAAGATCTCTATCTCCTGAGTTTACAGGGGGGCTGACATCAGTCCAGTGGGCAACATCTATGCATGGGATACACATGGGAAATGGGCAGTCTGTGATTCAGGTTGAAACCCATCAGGACGGGAAAAGTAGAGGGGCTACAGCCAGTATAAAGAGGCAGAGGGGATGGTGGGAGCAGCAGGAGCTGGAAGATGATGGGTGGACCTCAGGTGATGGTGGGGTGTGGGGCAGATAGAGGGGGAGGAGAGTGGGGCTTGTGACAGAGGCTGGAAGGTGATGGGCGGATGCAACTGACGGAGGTGGTGAGAGGCAGGTGAAGGAGGGGGTGGTAGAGTTGGTAAGAGGCTGGAAGGTGATGGAGGTGAGAGGCAGATAGAGGAGGGGGATGGAGTTGGTGACAGAGGCTGGGAGGTGATAGGTGGAATCAACTGATAGGAGGGTGAGTGGGAGAATGAGAAGGGGGTAGAGAGTGGAATTGGCAACAGAAACTGGGAGATCTTGGGTGAATCCAACTGTTGGAGGTGGTGGGAGGCAGCTGGAGGGAGGGTAGTAGGGTTGGTACAGGCTGGAAGGGCATGGGAGTGCGAGGCTGATGAAGGAGGGAGTGGTGGGGTAGGTGACAGAGGCTGGGAGGTGATAGGTGGATCCAACTGATAGGAGGGTGAGTGGCAGTTGGGGGAGGGGTGAATGGGATAGGTATAGATGCTGGTAGGTGATGGGTGGATCCAGGTGACGTGGGGTGAGAGGTAGATGGAGGAGATAAGAAGTAGAGATGGTATCAGAGACTGGGAGGTGATGTGTGAATTCAGGTGATGGGATGAAAGGCAGATGAAGGATGGGTGAGTTGGGATGGTGACAGAGGATGGGAGATGATCTGTGGATCCAGGTGATGGGGAAGTGAGACAGATGGAGGAGGGGGGAGTGGAGATGGTCATAGAGAATGGAGGTGGCAAGGGTGAAGGTAGTGGAATCTGAGAAGGTGGAACACAACATAAAGGAAGGGGAACAGGTGGCAGTAGAGTGCGTGGGTGATGGGTAGAGGGAGAAAGTGGGGAAGACAAAAGTGATGGGGTGATGTGGGGAGCCAGGTAGATGAGGAGGAGAGAGAAAAATGGGAAGCTGTTACTAGAAGTTAGAACAATTGATGTTCATGCCATTAGGTTGGAGACTTCCCAGGTGGTATATGAGTTGCTGTTTCTCTAATCTGTGTGTAGCATCAACTCTGCAGTAGAGGAGGCCATGGTGGGGGGACTGGGATGTGGGATGAAAATGGTTGGCCTCGAGGGGTTCCTAGCTGTTAGGGCAGATGGAGAAAAGGAGATACTTGCATAGTCCGCAGATCCTCTGCACTCCACCTCGTTACTGTGTCTGATTCTCTCTGCCGGGGGACAAGAGAGCGGAGCACCCTCCTCGGATTCAGCTACACCACCACCACCACCACAACCCCATTTCCCCGGCACTAAGACCAAAATTAGAACCACAATAAGGTTTACTGTCACTGACAATTGTGAAATCTGTTGTTTTGTGGCAGCAGTACCGTGCAGGACGTAAAAAAAGAAATACTGCAAGTAACAAAAATAGAGTGGAAAAGAGGAAAAGTGAGGAAGTGTTCGTAGTCTGTTTAGAAATCTGATGGTGGAGGGGAAAAAGCTGCTCCTGTGCCTTTTCAGGCTGCTCGACCTTCCCCCCCGAAGGCAGCAGTTACAAGAGAGCATAACCTGCATGGTGAGCGTCCTTAATGATGGATGTCACCTCCTTGAGGCACTACCCCTTGAAGATGTCCTCGGTGATGGGGAGGGTTTGTCCCATGATAGAGCTGGCTTGACCCTACAACCCTCTGCAGCCTCTTGGATCCTCCATACCGGTCTGAATGCTCTCCACAGTGTGTCTGTAGACATTTTCTAGAGTCTTTGATGACATACTATATTTCCTCAAACTCCAAATGAAGCTGGCATGCTTTCTTCATGACTACATCAATGTGTTGGGCCCAGAACAGATCCTCTGAGATGTTGACACCCAGGAACTTGAAGCTGCTCACTCTGTCCTTTGCTGACACCTCAACTGCTGTGTGTTCTCCTGACTTTCCCTTCTTGAAGTCCACAGTCTTGCTCATGATGAATGCAATTGCAACACCACTCAACCAGCCAATCCATCTTGCTCCTCTTCATCGCCGTCTGAGATTCTGCCATCAACAGTGGTGTCATCAGTAAATTCATACATGCATTGGAGCTGTATACAGCCACACAGTCATAAGTGTAGAGAAAGTAGAGATATGGGCTAAATACTCACCGTTGATTATCAGTGAGGAGGAGATGTTATCACCGACCTACACAAACTGTGTCTCCCAATAAGATTGAAGATCCATCTGCAGAGGTAGATACAGAAGCCCAGGTTTTGAAGCTTGGAGATTAGGAGTGAGGGGATGAGAGGTCAGGTCTACGGTAGAAATCCACCCAACAAATACGAGCCCCTTACCCCCACCAAACCACCTCTCCACCACCATATCCCAAATGCCGTTGCCCCTCAGGTGCCTTTTAAATCTTTCCCCTCTCACCTTAAACCTGTGTCCTCTGGTTCTTGATTCCCCAACTTGGGGGGTGGGGGTGGGGGAGAAAATCTTACGTCATCACCCTCATGGTTTTATACATCGCTGTAAGGTCATTCTTCAGTCTTCTGTGCTCAAGGAAGGAAGTCCTTTAGTGACCTTGGACAAACTGCTTCACTGCCCACTATAGCCCCGATCGTAGGTGTAAGATCAGAGAGACCAGTGCAGTTGTGGAGGTTTGTACGTGGTGCGTAGAGAGTGGTGGGTCAGGTTGGTTAAGAACTCTATTTGCAATTCCGGTTGCCTCATTCAAACAGCCAGCATAATCAAAGACCCCACCTACTCCAAACATTCCCTCTTCTCCCCTGCCATCTGGCAGAAGGACCAGAACCTGATTTGGGTTTATTGTCACTGACGTGCCGTGAAATGAGGAGGAGTTTCATTAGTCAGAGGGTGGTGAATCTATGGAATTGATTGCCACAGATGGCTGTGGAGGCCAATTCATTGGGTGTAGCAGAGGTTGATAAGTTCTTAATTATCAAGGGTGTCAAAGCTTACAGCGAGACGGCAAGAGAATGATGTTGAGAGTTAATAAATCAGCTGTGATGGAATGGCAGAGGAAATACGATGGACAGACTGGTCTAATTCTGCTCCGATGTCTCGTGATCTATGTAAATTTTGTTATTTTGTGACAGTACAGCAAAATAACAAAACTAAAGTTACAAATGACAAAATAACAAACTAAAGTTACTATAAGAAATATAAAAATAATGAAGAGAGCAAAATCGTTAGTTAGTGTTCATAAGTTCACGGACCATTCAGAAATCTGATGATGGAGGAGAAAAAGCTGTTCCTATAACATTGAACGTGGGTCTTCAGGCTCAAAAGCCCGAAAGCATGCACCACCGGGCTCAACTATCCCACTGTTAGAAGTCCTGATTTGATAAAATGGACTCTTGACTTCCCAATATATCTCGTCATGATCTCACACCTTCTCGTTTACCTGCACCACACTTTCTCTGTAGCTGCTACACTTTATTCTGCATTCTATTATTGTTTTCCCTTGTTCTGCCTCAGTGCACTGTGATTTGATCTGTATGCAAGACAAACTTTTTCACTGTGCCTCGGTACATGAACTGATTCCATTTCCAATATAGAGTGAATGATGGTATCCCGGGGGGAGGGGGACTCCACAGGTGGAGGGTGTGTCTACACAAGGGATCCCTTGTGCCTGCGGGTCAGTTTCTCGTTGCACCTGTGCATGCGTGGACTTGTGCATCTGATAATGAACTCGACATTGACCTAGACTTTGAAGGAAATAGCCCAGGTGGAGCTGGTAGCATACAGGATGCTGGGCGGGACTGGGAGCGTGGCTACAATTTTATAAAATGCGCCCGGGTCACTGGCTCCTGATGATGTTCGCTTGGCAGAAGATGCCATACTGTGTTTGATTGCAGTTGGTTGCAACATTCACGGGTCGTGGACTACATAGTTTTTCTGTGACTGCTGTGTGTGTCTTGGACTGTGTATGACTGTTGATAGTGTGTTTTTCACCTTGACCCCGGAGTAATGCAGTTTTGTTGGGCTGTATTTGTGAGTATTTAGGTATTGGGGGAATAATAATTGAACTTGACTGTGATTGCTAGAACAGGGAGTTGCGCCCCACCTTTCTGAAACATGACCGTCTGGATCACCCAATGGCCAACCCTTCTAATTCTCTACCCCCGCCCCCGTTCACACGCCGACCCGTCCATCCTCAGCCTCCTCCACTGCTAGAGCGAGGATCAAAAACAAACTAGAGCAACAGCTGCTTCCTGAGGAGTCTGTAACCCGAAAGCACGAGAACAGAATTCACCAACTCCTGGGAATTGCCGATCTGCTGCCCTTTTTCTCCAACCCCCTCCGAGCCACCCAGTGCCTGTCTTCCCTCACTAGTCCTATGGGAGTGAAACCCACGCGGTCTTAGGGGTGTCTCTGTATGAGGGGGGGTGTGTAAAAATACATTGTGTAATTCTGCATGTGTACCTGTGTCTGTGTGAAACTATGTGTGACTGAGTGTGTAAAGCAATGTCTGTATGTCTGTAGTTCTGTGTGTGCAATTGTGTATGGAAAACTATACATGTGTGTGTGTAATTCTGTGTTGTATAATTGTGTAACTGGATGATGTAGAACTGTAAGTGTGAAACTCTATGTAACTGTGTGCGTAAAACTGCAATTATGTGTGTGACTGTGCAAAATTTGTGTAAGTACATAAAACTGCATGTAATTGTGTACATACATGTAATCATGCGAGTATATTCGTGTGAACGTGTAAATGCATCTGTATATAGGACTGTGTATGTAGCTGTAGGAGTGTGTAACTCCTGAGTGTATGTACGTCCCCCTTACCCCTGTGTGTGGTGACCCTTTGATTGAACACCAGAGAACAGAGAGTCTGGGTCTGTTCTTCCCTGAGTAGAGGAGGCCAAGGGGGGACATAACTCAGGGTAGGTGACAGGAAGCTGTGCCCCATACCAGGGGTGGAAAAATCCAGAGGACTTGGACAGAGGGGAAGAGGTGGGAGATTTGTGAAAAGTTTTGTGCCCTAAAGAAAATTCAAAGTAAATTTATTTTCAAAGTGCATATATGTCACCATATACAACCCTGAGATTCATTTTCCTGAGGGCATACTCAGCAAATCTATAGAATAGTAGCTGTAACAGGATCAATGAAAGATCAAAGAGGGTGCAGAAGACAACAAACTGTGCAAATGCAAATATAAATAAATAGCAATAAATAATGAGAACATGAAATAACAAGATAAAGAGCCTTAAAGTGAGATCATTGCTTGTGAGAACATCTCAATGAATGGGCAAATTAATGTAGTTATCCCCTTTTGTTGACAAACCTGGTAGTAACTGGTCTTGGACCTGGTGGTGTGAGTCCTGAGGCTCTCGAGCAAGGAAAGAGCATGGCCTGTATGCTGGGGATCTCTGACGATGGATATTGCTTTCCTACGACAGCATTTCATAAAGATGTGCTCAATGGTTGGGAAAGCTGTACCCGTGATGTACTGGGCTGAATCCACTACCTTTTGTAGGATTTTTCCGTTCAAAGGCATTGGTGTTTCCATTCCACGCCGTGATGCAGCCAGTCAATATATTCTCCGCTACACGTCTGTGGAGGTTTGTCAAGGTTTTGGGTGTCACGCTGAATCTCTGCAGACCCCTAAGGAAGTAGAGGTGCTACCGTGCTTTCTTCGCAATTGCACTTGCATGCTGGGTCCAGGACAGGTCCTCTGAAACAGTTACACCCAGGAATTTAAAGTTGCTAACCCTCTCTACCTCTGATCCTCCGATGAGGACTGGCTCATGGACTTCCAATTTCCTTCTCCTGAGGTCTACAATCAGGATCTGATGGCATTGGAGAGGGTCCAGAGGAGGTTCGTGAGAATGATCCTAGGAATTAAAGGGTTAATGTATGAGGAGCATTTGATGGCTCTGGGCTTGTACTCACTGGGGCTAAGAAGAATGAAAGGGGATCTCATTGAAACCTACTGAATATTGAAAGGTCTAGAATCGACTGGATGTGGAGAGAATGTTTCTTATAGTGGGGGAGTCTAGGACCAGAGGCACAGCTTCAGGATAGAGGGACATCCATTTAGAACAGAGATGAGGAGGAATTTCTTTGGTCAGAGGGTAGTGAATATGTAGGGTTCATTGCTACAGATGGCTGTGGAGGCAATGTGATTGGACATATTTAAAGTGGAGATTAATATGTTCTTAATTGTAAGGGTGTCAAAGGTTACTGGAAGAGGCAGGAGAATGGGGTTGAGGGGGTTAATAAATCAGCCATGATAGAATGGCAGAGCAGACTCAATGGGTTGAATGGCCTAATTCTGCACCTCTGTCTTATTTTGAGGGGATTGGAGGACCTTTGTCACCCAGGAGGGTGGTGAATACAGCATTTCCCCAGGTTAGGGTGGATACAGAAATCGGACCCTTGGCACCTAAAGGGAGAATTGCAAAGAATAAACAGAGTAGAAGTTTATTGAACATTGACTTATAAAACTCCGCAAATGCCCCACCTCCCACTCGTACCCCATCCGTTATTTATTTATTTATATGCACACATTCTTTTTCTCTCTCTCCTTTTTCTCCCTCTGTCCCTCTCACTATACCCCTTGCCCATCCTCTGGGTTTCCCCCCCTCCCCCTTTTCTTTCTCCCTGGGCCTCCTGTCCCATGATCCTTTCATATCCCTTTTGCCAATCACCTGTCCAGCTCTTAGCTCCATCCCTCCCCCTCCCCCTCCCACTTTCAAATCTCTTACTAGCTCTTCTTTTAGTTAGTCCTGATGAAGGGTCTCGGCCTGAAATGTCGATTGTACCTCTTCCTAGAGATGCTGCCTGGCCTGTCGCATTCACCAGCAACTTTTATGTGTGTTTCTAGAAGTTCATTGTCGTGGGCACACATACCCAGGATACAAACATCATCAACATTAGCTTGGTGTAGCAGCACAGAACAAACACTGTAAACATAAGTGAACATAAAGCTAAAGTAACACCAATAATACATTATAGGAGGAAGAAACCAGAGGTGCATGAGCCAGTCCTCATTAGGGGATTGGAGGTGGAAAGAGTCAGTAACTTTAAATGCTTTGTTGTTATCGTATCAGAGGATCTACCCTGGGACCAATGAGAAAGAAGGTACTTTCTCAGAAATTTGCATAGATTTGCAAAGTCGTGAAAACTTCAACAAACTTCTACAGATGTACCGGGGAGAGTATCCCTGCATTATGGCCTGCCAGTGCCCGGGAACAGAAAAGGTTACAGAGTACATTTACATGGAGCGCTGCCAGAAGAGATCAGCATCCACCATCCAGACCACACTCTCTGCTGCTACCAGTGGGCAGGAGGTCCAGAAGCCTTAGGACCAACAGCACCAGGTTCAGGAACAGTTATTACCCTGCAACCACCAGGCTGCTGAACCCGCATGGATAACTTCCTTCACCACTACTCTGAACTGATTCTCTGATCTACAGGCTCACTTTCAAGAATTCTTTACAACTCATGTTCTCATTTTTTTTCTATTTGCACAGTTTGTCTTTTGCACTTTGGTGTTTTTCAGTCTTTATATACACATAGTTCTTTGTAAATTTTATTGTATTTCCTTTTTTCTTGTAAATATCTGCAAGAAAATGAAACTCAAGGCGGTATGTGGGAACATATATGCACTTTGATAATAAACTCACTTTGAACTTTGAACTTACAACACAAAATAAACACAGCCACGCGAGTGCAAGTTGAAAGAGATAAAGTCCGAGTTAGTGGTCAGGTTTTTCGGGTCGGTTCAAGGATGGCAAGTGGGGAAGAGAGCATTGCTGAATCCTAAGGAGGGGGTCTTCAGGCTCCCGTGCCTCCTGCCTGATGGCAGCATCGAGAGAAGGCACAGTCTGGACACGGTGGGTCCCTGGTAGCTGATGTTGCCTTCCCGGGACATCGCCTCTGTAAGTGATCCCCGATGGGGAGAGATGTGCCCATGAAGAAACTGGCTGAATCCTACTGCTCTCTGTAGCCTCTTTGGGTCCTGAGCACTGGGAGACCCCATCCCTTTCGGAATGCTTTTCACCGTACGGTGGAGAAGATGTCGGAGCCTTTGATGACATGCCGAATCTTCTTAGCTTCTAAGATAGTAGGCACTAGTGTGCTTTCTTTGTGTGTGTGTGAGAGCGAGAGAGAGAGAAGCTCAGATGCCTTTAAAATATTTCTCAGTATATTAATAGAGGTAATAAAATGCTTCCCAAATTGAATGATATGGAATTCAGTTCATTATGGGCAGTGCCAGGATGAAACTTTGATGAAATAAATGATAGGAGGTGTAATCAAAGTGGTACAGTGTGGGTATCTAGAGAAAACCGATGCCTCTCACTTATAGAAAAATCGTTGTATAAAGTAAAACCGAACACGGCCTCTACATAAGACATAGGAGCAGAAATAGGCCATTCGGCCCATCGATTCTGTTCCACCATTTCATCATGGCTAATCCATTTCCCTCCCAACCCCACTCTCCTGCTTTCTCCCTGTACCTGGAACACTCTGCCAGAGCAAGAGATGTGAAAAGAGAGGCTCTGACAGCGTTAATGAAGGTGTTAAGGTGCTGAGTGGATAGAACAAGGAAATGATAGAGACGGGTACAATTACAACACTGAAAAGACAATTGGACAACCTGGACAGAAAAGGGTTAGAGGGATATGGGTCAAACATAGGAAAATAGGACGAGCTGAGATGGGAATCTTAATTGGCATGAACTGGTTGGGCGGAAGGATCTGTTTCTGTGCTGTGTGACTGTGACTCAGACCCTAGAACTGTGTGATAGAAACAAGTGGAGGGAGCTTCACACTGTGTCTGGCTCTGGGAGTGTGTGATGGGGCAGTGTGGAGGGAGCTTCACTCTGTGTCTGTCCCGGGGAGTGTGAGACAGGATAGTGTGGAGGGAGTTTCACTCTGTGTCTGACCCTGGGAGTGTGTGATGGGGCAGTGTGGAGGGAGCTTCACTCTGTGTCTGTCCCCGGGACTGTGAGATGGGGTAGTGTGGAGGGAGCCTCACTCTGTGTCTGTCCCCGGGAGTGTGTGTTGGGACAATGTGGAGGGAGCTTCACTCTGTGTCTGTCCCCGGGACTGTGAGACGGGGCAGTGTGGAGGGAGCTTCACTCTGCGTCTGTCCCCAGGACTGTGAGACGGGGTAGTGTGGAGGGAGCTTCACTCTGTGTCTGTCCCCGGGAGTGTGTGTTGGGACAGTGTGGAGGGAGCCTCACTCTGTCTGACCCCGGGAGTGTGTGTTGGGACAGTGTGGAGGGAGCTTCACTCTGTGTCTGACCCCGGGAGTATGTGTTGGGACAGTGTGGAGGGAGCTTCACTCTGTGTCTGACAGGTAAGTGTGAGACGGGATTGAGCCAGGGTCTCTGGAGATGGGAGGCGGTTTCTCTAACTACTGCACCACAGCTCCAATTGATGGTGTGACAGTACTGTGGACGATTCATTTTCTCACGGTTCCCCTCTCTCCCGCTCAGACAGCAACATGCACTGCGGGCGAAAAGAACCCCACAAAAGCTGGAATCCCGGTGAGTACCATTTCTTCTGTACCTGTTGTTCTGTAATTGTGAACTTCCCATGATTCAGGACATTTACAAAGACAGGTGTGAGAAAAGGGCCCGAAGGATCATTGGGGATCCGAGTCACCCCAACCACAATCTACTCCAGCTGCTACCATCTGGGAAACAGTACCACAGCATAAAAGCCAGGACCAACAGGCTCCGGGACAGCTTCTTCCACCAGGCCATCAGACTGATTAACAAACACTGATTCTATGTTACATTGATTGTTCTATTTATTAGAAAATTACTATGGTTGCACATCGCACATTTAAACGAAGACGTAACGTAAAAAATTTTATTCCTCATGTATGTGAAGAATGTAAAAAAATAAAGTCAATTCAATTCCTTATTTGCAAACTGTCCCACACTCCATGAAAGACTGTCGTTGAAACCCCTGTAAATTCAGTTGAATTAACCATGAACCAGGGTATTGGATTCTGCTCTCGAATAGGGGTTTGGAGGTAGTTACCGAGATGCAATAAATGCTGTGCTCAATGGTACAGGTGGACAGTGTGGTCAAGAAAGCATTTGGCATGCTGGCCTTCATCAATCAGGGCACGAAGTACAGGAGTTGGGATGTCACGTTACAGCTGTACAAGATATTGGTGAGACCGCACTTGGAATACCGCGTGCAGTTCTGGTCACTCATCGATAGGGAGGTTGTCGTTAACCTTGAGAGGGTTCCGAAAAGATTCATGAGGATGTTACTGGGACTGGAGGGCTTGAGTGATAAAGAGAGGCTGGGCAGGCTGGGGCTCCTTTCCCTGAAGCAAAGAAGGCTGAGAGGTGACATGATTAGAGGTTTATAAAACCATCAGGGGTGTAGATAAGGTGGAAGGTCACAGGCTTTTTTCCCTGGGGCCAGGGAGTCTAAAACTAGACGACATACATTGAAAGGAGACATGGGGGATAAATTTTTCACCCAGAAGGTGGAGGGTATGTGGAATGAGCTGTGAGGGGAAGTGGTGGAGGAAGGTATAGTTACGACATTTAAAACGCACTTGGATGGGTACGTGGAGAGAAAGATTGAGAGGGATATGGGCCAAACGCAGACAAATAGGACCAGCCTGGAAGGGGGTCTTGGTCAGCATGGACAATTAGAGCCCGTTTCTCTGCTGTGTGAACATGACACAAATCCCAAAAATGAAAAAAAATGTCATAACCATTTTGTTTATTTCCCATGTATATAATGGGATTGTGTGGAGGGAGCTTCACTCTGTGTGGGGGGGGGCAGCTTTTGTGCAGTGGTCACGGGTGATTGGAGGGGGTTTTGCTGTTTTGGGGAGAGTGGTGAATGGATGGTGAGGTTGTGGATTGAACAGCGTTGTCCCAAACCCAAGGTAGACCAGAGCCTTATTTTTTTTGCAAAAAAAAATTTTTTTTTAAGCTATGAAACACTACAACATAAAAAAAACACTGAAAAAACACTGCAATATTGAAGACTAACTAAATTAAAATGTTCCCATTTTCAGCAACACACTCACATTGCTGGAAGAACTCAGCAGGTCAGTCAGGCAGATTCTACGGAGAGGAATAAACATTGGCTTCTATCACCTCAGCATGAAGTGTCACCTCTTCATCTCCCTCCATACACGCTGCTTCACCTGCTATGCTCCTCCAGCATCCCCTTAGGCAGTCTATTCCAAATCCCCCCTCCCCACATCCTCCGTGGGACAGAAAACTCCCTCAGATCTCCTATAAACCACTTCCCTCTTACTGCAAGCCCTTCCATTTTAGATCCCTCAAGCCTTGTGGACATTCTCAATCTGTGGGGAGAAGTGCAGAACACACGAGACAGGAGTGGGAGTCAGCCATTAGGCCTATCAAGCCTGCTCCACCATTGAAGATCACAGCTAATCGAGACTCAGCTCCACCTACCTGCTTTTTCCCTAATTCTAACTATTAGGGCATCCGTTAGTCTTTGCGAGACCATGGATCTGCGCCTGGAAAGTCTTCACTCTCCAGGGTGCAGGCCTGGGCAAGTTTGTATGGAAGACCGGCAGTTGCCCATGCTGCAAGTCTCCCCTCCCCACGACACCGATGTTATCCAAGGGAAGGGCATTAGGACCTATACAGCTTGGCACCAGTGTCGTCGCAGAGTGCTGTGTGGTTAAGTGCCTTGCTTAAGGACACAACACACTACCTCAGCTGGGTCTCGAACTCATGACCTTCAGATCGCTAGTCGAATGCCTTAACCACTTGGCCACATGCCCACACAATTCTAACTAACTGTGTCTTAAATATATTTAATTGGGCAGCCTCGACTGTTTCCCTGGGCAAAGAATTCCACAGATTCTCTCTGGGAAGGTTATGGGGAAAACGCAAGTGAATGGGGTTCAGAGGGATAATAAATTAGCCGAGATGGAATGGCAGAGCAGACTCAATGGGCTGAATGGCCTAATTCTGCTCCTGTATCTTATGGCAAGAACAATTTCTCCTCATCTTTGTACTAAATCTATTCCCCTGAATCTTGAGACTGTGTCCCATAGTTCTAGTCTCACATGTAAGTGGAAACATCTTTCCTGACTTTATCTTATCTATCCTTTTCACAATTTTATATGTTTCTATAAGATCCCCTCTCATTCTTCTGAAGTCCAGCAAGTATTGTCTCAGGCGACACATTCTCTCCACATATTTTAACTCCTTGGAATCAACGAGATGAACCTCCTCTACATCATCTCCACTATCTGCCCTGTCTCTCTCCCTTATAATTTTGTTCACCTCTTCCTCCCCCACCCTCAGCTCCCTCCACTCCAGGGAGAATAGACCCAACCTCTCTCATCTCTCCCCGTCACTGGAACACCCCAAAGCAACTTCCTGGGGAATCTCCTCTGCCCCTTCTCCAGTGGAATCACCTCATTCCCACAGTGTGGTGACGAGAACTGCATGCATTACCCTGGCTGTGGTCTGACCAGTCCAGTATGTTATAAAATTTGTGCCCTGTTCTTATACTCTATGTCCTGGCCAGTGAAGCCAAGACTCCTATACACCTCCTTCAACACCTTGGCCACCTGTGTTGAAGCCTTCAGAGATCATTGGGCTTGTACCCTGAGGTCCCTCTGTTCCACAATCCTCCCTAGACCTAACCATTCATGGCACATGTCCTGCCAATCCTGTTCCACTGGAATCTTGAAAGTTTGTAAAATAAATTAATGGAGGTAGAGCAGTGGATGAGCTATATTTGGATTTTAGTATGGTGATCAACATGGTTGGCTCATTCAGAAAATCAGGAGGCAAGGGATCCAGAGAAATTTGGCTGCAAAGATTCAGAATTGGCTTGCTCACAGAAGGCAGAGGGTGGTAGTGGATGGAGTGTATTTTGTCTGGAGATCAGTGACCAGTGGTGTGCCACAAGGATCTGTTCTGGCACACCTGATGTTTATGACTTGGATGAGAAAGTGGAAGGATGGGTTAGTAACACACACAAATGCTGGAAGAACTCAGCAGGCCAGGCAGCAGCTATGGAAAAAAGTACAGTTGACGTTTTGGGCCAAAATCCTTCGAGTCCTGCAGAAGGGTCTCAGCCCAAATCGTCGACTGTATTTTTTTTCCACAGATGCAGCCTGGCCTGCTGAGTTCCTCCAGCATTGTCTGTCTGTTACTCGGATTTCCAGTACTGGCAGATTTTCTCTTGTTTGTGGGTGGGTTAGTAAATTTGCAGATGACACAAAGGTTGGTGGAGTTGTGAATAGTATAGAAGGTTGTCAGAGATTACAATGGGACATTGACAGGATGCAGAACTGAGGTGAGAGGTGGCAGATAAAATTCAATCTGGAAAAGTGTGAAATGATTCACTTGGAAGGTTGCATTTGAAGATAGAGTATAGGGTTAATGACAGGATTCTTAGCAATGTCGAACAACAGAGGGATCTTGGAGTCCACATCCATAAATTCCTCAAAGCTGCCACACAATTTGATAGGGTGGCTATGAAAGTTTATGGTGTGTTGGCCTTTATTAGTCAGGGGATTGAGTTCAAGAGCTGTGAGATAATGTTGCAGCTCTATAGAACTCTGGTTAGACCACACTTGGAGTTCTGACTACTGAACACCCATCTGAGGCACAAGAGATTCAACAGATGCTGGAAGTCTTAAACAACACACAAATTGCTGGAGGAACTCAACAGGCCAGGCAGCACCTATGGTGGGAACAAACAGTCGATATCTCGGGCCGAAACACTTCATCAGATCCTGAATTGTCGATTGTTCATTCCCCTCCGCAGATGCTGCCTGACCTGCTGAATCCCTCCAACATTCTGTGTGCGTTGAACACCCTTGCAAACTGTTTGCTGACCGCAGGTGTGACTTAAAGCCTCTTTGAACATTGACATCTCAAAAGCCACCACCATTTATACTCTTAGAAAGTTAAAAGGAGGAACACACATCAAAGTTGCTGGTGAACGCTGCAGGTCAGGCAGCATCTCTAGGAAGAGGTACAGTTGATGTTTCAGGCCGAGACCCTTCGTCAGGACTAACTGAAGGAAGCAAAAGGAGGTTTAGTTTGTCCCCGAACACTCCAACAAACTTCTACAGATGTGTGCATAGGGCGCAGTGAAAAACTTACTTGCAGCAGCTTCACAGACACAACATTCACAAGAAAAACAACAATTACACATAAATTATACACCATTTTTACAAGAACAAACGCAATTAAAGCAAAAAAAGACTGAAGTCCATTGTAACGCAAAGTGATGACAGTGTTACTAAATTGAGGCAGTGATTAGGGTCGTGCCGGTTGGTTCAAGACTAAATGGCTGAAGGGAAGTATCCTGATCCTGGACTTGGAGGTGTGGGACTTCAGGCTCCTGTACTGATGGGATCTGCGAGAAGATGACATGGTCCAAATGGTGGGGATCTTTGATGATTGAGTTCCTGAGGCAGCTCCTCCTGTAGATACTACCGATGGTTAGGAGGGATGTATTTGTTATATATTGGGCTGAGTCGTGATCTGTGCATTTGAGTTGCCCTACCAGACTACAATACAATGAGTCAGGCCACTTTCAGCAGGACATCTGAGGAAGTTTGAGGGATTGTTTGGTGACAAGCCGAACCGCCTGAGAGAGACCCTGGCGCACCTTCCTTGTGATTACATCCGTGTGCTGGGCACGGGACAGGCCACCTGATATGTTAGTGAGCAGGAATTTAAACGTACTGAAAACAGAGATCCCTGTGGTCACCAAGATGGCATCACATCGATTCCAGAATCAGATTTATTACTGCTGTCTTAGCCGACATGCATTTTGTTGTTTTGTGGCAGCAATACAGCGCAAAGACAAAAAAGTACAACCCTCTTGCCTCCTGCCTTGCTGTGAATTCTTAGTTCTTGACTGTAATGTAATTCCCCAAACCCATTCACTTGAGATGTTTAAGAAGTTTAAAGTGTGCTGGAAGGAGAGATTGGATGAACCTGGGCTGTTTTCTCTGGAGTGGTGGAGGCCGAGGCAAGGCCTGATAGAAGTCGATACGGTTATGAGAGGCATAGATAGACCATCATTCTCTCAAGGCCATAATTGCCTAATAACAGAGGGCACGCACTTAAAGTGAGAGGGGACAAGTTCAAAGGAGCTGTGCAGAGCCAAGCTTTTATGTTCAGAGTGATGGGGGCTTGGAATGTGCTGCCAGGAGTGGTGGTGAAGGCAGACATTACAGAGGCTTTTAGACAGACACATGAATGTGCAGGGAATGGAGGGATATGAACATTGTGTAGGCAGAAGAGGGTAGTTTAGTTAGACACTTAATTACTAGTTAAATGAGTTTGGCACATCGTGGGCCGGAGGACCTGTTGCTATGCTGTAGTGTTCTCTGTTCTTTATGATTCAAAAACTGGAGGGCACAGGTTTAAGAGGGGAAAGATTTAATGGGGACCTGAGAGGCAACTTCTGCACACAGAGTCTGGTGGGTATGTGGAACAAAGAAGGGGCTAGAGCAGGTACAATTACATTTTTAAAATACTTGGATAGATATATGGATAAGGAGACGTTAAAGCTAAATGTGGGCAAATGGGATTAGGTTAGCCGCATGCCTTGGTCAACATGGACGAGTTGGGCCAAAGGGCCTGTCTCCGTGCTGTGTGACACGGCGACCAACTTCATACGTGGGACTTTGTCGCACTCACTCAAGGCTTGAATCACAAATATTTCAAACACATCCTCAAAAATGCAGGTCAAACAGGATTTGCCGGCTCGTGTATCCACACCAACATCGTGCAAAGCCGTGGCACCTTGTACGTGGCCGCAGTATTTCACCAAGTGACCTTGGCAGTTCTGGGAGAGGAGGAAAGCTACAAGAAGGCACAGATCTAGAGGGGCCGAGCAGCCTCCTACTGCTTGTCAAAGAGCCGTCTGCAGGCCTCCAGTGGCAGACTTCTCTGTAAATTGCCCCTTTTTCTCTGACTGGGAGACTGCTTATTACAGATGTCAGCTCCAGCCTTTTGAAAGAGGGTACAGACTCACCAACAGTAACACTTTAATTTACAGTGCAGTGGAGTGTAGATTAAAAGCCACATTTCAGGTTTCAACATGCTACTAACTGGGAGAAAACACAAAATCTCTGGTGGCACGCAATTAGCAGGTTCTTACAGAATTGGAGTTACAGACCTGGAACACAATCGAAGCATCAGGGAGGTTGAAAGTATTCAGTAAGTGGGGGAGCAACATTTGAACCAGTGTGGGTTCTGTGGTAACGTCTCACCCTCCACAGCATCCCATCGCACACTCCTGGGGTGGGACATGGAATGACGCTCCCTCCCATCACACTCTACTATAATCAGGTACAGAGTGAAGCTCCCTCCACACCGTCCCATCACACACTCCAGGGGTCAGACACAGAGCGAAGCTCCCTCTAACACTATCCCATCTCACTCTCCCAGGGTCAGACACAGAGCGAAGCTCCCTCTAACACTAACCCATCTCACTCTCCCGGGGTCAAACACAGAGTGAAACTCCCTCCACACCGTCCCATCACACATTCCTGGGTCCAGACACAGAGTGAAGCTCCCTCCACACCGTCCCATCACACACTCCCGGGGTCAGACACAGAGTGAATCTCCCTCCACACCGATCCATCACACATTCCTGGGTCCAGACACAGAGTGAAGTTCCCTCCACACTGTCACATCACATTCTCCCGGGTCCAGACACAGCGTTAAGCTCCCTCCACACCGTCCCATAACACACTCCTAGGATCAGGCATATAGTGGTGTTCCCTCCACATGAAGGTGTGTTGGGTCCTTCGGGAACAGAAACTGTGCACTGGGAATGGCACCTTGCTGCTGCTGTGTGATATGGGAGTTCAAGGTATTCGGAAGTTATATATAGAAGGCGTAATAAGGGCCCAGGTGGTATTACCATCAAAAACATAATCTCAGGAGGATTTAGATAATGTTCTCCCCTCTTCTACTTGCCTGATGATTCTGATCCAAATGGCCAAAGTGGGACAGCGATGGGGATCTGGAACCCTGGCTGATTTCCAGTCCCTCTAACCAAGGGGTTTCTGGTTACTGATGGGGAAACAGGAACCCTATCTCCTGTCAAATTACCCCACCTTTCTCTCTCTCTCTTTTTCAAATCCAGGGTTGTCTGGCCAGTGATGGGGAGCAGGAACCCTGGCTGATTTAACCCCCTCTCGCTAACCCACGAGTCACCTGGCAGTGATGGGGAGCATCAATTTAAATCAGACAAGTGTGAGGTTTTGCCTTTTGAGAAGTTAAATTCGGGCAGGTGAAGCGGGGGCCTACAGAGTATTGTAGAACAAAAGCTGCCGAGGGGTACAGGTATACAGTTCCCTGAAACTGGTGAAGAAGATGTTTGGCACACCGGCCTTTGTCAGTCAGGGCACAGAGTACAGGGGTTGGGACGTCACGTTACAGCTGTACAAGACATTGGTGAGACCGCGCTTGGAGTATTGTGTGCAGTTCTGGTCACCCAGCAAGAGGAAGGGTGTCATTGAGCTGGAGGGGGTGCAGGGAAGTTTCACAAAGATGTTGCTATGACTGGAGGGTTTGAGTTACAAGGAGTGACTGGACAGGCTGGGACTGTTTTCTCTGAAGTGAAGGAGGCCAAGGGGTGACTTTATAGAGGTTTACAAAAGCATGAGAGGTGTAGATGAGGGGGAGGTGTACCCTCCTTTACCCCAGGGTAGAGGATTCTGAAACTAGAGGGCACAGGTTCAAGGCAAGAGGGGAAAGAGTTAAACAGGCAGGTCTTTCACATAGAGGGCGGTGAGTAAATGGAACGAGCTGCCAGAGGAAGTGGCAGAGGTCGGTTAAAAGACAGCCACACAGAAGGGAAAGGTTAGAGGGATATGGGCCAAATGTGGAGAACTGGGTCTAGCTCAGTCCGGGAATCTTGGTCGGCATGGATGAGTTGGGCTCATGCCATGCTGTATGACCATGATTCTATCACCATTAGTGAGGAGGTACAGGAGCCTAAAGACTCACACTCAATAATTCTGGAATAGCTTCTTCCCCTCCGCCATCAGATTTCTGAATGCTACCTTGCTGCTCCTCAAATGCATGGGGTGGGGGGGGGGAATCTCATAGAAAGCTATCGAATATTGAAAGGAAGGCCCAGATGGAGTGAATGTGATGTTTCCTATAGTAGCGCAGTCTAGGATCATAGGGCACAGCCTCAGAATAGAGGGATCTCCACTTAGAACAGAGATGAGCGGAAATTTCTTTAGCCAGACAGTGGTGAATCTGTGGAATTCACTGCCACAGACAGCTGTGGAGGCCAAGTCATTGGGTATTTTTAAGGCAGAGTTTGATAAGCTCTTGATTAGTCAGGGCATCAAAGGTTACGAGAAGGCAGGAAAATGAAGTTGACAGTGGTAATAAATCAGCCACGATGGAATGACGGAGCAGACTCGATGGGCAGAGTGGCCTATTTCTGCTCCTTTGTCTTATTATCTTATGTGCAATCTATTTATTGTTGTAATCTAAAGTCTTTTTTTATGTATTGCTCATATCATTGCCTCAAAATAAAAAATCTCTCAGCTGATATCAGTGATAATGAACCAGATTCTGATGGTACGTAACTGGTTTACTTCCCAAAACTTCCACGTTAAACTTCCTGTGCCTTTTCACCACCCCTTCCCTACCCACCATTCCCTCTCCACCCAAAATCCATCAACCTCTCCCCCCCCCCCCCACCACCACCACAGGGACATCTCTCACTGTCTACTGAGTACTTCATTCAGCAGACCTAATGTGTGACCTCGAGGTTCCTCCCACGCTGGACACCACCACCTCCACCCCGCCGCAGAGCGAGGAGCCACGGTAGCACAGTGCTTAGTGTGACTCTGTAGCAGCTCAGTGGATTCTGGGGTTCAGAGTCATCTGTATTCTCCCTGTGAACTGTGTGGGTTTCCTCCCTCAGTCCAAAGACGCACTGGTTGATAGGTTAATTGGTCATTGTAAATTGTCCCGTGATTAGGCTGAGGTTAAATCGGTCCGTCTGTTCTGTGCTCTATCTCTAAATAAATAGATAGAAAGATAAAAACTAGCCAAAGGGAAGGTGAACCTTCCCCCCAGTGCTTGGCCTGGAAATCTCATGCCCCCTACCCCCTCAATCCCCACAGCGATGGGGTTGGGGAGGGAGCATCTTATTGTGGCAGGTGAGGTGTCCCTGCCTGGTGGAACATGACCTGGAAGGTAGTCTCAGAAACACCAGGGACAGGGGACCGAACCTGATCCTCTTCATCCCTGGCACGTGAAGTGGGAGGGAGAGGGGGAGTCGCTGGAATTTCCCTGTGACCAGAGATCTGGGTGCTCAGGTCTCCAGAAGTGTGCAGAAAGAGGTCACGCAGACCAGGAGCTCAACTCGCAGTTTGACAGCCCCCGTCTCCTCCATCCACGGGTGGGAGAAAGATAGTTGCCACTTTGAGGCAGGGTTGTCCGCCCTCCCCTGTCTTGTTTGTATGCTGCATAGAACCCTGGCCAAATCCATCAGGAAGGCCGACAACAGAAGAGGGATGTCCTTGCCCGGCACTCAACGCACACAAGTTAAAACCTCCCTGTTACATGTACAATATCTTTTGCTTAGATCCATGGTCAGTGTGCAGATTGATCAGTAACCAGTTGGAGTCGGTGTCGGGGGGGAGGGGGGGCAGCCTCTTCTAACTGGTCTGACCAATTGCACAATCCTTCACCATGTGGCCAGATTACCTAGGGGTCGAGGTGTGGAATGAGAGCTGGCCGGAATGGAGTGGGAAGGTCACACAAACACTGGGTCTGTGGGAGCAATGGTTCCTGTCAATAACCAGGAAGAACTTAATTATTGGGCTGAGATGCTCTGAGGGGACGGAGATCTGGTTCTCCCTCCTTATCACTCTTGCTCCATCTCATCCCATCCATCCACCCTCCCTCCCTCCCCAAATCTTTCCCAATCCCCCCATGCTCCCTCTCTATCCTCCCAGTCCTCCACCTACACCACCCCTCCACCTGCACAGTCGGCCCACCCACACTACCCTCACCCTTCCTTTTTGTTCTATCTTACTTTCCCTCCCCCTATTCTCCACCCTCCCTCCTCTCTTTTCTTCCTCCTATTTTCCCTAGAGCCTCCTCCATTCCCAACTCAACTCCTCTCCCCCCCACCTGCTCTGGCCTAACCCATTCCACCCGTCTCCTTTCTCACCCCTCCTCTTATCCTTCTCTGCACACCCCCTTTCTCCCCTTCACCCTCATCTTTTCATCCTCTGCCCCTTCCCTCTTTACACCCCTGCCCCCATTTTCTTTCCCCCTTTCCGCACCTCCCCTCACCCTGCAACCTGCTTCCTGTCCCCCTCCACCATCCTTCCCTCATCTCCCTCCCTCCTCTAAAAACACACCCCTCACCTACCCTCCCCATTCCCCCCACTTTTCCACCTTCCTCCCCGACCTCCATGTCCTCTCCCCTCCTCTTTCTCTTCCCTCCCACCACCCCTCCTCTTTCACCATAACCCCTTTTCTCCACCCCTCCACTTCCCTCATTCACCCCCTTCCTACACTCCTCTCCCCTTTCCTCCTCTTCCCCTCCCCCTCCCCCTCCACCCCTGCTTCCCTCCCCTCATCTCCTTCTACCCCCTCCAACGTCTTCCAGTACCCCCTCCTCCTACCCCTCACCTCCTTTTACCCTCTCCCCTCCACTCATTCCTCCCCCTACCTGTCTCTACTCCTCTCTCCCAACACCCACGCCTTCCCCATTTCCCCACACCCCCTTCTACCTCGTCCGTTTCCCCGACCCCCAACCCCCTTCCTTCTTCCTCCCTCCAACCCCTTTCCCCTCTCTCACCTTCCTTTCATCTCCCTCCTCCTCCTCCTCCCTCCCTGGGCAGTCACCATGCCGACCATCTCTCCCCGGCATCACGTCACGCCGGGCGTACAGCCGTGGGCGGACTGAACTTACAGCGAAAGCAACACTGAGCGTGTTCCAGCCGGGAGGGAGAGAGAGACGGGGAGATCTACTCAACTCACACACCAGCCCTTCAATATGCCTGGCGGCCTTCGCGGGGGGATTTAAGAGATTTCGGAGTGTCCGAAGCCCGGAGTTGGGGGGAGGACCGTCGAGAATGAAGACTCCTCCGGAACCAGGTCAGAAACCTTGCCCTCCTGCTTTGCAATCGAGTCTCTGCGCCGTTCCAGAGCCCGTGCCAGCGGCTAAGTTTCTTCCCTGCGACTTGTTGACTAGTAATAATCTCTTTCCTGCGTCGTGCCTTTCCGCGATCCAAAACTGGGATTTAATTAACAACTCTAAGATATCCTCACATTCTAAGTCGCCCCGGCCTTGAGCACGTATTTTCCAACCTTAAAAACGATCCGACTTTGAGCTCGCACTCCTCCCCCCCCCCTTCCCAACTTCTTTTTGTTAGCTGACTCTCTCCCGGAGAGGGGAATATGTACAGGGATTGGCTCGGCTCTCTGCAACCTTTCCAATTTTAAAAAAATAAATAGTCCTTTCTTTTCCGGAGGTTGGCAGGCGAGGGATTGGGGGTTGGGGATTGACTGAGAAGGGGGGGGGCATTTTTCTTTTGGTCTGGTTAACTTTTCTTTAGCGAGAGGAACGGCAGGAAGATCGGGGCTGGTCGGTAAAATGGAGTAATATATAAAAGCACAGATTGAAACTAATTAACTACGTGGTTTCCGTCCCTCTGAATATTGTTGAAAAACTATTTCACTCGATATGAATCGCAAATCTTTCGCCACCAGTTCCTTTAAAATCCTTTTTTTTAAAGAAATTGGCGTTATCGAGGAAAGTAAACAAATTTTAGAAGTTTAAAAAAAATTTCAAAAAGTTTTTAATTGTTCCGCTTCGAGGGACTTGCGATTATTTTCATTGTGCACAATGTCTCTTGTGTACAAGAAAAAAAGTTGTTTCCGATTTCATGGTTTTGTTTTAGAAAAGAGTGAGGTCGAAAGGGGGGGGGGAGGAAGGAGGGAAGTCGAGAGAGCAGACTAAATCTCAAACTTTCGGTTTGTGGAACCCGATCAGCGGGGAAGGGCGTAAAATGGGCCAAGTGAAGCAGACAGGATTGGACTTAACTGAAGAGGATCTGGGAGGGGGGCTATGGACGGGGAGTGGGGAAGGTGTAAACACGATGGGGGGGGGTAAAAGTAGTGAGAGAGAGGGAGCCTGTGAGTTCGAGACTTCGCACCCGCGCTGCGGCACCCTCCCCCCTCCGAAAAAATCTGGGCAGATCTTAAAAGGAGGGGCGAGAGTTGGGGAAGTTTTCCCTCTTGGGTGAAATCCGAGTTATTTTTCAGTGTTAATGACACAGAAATTTGAGGAAGGTTGCGGCAGAGAGGTGATGGAGGCGATTTCTGGGCGTTATTGGAAGGATTAGTCAGGTTTCAAACCGTGAAGGAGGTGGATGCGTCTTATTTTTGTTGTTTTTCTCTGCGAGTTGGCGAATGTTGAGGTGGGAGGGTGACACGCCCACAGAGAGACAGACATACACACAAATATACGTACAGGTACACACACACACACTCTGTCTCGCAAGCCACACACATGGGGAGGAGGGAGACACACACGGGGAGCGTGATACACACGCCATCTCATGGGATAGACACACCATCACTGTCACTCACACTCGTACTCTCTCAGAAGGGGAAAAGGACATTGTGGAGGAAGAGGCACATGGGGAGGAGGAAGACACAGTCACGTGAATATGATATAGTCATCCATGTGGGATAACAGTTTCCCTCTCACACACGCACACAAAACTGAGGTAAACCCACAAAGATTACACAAGTGGAGGATACACCCCCCCCCCGTGAGTGCACATCACACAGGGTCACACCTGCAGCCAAACACACACATAACAAGGAGAGACACATGTACACAGAGAGGGAGGAAGATTCGAATACATGGGAGAACAGCGATAGACACAGGGACTGGAGGGGAGACATGAGAATGATGATGGGACACATACGTGTGCAGACATGAGGTAGACGTGCACGGGGAGGAGGGACATGTGCGCACTGACATGCATGGGGTGACATACATGTGCAAGGACATGCAGTAGATACACATGGGAAGGAGGGATACACAGGGAAGAGGGACACACACAAACATGGGGAAAAAAGGAGAATCACACAGGTGGAGTATAGTGACAAACAGACACGGAGGACAGAGAGGCAGACACAAACACACCAGATGACAGACGTGCACAACTCATACAAGTGGGGTAACAGAGTCACACAAACACACACAAGGGAAAGCACATATACACACTGGGAGGAGGGAGCATTAACACTCAGAAAAGGGAGCCACACGGTGGAGGAAGATGCAAGCACCTCACACGGGGTCATACTTGAGACAAACACACAGATATATACAGCCAGAAATATATATTCAGACACAAAAGTGCACACATACAGACACCCACATTGACCTTCGCTGGGGGTGGGTTACTCCATGTCATATGCAGAGAAACACACAGACACAAACTCACATTTACACACACACACAGGAAGGAGGAAGACGCACAAAGGCGCAGACTCCGTGTCCCCGGAGGACGGCCTCCAACGTCTGTGCACACACGGCTGTGTCATGGATTTGGCGTGAGGGCCTGTTTTTCTCCGTTGCTGCAGTAATGTGTTGAGCTGGCTGCTGCGTCGCCTTATCCAAGCCTGCTCTATTTTTGAAGTGTTCGGAGGCCCGTTGTCTGTGTGTTGTGCCGTGTGTATGTAGTGAGGTGCGTGGGAGCCCGGGCCGGGGCCTCGGCAGGCTGTGGGAGGGGTTGGTGGCATAGTGCAGGAATGTGAGTGTTTCCCTGAGGCCTGCCCAGGAGACAGGCTCCTCCTCCAATCCCCAACATCCCCTGCTGGTCGCTCCGTCTGTGTGCGTGCGTGTCACAGGGAGTCTATTCTTCTCAGCCTGAGAACGCACACATCACACAGACTCACCCCGCCAGGCACGCCCGCACACACAGACTCTCACTGAGGGACGGGCCTCTTTCTCTCACTTTCTCACACACTCACTGAGGGACGGTCTCTGTCTCTCTCACTAAGGGGTGGGTCTCCCTCTCACTTTCTCACTCTCTCTGAGGGACGGGTCTCTCTTTCTCACACTGAGGGACGGTCTCTCTCTCACTGAGGGGTGGGTCTCCCTCTCACTCACTCTGAGGGACGGGCCTCTCTTTCTCACACTGAGGGACGGTCTCTCTCGCACTGAGGGGTGGGTCTCCCTCTCACATACTTTCTCACTCACACTGAGGGACGAACCTCTCTCTCACTTTCTCACACACTCACACTGAGGGACGCTCTCTGTCCCTCTCACTCACTTTCTCTCTGTCTCTCTCACACACACACAGATTCTCACTGAGGGGCGGGTTTCTCTGTCTCCCACTCCCTCTCACACACAGACTTTCACTGAGGGACGGGTCTCTCACACACACACACACACACACACACTGAGACCCTCACTGAGGGGTGGGTCTCCCTCTCACTCACTTTCTCTCTCTCTCACACACACACAGATTCTCACTGAGGGGCGGGTTTCTCTGTCTCCCGCTCCCCCTCACATACAGACTTTCACTGAGGGACGGGTCTCACACACACACACACACACACACACACACACACACACACAGACTCTCACTGAGGAACAGGTCTTTCCCTCTTCCACATGCACACAGACCGTCAATGAGGGACGGGACTCACTTCCTCTCTCTCTTTCTCTCTCACACACATGGTCTCTCACTGAAGGACGGGTCTCTCTCTCATTGTACAGACTGACAAGAGTCGCAAAGTCAGATGGCTGGTCTGGTACCTAATTGGTTCCTCCACCTCCTCTCCCTGGGGCAGATGCCAGAACCCAACCTTTCCCCATCTCATGGTGAGACACCCTGGGTCACGTTCAGGAACAGTGGCTGGAGGGAGCTGACAGTGGGATGGGGGATAGCAGTTCACACCATTTACCTGTCTCCCCATGTCACCCACACCCCCTCCATCCATCCATCCCATTGCACCTGGGTGGGCTGGGAGAGACAAAGTGAGGGGGAAGGGAGAAAGAGAGGGAAAGAGAATGAGGGAGAGAGAAGTTAGAGGAAGAGGACATAGAGGGAGGAAAGGACTGAGAGTGAAGGTTGGGGGGGGTGGAAGAGAGATGGGGAGAGGAGGCCGGGAGAGAATGAGAGAGTGCTGATCACTGCCCCATTGTGGGAAAGGGCCAGCAATGATCATTTGGGCAGATTGGCCCTTACTCCCTCTCCTTTTGACAGACCTGAACCCAGAGCTGTCTCCCTCTGACCCTCTGTGCAGGTGAGGTAACTGGTCACTTTGAATCCCTGCTCCCACCTCTCAATTTGCAGATAAGGGCCAGAATGTGGAGGGAGTGGAAGGTGAGACAGCGGGGGGAGGGGGTGCAGAGATTGTTGGGAGAAAAGGAGTGATTTCCTTGTGGTACAGTATGCACTCAATGGGCTGAATAGCGCCATAAACAGAGTCTCCCCATTTGATCAGTGACTGCCCAGTGGGGGGGGGGGCGTGACGGTAAGGGTGAACGGTTGATCTTCCTGCGTCTCTCCCGATATTCAGACACAGGTGCACTGTCCCTTTAAGATGTGAAATCAGGTAACATGTACCATGGTGTATGCTATTGCTGTGACATACGTGTCTGGGACCTGGAATTGCATGTGAAGGCACAGCAAGCGTGTTCAATGCTGTTTCTTAATAACTGGGAATGAGCTGTCTGTTGGTATCACCCTCTCCGTCTTTGCCCTTGTTCTCTCCCGCACTCCAGTCTCCTGAACCCATATCTGTCCCTCTCCCCGTTCTAAACCACCTCCCCATTCCCCTCTCCCCTCCCCCTCTGTCCCCTACCCTCTTCCCCCTCCATCTTCACCGCTCTCCCTACTCCCATCACTTTATCCCCTCTCATTCCTCACTGCCTACCCCCTCTACACTCTTCCCCTTCTAACCCCCACTCTTCTACTTCACAACCCACCCCTTGCCCCATCTTCTACCCCCTCTCCCCTACCCTCCAAGCCCCCTCTGCCCCACACTCCACCCTTCCTCCCACCCCCACTCTAACCCCTTCTCCCCTATCCCCTCCTCCTCTCTAAACCTTCATCCACTTGTTTGCACTCCCCCTCACACACCCCTCCCCACGCTCACCCACCTCTCCCACCACACCCCCCACCCGCCTCTTTTTCACCCTCCCCTTCCCCCTCCATTACTCATTTCTCCATTTACCAGCCCTCCCTCACCCACACTCTCTCTCCCTGCCCGCCACCCCTCAATCTCTGCCACTCTTCCTCCGCTCCCCCCCCACACTCCATCCCTACCCCATAGCATCCAACCTCCACCCCCTCCTCCCCCTCCCTCTCCTGTATCTCTCTCCACCACGCCTCCCTCTCCACTCCAGGAACTTCCCCTCCCATGACCCTCCATCTCCCCCCCCTCTCTCTCTCTCTCTCACCCCCCACCCCTCTCTCTCCCTCTTCCTCCCCCTTCCCACCCTCCTCCCCTCTCCCTCCCTTTCCCCCTCCCCCTCCTCTCTCCCTCCCCTTCCCCCTCCACCCCTCCCGCTCCACCACCCCTCCCTCACCCACACCCCCTCTTGCCTCTCTCTCCCTGCCCGCCACCCCTCGACCCCTGCCACTCCCCCCTCTCTCTCACACCCCACCGCTCTCTCTCCCTCTTCCTCCCCATCTCCCCTTCCCCCTCCCCCTCCCTTCCCCATCCTCTCCCTCCTCTCTCTGCCCTTCCCCCTCTACCCCTCCCTCACCCACACCCCTCTCGCCTCCCTCTCCCTGCCTGCCACCCCTTGACCCCTGCCACTCCCCCTCCCCCTCCCCTCTGCACACCCCTCCCCCTCCCTCTCTCCCTCCCCCCCCCACTGAAATGTCAGAATAGAGCAGATCTTTTTCTTTCAATTGGAGAGTGTAGATCTGAAGGAACAGCCTCTGAATAACTCACCTGTTGGTTGAAAAATCTTCTCCAAATCCTGTCTAACCAGCTTTTCTGTATCCATTAGGTTTTAATGAGATCCCTCACTAACCCTCCCTCAGGCATCGGATGTTAGGTAGTCAGGGTGGAACAGTAGCAGAGATGGGCCTATTGGCCTGAGATGCAGTCCTGTATTTAATGGCTCCTAGGCCGTTTATGTCTTGGGGCTGTGGATGATCCCAGGGTCAGATCAGTGATAGGGAACAATAGGGACTGGTGCTCACTGGGTTATTCAGTGACAAGTGGGCCAAGATTACTGAGATACCATTAAAGACAAGCACACAGCCTCTATGCTATCTCCCCTCACCCCTTCATCTCTTATTTACTCCATTCACCGTCTTTTGAAATCTGTTTGTCGTTACAAAGCTCCAGAGAAGTAGCCATTTTCTTTTTTTTAAAAAAAGTTTGTCTCCCCATGATTAGAGAGTAGAGTCAGACACAGAGTGAGGCTCACTCCACACCGTCCCATCACACACTCCCCAGGGTCAAACACAGAGTGAAGCTGCCTCCTCTCACTTCGCAGCCCTGTTTCTCTGCCTGTGTCAAGCTGCTCTCCTCTCTTTCTCACCTGGGCACATACACGTCTGGAGGACTTGACACAAACACCTGTCCTTCCTTATCGTCCCACCTCTCTTCTCCAACTCTGCCATTCCCCCGCTCTCCCACTGCCCTCTCCATTCTGCCAACCTCCTGCTCTGTCATCACACCCCCACCCTCCCAACACCCCTCTTCCACATACGCTCTCTTCATTCTCTTCATCCTCTCTGCTCTTGCACTTCCGCCCCAACTCTGCTTCAACCCTCCCCCGTCCACTCCCCCCCCTCCCCCCTCCCTCCTCCCCCCCTCCTCCCCCCTCCTCCCCCCTCCTCCCCCCTCCTCCCCCCTCCTCCCCCCTCCTCCCCCCTCCTCCCTCCTCCCCCCTCCTCCCCCTCCCCTCCTCCCCCTCCTCCCCCCTCCCCCTCCCCCCTCCCCCTCCCCCTCCCTCCCTCCTCCCTCCCTCCTCCCTCCCTCCCTCCCTCCTCCCCCTCCCTCCCTCCTCCCTCCCTCCCTCCCTCCTCCCTCCCTCCCTCCCTCCCTCCCTCCCCTCCCTCCCTCCCTCCCTCCCTCCCTCCCTCCCTCCCTCCCTCCCCCTCCCTCCCTCCTCCCTCCCTCCCTCCCCTCCCTCCCTCCCTCCCTCCTCCCTCCCCTCCCTCCCTCCTCCCTCCCCTCCCTCCCTCCTCCCTCCCCTCCCTCCCCCTCCCTCCCCTCCCTCCCTCCCTCCCTCCCTCCCTCCCTCCCTCCCTCCCTCCCTCCTCCCTCCTCCCTCCCTCCCTCCCCCTCCCTCCCTCCCTCCCTCCTCCCCCCTCCTCCCTCCCTCCTCCCCCCCTCCTCCCTCCCTCCTCCCCCCCTCCTCCCTCCCTCCTCCCCCCTCCTCCCTCCCTCCTCCCCCCTCCTCCCCCCTCCTCCACCCCTCCTCCCCCCTCCTCCACCCCTCCTCCCCCCTCCTCCACCCCTCCTCCCCCCCTCCTCCCCCCCTCCTCCACCCCTCCTCCCCCCTCCTCCACCCCTCCTCCCCCCTCCTCCACCCCTCCTCCACCCCTCCTCCACCCCTCCTCCACCCCTCCTCCCCCCTCCTCCACCCCTCCTCCCCCCTCCTCCACCCCTCCTCCCCCCTCCTCCACCCCTCCTCCCCCCCTCCTCCACCCCTCCTCCCCCCTCCTCCACCCCTCCTCCCCCCTCCTCCACCCCTCCTCCCCCCTCCTCCACCCCTCCTCCCCCCTCCTCCCTCCCCCCCCTCCTCCCTCCTCCTCCCCCCTCCCTCCTCCTCCCCCCTCCCTCCTCCTCCCCCCTCCCTCCTCCTCCCCCCTCCCTCCTCCTCCCCCCTCCCTCCTCCTCCCCCCCTCCCTCCTCCTCCCCCCTCCCTCCTCCTCCCCCCCTCCCTCCTCCTCCCCCCTCCCTCCTCCTCCCCCCCTCCCTCCTCCTCTCCCCCCTCCCTCCTCCTCCCCCCCTCCCTCCTCCTCCCCCCTCCCTCCTCCTCCCCCCTCCCTCCTCCTCCCCCCTCCCTCCTCCCCCTCCCCCCTCCCCCCTCCCCCTCCCCCCTCCCCCTCCCCCCCCCCTCCTCCCTCCTCCCCTCCCTCCTCACCTCCCTCCTCCTCCTCCCCACCTCCCTCCTCCTCCTCCCCACCTCCCTCCTCCTCCTCCCCACCTCCCTCCTCCTCCTCCCCACCTCCCTCCTCCTCCTCCCCACCTCCCTCCTCCTCCTCCCCACCTCCCTCCTCCTCCTCCCCACCTCCCTCCTCCTCCTCCCCACCTCCCTCCTCCTCCTCCCCACCTCCCTCCTCCTCCTCCCCCCTCCCTCCTCCTCCTCCCCCCCTCCCTCCTCCTCCTCCCCCCCTCCCTCCTCCCTCCTCCTCCCTCCTCCTCCTCCTCCCCCCTCCCTCCTCCTCCTCCTCCTCCCCCCCTCCCTCCTCCTCCTCCTCCCCCCCCCCCTCCTCCTCCTCCTCCCCCCTCCCTCCTCCTCCTCCTCCCCCCCTCCCTCCTCCTCCTCCTCCCCCCTCCCTCCTCCTCCTCCTCCCCCCTCCCTCCTCCTCCTCCTCCCCCCTCCCTCCTCCTCCTCCTCCCCCCCCTCCTCCTCCTCCTCCCCCCTCCTCCTCCTCCTCCTCCCCCCTCCTCCTCCTCCTCCTCCCCCCCCCTCCTCCTCCTCCTCCCCCCCCCTCCTCCTCCTCCTCCCCCCCTCCCTCCTCCTCCTCCTCCCCCCCTCCCTCCTCCTCCTCCTCCCCCCTCCCTCCTCCTCCTCCTCCCCCCTCCCTCCTCCTCCTCCCCCCTCCCTCCTCCTCCTCCTCCTCCTCCCCCCCCCTCCTCCTCCTCCCCCCCTCTCCTCCTCCTCCTCCCCCCCCTCCTCCTCCTCCCCCCCCCTCCTCCTCCTCCTCCCCCTCCCCCCTCCTCCTCCCCCCCTCCCTCCTCCTCCTCCCCCCCTCCCTCCTCCTCCTCCCCCCTCCCTCCTCCTCCTCCCCCCCCCCTCCCTCCTCCTCCTCCCCCCTCCCTCCTCCTCCCCCCTCCCTCCTCCTCCTCCTCCCCCCTCCCTCCTCCTCCTCCCCCTCCCTCCTCCTCCTCCCCCTCCTCCTCCTCCCCCCTCCCTCCTCCTCCCCCCCTCCCTCCTCCTCCCCCCCCTCCCCTCCTCCCCCCCTCCCTCCTCCCCCCCTCCCTCCCCCCCTCCCCTCCTCCTCCTCCCCCCTCCCTCCTCCTCCCCCCCCCTCCCTCCTCCTCCCCTCCCCCCTCCCTCCTCCTCCCCTCCCCCCCTCCCTCCTCCTCCCCTCCCCCCTCCTCCCCTCCCCCCTCCCCCCTCCCCCCTCCCCCTCCTCCCCTCCCCCCCTCCTCCCCTCCCCCCTCCTCCCCTCCTCCCCCCCCCCTCCTCCCCTCCCCCCTCTCCCCCTCTCCTCTCCCCCTCCCCCCTCTCCTCTCCCCCTCCCCCCTCTCCTCTCCCCCTCTCCTCTCCCCCTCTCCTCTCCCCCTCCCCCTCTCCTCTCCCCCTCCCCCTCTCCTCTCCCCCTCCCCCTCTCCTCTCCCCCTCCCCCTCTCCTCTCCCCCTCCCCCTCTCCTCTCCCCCTCTCCTCTCCCCCTCTCCCCACTCTTCCCCCTCCCCCCCACTCTCCCCCCTCCCCCCTCTCCCCCCCACTCTCCCCCCTCCCCCCCACTCTCCCCCCTCCCCCCCACTCTCCCCCCTCCCCCCCCCACTCTCCCCCCTCCCCCCCTACTCTCCCCCCTCCCCTCCCCCACTCTCCCCCTCCCCTCCCCCACTCTCCCCTCCCCTCCCGAACTCTCCCCCTCCCCCCACTCTCCCCCTCCCCTCCCCCCCACTCTCCCCCTCCCCTCCCCCCCACTCTCCCCCTCCCCTCCCCCCCACTCTCCCCCTCCCCTCCCCCACTCTCCCCCTCCCCTCCCCCACTCTCCCCCTCCCCTCCCCCTCTCCCCCTCCCCTCCCCCACTCTCCCCCTCCCCCCTCTCCTTTCCCCCTCCCCCCTCTCCTTTCCCCCACTCTCCCCCCTCTCCTCCCCACTCTCCCCCCTCTCCTCCCCACTCTCCCCCCCCCCCTCCCCCCTCTCCCCCCTCCCCCCTCTCCCCTCTCCCCCCTCCCCCCTCTCCCCCTCCCCCCCTCTCCCCCTCCCCCCCTCTCCCCCTCCCCCCCCCCCCTCCTCCCCTCCCCCCTCCCCCCCCCCCCCCTCCCCCCTCCCCCCCTCTCCCCCCTCCCCCTCTCCCCCCTCCCCCCCTCTCCCCCCTCCCCCCCTCTCCCCCCCTCCCCCCCTCCCCCCTCTCCCCCCTCTCCCTCCCCCTCCTCCCCCCTCCCCCTCCTCCCCCCCCCCCCTCTCCCCCCCTCCTCCCCCTCCTCCCCCTCCTCCCCCTCCTCCCCCTCCTCCCCCTCCTCCCCCCTCCTCCCCCCTCCCCCCCTCCTCCCCCCTCCTCCCCCCTCCTCCCCCTCTCCTCCCCCTCTCCTCCCCCTCTCCTCCCCCCTCCCCCCCCCCCCCCCCCCCCCTCTCCTCCCCCCTCCTCCCCCCTCTCCTCCCCCCTCTCCTCCCCCCCTCTCCTCCCCCCTCTCCTCCCCCCTCTCCTCCCCCCTCTCCTCCCCCTCTCCTCCCCCTCTCCTCTCCCCCTCTCCTCTCCCCCCTCTCCTCTCCCCCTCTCCTCTCCCCCCTCTCCTCTCCCCCCTCTCCTCTCCCCCCTCTCCTCTCCCCCCTCCCCCCCTCTCCCCTCCTCCCCCCCTCTCCCCCCTCCCCCCCTCTCCCCCCTCCTCCCCCCCTCCTCTCCCCCTCCTCCCCCCCTCCTCTCCCCCTCCTCCCCCCTCCTCTCCCCCTCCTCCCCCCCTCTCTCCCCCTCCTCCCCCCCTCTCCCCCCTCTCTCCCCCTCCTCCCCCCCCTCTCTCCCCCCCTCCTCCCCCCTCTCTCCCCCTCCTCCCCTCCTCTCTCCCCCCTCTCCCCCCTCTCCCCCTCTCCCCCCTCCTCCCCCCTCTCCCCCCTCCCGCCTCCTCCCCCCCCACTCCCCCTCCCCTTTCTTCCTGCCTGGTGCAGTGTGTGATGTAATGCCTACCCTATGAATAATGAATGCTGAGCAGTGTTCTCAGGCCAGTGGACAGTGTTTCTCCAGACCCTGCCTCTCCACCAGAGACCAGAGCCTTTGTTTGTGCAGCCCGGGGACAGAGCGGGTGTTAACTCCGTGTGTGCCAGTCTCCCACCCTCCATGTACTCCTCTGCTGAAAGTTCAGGAGCCCCTTCCTCTGATGAACCTCTCAGACACCCTGTCCCCAGTTCCCCAACAATTCCCCCACTTTCCCAAAAACCTCATCCAAAACAAACATCTCTCCACGAACTTCCCAGCTGGAGAGATCAGGAGCCGTTTGACTTGTCTATCCTAGCCCATGATTCCCACACCTCAATCTCCCTGTTCAGCCCATTCCCGGCCCTCAGTCCCAACCGATCTTCCATACAATTATCTCCCTCCTTCTTTAATTCCCTCTAGGGTGGAGTGGAATTCTTGAAATTCCTAGCCCTCCTTGTTCAATGCTTATCGCTATCTCTCCCCCCCCCCCCCAAAATCCTGAACCTTTGTCCCCTCCATCAAGCCTCCTGGATTGAGTGAAACCCCTGACCATAAGACCATAACACGTGGATGCACAATTAAACCATTTGGCCCATTGAGTCTGCTCCATCATTCCATCATGGCTGACTTATTATTCCTTTCAACCTAATTCCCCTGCTGCCGTCCCCTACCTTTTACTGCCCTGTCTAATCAAGAACTTATCAACCTCCACTTTAAATGTATCCAATGACTGGGCTTCCAGAACCATCTGTGGCAATGAATTCCACAGATTCTCCACCCCGTGGCTAAAGAAATTCCTCATCTCTGTTCTGTGCTTTCTATTCAGATGCTATACCTTTAGTCCCACATTCTCCCACCAATGGAAACATCCTCCCTATTTCCACTCTATCTAGGCCTTTCAATATTCGGTAGGTTTCCATTAGGATCCCTTTCATTCTTCTAAACTAAAGTGACTACAGGCTCAGAGACTCCTCCGTTAACCCTTTCATCCTTGGGATCAGTCTCATAAACCTCCTCTGGATCCGCTCCAATGTAGCACGTGTGTTATTGGATATGGGGCCTGAAACTGCTCAGAGTACTCCGAATGTAGTCTGATCAATGCCTTACAATTTCTCAGCATTACATCATTGCTTTTATATCCTAGTCCTCTTGAAATTAATCCTAACATTGCTTACCACTGACTCAACTGCAAGTGAACCTTTAGGGAATCCTGTACTAGGACTCCCAAGTTCCTTTGCACCTCTGATTTCTGAATTTACTGCCTATTTGAAAGATAATCTGTGCCTTTATTCCTCCTAACAAAGTGCATAACCATACACTTCCTCGCACTGTATTCCATCTGCCACTTCTTTGCCTATTCACCAAATATGCCCAAGTCCTTCTGTTGTACAAGACACCATTGGGACTACACCTACGAGTACTGCATTTGGTTTTGATAGTCTTGTTGTGGAAAGGGTGCAGAGGGATGTTATCAGGACCTGAGGGTCTGAGTTATGGAGAGGTTGAGTAGGCTGGGACATTGGTTTGTAGCAGACTGATTGCTGACCCTACAGAGGTGTATAAAACCATTGGTGGCAGCAATAGTGAGTGGCCACAACTAATTCAGCAGTATGCATTGATGGGGAATGTATATCCTGGAACCTAATTAAGTGGACACTGAGTGTATGTTCATGGTCTTCTGCTGCTGTAGCCCATCCACTTCAAGATTCAATGTGTTGTGCGTTCAGAGATGCTCTTCTGCACACCACTGTTGTAAAATGCAGTTATTTGAGTTACTGTCGCCTTCCTGTCAGCTTGAACCAGTCTGCCACTTCTCCTCTGACTTCTCTCATTAACATGGCACTTTTACCCACAGAAGTGCCACTCACTGAATTTTTTTTTAAATTTCTCACACCATTCCCTGTAAATTCTAGAGACTGTTGTGCAGGAAAATCCTAGGAGATCAGCAGTTTGAGATACTCGAACCACCCCATCTGGCACTAACAAACATTCCACAAAATCACTTAGATCACATTTAAAAAAACATAGAATCATAGAAATCTATAGCACATTACAGGCCCTTTGGCCTAATGTTGTGCCAACCACGTAACCTGCTCTAGAATCTGATCTGCCTAGAATTTCCCTACCATGTAGCCCTCTATTTTTTAAGCTCCATATACCTATTTAAGAGTCTCTTAAAAAAAACTCTATTGTATCCATCTCTACCACCTTCACTGGCAGTGCATTCCACGCACCCACCACTCTGTGTGGAAAAACTTAATTCTTGACACCTCATTGTACCAACTTCCAAGCACCTTAAAACTATGCCCCCTCATGCTAGCTATTTCAGCCCTGGGGGAAAAACCTCTGACTATCCACACGATCAATGCCTCTCATCATCTTATACACCTTTATCAGGTCACCTCTCATCCTCCATCGCTCCAAGAAGAAAAGGCCAAGTTCACTCAACCTATTCTCATAAGGCACGCTCTCCAATCCAGGCAACATTCTTGTAAATCTCCTTCCTACTCTCTCTATAGTATCCACATTCTGTGGTTTGGTTTGAACAGCAATTGAACTATTTAACCATGTCTGCATGCTTTTATGCATTCAGTTGCTGCCACATGAGAGGCTAATTAGATATTTGCATTAACGAGTGGGTGTACAGGTGTACCTAATAAAGTGGTCACTGAGTGTGCTTGTTATCACCATGCACACACTCCCTCAGCCTCTGTTAAAATGAGTGGTAGGTTAGATGTAGAGTTGCCCATCTTCCCTCTCCTGTCCCCTCACAATGGTGAGGTGGTTCGGTAAGATCAGTCCTCCCTAAACAGTGCCAGACAAGGACAGGCTCTTTGGCCCATCCTGTCTGCTGTACACAGTGATGAAGTAAATCTCTTCTGTCTATATGAGCTATATCCCTCCAGCCTCTGCAAATTAGAACATAGAAAATTTACATCACAATACAGGCCCTTTGGCCCACAATGCTGTGCCGAACACATACTTACTTTAGAAATTACCCAGGGTTACCCGTAGTCCTCTGTTTTTCTAAGCTCCACGTACCTATCTTCAAAGACCCTATTGTATCCACCTCCACCATCATAGAACATAGAATCAGAGTTAGGTTTATTATCAGGTGAGATAGCTGACGTGAAATTTGTTGTTTTGCAATGTTAAAGACATTAAAAGATTCTACAAATTACTAAAATAAATAAATGGTGCCTACAGGTTTTCATATGCTGGGGGAAGTAGTGGGGATAAGCTCCCACTACCTATTAAATGCTCCTAATGGTGTGGGTCTCAAATAACCTGTGACAACCAAGTCTAGGTCCTGTCCTTCACGTGTGGCTTAGCTGATAGGAAACTGACAGGAGAAGGTGCAAAGATGGGTTACTGTTGCCTTAAAATCAGTCACTTTGGGCAGATTGGCCGGTCAGCAGCTCTCCGAGGAAAAGGGAAACTCTGATCTCCAACCTCCAATGCCTTGAGACTGTACCTCCTCATGGGAAAACCTTTTGGGAAAAGTCCGAACTGGAGTCCGTCAGGCAGTCTACGTTGAGTACACCTGTGAAACTGTATTGGTTTCTGCCGTTCCTTGGGATCGATCAGCTGCGTGGGCAACAGCTTGTTCTTCATATCGTACTGCCCTGGCTCACATATCCACTGGGAGGCAACATCCATAGTCAAACCTGACCAATGGCAGACCCAGTGCAAAATTTAAAAACAGGAACAGTGAGTCATAAACACAAGAGATTCTGCAGGGGCTGGAAATCCAAACAAATGTTGGAGGAACTCCGCAATTTCCCTCCATAGATGCTACCTGACTTGCTGAGTTCCCCCAGCATAGGGACAGTGAGGTAACATTCATGGGTTCGTGAACTGTTCAGTCATGTCATCTAATGGGGAAGGGGGAAAAGCTGTCCCTGTATCATTGGGTGTGGGTCTTCAGGGCACCTGTGCCTTCTCCCTGATGGTAGTAATGAGAAGAGGACGTGTCCCAGGTAGTGAGGATGGATGCCGGCTTCTTGAAGCACAACCTCTTGAAGATGCCCTTGATTGTGGGAAGAGTTGTCCCTGTGATGGAGCTGGCTGAGACTACAACCCTCAGCAGTCCCTTGCAATCCTGTGCACTGGTGTCTCCATACCAGACAATCCCCTCCACCGTACATCTGTAGAACGCAGAACAGTACAGCGCAGGAACAGGCTCTTGCCCATGACGTTGTGCCAAATCTCTAAAGCCTTCTGCCTGTAGATGGTCCATTTCCCTCCACTCCCTCCACATTCATGTGCCTATCTCAGAGCATTATGACTGCTTCTATCGTATCTGCCTCCTCCACCAGCCCTGACAGCACATTCCAGGCATCTGCTCTTTGTCTGACAAAAATCGTGCCCCGCTCATGTCCTTTGCACTCCTTGCCAATCAGCTTAAATGCATGTCCTCTAGTGTGAGACATTTTGACGGTGGGGAGAAAGGTCTACTCTAACTATGCCTCTCATAATCTTAGAAACTTTTGTCATGTATCCCGCTAATAATTTCTAGGATGAAGTCCTCTCTGCAGTAGTTAGAGAGGTTAGGTCGGTATTCTTTAGAGCTTGTTATAATTTTAATACGGAGGGATTTCCGGGTCCAAGTCCATAGCTGATAGTGGAGACACAAGCAGATTGGTCAGGGCATTGAGTGTAAGAGTCAGGAGGTTGTGCTGAGCTGAATTAAACTTAGGCTGTACTGGAGTGTTGTGTGTGGCTCTGGTGGACCCATTACAGGAACGATGTGGAAGCTTTGGAGAAGGTGCAGAAGAGGTTCATTGGGGTGCAGCCTCGAAGGTTGTCCTGATGAAGGGTCTCGACCCAAAACTCTTTTCCATAGATGCTGCCTGGCCTACTGAGTTCCGCCAGCATTTTGTGTGTGTTGCTCGGACAAACTTTTGTTTTCTCTGGAGCGACAGAGACTCTTGATGGATTTGTTACAGGAGTTGGGACGACCCATTACAGCTGTAAAAGACGTTGGTGAGACTGCACTTGGAATATTGAGTGCAGTTTTGGTCACACAGCTGTAGGGAGGATATCATTAAATGGGAGGGAGTGCAGGAAAGATTCACGAGGATGTTACTGGGACCGGAGTTATAAGGAGAGGCTGGATAGGCAGGGACTGTTTTCCCTGGAATGAAGGAAGCTGAAGGATGAAAGGTATGAGGGGCATAGATACGGTGGTTGGTCACAATCTTTTCCCCAGGGTAGAGGAGTATAAAACCACAGGGCACAGATTGAAGGTGAAAAGGGTAAGATTTCAGGGAGACTTAAGAGACAGGTTTTTTCACACAGAGGGTGTTGGATATGGAATGAGCTGGGTACAATTACAGTGTTTCAATGACACTTGGACAGGTACAGGGATAGGAAAGATTTACAGGGATACGAGCCAAATGCAAGCAGGTGTTAGATACCTGGAATGGGCTGTCAGGGTTAATGGTGGAAGCAGACAAAATGGTGACATTTAAAGGGATCTCACTATTACAGGAATAAAGCCTCTTTAAAGCTAGCATTGTTTTGTCTGGTGCATTGGAGGCTGAGGAGAGACCAGATAGGGGTTTGTAAAATTATGAGAGGCATAGACAATCAGAATCTTTTTTTTCCCCCTAAGGTAGAAATGTCAGATAATAGGGAGCATGCATTTAAGCTGAGAGGCGGAAAGTTTAAAGAAAGTGTGTGGGGAAGTTTATTTTGAACAGGTTGGTGGGTTTCTAGAATGCACTGCCAGGGTGGAGGTGGAGGAGATAGAGTAGAGGTGCATAGGCTCTTAGATAGGTAGATGAATAAGAATATAAGAAGGTAAGAAATAGGAGCAGGGGTCGGCCATCTGGCCCGTTGAGTCTGCTCTGCCATTCAATAAGATCATAGCTGATCTGGCCATGGACTCACCTCCAATAGACTAGGGTGCCTAAGAATTGCACAGTACTGTATATTATGTTGTATCAGTTACCAAATAACTCTAGTACTGCTGAGCTAATACAAAGGTGAGTACTTTTGTGTCCCAATCACCTTCCTATTTTAACCAATATACAGAACTGTGCAAGAGTCTTTGGCACCTTGACTTCGTGTATGTGCCTAAAACATTTACTCAGTACTGTACCTGTCTTTTCCCCAGAACCCTTACCTCTCCTGCTGTGCAAAAGTCTATCTTACTGTGTTGTAAATATACTTAACGAGGCTTCCCTGGGCAGAGAATTCCACAGACTCACTACTCTCTGGGAAAAGAAGTTTCTCCACATCTATTCTCTTGAATCTTGAGGCTATAGAGACTAGTTCCTCCCTCACCTACCAGTGGAAACAACTTTCCTGTTTCTACCTGTGCAGGAATGTGCATGGAATGGGGGATAAAGATAAAGATTAGCTTCAGTAGTCGCACGTACGTTAATACATACGAAGTGCAATGCTTCGAATACAATACGAAGCGCAATGCGTCGTTTGCTTCAAATCGAATCAGCGAGCATTGCAGTGGGCAGCCCACAAGTATTGCCATGCTTCAGGTGCCAACATTGCATGCCCTCAACTGACTCGTACACCTTTGGAATGTGGGAGGAAACCGGAGCACCCGGAGGAAACCCACATGGCCACAGGGAAAACATGTAAACTCCTTGTAGGGTGCAGTGGGAATCGAACTCCAATCTTATAGCCGGCATAATATGAAGGGCTTTATTTCAACTTGGCATTGTGTTCAGTGAGCTGGAAGGGCCTGTTTCTGTGCTGTACGCTTTCTGTGTTGCAAGTTAAACTGGCTCAGGGATAGGCACAGACAAGTGGATCGAAGGGCCTTTTCCTGTGCTGCCTAGCCCCTTGGAGAACTTACCAGGCTCCCCCGACGTTCAGAAGTAACAGCCCCGAGGATTCAGGTTGGAACCGTACCACACCCACTGAGGAACTGGAATTCCAGAGGTAGTGTGAAAACAAAGGCCCTTTTGTCTTCTCCGCCTTCTCAGTGCAAGAAACGCCTCTCGCTTTATCCGGCTCAGTTTCAATCCAACTGCTGACTCTCGTAGTTGTCTGGACCAACAGGAAAAAATAAATCTCAGGAATGGTCGGTTCATTCTCCTTCACCGCACTCTCCCCCACCCCCACTCCCCCTCTTCTCGAGGGGCAAGGAGCACTGTATTATAGGTGCTGACCTTGTCTAGATCTCAACGTAGGCCTGCAGAAAACTGGGAAGGGAATTCCCCTGGTGTAGTGAGCAGGGCCCAAACCAGTATCCTGGTTTCAGGAAGGATCTCTACAGAGAAAGCAGGAAGCAGGCTGGAGAGGGGCCATGAAGGACGAGGGCACGTTCACTGCCTGGTCAAGGGTTTATTTGGGAAAATAGTCACTGAGTTGTTTATGCAGCCTTCCCCTGTGGCTGTGAGACGTAATCTTAATGCCTCCCAGCCGCACAGGAAGGGCGTGACAATGAATTGTGGTCGTTTTCAGGTAAGCCTGTGTGCTGGCTTGAGGCTGTTGTGAGCACAATCCCTAGTCAATGAGCTACAGACTAGTCTGGTGAAATCAGGTGAGGCCCAGGCTTTTCCTTTGGCCTACTTTGGGGGGCAGAGAGGGGCTCTTCCTGCCCTTGTACAGGGATGAAGGGTAGAAGCACTATCATCATGCATGGCAGAGAGGAATAAGTCAGGAGGAAGTGTGGAGCAACAGAGGGATCTTGGGGTCCTGGTTGGTAGATCCTTCAAGTTGCTCTGCTAATTGATTGGGTGCTTAAGACAGCATTTGGTATGTTGGCCTTCAGTAGTGGGCAGATTGATGAAGGAAGATAGATAGATAAATACTTTATTGATCCCAAAGGAAATTACAATATCACAGTAGCGTTACAAGTGCACAGATATACAAATATTAGAATAGAAGTAAGAAAGAATTTTTTAAAAAGTTACCTCAAACAGTCTAACAGGAGAGGGTTATCACTTCTCCGGTTATAGGTTGCCTCATTATAGTGCTTAATAGTCGAGGATAAGAATGACCTATTTGGAGCAGCATAGTTGTCTTTAGTCTATTACTAAAAGTGCTCCTCTGTTCAGCTGAGCTGGCATGCAGAGGGTGGGAAACATTGTCCCGAATTGCCAAGATTTTCCATAGGGTCCTTGAACCTACTACAGCCTCCATTGTGACCAGTTTGACTCTCTATAACAAAGCCAGAGCCAGCCTTTCTACTCAGTTTATTGAACCTCTTGGCATCAACCATGTTGATGCTATTGCCCCAGCACACCACCGCATAGAAGATTGGACTGGTGACAACAGACTGGTAGAACATGTGAGGGGGCATACTCCAAAGGACCTCATTCTCCTCAGGAAGTAGATGTGGAAGAGCAGTGGATGTGATGTATATGGGTTTTGGTAAGGCTTTCGACAAAGTTCCCTATGGTAGGCTCATTCAGAAAGTCAGAAGGCATGGGGTCCAGGGAACCTTGGCTGCATGGATTCAGAATTCATTTGCCCACAGAAGGCAGAGGGTGGTAGAAGATGGAGTGTATTCTGCCTGAGGTCACTGATCAGTGGTATCCCAGAGGGATCTGTTCCGGGACCCCTGCTTTATAGATAACCTAGTGGAAGAGTGGGTTTGTAAGTATGCAGATAATAGGAAGGTTGGTGAAGTTGTGGATAGTGTCAAAGATTGCCGTAGGTTATAATGAGACATTGATAGGATGCAGAGCTGGGCTGAGAAGTGGCAGATGGAGTTCAATCTGGAAAAGTGTGAACTGATACACTTAAGGAAGTCGAAACTGAGGGCAGAGTACAGAGTGAATGGCAGGATACTTGGTGGTGTGGAGGAACAGAGGGATCTTGAAGTTCACATCCATAGATCCCTCAAAGCTGCCATGCAAGTTGATGGGGTTGTTAAGAAGGTGTACGGTGTGCTGGCCGCCTTTAGTTGGGGTAGTTGATTTCAAGAGCCTCAAGATAATGTTGCAGTTCTATAAAACAGTGGTTAGATCACACTTTGATATTGTGTTCAGTTCTGGTCACCTCATTATAGGAAAAATATAGAAGCTTTCAAGAGGGTGTGGAGAAAATGTACCAGGATGCTACCTGGATTAGAGAGCGTGTTATATAAGGAAAGGTTGATTGAGCTAGACCTTTTCTCTTTGGAGGCAACTTGATTGAGGTGTATAAGATTATGAAGCATAGATAGTGGACAGCCAGTGCCTTTTTCTCAAGGCGGCAATGGCCAATACTAGGTCTGTTTAAGGTGTGTGGAGGAAAGTCTATGGGAGATGTCAAGATCGTTTTTTTTGACACAGTGTGTGGGTGCCTGGAATGGCTGTGCAGGCATTTCAGAGACTCTTAGAAAGACTTATAGATGTAAGTAAAATGTGTGTTAAAATACCAGCACAACTTTGTGGGCTGAAGGGCCCCTACTGTATTATACTGTTCACTGTTCGGTTTTTATGTGGATTGCGGCTGTCCAGTGGGATCACATCTGGATGACTGTGCACAGTCTTGCTGTAATTATTGATATCCTTCATGGATCAAACAGCCTATATGAGCTCGGACACAGCCCTCAGTGCATTAGGAACAGGATTATACCTGGAATAGGCAGGTTAGTCTAGGTGGGAACGTCAGGCTGTTTGGGATTGTATAAGCTGGGGTTTGGAAGCCAGACATTCCACAGGCTGTGATCCTGTCCCTGAAAACATTTGTTTCGTAAATCACTAATGCCTGTTTTACCTACGATTTGTATCATATCGCTGGATATACACTCGTAAATATTGAGTCTCGTTTATTATTTATCCTACTGGCCATGATTAAACACATGGAATGTCTATGTACAGGATGCAGACAAGCTGGGTCTTAGGGAAAGTTTTAGTATTGTTACAGGCTCGGAGAATGCAATGTAAATGCATAGCAGAATTTGTGAAAAGTTCAATTTCTCTAAGTTAGTCATTTGTAACCCAGGGAGATAATGTACCCTGTATAATGCAGTGAAAGTCCTGCCCCCACCAGTACTGTACCCCAGTGTTATACAGTGACAGACCTATCCCCACCAGTACTGTACCCTGGTGTTACACAGTGACAGACCAGTTCCCACCAGTACTGTACCCCAGTATTATACAGTGATAGACCTGTCCCCACCAGTACTGTACCCCAGTGTTATACAGTGACAGACCTATCCCCACCAGTACTGTACCCTGGTGTTATACAGTGACAGACCTGTAGCCCAGTGTTATACAGTGACAGACCTGTCCCCACCAGTACTGTACCCCAGTGTTATACAGTAACAGACCAGTTCCCGCCAGTACTGTACCCCAGTATTATACAGTGATAGACCTGTCCCCGCCAGTACTGTACCCGTGTTATACAGTGATAGACCTGTCCCCGCCAGTACTGTACCCCAGTGTTATACAGTGACAGACCAGTTCCCACCAGTACTGTACCCCAGTGTTATACAGTGACAGACCAGTTCCCACCAGTACTGTACCCCGGTGTTATACAGTGATAGACCTGTCCCCGCCAGTACTGTACCCCAGTGTTATACAGTGACAGACCTATCCCCACCAGTACTGTACCCTGGTGTTATACAGTGACAGACCAGTTCCCACCAGTACTGTACCCCGGTGTTATACAGTGATAGACCTGTCCCCGCCAGTACTGTACCCCAGTGTTATACAGTGACAGACCTATCCCCACCAGTACTGTACCCTGGTGTTATACAGTGACAGACCAGTTCCCACCAGTACTGTACCCCAGTATTATACAGTGATAGACCTGTCCCTGCCAGTACTGTACCCCGGTGTTATACAGTGACAGACCCATCCCCACCAGTACTGTACCCCAGTGTTATACAGTGACAGACCAGTTCCCACCAGTACTGTACCCCAGTGTTATACAGTAACAGACCAGTTCCCGCCAGTACTGTATCCCAATATTATACAGTGATAGACCTGTCCCCACCAGTACTGTACTCGTGTTATACAGTGATAGACCTGTCCCCGCCAGTACTGTACCCCGGTGTTATACAGTGACAGACCAGTTCCCACCAGTACTGTACCCCGGTGTTATACAGTGACAGACCAGTTCCCACCAGTACTGTACCCCAGTGTTATACAGTGACAGACCAGTTCCCACCAGTACTGTACCCCGGTGTTATACAGTGACAGACCAGTTCCCACCAGTACTGTACCCCAGTGTTATACAGTGACAGACCAGTTCCCACCAGTACTGTACCCTGGTGCTATACAGTGACCAACCTGTCCCCAGCAGTATTGTATCCCAGTGTTATACAGTGACAGACCCATCCCCACCTGTACTGTACCCTGGTGTTATACAGTGATAGACCAGTACTGTACTCAGGTGTTATACAGTGACATACCTGTCCCCACCTGTACTGTACCCTGGTGTTATACAGTGACCAACCCATCCCCAGCAGTACTGTATCCCGGTGATATACAGTTGCAAGAAAAAGTTCCTGAACCCTTTGCAATTACAATTACCTAGTTTTCTGCGTTAATGACAGATACAATGTAGTCTGATCTTCATCTAAGTCACAATAATGGACAAACACAATCTGCCTAAACTAATAACACACACAAACAATTGAACTCCTCGTCAATACTGAGTACACCATTTAAACAGTCACAGTCTAGGTTCAAAAAAAGTATGTGAACCTCTGGGGTAATGCTTTCTACAGAAGCTATTTGGAGTCAGGCGTTCCAATCAATGAGATGAGACTGGAGGTGTGGGTTGTAGAGGTGCCCTGCCCTATAAAAAGGACACAAAGTCAGGTTACTAACAGAGCCTGCTCCTCTCAAGAAAGTTCTGTTTATATGCACTATGCCTCGATCAAAACAACTTTTAGCAGGTAATTGTAGAGATGCATGAAGCTGGAAAAGGCTACAAAGGCATTTCTAAAGACCTGAGTGTTCATCAGTCCATAAGAGAAATTGTCCACAAATGGAAGAAATCCAGAACAGTTGCTCCTCTCTCTAGGAGTGGGCATCCTGCAAAGATCCCACCAAGAGCACAATGTTCAATGCTAAAGGAGGTGTAAAAGAACCCAAAGGTAACGCAGAAGTCCACAGAAATATTTAGAGCTTGTTAAAGCCTCTGTTCATGTGTCCATTGTAAGAAAAATACTGAACAAGAATGGTGTTCATGGAAGGACAACGTGGTGGAAACCACTGCTCTCCAAAAGAAAGGGTAGCATGTCTGAAGTTTGCAAAAGGCCACCTGGATGTTTCACAGTGCTTCTGGGACAATGTTCTATGGACAGATAAGACAAAAGTTGATTTTTTTTCCCGGCAGAAATGCTCACTACTATGTTTGGAGGGAAAAGGACGCTGGGCACCAACACCAAATCCTCATCCCAGCAGTGATGCATGGTGGAAGGAGCATCATGGTTTGGGGCTGCTTTGCTGCCTCTGGACCTGGACAACTTGCAATCATTGAGGGAACAATGAATTCAAAATTGTATCAAGACATTTTACAGGAGAATGTTAGCGTAGTGGTCCGTCATGTAAAGCTTAATAGAAGTTGGATGATGCAACCAGACAATGATCTGAAACGCAAGAGTAAATCAACAACTGAATGGTTTAAAAAGAAGAAAATTTGTGATTTGGAATGCCTAAGTCAGAGGCCAGACCTTAACCCAACTGAGATGCTGTGACGTGACCTGAAGAGGGCTATTCATGAAATGTATCCAAGGGTTCACACACTTTTTCCAGCCTGGACTAGGAATGATTAAGCAATGTGTTCCATAAAGACATGAAAAATACAAATGTTTGTTTGTTATTAGTTTAGGCAGATTGTGTTTGTCTATTATTGTGACTTAGATGAAGATCAGACCACATTTTATGAGTAATTAATTTGGAAGACCAGGTAACTGCAAAGGGTTCACAAACTTTTTCTTGTAACTGCAAAATGACATACCACATTCACCAGTACTGTATCTCAATGTTAGACAGTGACAGAACATTCCCCACCTATACTCTACCACAGTGTTATACAGTGGCATTGCTGTCCCCACTGGCACTGTATCCCAGTGTTATACAGTGACAGAGCTGTCCCCATCTGTACTCTACCACAGACTTATACAGTGGCGTACCTGTCCCCACTGGTACTGTACTCCAGTGTTATACAGTGACACAGCCGTCCCCACCTGTACTCTACCACACACTTATACAATGGCGTACCTGTCCCCACTGGTACTGTACTCCAGTTAAATACAGTAACAGACCCATCCCCACTGATACTGTACCCCAGTGTTATTCAGTGACAGAGCTATCCCCACCTGTACTCTACTGTAGTGTAATACAGTGGCGTACCTGTCCCCACTGGTACTGTACTCCAGTTTAATACAGTAACAGACCTGTCCAAACCAGTACAGTACCCCAGTGTTATTCAGTGACAGACCCGGCCCCACTGATACTGTACCCAAGTGTTATACAGTAGCAGACCCTTCCCCACTGATACTGTACCCCAGTGTACACAGTGACAGACCAGTCCCCACTGAAACTGTACCACAGCGTTATCTAGTGACAGATCCGTCCTCAATAGACCAACCCCCTGTTATACAGTAACAGACAGACCCCAATGGGAGTGCACCCTGGTGTTATACAGTAACAGATCGATCCCCAATGGGACTGCACCCTGGTGTTATACAGTAATAGACCGACCCCAATGGGACTGCACCCTGGTGTTATACAGTAACAGACCGACCCCAATGGGAGTGCACCCTGGTGTTATACAGTAACAGACCGACCCCAATGGGACTGCACCCCGGTGTTCTACAGTAACAGACCGACCCCAATGGGACTGCACCCTGGTGTTATACAGTAACAGACCGACCCCAATGGGACTGCACCCTGGTGTTAGACAGTAATAGACCGACCCCAATAGGACTGCACCCTGGTGTTATACAGTAATAGACCGACCCCAATGGGACTGCACTCTGGTGTTATACATTAACAGACGGATCCCAATGCGACTGCACCCTGGTGTTATACAGTAACAGACGAATCCCAATGGGACCGCACCCTGGTGTTATACAGTAACAGATCGATACCCAATGGGACTGCACCCTGGTGTTACACAGTAACAGACGGATCCCAATGGGACTGCACCCTGGTGTTATACAGTAATACACCGACCCCAATGGGACTGCACCCTGGTGTTATACAGTAACAGATCGATACCCAATGGGACTGCACCCTGGTGTTACACAGTAATAGACCGATCCCAATGGGACTGCACCCTGGTGTTATACAGTAACAGACGGATCCCAATGGGACTGCACCCTGGTGTTCTACAGTAACAGATCGATACCCAATGGGAGTGCACCCTGGTGTTAGACAGTCATAGACCGACCCCAATGAGACTGCACCCTGGTGTTGAACAGTAACAGACGGATCCCAATGGGACTGCACCCTGGTGTTATACAGTAACAGATCGATACCCAATGGGACTGCACCCTGGTGTTACACAGTAATAGACCGATCCCAATGGGACTGCACCCTGGTGTTATACAGTAACAGACGGATCCCAATGGGACTGCACCCTGGTGTTATACAGTAACAGATCGATACCCAATGGGAGTGCACCCTGGTGTTAGACAGTCATAGACCGACCCCAATGAGACTGCACCCTGGTGTTGTACAGTAACACACGGATCCCAATGGGACTGCACCCTGGTGTTATACAGTAATACACCGACCCCAATGGGACTGCACCCTGGTGTTATACAGTAACAGATCGATACCCAATGGGACTGCACCCTGGTGTTATACAGTAACAGACCGACCCCAATGGGACTGCACCCTGGTGTTAGACAGTCATAGACCGACCCCAATGAGACTGCACCCTGGTGTTATACAGTAATAGACGGATCCCAATGGGACTGCACCCTGGTGTTATACAGTAATACACCGACCCCAATGGGACTGCACCCTGGTGTTATACAGTAACAGACTGCCCCCAATGGGACTGCACCCTGGTGTTATACAGTAATAGACCGATCCCAATGGGACTGCACCCTGGTGTTATACAGTAACAGATCGATACCCAATGGGACTGCACCCTGGTGTTATACAGTAACAGACCGACCCCAATGGGACTGCACCCTGGTGTTAGACAGTCATAGACCGACCCCAATGAGACTGCACCCTGGTGTTATACAGTAACAGACTGCCCCCAATGAGACTGCACCCTGGTGTTATACAGTAACAGATCGATCCCCAATTGGACTGCACCCTGGTGTTATACAGTAATAGACCGACCCCAATGGGACTGCACCCTGTTGTTATACAATAACAGACTGACCCCAATGGGACTACACCCTGGGGTTACACAGTAACAGACGGATCCCAATGGGACTGCACCCTGGTGTTATACAGTAACAGACTGCCCCCAATGAGACTGCACCCTGGTGTTATACAGTAACAGATCGATCCCCAATGGGACTGCACCCTGGTGTTATACAGTAATAGACCGACCCCAATGGGACTGCACCCTGTTGTTATACAATAACAGACCGACCCCAATGGGACTACACCCTGGGGTTACACAGTAACAGACGGATCCCAATGGGACTGCACCCTGGTGTTATACAGTAACAGACCGACCCCAATGGGACTGCACCCTGGTGTTATACAGTAACAGACCGACCCCAATGAGACTGCACCCTGGTGTTATACAATAACAGACCGACCCCAATGGGACTACACCCTGGGGTTACACAGTAACAGACGGATCCCAATGGGACAGCACCCTGGTGTTGTACAGTAACAGACGGACCTCAATGGGACTGCACCCTGGTGTTATACAGTAATACACCGACCCCAATGGGACTGCACCCTGGTGTTATACAGTAATAGACCGATCCCAATGGGACTGCACCCTGGTGTTAGACAGTAACAGACCGACCCCAATGGGACTGCACCCTGGTGTTAGACAGTCATAGACCGACCCCAATGAGACTGCACCCTGGTGTTATACAGTAATAGACCGATCCCAATGGGACTGCACCCTGGTGTTATACAGTAATACACCGACCCCAATGGGACTGCACCCTGGTATTATACAGTAACAGTTCGATACCCAATGGGACTGCGCCCTGGTGTTATACAGTAACAGACCGACCCCAATAGGACTGCACCCTGGTGTTATACAGTAATAGACCGATCCCAATGGGACTGCACCCTGGTGTTATACAGTAATAGACCGACCCCAATGGGACTGCACCCCGGTGTTATACAGTAACAGATCGATCCCCAATGGGACTGCACACTGGTGTTAAACAGTAACAGACGGATCCCAATGGGACTGCACCCTGGTGTTATACAGTAACAGATCGATCCCCAATGGGACTGCACCCTGGTGTTATACAGTAACAGACTGACCCCAATGAGACTGCACCCTGGTGTTATACAGTAATACACCGACCCCAATGGGAGTGCACCCTGGTGTTATACAGTAATAGACCGACCCCAATGGGACTGCACCCCGGTGTTATACAGTAACAGATCGATCCCCAATGGGACTGCACCCTGGTGTTATACAGTAACAGACGGATCCCAATGGGACTGCACCCTGGTGTTATACAGTAATACACCGACCCCAATGGGACTGCACCCTGGTATTATACAGTAACAGATCGATACCCAATGGGACTGCACCCTGGTGTTATACAGTAACAGACGGACCTCAATGCGACTGCACCCTGGTGTTATACAGTAACAGATCGATCCCCAATGGGACTGCACCCTGGTGTTATACAGTAACAGACGGACCTCAATGGGACTGCACCCTGGTGTTATACAGTAATACACCGACCCCAATGGGACTGCACCCTGGTATTATACAGTAACAGACCGACCCCAATGGGACTGCACCCTGGTGTTATACAGTAACAGACGGATCCCAATGGGACAGCACCCTGGTGTTGTACAGTAACAGATGGACCTCAATGGGACTGCACCCTGGTGTTATACAGTAATAGACCGACCCCAATGGGACTGCACCCTGGTATTATACAGTAACAGACTGCCCCCAATGGGACTGCACCCTGGTATTATACAGTAATAGACCGATCCCAATGGGACTGCACCCTGGTGTTGTACAGTAACAGATCGATACCCAATGGGACTGCACCCTGGTGTTATACAGTAATACACCGACCCCAATGGGACTGCACCCTGGTGTTATACAGTAATACACCGACCCCAATGGGACTGCACCCTGGTGTTATACAGTAATACACCGACCCCAATGGGACTGCACCCTGGTGTTATACAGTAACAGATCGATACCCAATGGGACTGCACCCTGGTGTTATACAGTAATACACCGACCCCAATGGGACTGCACCCTGGTGTTATACAGTAACAGACTGCCCCCAATGGGACTGCACCCTGGTGTTATACAGTAACAGACTGACCCCAATGAGACTGCACCCTGGTGTTATACAGTAATAGACTGCCCCCAATGGGACTGCACCCTGGTGTTATACAGTAACAGACGGATCCCAATGGGACTGCACCCTGGTGTTATACAGTAACAGACCGACCCCAATGAGACTACACCCTGGTGTTATACAGTAACAGACCGACCCCAATGGGACTGCACCCTGGTGTTAGACAGTAATAGACCGACCCCAATGGGACTGCACCCTGTTGTTATACAATAACAGACCGACCCCAATGGGACTACACCCTGGGGTTACACGGTAACAGACGGATCCCAATGAGACTGCACCCTGGTGTTATACAGTAACAGATCGATCCCCAATGGGACTGCACCCTGGTGTTATACAGTAACAGATCGATCCCCAATGGGACTGCACCCTGGTGTTATACAGTAACAGACCGACCCCAATGGGACTGCACCCTGGTGTTATACAGTAACAGACCGATCCCAATGGGACTGCACCCTGGTGTTATACAGTAATAGACCGATCCCAATGGGACTGCACCCTGGTGTTGTACAGTAACAGACGGATCCCAATGGGACTGCACCCTGGTGTTATACAGTAACAGACGGATCCCAATGGGACTGCACCCTGGTGTTATACAGTAACAGACTGACCCCAATGGGACTGCACTCTGGTGTTATACAGTAACAGATCGATACCCAATGGGACTGCACCCTGGTGTTATACAGTAACAGACCGACCCCAATGGGACTGCACCCTGGTGTTAGACAGTCATAGACCGACCCCAATGAGACTGCACCCTGGTGTTATACAGTAATAGACCGACCCCAATAGGACTGCACCCTGGTGTTATACAGTAACAGACGGATCCCAATGGGACTGCACCCTGGTGTTATACAGTAACAGACTGCCCCCAATGGGACTGCACCCTGGTGTTATACAGTAACAGACCGACCCCAATGGGACTGCACCCTGGTGTTATACAGTAATACACCGACCCCAATGAGACTGCACCCTGGTGTTATACAGTAATACACCGACCCCAATGGGACTGCACCCTGGTGTTATACAGTAACAGACCGACCCCAATGAGACTGCACCCTGGTGTTATACAGTAACAGATCGATCCCCAATGGGACTGCACCCTGTTGTTATACAGTAATAGACCGACCCCAATGGGACTGCACCCTGTTGTTATACAATAACAGACCGACCCCAATGGGACTACACCCTGGGGTTACACAGTAACAGACGGATCCCAATGGGACAGCACCCTGGTGTTGTACAGTAACAGACGGACCTCAATGGGACTGCACCCTGGTGTTATACAGTAATAGACCGACCCCAATGGGACTGCACCCTGGTGTTATACAGTAATAGACCGATCCCAATGGGACTGCACCCTGGTGTTATACAGTAATACACCGACCCCAGTGGGACTGCACCCTGGTATTATACAGTAACAGATCGATACTCAATGGGACTGCACCCTGGTGTTATACAGTAACAGACCGACCTCAATGGGACTGCACCCTGGTGTTATACAGTAACAGACCGACCCCAATGGGACTGCACCCTGGTGTTATACAGTAATACACCGACCCCAATGGGACTGCACCCTGGTGTTATACAGTAATAGACCGATCCCAATGGGACTGCACCCTGGTGTTATACAGTAATACACCGACCCCAATGGGACTGCACCCTGGTGTTATACAGTAACAGACGGATCCCAATGGGACTGCACCCTGGTGTTATACAGTAATACACCGACCCCAGTGGGACTGCACCCTGGTATTATACAGTAACAGATCGATACCCAATGGGACTGCACCCTGGTGTTATACAGTAACAGACCGCCCCCAATGGGACTGCACCCTGGTGTTATACAGTAACAGACCGACCTCAATGGGACTGCACCCTGGTGTTATACAGTAATACACCGACCCCAATGGGACTGCACCCTGCTGTTATAGAGTAACAGATCGATCCCCAATGGGACTGCACCCTGGTGTTATACAGTAATAGACAGATCCCAATGGGACTGCACCCTGGTGTTATACAGTAACAGACCGACCCCAATGGGACTGCACCCTGTTGTTATACAATAACAGACTGACCCCAATGGGACTGCACCCTGGTTTTATACAGTAACAGATCGATACCCAATGGGACTGCACCCTGGTGTTATACAGTAACAGACCGCCCCCAATGGGACTGCACCCTGGTGTTATACAGTAACAGACCGACCTCAATGGGACTGCACCCTGGTGTTATACAGTAATACACCGACCCCAATGGGACTGCACCCTGCTGTTATAGAGTAACAGATCGATCCCCAATGGGACTGCACCCTGGTGTTATACAGTAATAGACAGATCCCAATGGGACTGCACCCTGGTGTTATACAGTAACAGACCGACCCCAATGGGACTGCACCCTGTTGTTATACAATAACAGACTGACCCCAATGGGACTGCACCCTGGTTTTATACAGTAACAGATCGATACCTAATGGGACTGCACCCTGGTGTTATACAGTAACAGACCGCCCCCAATGGGACTGCACCCTGGGGTAATACGGTAACAGACGGATCCGAATGGGACTGCACCCTGGTGTTATACAATAACAGACCGACCCCAGTGGGACTGCACCCTGGGGTAATACAGTAACAGACGGATCCAAATGGGACTGCACCCTGGTGTTACACAGTAACAGACTGACCCCAATGGGACTGCACCCTGGTGTTACACAGTAACAGACCGACCCCAATGGGACTGCACCCTGGTGCTATACAGTAACAGATCGATCCCAATGGGACTGCACCCTTGTGTTATACAGTAACAGACGGATCTCAATGGGACTGTACCCTGGTGTTACACAGTAAGAGACCGACCCCAATGGGACTGCACCCTGGTGTTATACAGTAATAGACCGATTCCAATGGGACTGCACCCTGGTGTTATACAGTAACAGACCGACCCCAATGGGACTGCACCCTGGTGTTATACAGTAACAGACCAACCCCAATGGGAGTGCACCCTGGTGTTATACAGTAATAGACCGATCCCAATGGGACTGCACCCTGGTGTTATACAGTAACAGACTGACCCCAATAGGACTGCACCCTGGTGTTATACAGTAACAGACTGACCCCAATGGGACTGCACCCTGGTGTTATACAGTAACAGTCCAACCGCAATGGGAGTGCACCCTGGTGTTATACAGTAACAGACCGACCCCAATGGGACTGCACCCTGGTGTTATACAGTAACAGACCGACCCCAATGGGACTGCACCCTGGTGTTATATAGTAACAGACGGATCCCAATGGGACTGCACCCTGGTGTTATACAGCAGGGGTCCCCAACCTTTTTTGCACTGCGGACCGGTTTCATGTTGAAAAAATTCTTGCGGACCGGCCGACCCGGGGGTTGGGGGGGGCGGGAGAGTAGGGCGGGATGGCTCCCAACGGACAAGAGTAGCAGTCAAATACGTTGCGTTTACCCAGAGAAAGACTACAATGACCATGAAGCCTTGCGCAGGCACCAGTGCGCATGCGTGATTTGCGCATGCGTGCACCTGCCGATTATTTTTCTACAAATCGTTTTTTTGCGATTTTGTTCGGGGTGGTGGGGGTTGTTAATCACGACCAGAATATCTGTGGTAAGTGGCTAATACACTCAATTTCGTTTCTAAAAGGATTTATCTAATGAATTTATTATTAAACGCACAGCGCATATTTTCCCCACATGAATATAGCGATAAGTCAATTATCAGGGGAGGACAGGGGAGCTTGAAGTAAGTGTTGAACAAACTTCCAGTAGAAGTGTCAGAAGCAGGTTTGATATTATCATTTAAAGTTAAATTGGACAGGTATATGGACAGGAAAGGAATGGAGGGTTATGGGCTGAGTGCAGGTCGGTGGGACGAGGTGAGAGTGGCGTTTGGCACGGACTTTAAGGGCAGAGTTGGCCTGTTTCCATGCTGTAATTGTTATATGGTTCTATAAGTCAATAGCATCATAACATTTTAAGTAATGTTTGGATATTAAACACAGCGCATATTTTCCCCGTATGAACTTATAAAATCATTGCAACGCACCAGTATCGCTGAATCAGTGGGAGCCCTGGGCTTGTTTTCCTGCAACAAGACGGTCCTATCGAGGGGTGATGGGAGACAGCGATACTCGAAGGGGGTTCCTTATGTCCAGTCTAATCCGCAATTTAGTTTCTTGTTACATTCATCGCAGAGATATGTTGGAAATGGAAGCAACGTTTTCAGTGCTTTCATGGTTATCTCAGGATATTGAGCATTGACTTTGATCCAGAATGCCGGCAGAGGTGTTATGTCAAACAGACTTTTCAGCCCACCGTCATTTGCAAGGTGGAGGAGTTGATCTCCTTCCCGCACTGACACGGACGACGCGCGGGTAATGGCTAAACAGTGGGCGTGACAGGGAATGAGGAAAGGTGCAGTGGACTCATATCGCCAAATCATATTATTTCATCGCGGCCCGGTAGCGCATTCTCTGCGGCCCGGTACCGGTCCGCGGCCCGGTGGTTGGGGATCGCTGTTATACAGTAACAGGCCGTCCCCAATGGGACTGCACCCTGGTGTTATACAGTAACACACCAACCCCAATGGGACTGCACCCTGGTGTTCTACAGTAACAGACTGGCCTCAATGGGACTGCACCCTGGTGTTCTACAGTAACAGACTGGCCTCAATGGGACTGCACCCTGGTGTTATGCAATAACAGACATATCCCAGTGGGACTGCACCCTGGTGTTATACAGTAACAGATGGATCCCAATGCGACTGCACCCTGGTGTTATACAGTAACAGACGGATCCCAATGGGACTGCACCCTGGTGTTATACAGCAGGGGTCCCCAACCTTTTTTGCACTGCGGACCGGTTTCATGTTGAAAAAATTCTTGCGGACAGGCCGACCCGGGGGTGGGGGGGTGGGGGGGGGCGCGGGAGAGTAAGGCGGGATGGCTCCCAACGGACAAGAGTAGCAGTCAAATACGTTGCGTTTACCCAGAGAAAGACTACAATGACCATGAAGCCTTGCGCAGACACCAGTGCGCATGTGTGCACCTGCCAACTATTTTTCTACAAATCGTTTTTGGCGATTCTGTTCGGGGGGGGGTGGGGGTTGTTAATCACGACCGGAATATCTGTGATAAGTGGCTAATACACTCAATTTCGTTTCTAAAAGGGTTTATCTAATGAATTTATTATTAAACGCACAGCGCATATTTTCCTCGTATGAATATAGCGATAAGTCAATTATCAGGGGAGGACAGGGGAGCTTGAAGTAAGTGTTGAACAAACTTCCAGTAGAAGTGTCAGAAGCAGGTTCGATATTATCATTTAAAGTTAAATTGGATAGGTATATGGACAGGAAAAGAATGGAGGGTTGTGGGCTGAGTGCAGGTCGGTGGGACTAGGTGAGAGTAAGAGTTCAGCATGGACTAGAAGGGCAGAGATGGCCTGTTTCCATGCTGTAATTGTTATATGGTTATATAAGTCAATAGCATCATAACATTTTAAGTAATGTTTGGATATTAAACACAGCGCATATTTTCCTCGTATGAACATATAAAATCATTGCAACGCACCAATATCGCTGAATCAGTGGGAGCCCTGGGCTTGTTTTCCTGCAACAAGACGGCCATCGAGGGGTGATGGGAGACAGCGATACTCGAAGGGGGTTCCTTATGTCCAGTCTAATCCGCAATTTAGTTTCTTGTTACATTCATCGCAGAGATATGTTGGAAATGGAAGCAATGTTTTCAGTGCTTTCGTGGCTATCTCAGGATATTGAGCATTGACTTTGATCCAGAATGCCGGCAGAGGTGTTATGTCAAACAGACTTTTCAGCCCGCTGTCATTTGCAAGGTGGAGGAGTTGATCTCCTTCCCGCGCTGACATGGACGACGCGCGGGTCATGGCTAAACAGTGGGCGTGACAGGGAATGAGGAAAGGTGCAGCTGACTCATATCGCCAAATCATATTATTTCCTCGCGGCCCGGTGGTTGGGGACCGCTGTTATACAGTAACAGACAGACGCCAATGGACTGCACCCTGGTGTTATACAGTAACAGACCAACCTCAATGGGACTGCACCCTGATGTTATACAGTAACAGACTGACCCCAATGGGACTGCACCCTGATGTTATACAGTAACAGACTGACCCCAATGGGACTGCACCCTGGTGTTATACAGTAACAGACTGACCCCAATGGGACTGCACCCTGGTGTTATACAGTAATAAATCGACCCCAATGGGACTGCACCCTGGTGTTATACAGGCTGTGTTTGCCCTGTGTACGTACGTTTTACTGTTGTGTTTGGACCACGGTATGTGGGTGTATTCTGGAGTTGTGTGTTGCCATGCACGAGCTCCCCCCTCCCTATACAGTACTCTGGAAGTACTTGCCAGTTTCAGATGTGGGTGGGGGAGGGGGGGGGTCTGTTGTCAGTCCCAGCTGTTTACGGACAATTGGTGGGATTCAGCCTGGTGCCTGTCTCCGCCGCCGCCTCCTTCCTTCCACAATGCAGCCAGTATCCACACGTGGTGAGGGGCCATTCCTGTCTGCAGCACAGTCAGAACCGCAGGCTGGTGTGGGAGCTCTACGTCTGAGGTCACTCCTACATCTCGCCACACTCATCTCTCCACCACCACTCACCAACCACTGACTCCCTGACGTTCCAGAGCTCCCCCCGTCACCCTGCCCCTTCTCACACTCCCACTTCTCTCTCTCTCTCTCTGTCTCCCCATTTTGTCTTTCTCTCTCTTCCCACTCGATCTGGCTTTCTCAATCTTCTGTTGCCTTCCACTTTCACCTTGCCTCTCAACTTCCATCTATATTTAACAATATCTCTCCTCCTTTTCCTACTCTTCCCATCTCCCTCTCCTCCCTCTCTTCCTCTCCCCTCTCCTCCCTCCTCAGCTCTCCCTCCCTCCTCACCTCTCCCCAACTCCCCACTCTCTGTCCCTCCTTCTCCTTACTTGCCTCTCACCCTTCCCCACCAAACTCTGACCCCAGGTAATACGACTTTCTGTCTCAGGCAGGCTTCCCGGATTCCTCAGGAAATTCCTTGCATTCCAGCAGCGTGTGCTGACTGCTGGAGGACTGGCAGAGGCTGCAGTGGTAACTGTTGTCTCGGCTGCCTCCTCACCACGCAACTCAGCACCGTTCAATGGTTTGGAAACATCAGTTAATGTGTGCTGAACTCCCTCCTCACCGCCCTTCCCACAGTGCTCCCCCCTCACCGCCCCCCCACAGCATTCCCCCCCACTTCCCCTCCCACAGCATTTGCCCCACTGCCCCTCCCACATCGATCCCCCCTCACTGCTCCCCCACAGTGTTCCCCCCTCACCGTCCCTCCCACAGTGTTCCCCCCTCACCGCCCCTCCCACAACGTTCCCTCCTCACCGCCCCTCCCACAGCATCCCCTCCTCACTGCCCCCTCCCACAGCGTTCCCTCCTCACCGCCCCTCCCACAGCATTCCCTCCTCACCGGCCTCTCCCACGGCACTCCCTCCTCACCGCCCCCTCCCACAGCGTTCCCTCTTCACCGGCCTCTCCCACTGCACTCCCTCCTCACCGCCCCCTCCCACAGCGCTCCCTCCTCACCGCCCCCTCCCACAGTGCTCCCTCCTCACTGCCTCCCACAGTGTTCCCTCCTCATCACCCCCTCCCGCCCTCCCACAGAAATCCCTCCCACAGCACTCCCTCCTCACCACCCCCCACAGAAATCCCTCCTCACCCCTGCCCCTCCCACAGCGCTCCCTCCTCACCACCACCTCCCACAGCGCGCCCTCCTCACCACCTCTCCCACAGTGTTCCCTCCTCACCGGTCTCTCCCACAGCGTTCCCTCCTCACCGGCCTCTCCCACTGCACTCCCTCCTCACCGCCCTTCCCACAGTGCTCCCCCCTCACCGCCCCCCCACAGCATTCCCCCCCACTTCCCCTCCCACAGCGTTTCCCCCACTGCCCCTCCCACATCGATCCCCCCTCACTGCTCCCCCACAGTGTTCCCCCCTCACCGCCCCTCCCACAACGTTCCCCCCTCACCGCCCCTCCCACAACGTTCCCTCCTCACCGCCCCTCTCACAGCGTTCCCTCCTCACCGGCCTCTCCCACGGCACTCCCTCCTCACCGCCCCCTCCCACAGCGTTCCCTCTTCACCGGCCTCTCCCACTGCACTCCCTCCTCACCGCCCCCTCCCACAGTGCTCCCTCCTCACTGCCTCCCACAGTGTTCCCTCCTCATCACCCCCTCCCGCCCTCCCACAGAAATCCCTCCCACAGCACTCCCTCCTCACCGCCCCCCACAGAAATCCCTCCTCACCCCTGCCCCTCCCACAGCGCTCCCTCCTCACCGCCACCTCCCACAGCGCGCCCTCCTCACCGCCTCTCCCACAGTGTTCCCTCCTCACCCCTGCCCCTCCCACAGCATTCCCTCCTCACCGGTCTCTCCCACAGCGTTCCCTCCTCACCGGCCCCTCCCACAGCGCTCCCTCCTCACCGCCACCTCCCACTGCACTCCCTCCTCACCGCCCCCTCCCACAGCACTCCCTCCTCACCGCCCCCCACAGAAATCCCTCCTCACCCCTGCCCCTCCCACAGCGCGCCCTCCTCACCGCCTCTCCCACAGTGTTCCCTCCTCACCCCTGCCCCTCCCACAGCGTTCCCTCCTCACCGCCTCTCCCACAGTGTTCCCTCCTCACCCCTGCCCCTCCCACAGCGTTCCCTCCTCACCGGTCTCTCCCACAGCGTTCCCTCCTCACCGGCCTCTCCCACTGCACTCCCTCCTCACCGCCCCCTCCCACAGCACTCCCTCCTCACCGCCCCCTCCCACAGCACTCCCTCCTCACCGCCCCCTCCCACAGTACTCCCTCCTCACTGCCTCCCACAGTGTTCCCTCCTCATCACGCCCTCCCACAGAAATCCCTCCCACAACGCTCCCTCCTCACCGCCCTCCCACAGAAATCCCTCCTCACCCCTGCCCCTCCCACAGCGCTCCCTCCTCACCGCCCCCTCCCACAGATATCCCTCCTCACCCCTGCCCCTCCCACAGCACTCCCTCCTCACTGCTCCTCCCATAGTGCAGCAATCCCTCCTCATCTTTAATGTTTGGCCACAGATTTAATCCTTTGTAGGGGTCACAGATAATCCCCCCTCCCCCACCCACCCCCGAGAGGAGGGTGTGGCCGCTGATTTGTTTGGCCGAGGGCCGAGGTCCCTGTGGGAAGGTGCTCCTGCAGTGCGGTTAGAGGGCAGAGGGATCAAGGCACAGAGAGCGGGGAAAGTTTCTTGCTTTCGGGGGCAGCGTCTATTCAGTGTTCTGACTTCAGGGGGTGGGGAAGGGATGTACTCAAGGGTCCGTCGTCAGGAGCTGTGTTCACCAGGGTTTGGGAGGGGTAGGGGTGATCTTATTCAGGCCTGGAAAATTCTGAGGGGTTGTGACAAGGGAGATGATGAATCAGGAAGTGGAGGGCAGAGAGGGAAAGGGAGAGCGAGGATGGGAGTAAGGGATGAGGGGAAAGGCAGAGGCCAATGAGAGAGAGAGGATGGGGAGAAGAGGGGATAAGTGATAGGATGGGGAGGAGATATCGAGAGGGGGATGGGAGAGAGCAGAGGCAGAGACAGACTAGCAAGGGAAAGGTGACGAGGGAGAGGGGTTACGAAGGGGAGAGCAGATAGAGAGAGGGGGTCGAGGGGGAGAGGTGACAGGAAGAGGGAATGGAGAAGGGGACATAGGGAAGAGGTGATGAAAAGAGGGCAACAAAGGCAGAAGAGGGAATGGAGAGATGGGTGATGAAGGGGAGGGAGAATGGAGAGGGGATGGAAAGTGGGGAATGAGGGGGAGAGAGGGAATGGAGATGGGGATCGGGGGTTGAGGGGATGGAAAGTGGGGAATGGGGGAGAGAGGGAATGGAGACAGGGTGGGGAGAGAGGTGGTTGATTGATAGGGTGAGATTGGTGGTGGGGAGTGGAAACAGAGGAGGGGTGAAAGGTGGAAGGAGGGTATCAGGTAGATGTTAACTCAGAGAGTGTCCGTTGAGAGGGCTGTTACAAGGTGAGGTCCCAGTTCTGCAAAGCCTAGGTGTGGAGACACCTCTTCCCCCTGAGGGTAGAGAAGCCTCGGAATTTCCGGCCCCTGGATGAGTCCAGATCAGCGGGGATGTTTAAGATGGAGCAGATAAGTACCTGATAGACTCAGAGTCTCGGTCCAGAGGGTATAGCCTGGGAATTAAAGGGATATCCATTTAGAACAGAGATGAGGAGGAATTTATTTAGCCAGAGGGTGGTGAATCTGTAGAATTCATTGCGGAGGCCAAGTCTTTGAGTACATTTATGGCAGAGATTAATTAATGGGCTCTTGATCGGTTATGCATCTAGCGGAGATCAGGAGAATGGGGCTGCAAAGAAAATTAGCCACGATTGGATGGGAGAGGGGACTCAGCGAGTAGAAAGGCCGATTTCTGCTCCAGTGTTGTACAGTGTGAGGGAGTTGAGAGTTCACGGGAAAGTCACACTGCCATGGGATTGAGGCCAGCGAGAAGTAAATGATGGAGAGGTGACTTGATGGAGGTTGAGAGGCATCGGTAGAGTGGAGAGCCGGAGACTTTTACCCAGGGTGGTAATGGTTAGTACAAGGAGATATACTTTTAAGATGAGTGGAGGAAAATCTAGTGGAGGATGGTTTTTTACAGGGAGATTGGTAAATGCATGGAACACACTGCCAGAGGGGCAAGAGACTGATAACGGCCTTTGTGAGGCAGAAGATTACGGAGGGAGTTGGAGATAGCTCTTTGTGGACTTTACGTGCCAGTTTTAAAAAGTGAGCGGGTTATGTTGGGACTCGTTTGCGGAGTGGGAGATTGCTTGGGCTGATAGTAACGAGAGTGAATTAGCAAGGGCCAGTAAAAAGATGCAGGGTTTAAGTGGAGTGGACAGCGTTAGAGTAGTCAGGCTTGGGTAAGAACAGCCACAGGCTAGAACTTAAGTTTGAGATGTTAGAGGCATAACATGTGTAGACAGGATGGTAGTTCAGGCAGTGGAATGCTCCTCCTGTGAGATGTGGGACTCCAGGGTACCTAACAGTCTCTGTGCCAGTGCACCCAACTTCACCGCCTGTGTGACAAGATGAGAACAGGACCATCCAGGAGGCTGGAAGGATTACTGAGCTGGTCACACCCAGAGTGCACGCTTCGGACAGTAGATGGGTGACCACCAGGAGAGGTAAGGGGTGTAAGCGGTCAGTGCAGGGTTCCCTGTGGCCACTCCCCTCAGCAACAAGTATACCCCTTTGGATTCTGTTGAGGGGGTGAACTAACCAGGCACAACAGCAGCAGCTAGGGCAGTGGCACTGGGGCTGGTTCTGAGGCTCAACCAGGAAGGGTAAAGTCAGGCAGAGCGATAGTGACGAAGCAGTTAGGGGGACAGACAGGAGATTCAGTGAGATTCAGATTCAGACACTGGAGTGTGAGATTCAGAGAAAGAGAAGCCAGGATAGTGTGTTTCCTACTGGGTGCTGGGGTCCAGAATGTTTCAGAGTGGCTACAGAAGATTCTCAAGAGCGAGGGTGAGCAGCCAGATGTCATGGTACCCATTGGCTCCAATGATGCAGGTAGAAAGGGGGAAGAGGTCCTGCGTAGTGAGTACAGGGAGTTAGGGAAAAGCCTGAAGGACAGGACCTCCAAGGTAGTCATCTCTAGACTGCTCCCAGTGCCACGTGCTGGCCAGGTCAGGAACAGGGTGAAGGTGCAGCTGGACAAGTGCAAGGGGCAGCGTTTCAGATTTCGAGATCATTGGGATCTCTTCTGGGGAAGGTAAGAGCTGACCCTGAGGGGGTTGGTGTACATTGATGCAGTGTGTAGTGAGACGGTGAGGATGGACAGGCAGATGATAGGGCAAAATTGCAGTCAGTAGGATGCAGTGGGGTGTAACGTGGGGGCACAATCAAAAAGGATGATGAATACAGGACTGAAGCTGATATATTTGAATGTGCTCAATACATGGGCTAAGATTATCTTGAGGCGCAGTTAGAAATTGGTAGGATGACGTTGTGGATATCACTGAGTCATAGTTGGGAACTTAACGTCCAAGGACAGGCAGGTAGGTAGAGGTGGTAGGTTGAATTCTTCAAAAGAGGTAACATTGGATCAGAATCCCTATTAGTAGAGGTAAGAAACTGCAAGGGTATAAAGATCCTGGTGAACAGTAGGCAGGATGTGGGATATCAATTTCTATGGGAAGTAGAGAAGGCATGTAAAAAGGACATTGTTATGATAGTCATGGAGGATTTCAGTGTGCAGGTAGATTGAGAAAGTGAGGTTGGCGCTGTATCCCCAGAAAGTAGAATGCCTATGAGATGGCTTTTTAGAGCAGCTTGTGATTGCGTCCACTAGGGCAAAGGCAGTTCTAGATTGGCTGATGTGTAATGAACCAGATTTGATTGGGAGCTTATGGTAAAGGAACCCTTGGGAAGCAATTCTATAATTCACTACAGTTTGAGAGGTAGAATATAATTACCAAGAGGTAGAATTGCCAAGATATGAGAGAGGAACTGGCCAAAGTTGATTGGAAGGAGACACTAGCAGGGATGATGGCGGAACAGTAAGGCTGGAGTTTCTGGACAGTTCAGAAGGCACAGGATAGATACATCCTAAAGAAGTATTCTGAAGGGTGGACGAGGCAACCATGGGTGACAAGGGAAGTGAAAAACAGTACAAAAGCAAAAGAGGGGGCGCATATAATAGAGCAAAATTTAGTGGGAAGTTAGAGGATGGGAGGGTCTTAAAAACCGGGAGGCAACGAAAAAAAAACGTAAGGAGAGAAAAGATGAAATATAGAACATAGAATAGTACAGCACAGTACAGGCCCTTCGGCCCACAATGTTGTGCTGACCCTCAAACCCTGCCTCCCATATAACCCCACCTTAAATTCCTCCATATACCTTTCTAGTAGTCTCTTAAACTTCACTAGTGTATCTGCCTCCACCACTGACTCAGGCAGTGCATTCCACGCACCAACCGCTCTCTGAGTAAAAAACCTTCCTCTAATATCCCCCTTGAACTTCCCACCCCTTACCTTAAATCCATGTCCTCTTGTATTGAGCAGTGGTGCCCTGGGGAAGAGGCGCTGGCTATCCACTCTATCTATTCCTCATTATCTTGTACACCTCTATCATGTCTCCTCTCATCCTCCTCTCCAAAGAGTAAAGCCCTACCTTCCTTATGAAGGCAAGTTAGCCAAAAATATCAGAGGATATCAAAAGCTTTTTTTTCAGATATGTAAAGAGTAAAAGAGAGGTGAGAGTGGATATTGGACCGCTGAAAGATATCACGAGAGATAGTAATGGGGGACAAAAAGTGGCAGATGACCCTGATAATCATTTTGCATCAGTCTTCATTGTGGGACACACTAGCAGTATGCTAGAAATTCAAGAGCATCGGGAGGAAGAAGTGAGTACAGCTTCTATGACCAAGGAGATGGTGTTTGGAAAGCTGAAAAATCTGAAGATGGCCCAGATGGACTGCACCCCAGGGTTCTGAAAGAGGTAGCTGAAGAGGTTGTGGAGGCATTAGAAGTGATTTTTTCAAGAATCTCTAGATTCTGGAATGCTTCCAGGGAATTGCAAAATTACAAATGTCACTCCACTCTTCAGCAATGAGAGAGGCTAAAGAAAGTAAATATAGTGTAGGGAAGTGTATGGGAGTGGGTTACCGGCTGGGATCTAATCCAAGGGTTCAGGGGGTTTATATATAGAATAACAGGTCCCTGGGAGTGGGTTACAGGCTGGGATCTAATCCAAGGGTTCAAGGGGTTTATATATAGAATAACAGGTCCCTGGGAGTGGGTTACAGGCTGGGATCTAATCCAAGGATTCAGGGGGTTTATATATAGAATAACAGGTCTCTGGGAGTGGGTTACAGGCTGGGATCTAATCCGGTGAGTCAGTGGGGTTATATGTAGAATAACAGGTCCCTGGGAGTGGGTTACAGGCTGGGATCTAATCCAGTGAGTTAGTGGGGTTGTATGTAGAATAACAGATTCCTGGGAGTGGGTTACAGGCTGGGATTTAATCCAGTGAGTTAGTGGGGTTGTATGTAGAATAACAGATTCCTGGGAGTGGGTTACAGGCTGGGATCTAATCCAGTGAGTTAGTGGGGTTGTATGTAGAATAACAGATCCCTGGGAGTGGGTTACAGGCTGGGATCTAATCCAGTGAGTCAGTGGGGTTATATGTAGAATAACAGGTCCCTGGGAGTGGGTTACAGGCTGGGATCTAATCCAGTGAGTCAGTGTGGTTATATGTAGAGTAACAGATTCCTGGGAGTGGGTTACAGGCTGGGATCTAATCCAGTGAGTTAGTGGGGTTATATGTAGAATAACAGATCCCTGAGAGTGGGTTACAGGCTGGGATCTAATCCAAGGGTTCAGGGGGTTTATATATAGAATAACAGGTCCCTGGGAGTGGGTTAGAGGCTGGGATAATTTCTGGTCCTGGGATCGTGTGTGTAACAAGATACCGGCTTCATTGGGAAGGGGAGGCTGGGATCTGAGGAGATCACTTAATGCTTTAAATATTAGCTTTATTTGTCATGTATACTTGAAACACTGAAACATACAGTGAAATGTATGTTCCACTTCAGTCCTGCCAAAGGGTTTTGGCCCGATACGTCAATGTGCTCTTTTCCCAGATGCTGCCTGGCCTGCTGGGTTCCTCCAGCATTTTGTGTGTGTTGTGTGGATTTCCAGCATCTGCAGATTTTCTCTTGATAATATGGTGAAATGTGTCTTTTGCATCAGAGGGACACACAGTCTGGGGATTGTGCTGGGGGCAGCCCACAAGTGTCACCCTGCTTCCAGCGCCAACGTAGCTGGTCCTCAACTTACTGACCCTAATGGTAATGTAGAAGGAAGGTGGAGCATCACGATGAAAGCCACACAGTCATGGGGAGAATGTACTCACAGGTAGTGGCGGGTGTCAAACCCTGATACTGTAATCCAGTGACATCCTTCGTAACCCTGGAGATCTCCTTGCAGGGACTTCCGCCCTTTCTTGGGCACCGATTACTGCTCTGTCGCTGACTGCCTCCTTATCCCCTCCCCAACAGGCTTTGCGTTTCCGGACTGGGCCTACAAGCCGGAGTCGAGCCCCGGGTCACGGCAGATCCAGCTCTGGCACTTCATTCTGGAGCTGCTGCGGAAGGAGGAGTACCACGACGTGATCGCCTGGCAGGGCGACTACGGCGAGTTTGTCATCAAGGACCCCGACGAGGTGGCCCGGCTGTGGGGTGTTCGCAAGTGCAAGCCCCAGATGAACTACGACAAGCTGAGCCGGGCCCTGAGGTGAGTCTGGGCCCGCTGAAGGGGCGGGGGGGGGTGTTGGGGGAGGTCCCACCGAATTGAGTCCCACACTCTGATCCTGGCCATGGCTGGCTGAGGGATCTGTCCGTGGAACCCTGGTCTCCCCCAGTGGCGAGTTCCCTCAGTTATGGGTGGGGCCGCTCCCCTCACGAGCGGTGGGACTCAGCCTGACGTAGACAGATGTGCGCATAGTGCGTGCGGGTCCACGGTTGTGACGGTGTGTGTGAGGCGCGCTCCGAAATTGTGGTGGAGCGCTGCACTGCGAGAGGGGCGGCAAGGAGGCATACAGAGAGACCCGGGGGAGTGGGGCAGCGGTTGGAAATGAGATATCAGGACTGAGGGAGAGGACGAGTGTTCGCGATCGGGGTTTGAGAGCGCGGGGTGTGGGGAACAGATCTGGGTGGCATGGTGGGTGGAACGTCAGTGCCCCTGTCTGTTGGTCAGATCCCCAGGGGCCGGTGAGGAGGGAGCGCTGTGGGAAAGGCCAGTGAGGAGGGAGCACCAGGGAGGGGCCAGTGAGGAGGGACCCCACACCCAAATTCCACAGCCTGAATGTCTGGGAGAGTGAGGTACGATAAGTGGCAGCAGGGTGTGGGGTGTTGAACCCTGTCTGCACCCTGTGGCCTCTGCTGTCACCCCGTTCCTTCCTGAGGGATGAAACAGGGTAGTGGGGTCCGGAGGTGGGTATTTCCCCCTGTTGCCTGGTGCAGTCTCAGGGAAGGAGGGAGGAACAAAGGGGGTAGGGAAAGAGGGAGAAAGAAGGGTAGAGAGAGAAAGAGGAGGGGGGGACGGGGAGGTGAAGAGAGAGAAGGGTGAATGAACATGAGAGCAGTAGAGAGGGAGGAGTGGGGAGAGGAAGTGATAATTTGAGAGCTAGCAGGAGAGAGTGGGTGGAGACAGGCTGAGAGAGAGAAGAGCGATGAAGATGGGAGCGAGGGCTGATGTGAAGCAGAAAGGGAGGTGGGTGGGGCAGCAGAGGTTGAGTTTCGGCCGGGGACGAGGTGTGGTCTGATCTCAGCTCGTGGTGTCTGTGTACAAGGTAGGGTATTGGGAAATGAGCTAGTCAGTGTGTCTGAGAGAGGGGCCTCCTCAGTGCCCCTCACACAGTGTGGTGTTCTCTCCTCCTCACCAGCCCCTTCCCACAGTGTTCCCTCCTCACCGGCCCCTCCCTAGGTGTTCCCTCCTCACCGCCCCTCCCACTGCGTTCCCTCCTCACTGGCCCCTCCGACAGTGCCCTCGGAGGTGGGGGGGTGCATGGAGGGTGTGGCATTTTCCAGTGATGACGCTGTCCTCTCGTGCCCACAGGTATTACTACAACAAGCGCATCCTCCACAAGACCAAAGGCAAGAGGTTCACCTACAAGTTCAACTTCAACAAGCTGGTCCTCGTTAACTACCCCTTCATCGACATGGGTGAGTGTCTGCACACATCGCGCTCTGGAGTCAGAGTGGGCCCTCTATGTGGACAGGTCCCTCAACAATGCTTGGGGCCCAGGTCCATCACTCCCTGAACGTGGTTGGTGAGGGAGGCATGCGACATGCTTCCCTCATCGGTTAGGATGCTGAGTTTATAAGCTATATCAATCTCCTTTTGAGCTGTTGTCTTCAGTCCATTACAAGAAGGATGCAGAGGCTTTGGAGAGGGTGCAGAAGAGGCTCACCAGGATGCTGCCTGGTTCAGCGGGCAAAAGCTGCAAGGAGAGGTTAGACTAACTTGGGTTGTTTTCTCTGGAGTGGCAGAGGCTGAGTGAGGAAGTTTATAAAGTCATGAGAGGCATAGATAGAGTGGCATGGTAGCTTGGAGACAAGTGCACTGTTTTACAGCATCAACTGTATAATCAGGGGTTCGATTCCTGTAAGGAATTTGCATGTTCACCCCCTGACCACGTGGGTTCCCATTCACACATCCTTTATGTGCCAGAGTCCAGCACGGGTAACCTTTTGGCTTTCAGTTTATCACCCCCGCCAACAGCTGTCTCTGAACTCAACACTCCCCTCCCTCTACCCGTTATACCCCAGCCCTCTGTCTCCCACTCCAGAGAGTCAGTCAGCATGCAGACGGGCCCTTCAGCCTAACTGGTCTCAGCCGACAGAGATTGCCATCTAATCTCGTCCCGGTTTCCTGTGTCTGGCCAGTATACCTCTAAACCATCACTATTCATGTACCTTTCCAGGCCACACCCACCCCTTTGAACTCAGTCCACCTGTCCATCATCCTACGTTCCACCTCAATCCACCAATTACTTACTATCTCACTCCTTCCCCTCTCCCCTTCCCCTCCATTCTCTTCTTTATACTGCCATCTCCCCTCTTCCCTCCCCAACTTTCCATCGCCCCTTTACACCAGCCATTTCCCCTCTCCCCCCTTCCCTCCCCGTCTCCCTCTTACACTCTCCCTTCTCACCCCTTCCCTCCACATCTTTTTTTACACTGGCCCTCTTCCCTCACCATCTCCCCTCTCCCCTTTACACCAGTCATCTCCCCTCTCCCCTCTCAGACCTAATGCAGGTTCTCAACATGAAACATCAACAGCACCATTTGCCCCCCTGCAGATTGCTGAGTTCCTCCAGCAAATTCTTTGCTGCTCAACTTCCCTCTTGAGGTGGTTCACAGCAATGATCCTGGGAGTGAAAGGGTTAATCTATGAGGAGCAGTCGCGCCTGTAGTCATTGAAAGATGAGGGGGAGGGATCTTACCGGATATGGAAAGGCCTCGGTGGAGTGGATGTTTCCATGTGTAGGAGAGTCTAGGACCAGAGGGCAGAGTCTGAAAGTAAAGAGTCATCTCTTTACAACAGAAGTGAGAAGGCATTTCTTCAACCAGAGGGTAGTGAATCTGTGGAAATTGTTGCCACTGATGATGCTGGGCTATTTAAGTCAGAGGGTGATGACTTCTTGATTGGTGAGGAGGTTAACGGTTACAGGGAGAAGCAGGGGAATGAGGTTGAGAGAAGAAGGGTACGGCTTAGGAACAGGCCATTTGACCTGCGATGCTGTGCCGAACTAACTAAACTAGTACTTAACCACTTAACTAAACTAGTCCCACACATTGTCCATGTACCTTCATTCCCTGCACAGTCATATGTCTAAGAGCATCTTAAACACCTCCATCATATCTACCTCCACAACTACCCTGGCAACACATTCCAGGCACCCCCCCACTCCCTGTAAGTAAACTTCCACTTTGTCATTACCCCCCTAAACTTAAATACATGCCCTGTTCCATTAGACTTTCTGACTCTGGGGGAAGTTCTACCAGCTTTCTACTCTTATCTATGCCTCTCATAATCTTATAAACTTCTATCGGGTCTCCTCTCAGCCTTTGCTGCTCCACAGAAAACAACCCAAGTTCGTCCTTGTAACTCAAACCCTCCAGTCCAGAGAGCATCCTGGTGAACCTCTTCTGTACCCTCTCCAAAGCCTCCCCCTCCTTCCTAGGGACAGCGAGGTAGTATAGCGGTTAGAGAACCGGTGATCGCTGGTCGGGGTTGGATTTCTGCAAGTGTCCATAAGGAGTTTGTACATTTTCCTCGTGACTACGTGTCTTTCCTCCGGGTGCTCCACTACCCTCCCACATTTCAAAGACATGTGCGTAGGTTTAGTGAGTTGTGGGCAACGCCATGTTGACCCCCGAGGAGTGGCAACATTTCGAAGACGTGCTTAGGTTTAGTAAGTTGACCCCAGAGGAGTGGTAAACCTTGCAGTCTGCCCAGCTCAATCCTCACTGATTTGATTTGAGGCAAACAACACATTTTGCTGTAAGTTTGTATGTTCCTGTGGCAAAGCTAACCTCTCCAAATGAGCAAGCCGAATTGGATGCATAATCAGCCAGGACTGAATGGCGGAGCGGACTGGAGCTTGATTTAGCTCCTGTATACTTGGGATCTCCGTCTCACAGGAGAGGGGAGCGTGTGTGTATGTTTCTGAGGGGCCTGTTTCTGTGTGTGTGTGTGTGTGTGTGTGTGTGTGTGTGTGCTGAAGGGCGTATTTCTCTGTGCATGTGCTTGTGTGTTTCCGACCGGCTGCTTGGGGAATGCACAGAGCTCTCTCTCCCCCTTCCCACAGCCCACCCGTGACCTTCGTGGCAATAGCACATCTGAGCACGCCTCCACACCTTTATACCCTTCTATCTATAGCCTCTTTCCCACCACTGACTCATTTCTCTCACTCCAGCCCCCACAGCCCCTCCCACACCAACAGAAACATAAATCAGACTGCAACACTGCTTGTTTGAGCTTTATTGTCGTTGAATATTTTTTCCACTAAATCCGAGCCTCTCTCTCCTCAGAAGCTGGAAGGCAGAGGCTGCTGCTATTAATTTCTGGAGCAGCGGAGGGTGAGGGGAGGCCTGGTGGAGATGTATAAGATCATGCATGGCACAGAGAGGGTAGGCAACTTTCCCCAGGGTTGAGATGTCTAATATTGTAGGGCACGCATTTAGGATGGTAGGCAAGTTCAAAGGAGACGTGCGAGGCCAGTTTGTGTACATCGAGAGTGGTGGATGCCTGGGATGGTGGTAGGGGCACGTACGAAGGAGGGGATTAAGAGGCTCTTAGGCACGTGAATGTGCAGGAATATAGATCATGTGCGGATTGAGTTTAAATTGGCATGGTGTTCTGCGGAGACATTGTAGGCCAAAGGTTGTACTCACCCCCATTACAGGAAGGCTTTGGAGAGGGTGCGTAAGAGGTTCACCAGCATGCTGCCTGGATTAGAAGGCATGAGCTGTACAGAGAGGTTGGACATATGTGGGTTGTTTTCTCTGGAGCCACAGGGGCCTGATAAAACTTTAAAATATTCTGAGAGGCATAGTTGGAGAAAGGAGACTTTGTCCTAGGGGTTGAAATATCTAGTACTAGGGGGCATACATTTAAGGTAAGAGGGTGTAAGTTTAAAGGAGATGTGCAGGAGAAGTTTTTTTTCAACGTGGTGATTGTTTGGTGCCTGGAATGTGCTGCTGGGGTGATGGTGAAGGCAGTTACAACAGAGGTGTGCAGATAAGCACGGACTGTGCAGGGAATGGAGGGACTGAGCATCGTGAGCGTAATTAGTTCAGCACAATGATGTGGACCAAAGGGCTTGTTCTGTATGTTATATGCTCTATGGGGATTGTCTGAATCAACCTCCTGTAATGCCAGGGACTCGATAGGGCTTCTGAGCAAGAACAAAGCTCCTCTTCATCTTTTCCAGACAAGTGCAGACGCTGGACACCTCCTTCATGGAGGAAGTCTTGCGTCTCCCATCTCCGATTCAAGTGGCAGTTTATTGTCACGGGTACACACACCCGGGGAGTAAACACCATGAAACTGCAGGAGAAGTGCAGGACAGTACAGGGACAGCAAGCATTATATATGTATATAACGCACACTGCAAAGTAAACATAACAACATCAGTGTAAGTTGAGAGAGAGAAGTAAAACAGTCCAAGTTTGGAATGGTTTCTTCTCAACTTGTTCTTTCTTTCAATGATATTCACCCTGTGTCTGACCCCAGGAGTGTGCGATGGGACAGTATGGAGTCCTGCGTTTGTCCGCAGGAGTGTGTGATGGGACGGTGTGGAGGGAGTTTCACTGTGCGTCTGACCCTGGGAGTGTGTGATGGGACGGTGTGGAGGGAGCTTCACTGTGTGTCTGACCCCAGGAGTGTGTGATGGGACGGTGTGGAGGGAGTTTCACTCTGTGTCTGACCCTGGGAGTGTGTGATGGGATAGTGTGGAGGGAGCTTCACTGTGTGTCTGACCCTGGGAGTGTGTGATGGGACGGTGTGGAGGGAGCTTCACTGTGTGTCTGACCCTGGGAGTGTGTGATGGGATAGTGTGGAGGGAGCTTCACTCTGTGTCTGACCCCGGGAGTGTGTGATGGGACAGTGTGGAGGGAGTTTCACTCTGTGTCTGACCCTGGGAGTGTGTGATGGGATAGTGTGGAGGGAGCTTCACTCTGTGTCTGACTCCGGGGGTGTGTGATGGGACGGTGTGGAGGGAGCTTCACTGTGTGTCTGACCCTGGGAGTGTGTGATGGGATAGTGTGGAGGGAGCTTCACTCTGTGTCTGACCCTGGGAGTGTGTGATGGGACGGTGTGGAGGGAGCTTCACTCTGTGTTTGACCCCGGGAGTGTATGATGGGACAGTATGGAGGGAGCTTCACTCTGTGTCTGACCCCGGGAGTGTGTGATGGGACAGTATGGAGGGAGCTTCACTCTGTGTCTGACCCCGGGAGTGTGTGATGGGACAGTATGGAGGGAGCTTCACTCTGTGTCTGACCCCGGGAGTGGGTGATGGGACAGTGTGGCGGGACCTTCGCTCCTTATCCCATCTGTTCCTTGTGATGGTGTGAGGTGTCCCAATAGGACTGACTTGTGGGCAGCCAGTGTTGGCTTGGACTTTAGCAACACTTTTGAGAAGGTCCCACATGGTCAGGTGATCCAGCAGGTCAGATCCCATCGGTATCCCGGCTGCTCTACCCGGTTACCTACAACACTGGTTTGCTGGAGGGGTGTTTCCCTACCCGGAGACCATGAGTAGTGGTGTGCCGCAGGGATCTGTACTGGGTCCACTGTTACTTGCCCCGTCTGTGAACTATCTGGTTCAGAATGTGGTTGGTACGTTTGGGATGTCTGTGGGTTAATTGCTGATTGTGACTAGTGAAGAGAGATCACCATCTAAACACATCTTTTGTCTTCTCCTACCTTCCCTTCCCCTGTCCCTCCCTTCCGCTTCCTTTTCCATATCCACCATCTTCTACCCTCCCCTATCTCCCCACCCTACCATTCATCCTCCCCACTATTTCCTTACCTTCCTCTTCCCTATCCTTCCCCTCTCCCTCCTTCCCCCTCCCCTTTCCCCATATCCCCCCTCTACCTCCCCCTCTCTCATCCACACTATCCCCTACTCCCTGTCCTTCTCCCTCACCCGCCCCCACAGGTGCCCCTGTTCCCCAGAGTGCGCCTCCTGTCCCCTCCGCCGCCTCCCATTTCCGCTTCCCGCCAGCCGCGCCACCCGAGGTGCTGTCGCCCTCCGAGGAGCTGCGCTCGCCCACCTCCTACACGGCCGTGGCCCGCCGCCTGGCCCGCGGCTCTGTCAGCGACTGCAGCGACGGCGCCTCCGCCACCTCGGAAGTGGAGGAGGCTTCTGCCACCGAGGAGCGCCGGGCCGGCGAGATGAACGGCTTCCGGCCCGCGGGCGGAGGCGGCGGCGGAGGAGGAGGCCCCCCGGCACCTCACGGCATCTTCCGCCTCTACCCCAGACACCGCCTGCACCCGGAGGCGCTCAGCCCCTTCCCCGTGTCACCCATGGGCCCGGCTGCCTCGTTACTGGCCCCCCCGCTCTCCCCGGCCCTCTCCGTCACCCCTACCCACCTCAGCTACACCCCTTCGCCCAGCCTCAGCCCCATGTACCCCGGCGCCAGCCATTTCTCCTTCAGCCCGGAGGACATGAAGCGTTATCTGCAGGCCCATGCCCAGAGTGTCTACAACTACCACCTGAGCCCCCGCGCCTTCCTCCACTACCCGCCCGCCACCGTGGTGGTGCCCCAGCCCCAGAGGCCCGAGGGTAAGGCCACCCACCCCCTCGGCCCTCCGGCCCCGCTCCCCTCCTCCCTGGGCCCCGAGGAGCCACCTGCCACCTTCCAGTTCAAGCTGCAGCCCCCTCCGCCGGGCCGGCGCCAACGAGAGAAGGCCCCCCTGCCCCCCCAGACCCAGTCCCAGGCACGGCCCGACGATGGCAGCAGCGGCGGCGGCGGAGAGGGCCAAGAGGACGCCGCTGCCGCGTGCGGTGGGCCCCTGCCCCGGATCAAGGTGGAGCCCATCTCTGACGAGGAGGAGGAGGAGGACGTGACAGTGGAAGTGACGGACATCAGCGAGGAGGAGGAGGAGGAGGACGTCTTCAAGACGCCAACAGCCTTGGAGACGGCTGCCACCGCCCCGCCCGCAGCTCCTTCTGCCCCGGCTAAGCCGCGCTCTCCAGCCCCGTCCCGGGACGGCGCCAGGGCCGCCTCGCAGTGCATGCCCCTCAAGCTGCGTTTCAAGAGGCGCTGGAGTGAGGGCGGGCCGCTGGAGGCCTCCTCTGCCTCCTCCACTTCCTCCTCCGAGGAGACGGACAAGAAGCCGAGGCCCGAAGAGCCGTCCCCCGGCCCCGGCGGTGGGGTACGGCGGGAGAGCACCGATCTGCAGCGGGCCACTGCCGAGCTCTCACTGGAAAACAAGGAGTTGTGATGGTGGCGCCTCCTGCCCACCCCTCTGTCCCCCTCCGCATCCTCACACACTCTCTGTCTCTCTCTCTCTCTTCCTCTCTCTCTCCCTCTCCCCCCCACCGTCCGTTCCCTCCCATCCTCCGCCCCTGAGCCCTCCCCTCCCCAAAAGCCATGATCAATCGCCTTCACTTGACACCTCCTGGGTGCCTTAAATCCTTGCGTGCCTCTTCACAGGCCCTCACGCACCAATATTTTGTTTTTTTTTTGTTCTTAATTTGAGGGAAACGGTGTATTTTTTTATCTGTAAAATGAAATCAAAATCAAAAATTCAAAAAAAAAGAATTGTTTACTGGCTTTTTAAAATAATAATAACTTTTATTTTCTCTCGGGAGGGTGTGGGTTGGGGACTAGATCTCTCTTAGGCCCCTTTCTCACTACCTCCTTTTTTTGGACACGTCCTTCATCCTAGACCCAGACCTCATGAGGTGACTCCTTGTTTGGGTAGAAGGGGGAAGAGTGTAAAAAATTGGCCACGCTTGTGTTTATAAAGCTCTCCTCTCCTCCCTGAGGCCTAAGTTAATGGGTTTGTGGCCTTTGAGCTCCCACTCCCCTAGCAGAAGGGTGGGCGAACCTGTCTTTGGGGCGATTACACCCAGGTATCTGGCCCAGTCTGGCCTTTTGATGCCAGCCATGCAGTTAGGACTCCGAATCGCTATTCCCACGGACCGCTGGGGTCGGTCCTCTGGGTCCATTTCTTCCTGGGCGAGGCAGGGTGGCATTGGTGGGATGGAGTGGCGGGGTGGCTGATTGGGTTTTTAATCTAGAAATGTTTTAAATTCTATTTATAAAACCAAACATTTTACTACATTGGTAGGGAAGGGTCTTGAAGTTGGGGGGTGGGTGGGGTATCTAACTAGCAAAATTTGTCCAGGGCCCGGGGGGGGGGGGGTGGCGGTGGCAGAGGTTGGAAAATTGAGGGGATGTATGGGGGGAGAAAAGGAGGGGCAGTAGATGGGAGGTCGGGGGAAAGGGGGATGGTTTGGAGGCAGGGAGGGATGGGTAGGCAGTGAGAGAGATAGAGGATGAAGAGGGGTATTCAAAATGGAGGGGTAATGAGATTGAGGGAGTGATTAAGTGCAGGCTGTGGAAGGGATGGGAGGGGTTGAGGAGGGAGGGAAGGGCAAAGAGGAGTTAGGGAATGGGAGGCTAGGAAGGGAGGGGTTAGGAGGTGAGGGAAAGGTAAGGAGGTAGGTGAGGAAAGGGGTTGGGAGGGGTGGGGAGGGGGGGGTGTAATGTTCTGACAATCACTTTATAACCATGTATAAGCTTCTACTAAAACTGACGTGAGTGGGCCGAGGTGGGGAGGCTCCTCATGTGCTCTGGCTGACACTCGAGGCCTGGTCCCACCTCGGACTCATCTCCCTGCCCCTGCTGGGGTCCAGGGAACGGGGGAGGGTGTTGTAGAAACCTCTCTCATAACTACTCCCTCCCACCAACTCGTCCTCTACTTCTCCTTCCTTCCCAACCCTGTTCTACTTTCTCCCTCTTCTCCACCTCTCCCTTCCTCTGACTCTCTCTACCCATTCTTCCCTCCTGCACCCCACCCTCCATCTCATCACCCCTCACTGTCCGGCCTTCCCCTCTGTCTCCGATATGGTTCATTCGCCTTTGTCTTTATCGACACCTCCCATCCCTCTCTCTCTTCCTCACCCTTCGTCTTTCTGCCCCTCCTCTCCCCATCACGTTCCCCTTCCCTCCCTGACCCTCCCCCATCTCTACCCGACTCCTGCTGATACCCTACCCCTGCCTTTCCTTCCCTGTGCCTTGGTGGTGCCTCTCAAGCGCAGAGGTACCCGACAGAATTACCCCGCCAAACCCGTGGAGTCGGACCCTGTGCCCCTCCCACAATTGCACTGCCACACAGGAACAGCCAATGTCAGCCCATTGTGGGAGTGGGGGCTGTGGTGGGGAGACAGTACTGACCCTGATTTTTTTTTTATGGGGGGGTGAGGGGTTCCTGCCCACTTCTGGAGTCTGGGGTCTCTCCCCGGGACCGTTGAGTGTCCTGGGCCTTTCCTCTATCCCTCTGCTTCCACCTTCTGGGCCCAGAAGTTTTGGGGTGAAACAGAGGAGGTCTTTGACTTGACCCGCTCCCATCTCCAAGTGGACGTAGGAGGAGGTTGTTTCAGTCCTTTCCGGAGCATCTGGTTGGACCCTCCTCCTCCTCCTCCTCTCTCTCTACCCCCAGGCCTACTTCTGAGGCCCATGAAATTGGCAGAGTGTCTCTCCCTACCCATCCGCTCGCTGTCGCCTCCTCCACCGTCACCTCAAGCTCTCCGCTGAGGTGTGGAGCTCAGCTGAATAGGTGTCCCCCTCACCCCTTCCCTGTCTGCTTGCCCCTCTTATTTGCCGATAGGACAGTTCTGGCCTTAGGGCCTAGGCCCCAGGGGTTTCTCCAGCAACGGACACGGCACTGTTGGGGTAGCGGCAATGATGGTCTCAGGCAGCCCTTCTCACTTCAGAATGGGACAAGGAGGGGGCAAATACCCCCCCGATAGCCAACCTGTTCCTCCCTCTATATAGCTCTGAGTAATAGGCTCCTTTTGGGATGTTTCTTCCCAGGGATGTGACAGAGACCTGGGGGGGGGAGGGGGGAATGCCATACAGGACGGGGTTTGTGCCAGGGTCTCGGGGTTGGGTTTCTGTCTCACTGCCTGGGAAAACAGTCCCACACTGGCCCCTCACCCTAACCCCGTTCCCCGCATATCCCCGTCCCTCCCCCCACCTCTCCTCTCTCAGGTTAAAGACCCTGCCTTAGCTAACGGAACTGTAAATAGACGTACACGCAAAATGATTCGCGGTTGAAAGACTGTATCATAAAGAATAAACAGATTTGACATTTATGGATTCAGTGGGTGTGTGATTTGATGCTATTTTGTTGTCGCCTCTCTCTCCGCCCTCCAAGGGTGTAACACCAACACTGGGCGACGTGCGTGGTCGTATACATACGGATCTCTGGGTGTTTGTGTGAGAGAGACCTGTACCCTGGTGATGGTCAGTGTGTGTCAGGTGGGGCAGCCCTTCCCCGTCTGTCTCTCTCCCACACGGGAATCTCCCACTGTTCCCTACCCCAACCCCAGTCAACCTCTGGCCTGAGGCCTGTGATCCCCCTACCTCCCTCACCCTGCAACCTGCCACAAACAGAAGGGAAAACATCCAGGTTCTGGAGGGGGTGGTGGGCTGTGTGTTTGGGGTGGTAATTCAAACCTCCCCCCATCTCCATCACCTTGTTACACAGAGGACAGGAACACAGTCCGCTTTATCATCACTGGTGTATGTCGTGCGGTTTGTTCTGCGGAAGCAGGGCAGTGCCAGACATTAAAATTCACTAAAAGTTACAAGAAGAAAATGTAACCATTAATAGACAGTGCAGAAAGATTTAGCAGAATAGTGAGGTAGTGTTCGTGAGTTCATGGGTCATTCAGAAATCTGATAGCGAATGCGAAGAAGCTGTTCCTAAAACACTGAGTTTGTGTCTTTGGGCTCCTGTACTTCCTCCCTTGTCCTCTCATTACTACATGTCCCATGTGGTGAGGATCCTTAGTGAAGGATGGTGCTGCCTTCATCTCCACCTCTTGAAGATTCCTCGATGGTGGGGAGGGTTGTGCCTGTGGTGAAGCTGTCTGAGTCACAACCCTCTACAGCCTGTTGTGACCCTGGGCGCTGGAGCCTCCATACCAAATGGTCATGCAACCAGTCTGCAATACATCTGCAGAAATTGCGAAAGAGGCTTGGCTGAAATACCTAGTCTCGAATCTGTAATGAAGTAGAGTGGCAGGTGTTAAAACCTTAGTGTAGATCTGATATTGAGGGTCTGTTATTAGATTAGATTAGATTCAACTTTATTGCCATTGTGCCGAGTACAGATGCAAAGCCAATGAAATGCAGTTAGCATCTAACCAGAAATGCAAAGAATAGTGTTATTCACAAAATAACTGCAAATAAAAAGTAAGTGCTACAGCACACAAATATAAAAGTACTGAGACAGTACAATATGGATACAATACTGCTTAGCGCTGTGATGTGATGTTCAGCAGTGTCACAGCCTCAGGGGAGAAGCTCTATCTGTGCCTGCTGGTGCGGGAACGGAGGCTCCTGTGGCACCTACTGGATGGGAGGAGAGTAAAAAGTCCATGGTTAGGGTGAGATGCACCCTTGATAATGCTTTTCGCCCTGCCCAGGCAGCGTTTATGGTAGATGTTCTCAATGGTGGGCAATTGGGTGCCGATAATCCACTGGGCAGTTTTCATCACACGCTGGAGTGCTTTGCGGTCCAATATGGGACAATTGCCGTACCACACTGAGATGCAGTTGGTGAGTATGCTCTCAATGGTACAGCGGTAAAAGTCCATCAGTATCCTGGGACAGAGGTGAGCTTTCTTGATGCTCCACAGGAAATAAAGTTGCTGTTGCGCCTTTTTGATCAGGATGGAGGAGTTCAGGGACCAGGTGAGATCCTTGGAAATGTGGACACCAAGGAACAGGGAGAGGTTGGGCAGCTCGGGCTTTGTTCCAGGAAGTGTGGGAGTCTGGGGGGTGACCTTATGGAGGTGTATAAAATCATGAGGAACATAGATGGATGAATGCACAGTCTTTCCCCAGGGTTGAAAAATGAAGAACAAGAGCGTGCAGGTTTAAGGTGAGAAGGGAGAGATTTAATAGGAATCTGAAGGGCACCCTTTTCACTCAGAGGGTGGTCCGTATATGGAATGAGCGACTACAGCAAGTGGTTGAGGTGGGTGCAATAGTGACACTTAAAAGGCACATGGAAAGGAAAGATTTAGAGCAGGGCCTCCCAACTTTTTTATGCCACTGAGCGAGGGGGCCATGGACCTCCAGTTGGGAACCCATGATTTAGGGGGGATACGGGACCCCCCCCCCATGTTGGACCTGTGATGTAGAGGGATGTTGGCAAATGAGACTTGCTCAGATGGGAGTCTTTGTTAGTTTGGAGCGTTTGGGCAGAAGGGCTTGTTTCTCAGCTCTATTGCCAGTGCTAGTCTCCTGAGAAACCAGGTGTCTCCATCTCCCTGGCACCAGACATCGGCGACCCCTCTCTAAAGGAATACAGTCACCAAATGTACAAGACCTGTTCCCTTTTGCCCCAAAATCCTCAACAGCAACAAATGGGACATCGGAACTGCACAGCACAGCACAGGATCAGGCCCATTGACCCACAATACTATGCTGACCATGATGTTGAATAGAACTAAATTCATTCGGCCAATACAATGTCCCTATTCCTCCATTCCCAGCACATTCAGGTCCCATCTAAAGAGGATCTTAAACACCTCTATCATTATCTGTCTCTGCCATCGCCCTTGGCAATGCATTCCTGGCACCCACCACTCTCTGTAAAGTACTTGCCCCGTCCATCTACCGAGTCGATGTTTTGGGCCAAAACGCTTCATCAGAATGTTCACTATTTATTCCCCTCCATAGATGCTGCCTGACCTGCTGAGTTCCTCCCAGACTGTGTCTGAGTGTGTGTTGCTCAAGTTTTCCAGAAACCTTTTGTACTTATGTCCCACACATCTCTTTTGGCATTACCCCCGCTCACCTTAAACTTCCGTGCTTTAGTACTTGGCATTTTGACCCTGGAGGAAATAGCTTTTGAATGTCTGTCTATGCCTCTCGGAAATTTATAAACTTATGTTGGAGGGGAGGGTCGCAATGATCCTAGAACTGGTTAAATGGTGGGTGGGCACAACATTGCGGGCTGAAGGGCCTATATTAAAATGTTCTATGTTTGGGAGGGACAAACAACGGGGGTATAAATACCACTGCACCAGACAACGGGGTGTATAAATACCGTCACACCAGACAATGGGGGGTATAAATACCGCTGCACCAGACAACGTGGGGTATAAATACAGTCGCACCAGACAACAGGGGTATAAATACCGTCACACCAGACAACGGGGGGTATAAATACCGTCACACCAGACAACGGGGGGTATAAATACCGCTGCACCAGACAACAGGGGTATAAATACCGTCGCACCAGACAACAGGGGTATAAATACTGCCGCACCAGACAAGCCCAGGTACCATCCCTGATGAAGATGGTTTGTCTTCATGATGCCGGTTAAAATCGATGCCAGCACCCAGCTGGAAGCCCGAGAAGAGTTTATTCATTCTATGTTCTGTGTTCTCCAGCCGACGTCTACTGCTCCAGAGAAAACAGCTGCCAAGTTTTTCAGACGCCTCCTTATAGCTGGCACCTCTAAACCAGGCAGTATCCTGGCGAGCCTCTTCTGCGTCCTTCATCCTTCCTGTAACGGGGTGACCAGAACTGCACACTGTACTCCATGTGCAGCCCAACTAGAGTTTAATGTAGAACATTTATTTCTAATGTTGGGTTAGAGCTTTTGAATCACAGCTGTTCTCCTGAGAAGCAACTACATCCCTTGAGTTAACTCCAGACATCAGGGACCTAGCTCTGAAGAAATGGGTCCCTCAAATCCACAATTAGTACTTGGGAATTGGTTTATTCTTGTTGCACGCACATAGATGTAGTAAAAAGATTTTGTTTGTGTGCCGTCCATACTTACATAGATGGAGGTAGTATACAATAACAGAATGCTGAATGAAGTGCTAGAGTTAGAAAGAAAGTGTAGTGCAGGCAGACAGACAGAAAGGTGCTAGGGTCACAATGAAGTAGATTTGGAGTTGGGTTATGATCGCCACCTGTACCAAGAGAAAGTGAAAAGCATTCTGTTCATCAAAGTTATGGGGAGAAGGCAGGAGAATAGGATTGAGAGGGAAAATAAGCAGCTCGATGGGCCAAATGGCCTAATTCTGCTCCTGTGTCTTATGGTCTAGGTCAAATCATTATGCAGTGCATTAAGGCAAACCAACAACAGAATGCAGAATAACCATATAACATATAACAATTACAGCACGGAAACTCGGCCCTTCTAGTCCGTGCAGAACTCTTACTAGTCCCACTGACCCGCACTCAGCCCATAACCCTCCATTCCTTTCCTGTCCATATATCTATCCAGTTTAACTTTAAACGACAACATTGAACCTGCCTCAACCACTTCTGCTGGAAGCTCGTTCCACACAGCTACCACTCTCTGAGTAAAGAAGTTCCCCAGTATGGTGTAACAGCTCCAGAGAAAGTGCAGTGCACGCAGACAATAAGGATTGTAACGACATAGATTATCAGGTTAAGAATCCATCTTCTGGTACGCGGGGGGGGGGGGCATTCAATTATCTTATAACAGAGGGGTAGAAATTGCCCTTGAGCCTGGCGGTACGTGCTTTCAGTCTTTTGCATCTTCCGCCCAATTGGAGGTGCGGGGGGCGGGGGGCGGGAGAAAAGAGAACGCCCAGGACGACAGGAGTCACGCTGACCGCTTTATGGAGGTAGGAGGAAGTGTAGACGGAGTCCACGGAGGAGAGGCTAATTTCTCTGACGTGCTGGGCTGTGTCCAAAACTCTGCAGTTTCTTTCAGTCAGGGGCAATGCAGCTGCCGTACCAAGCCGTAATGTATCCGGATAGGATGCTTTCTCAGGTACATTGACAAAAATTGGTGAGGGTCAGTGGGGACATGTCGAATTTTGATCCAGCCCACAAACAGGATGCTTTGGATATTAAAGGCTCTGACATCCCATCCACCTCTCTGCCCTGGAACTGCAGGTCTGGCCGCTCCATGCCGGTGGGAGTCCGCCTTCAGTAGCTAATCATCAGATGCGACTGCTACAAGTCCGGCTACGGTTGTGGGTGAAACACAGCGTACGGCAGGTCAAATAACGTAGGGAGAGGCTCCGCTGACCAGGCAAACAAGAGCCTTATAGTTGGATAAGAGGGAGAAAGGGCACACTTTGTGGAACTTGTCACCGAACATTCTAACAAACTTCTACAGATGTACTATTGAAAGTGGTTGCATGGCGGCAGTTCGAATGCACAGGAATGGAAGAAGCTGTAGAGAGTAGTCTTCAGCCTTCCACACCATCGGTAGTATCTACAGGAGGCACTGCCTCGGAAAGCCATAACCAATCATCAAAGACCTCCACCTTCTGGGCCACGCCATCTTCTACACTTCTCTCATTGGGCAGGAGGTTCCTCACCACCAGGTCCAGGAACAGCTACGTCCCTTCCACCAGTGGGTTCTTCAACCAACCTATGAGGCTCCAATGTTGGCTCACAATGTCGTGCTAAGCTACTCCACGATGAATCTAACTCTTCCCTCCCACATTCCTCTCCATTGTCCTGTAATCTAAGAGTCTCTTAAATCTCCAACACCACCCCTGCACCTACCATTCTCCGTGTTTTTTAAAAAACTAACTCTGACCTCCTTCTCATAAAATGATAAGATTGTACTTTCCTCCAATCGCCTTAATACCCTCTCATATTAGCCATTGCCGCCCTGGGGGAAAAAAAGGACGCCGGCTGTCCTCACGATTTACAACTTTTTTTTTGTTGTGTTCTTTCTTGTAAGATTGTATAATTTACGTTTAATTGGTGATTTTCTGAAGCTATGGGCCTGTAATACTGCTGTGAGTTTTTCAGTGTACCTATGCACGTGACTTGTACCAATGAAAATAAACTCGACTTTGCCTTTGACTGGGGTCTGGGGTCCCGTGTTCCCGAGCACAGTGAACGCAATGGAGCCCGGCTGGAGATTCTGGGGAGGATGTCGCGGAGGGAGCGGTGCGCTGTGGGTTTGTCGGTATACGGGATGTGTTCACTGTTCAGGGCTGTGTGAGGGAGGCCGCGGCTCCGTCTGCATCATGTGTGCGGGAGCAGAATCGGTGCTCGATCTCGGCTGCGGATCAGAGAGGGAGCGGTGCCCCGGGAGGACGTGGGTTATTACAACAGAGTCCCAGGAGAGGGAGAGCGAGCCGGGGGAATGGGACGGTGTCATTACGGAGCGAGCTCGGTGGTAAACACAGCGGGGGAGGGAGTGGTGTGTGTGTGTGTCTGTGTCAGTATGTATATACTGGGGTGTGCATTAGTGTGTATCAGGATATGTGTGTATATCAGTGTGTTCATCATAGTGTGTGCATGTGTGTGTATATCAGTGTACGTATATAAGTGTGTGCGTGTGAGAGAGACAAGACAGTTCATCTTTAGTTGAAATCCATCCTGCCGAAACGTTCCTAGATGCTGCCTGGCCTGCTGAGTTCCTCCAGCATTGTGTGTGTGTTGCTCGGATTTCCAGCATCTGCAGATTTTCTCTTGTTTGTCTTCTTTGGATCGGCCTGTTTCAGAAGTCAGTGTGTTTTTATCGAGTGTGGGTATTTCATGCCGTGGATTTATAATGAGAGGGGTGAATATGCCCCTCGCTCTTTCACCTTCTCTCTTTCCTCTCCCTCCGTCACTCTTGCCCTCCTACTCTCTCTCTGTTGAACACCTGTGGAAACACACAGACTGCTCAATGCCGGTTCTTGATGGCCCCACACAGAACAGGAAACCTGTCGGGTGAGGCAGGGAGAGAGGGAGGGTGCGAAGGAGCGTGGCAGGGGGGAGCGAGGGAGGGAGTGAGCTCCCCCTTCACAGGGTATGTGGGGTTGGGCTGCCATCTGGTGTCCAGACGGAGTGTCTGCAGGGTGTGTGTGTGTGTGTGTGTGTGTGTGTGTATCCCACAGACCGACCCCAGCCCTGAACCCTGTCCCGTCTCTGCTAAAGGCATGAGGGCAGATTCCCGACCCTGAGGGGCCGTAACACTAGCCCAGCCTGTCTCCAGCCAAGAGAATTGGAGGAGGCAGTCACTTGGCGCTGGGGTTAGGTGCAGAGATGTTGTGTACAGGGTTCAGGAGTCAGGTGTAGACAGATCAGGGGTCATGTAGACAAGTCAGATATGGAGTGAATAAGGTCTGGGGTCTGGTGAAGAGAGGTCAGAGGTCATAGAGTTATAGAGCTCAGAAACAGGACCTTTGGCCCATGTAGTCCATGCCAAAGTATCATTCTGTCTACTCCCATCAACCTGCATCTAGACCATACCTATTCACAGCCCTCTCATCCATGAACCTATCCAAATTTCTCTTAAATGTTAAAATCGAACCTGCATCCACCACTTACGCTGGCGGCCTGTTTACAATTTCATCAACCACTGTGTAAAGTTCCACCTCAGGTTCCCTTTCACTCTTAACATATGACCTCTAGTTCAAGTCTCATCCAACCTTTAACCGCAGTGGAGAACGCCTGCCTACGTTTACCCTATCTATACCCCTCATAATTTTGTATATCTCTATAAAATCTCCCCTCATTCTTCTGTGCTCAAGAGAATAAAGTTGTAACCTATTCAACCTTTCCCTATAACTCTCATCCTCAAGTCATGATGACATCCTTATAAATTTTCTCTGTACTCTTTCAATCTTATTGATCTATTTCCTGAAGGTAGGTGACCAGAACTGTACAGAATTCCCCAAATTAGATCTACCCAATGTTTTATAGAACTTTAACATGACATCCCATCTCCTGTACTCAGTACTTTGATTTATGAAGGCCAATGTGCAGAAAGCTCTTTTTATAACCCTATCTACCCGTGATACCACTTTCAAGGAAATATAGACCTGTAATCCCAGATCGTTCTGTTCTGTAGCACTCTTTAATGCCCTACCATTCACGGTAGAAGTCCTATATTGGTTGGTCCTCCCAAACTGCCAGACCTCACACTTACCTGCATTAAATTCCATCTACTGGTTTTCAACCCACTTTTTCCGGCTGGTCCAAATTCCACTGCAGGCTTCCTCGCTGTCCACTCCATCCCCAATCCTACTGTCATCCATAGATTTGCTGGTCCAGTGAACCACATTGTCATTGGGAATATTGTTATAAATGACAAACAACAATGGACCCAGCCCCGATCCCTGTGGTGCGCCACTAGCCACAAGACTCCAGTCAGAGAGACAACCATCTACAACCACTCTCCAGCTTCTCCCACAAAGCCAAAGTCTAATCCAATTTACTACCTCATCTTGAATGCCCAGTGACTGAACTTTCCTGACCAACTTCCCACGCGGGTCCTTGTCAAATGCCTTGCTAAAGTCCTTGTAGACAACATCCACTGCCTTGCCTTCATTAACTTCCCTGGTAATTTCCTCAAACTCTATAATATTGATTAGACATGGCCTACCACACAAAAGCCATGTTGACTCCCTCATCATTTCTGGTCTACCCAAATAGTCACATATCCAGTCCTTTAAATCACTTACCCACTACTGATGTCAGCAGCCTATAATTTCCTGGTTTATTCTTAGAGCCTTGTTTTAAACAATGGAATAACATTAGCTATTCTCCATCCTTAAAACATCCTGACCTGGGATGTTTTAAATATCTCTGCCAGGGTCCCTGTTATTTCTGCACCAGCCTCCCATAGGGTCCAAGGGGATACCACGTCAGGCCCTGGAGATTTTTCCATCCTAATTTACCTCAGGGCAGCAAACACATCCTCCTCTGTAATCTATATATGATCCATGACCTCACCGTTGTTTTGCCTCACTCTGTACACTCTGTGTCCGTCTCCTAAGTAAATACAGAGGCAAAAAATCCACTTACGATCTCCCTGAACTTTTCGGCTCAATGCATAGATAACCACACTGAACTTCAGATGCAAGAAGTCAGGGTTCAGGAGTAGGGTTCAGGGATGTCAGGGATAGGGGAGAGAACGGCAAGAAGTTGAGTTTGGAGGGGCCAGTTTCGGGTATAAAGAGAACTCATCTGCCGTGGATGGGTTAGGGTTTGGGATTGGATGCAAAGCTTTCTGGGGTCAGGTGTAGACACGTCAGGGGTCAGGAGAAGGGAAGGTAGAGACAGCTCAGGGATCAAGAGCGGGGTTGGGTTGGGTGTGGAGAGGTTAGTGGTCAGATGTAAAGAGGTCTGATTTTGTGCCTAGAGGGGTCAGGAGTAGAGAGATCAGAGGTCATGCATTTGTCTGGAGGAGACAGGCAGAGCAAGGATAAGTGTCAGGTGAGGAGAGGTCAGGGGTCAGGTGTAACGGGGTCAAGGATTGGTTGTAGCGGGTTTAGGGGTTGGGTGTAGAGAGGTTAAGGGTCAGGTGTATTGAGGTCAGGGGTTGGCTGTCTAAGGGTGTAGAGAGATCAGGGTCACAACACCATAAGTCATAGGAGCAGAATTATGCTATTCCGCCCATCAAATCTGCTCTGCTATTTCATTATGGTTGATCTATTTCTCTCTTAACCCCATTCTCCTGCCTTCTCCCCGTAACCTTTCACACCCTGACTAATCAAGAACCAATCAACCTCCACAGCCTCCTATGGCAACGAATTCCACAGACCCACCACTCTCTGACTAAAGAAATTCGTCCTCATCTCTGGTCTAAATGGACTTCGCTTTATCTTGAGGCGGTGCCCTCTGGTACTGGACTCCCCCCACCACAGGAAACATCCTCTGCACATCCACTCTGTCTGGTCATGTGTAGAGGGGTCAGAGGTTGTCTCTCATGGGATCTTGGGTTGAATGTGGACTTGGGTCATGTGCAGAGAGGTCAGGGGTCAGTTGTATAGGGGTCACGGGTCTGGTATAGTGGGGTCAGGAATTGATAGAGAGACAGGGAGAGGGAGAGGGAGAGAGCATGAGCCATAAGGAGAGATTGGACAGATTTGGGTTGTTCTCCCTGGAATGTAAGATGCTGAGGGGAACCAGCGATGACATCCCCCAACCCCACCGATGACAGCAGAGCGAAGAAGGGGGTGGGGGGAATATGGTTATAATAGATGAGAGCATGAAGGAGGGAGGGGGGATGGAGAGAGTAGGGAGTGAGTGAGGGGATGCAGAGAAAAAGGATGAGGGAGAAAGAGGGAGGGATGGAGGGAGAGCAAGGGGAAGGCGAGGGAGGGAGAGTGGGGCTGAGGGAATAGAGGGTAGAAAGGGAAGTGAGTAAAAGAGAGGGTGGGAGATGTGGAAAAGGAGGCAGAGAGGGAAACATGGGACCAAGTAAATGATAACAGCAACAAAGAAATGGCCGATATCCTTTTTGCATCAGTCTCCGAGGAAGACCTTGCTTATATCCCTAAGATATCCAAGGGGCCAATTTCAAACAACATGGTAGAAAAAGGAAAAAAAAATCCTAATTACAAGGGATAAAGTGTTGGAGAGCTCTGGTGGCTGAAGGCAGACAAGTCCACAGGACTTGAAGGTCTGCGTGTGGGTTCTCTAAGGGATTGAAACCGGAATTGGTTTATTATTGTTACATGTACCAAGACACAGTGAAAAGCTTGTTTTGCACACTGTTCATAAAGATCAGACCATAACACAATGCATCGAGGTAGAACAAGGTTAAACAGTAACAATGCGAAATATACACAAGAATTCTGCAGATGCTGGAAATCCAGAACAACACCCACGAAATACTGGAGGAACTCCACAGGTCAGTCAGTGTCTATGGAGATGAATAAACAGTTGACGTTTCGGGCCGAGACCCTTCTTCAGGACCAGAAAAGAAGGGGGAAAGATGCCACAATAAAAAGGTGGGGGGCTGGGGAAGGAGGATTGCTAGAAGGTGACAGGTGAAGCCAGGTGGGTAGGAAAGGTAACGGGTTGGAGATGAGGGAATCTGATAGGAGAGGAGAGTGGACCGTAGGAAAAGGGAAAGGAGGAGGGGACCCAGGGGGAGGTGATAGGCAGGTGAGAAGAGGTAAGAGGCCAGATTGGGGAACAGAAGAAGAGGGGATGGGGAGAAAATGGTTTTTTAACTGGAAGGAGAAATTGATGTTCATGCCATCAGGTTGGTGGCCATCCAGATGGAGTATAAGGTGTTGCTCCTCCATCCCTCATTGTGACACAAGAGGAGGCCATGGACCTCCAGGTGTTGGAACAGAAGTGGAATTGGAATTAATACGTTTCGCCAGTGGTAAGTTCTGCTTTTGGTGGATGGAGTGGATGTGCTGTATGAAGCAGTCCCCATGTTATGACGGGTCTCACTGATGTAGAGCAGGCTGCGTCGGGAGCACCGGACACAATGGACGACCCCAGCGGATTCACAGCTGAAGTGTTGCCTCCCCTGGAAGGACTGTTTGGGTCCCCGAATGAAGACGAGGGAGAGGGTGAATGGGCAGGTGGAAGCACTTTGACCGCTTGCAGGGAGAAGTGCCGGGAGGGAGATCAGTGGGAGAGGGACGAATGGACACAGAGGGAGTGATCCCTGTGGAAAGTGGAGCAGGGAAGGTGAAGAGATGTTTGGTGATGGCCGGATTTGCGGAAAATGAAGAGTTGGATGCGGAGGCTTAGGGGGTGGTAGGTAAGGACAAGAGGAACTCTATCACTGTTGAGGCAGTGGGAAGATGGGGTGAATGCGGACATTTGGAAAATGGAGAAGATGCAGGTGAGGGCTAATCAATGGTGAGGAAGGGAAACCCCGTTCTTTGAAGAAGGAGGACACCTCCGATGTCCTGGAAAGAAAAGCCGCATCCTAGGCACAAGAATGGGAATAGCATTTTTTCAGCAGACGAGTGGGAAGAGGAATAGTCAAGATAACAGTGGGAATCAGTAGATTAATGCAATATAACACATAATAAAGTGTAACAGCTACAGAGAAAGTGCCGTGCAGGTAAACAATAAGGCACAAGATCAAATGGTCAGGTCAAGACTCCTACCTATCGTACGAGGGGAACCGTACAATAACAGTGCGGTGGAAACTGTAGTGGACACATTGGCTGAACTTATTCCTAACTCGGTAAATTCTGTAAGGGTAGCAGAAAATCGGAAAATAGCGGATGAAGCTCCCCTTGTTACTAAGAGGGGGAAGTCAGGGATCAATGGGCCTGTGTGTGAGACAGCTGTCCCTGGCAAGATGCTGCAGTGGCTCATCAAAGGGGAACAAGCAAGGCACTGAGGAGAAGCGAATGACATTCCGCCCAATGTTATGGAATGATGTTACTCCGGTCAAAATGGCTCCTGCATACAACGCTCCTTCGGTTGACGTCTTCCGGATGGATCATGGAACTATCTTTTTCACTTCTTTTCTGTCTCTTACATTTGTTTTTCGTCTTGAATTTGATTCTGGAGCCCCTGGTTTGCAGTTTGTAGATCGTTTGGTTGTTTCAGCGCTCTGCAGTCTCCGGGTGGTTTCCACGCAGTGCACGCACCTCGTGTGGCGAGAAGGCTGCGGAACGGGACGCTGTTCAGCTCCGCTCACCGATTAAAGCTTCCATTGTTTGCCGCTTAAAGCGACGAGTGAGATTGAAACATTGCGGTCAATGCGGAAGGTGAGCGCCAGCTGCCTGCCTTTTGATCACTGGGGGAATGCTGTGCTATCGCAGGGGGGGGGACTGACTCGATCGCTGGGGGATCACAATGCCACCAGAGAGGGGAGACTGCTTTTTGATCGTGGGGGGATCGCTCTGCTACCAGAGAGGGAAGACTGGTTTTTGGTCGCTGGGGGATTGTTCTGCTACCAGAGAGGGAAGATTGGTTTTTGATTGCTGGAGGATTACACTACATCTGTGCCTGGAGAAAGGCTTGCCTCAGGCCTCAGGCCTGCCACAGAGGGAAAGGCCTGCTTCTGTGCCAGGAGAATGTTATCCAGGTTTTCAGTGTTTTGGATGTGGACTTGGACTATAGACTGTTTCCAGTCTTACAGTTTTTTATATTCTGTGTTTCTCGCCCATTTAAAAAAAAATTGTTTTTGTGCATGGGGGAGGGAGTTTTGGGGGTCCATGTGCCTGTTCCATTTTTGTTCTTTTTTTGAGTGGGGAGGAGGGACTGAGGGTTAATGATTCTGCTGTTCTTTTCTTTGTTTTCGTGGCTATGTGGAGAAGAAGAATTTCAGAGTTGTATACTGAGATAATAAATGAACCTTTGAACCTCATTAGTGTGGCTTTATTAGAGGTAGATCATCTTTGATAAGTTTACTTAAACTTTTTTGTAGGAAGGACTGAGTTATGGAGAGAGGTTGGAACCTTTTCACTGGTGTGTAGGATTAGGAAGTGATCTTGAAGAGGTGTATAAAATCACAAGGGGTATAGATGGGGTGAATGTGCACAGTTTTTTTCCCCCAGAGTTAGGGAATCAAGAACCAGAGGGCATAGGTTTAAGGTGAAAGGGGAGAGGCAAATGCAGTGGAGGCCTTTAAGAGATGTTTAGATAGGCACATGGATGTAAGAAGATGGAGGGATGTGGACAAAGGGTAGGCAGGACGGATTAGTGATTAGGTGTTTTTGATTTGCTTTTTAGCTGATCCAGCACAATATTTTGGGCTAATTGGCCTGTTCCTGTGCTGGACACCTTCTATGTTCTGTGTTCTAAATGGGATAATTTTGGATGGGAATCTTGGTCACCAGAGACTAATTGGACAAAGGTCCAGTTTCCCTGTGACATGGAGAGCTGAGAGAAGGAACATTGTAGATGTAATGATTAAGATTTCCAGAAGGTATTTGAAAAGACA